>NC_089503.1:293029088-293629088 GCF_036850995.1 Saccopteryx leptura | reverse complement strand
TTTTTCACACATACTTCATTGAATTTTCACAGCAATCCTAAAAGAAAGGTATCTAATAACCCCATTTTGCAGGTGGCTCAGAAGGGCTGAGTTATTTGCTGGGATCACACAGCTCCTAAATGGTAAGGCTGGGTCTCTCTGACCTGACGGGGTTGTAGGAAGATGAGGGCTGACCACTTGATCTTCCCTGGGTGGGAAAAGTGCTTTGTTGAGGATCTCTTTTCCAGGGACTAAGCTGAGATCTCGGATGTGCTCAGGATAGAGCAAGATTTCTGAAGCCAGGGCTGGGGCTCACGGGATGGTAGGGAATGCACAGTTGTCCAACAAACAATTGCAGGTTGGTTTTTTGCTTATTGAACCTGATGTTTGAAGAGAGGCCTTTGTTTGCTGGCTGGAGCCACGCTCAGCAGGAGTCACCCCCCGAGAACGCTGCCTTGGGACAACACACCTGGATGACGTTGGGAAACCAAGGTCATTGCTTCAGTTGGATGTTTTATATTGATAAAAACTTAAATCATCTAAAGAAGGGCAGGGAACTCTCCTCGTCCCAACCTAAATAGTTCTCTCAGCAGCACTTACCAAAAAGTGTTTCTCCTACAGGCATTTATAGAATAAACAGAGTAAGGGGACATGGGGAAGAGAGGCACTTAATTAATAAGACATGATAGGTGCTGTGTGAGAGGCTATCGGCAAAGTTATGGGAGAATCAGGAGTGAGCAGTCAACCCTTCCAGGTGCAGGGCGCAGTGGGAGGCTTTATAGAGGAGCTCAGCCAGCGTTTGAGCCAGGCCTTTGAAGACACATCAGACTTCACCTGACTGAGAAGAGAGAAAACAGCATCACAAAGGGAAGGAACAGCAGGAGCAGGGACCACGGGGGGGGGGGGGGGGGGGGGCTGTTCGTGGCACCTTCAGAGAATGGTAGAATGGTGAGGAGTTTGTGGCTGGAGCTGGGAGCTGGTTGGAGACGAGGCAGGAAAGGAAGCTGGTACCAAGTGGATAAGGCTGGTCCACTGTTCCAGAAGGTTTAGTCTTTATCTACCATCAGGGTTGAAGGTCTGGAGGAGCCCACAGGAAATGGTGTGCAACTTATGAACCAGCTTTTGCTTCTGACTCAACCTTTTGTTTACTGTGGGGCTTCTCTAAGGCAGGTTGTGTCCTCTCGTGTCCTCATCTATAAAATGAAGGGTTTGGACTAGATCGTGGTTCTCAACCCCTGCTGCACACGAGGACCACTCAGGGAGCCTCGAACACACCTCGGTCCCCAAGCATCAGCCCAGAGATTCTGACTTTGTTGATCAGTCTGGGATAGGTCCAGGATGGCAGTACTTTGCGAAGGTCCCTAGGTGATTCCGACAGGCAGCAGGGTTCCGGAGCACTGGATTGGAGGGTCTGAACGGGCCCGTCCCATCTACAAGTCTTTGATTCTTCGGTTCTCACATCAGCCATAACCCATTACATGGAAAGCAGCTCCAAGGGTAGGCACTGAGGTTACTCACGATCATTTCTACTGGCTTCTTCCTCTGAAGCCCCCCTGTCAGTCTTGGGCATGCAGCCTCGTCCACTAGAATGTAAATCATGTTCCCTCATGTGCTCCCTGGGAAGGTGTGAGGGTCAGTGCCTTGAACGCTAGAGACTCAGTCAGTGTTTTATAGACAGACCCAAGGAGAGAGCCCTCAGGCAGAGTAGTGGAGGAGCCCTGCGGAAGGACACTTGAGTCCCTCTGCTCACAGTCCCGTAAGAAAGAAGACCCAGACTTGTTCCGTGCCAGGTGTGTGATGGGTGCCTCTGAAAGGCCTGCAAAAAAAGAGAAGAAAGGGCTCTCCGCCTGTCGGATTGTTGTTTGGGAAGAATGATGCTGAATGGTTGTATCCACTGGGGACGGCAGGGAAGAGCAGACATTGTCCAGCCCCAACGCTGGTCAATTACCAAACACCTGGTAAATGACGAGTCCATCTAATTATCTTGCTTTGACCCAACAGCTGTCTACCAGCCAAAGAGGGATTAATTGATTTAGTTGTAGACCGGCTCCTTATGCAAAGATATTACTTACTGTCAGCCTAGCAGAACGGCAGCTGGCTGGCAAAGATGAAATATTACATTAACTTGATCTTACACACAGCACTTGGGGAAATGCTTCATTATTAATCGCAAATTACAATAGGCGAGTGAAACTCATTGCAGAAACCAGGGACAGTGAGCGGCCTCTTTCACTGTGGCCGGTGATTCTATTATTCTTGAACCGGGATAGGTGCCCTGGTTGGATTTCCAATCCCAGGACAGATGGGTACTCTAGAGGCAGATGCGATTTGGGTCAGAGGGGAAGGGTCGGATGCTTGAAGGACCTGGGAGAGCCCAGCCAGGGTGTATGACCTGGGGTAATTCCTTAAGTACCCAAGCCTTGGTTCCTTTATCTGCAAAATAGGAGTGAGATGCCAGTCTTGAAGGTTTGTGGGAGTCTACGTCATGTCTAGGAAGCACCTAGGACAGAGCCAAGGGCAGAGGTGGTGTTAGTCAGTAGCCATCAACGGGCTGAGCTGAGTGCAGTAACCTGGGACGTGTCTGCGGGGGTCTGGCTGAGCCCGGTGCTTCAGGCTCAGACACTCTGCAGAGGCACCTTTGGAATTTTGTTGAATAATAATAAGGTAGATGATTTCCTCTTGCCTGGAAGCTACTACTAGCTAGTCATCATGAGCACTTCCTAAAAATGTAGATTTATGTTTTCTGTCTGGTAGACTCTGTTGTTAGTAAACTTGACGCGCTGATTTGTAAGGCCATGAGTACCTGGCCTGTGTGCGTATGTGCGTGTGCACGTGCACACGCTCAGGCATACGTGCACTCAACCCACTTCCTGAGAAATGGGCAGAGAGTTCTGCTAAGTTTGAAAGGTTGTGTTTGTCACACCCCCAGTCCCGAGTTCAGTGCCTGAGCAATGGCTGTTAAAGAGGACCCGCCTCGGCCGTGTCCACGTGATGCCGTTGCTGTCACTGGGGGCCCACATTCTCTCAGGCTCTCTTTCCAGGCAGTGGTTCCATTTCAGGAAGCCTTGTGTGATCCGGTATATTCAAATCTGGAGAGTAAGCTCAGTGCCCTGATGGGCTTTATGTAATCCAGTATAACTAAAAGATGATGATTTCTACAGGCAGTCACTGAGAATTTTTACGATATTTTACTTTCTTGTTTTCACACTATCGCTGAATTTTGATGTGTATTTGACACAACACTGCTCAATTCAGGCTGGCCTATATCCTGTGCTCGGCAGCCACTGTGGCTGGTGACTGCCCTATGGACTGCACGGGTCTATAAACCGGCCCGCATGCTCATGTTTTCCTTGTTCATGACACTTATTCCATGCCTTTGACATGGTTTTACTAGGCTTTGCACCCCTGGATTGGGGGGGGGGCCTGTGTCTTACTCATCTTGGGGCATCTACTGGCTCCTATAGCCAGCCACAGAAATGGGGCTCAGGGGGTGTTTGGGCAATGAGTGAAATTCCTGTCCCTGTGCCTTGGACACGAGGCAGTGTGGTGGCAGTGTGGAGATTCGTGCTGAGGAGGTGACCAGGGCTCCGTACCCCCGAGGGCACTGAGGCAGCCAGCCATCAAGGCAGGAGGTTCCCTGGAGCCCAGTGAGGTCCCTGGTGTGAAGAGCCCGTCTCTGCTCCAGGCTGAGGCCTGATGCATCTCCAGAAAACATCCTTCCCCAAGTGTAAGGTAAACACCAAGGAAGGGCTGCCACTCAGAAAGGTGGAGTTAGACTGTATAAGGTTCTTCCTGGAGACAGCACGGAACTGGTCTGGGGATGCTGGAGAGAGGCGTGTAGGCATTTGGATGGATGCTTGAAGGATCTGGGGAAAGAGTCATGGGACTGAGAAAGGAACATGGAGGTTGGGGGCTACTTAAGCCCGCCCCCCGCCCCCAGCACCCAGCCTCCCCCAGCCTTGTTCCTCTCTCCGTTCGGTCCTCTGTCCTTCTTCTCCTCCCTCTTTCCATTGTGTTTGGCACAAGGAGGAACTCACTAAATCCATGTTGGATGAAATGGAACTGAGATTCCTTTTACCCTCTTTTCTACTTATTGCAACTATATTTGTTCCCAGGGCTGTTGTAACAAAGGACCACTCACTGGGGTCTTAAATAACAGACATTTATTCTCTTACAATCTAGAGGCACAAATCCGAGATCATGGTGTGGGCAGGGCCAGCTCTTCCCGCCAGCCGTAAGGAAGAACCGATTGCAACCTCTCACGGCATCTGGAGGTTTGCTGGCCATTGTTGGTGTCCCTTGGCTTGTGGAAGCATGACCTCAGGGTCTGCCTGCATGTTCACACGGCATTCTCCTGTGTACGTCTGTGTCCAAATCTCCCTTTTTTTTTCTATAAGGACCAGTCATATTGGATTAGAAGCCCACCTTATTCCAGTGTAACCTCATCCTAACTAATTATATACGCAATGACCCTATTTCCATATAAGGTCACATTTTGAGGCACTGGGGCCAGGACTTCAACAACATATGAATGTGAATGGTGGTGGTGGGGCACAATGCAACTCATAACACCTGCTGTGTGCATAGCACTGTGCTAGATGCCGGGGCTCTTACGACAACAAAGTCCTTGCTCTGTGTTCATACTCGGATAGCAGCACAGGGCCGGTGAGTTGACCGTTACCAAACGACGGCTTTATGAGTTCAGTGCATGGTGCTAGAGGGGTGTAGAGATGGACCATTTACCTGTACTCAGCATGTGCGTGTGGGTGTGCGTGCTCATGTGTGTATAGCCCTGGTCGCCCCAATTGGGCAGAGGCACAGGAGCAATGGCACAGGATAGAACGGCAGGCTTCACCCTCCCGTGCACAAACACTGGCAAAGGGGAGAGGGTACACTGTCTCTTAAGGAACTGAAGCATCGTCCCTGGAGACCTTGCATCTGTGCCCCTCTGGTGAGGACGGGCAGGTCAAGGATGCATGGAAACTGCCTTCCTCTGTAGTTCCTGAATTCTAGAAAGGTAGGCAGCTCCAGAACCCCAGCTGATCCGTCTGCTGCTCAGCGGCTCCATGACCACGCTGGCAGACACGGCCAGGTTGGCCTTGCCCCAGGCTTGGCAGGTGCTGGGCGGCCCTGGAAGGAAGCTGGCCGTTCTGGAACATGCCACAGGGGTGTGACGCCCAGACAGACTCTGGTGCTGCCTAAAATGGCCTGTTGCAGTATTTCCTTCCCTTTGTATTAAACCAGCGGTTTAAAGCCACAAGTGGCCAACGTAGAATTCTGGCAGTCCCTTTGAATGTTGAAGAGACCGCTCTGACCGTCTGTTCCGTCTCCAGCATGTTCCCTACAGCATGGCTGTGGATATGCCCACAGATATGACAATATCCTGCCAGAGCTGGGCAGGCTTAGTGCTTGCTTGGGCCCTGACGTTACATCCCGTCCCAGCATTTGAGGAAAAGTTCCGAGAGAAAGGGAAATGACAGAGGCCACAGAGGCTAGAAGAGGTCAGAGCATGGGGCCCGAGACCAGCCCTCCTGGGCTAGAATCCCTGAGCCACCATCTGCCAGCCGTGTGACTTGGGAAAACGTTTTACCTTCCCTGTACCTCAGTTTCCTTGGCTGTACAATGAGGGTAATACTAGCACCTACCTCACAGGGACCTTGGGAGGATTAAATGACCCCAGACACGTGACGTGACGTGCCTAGAAAGATGTCTAGCACCCAGTGAGGCCAGCACAAGTGTTTGCTGCTGCTGTTGTTATTCAGGAACAAAGGTCAGAAAGGAGCAAATGATCCCTGAGGACGGATAAGCAAGCTGAAATTGAGATCACTTAGAAGACAGGTCTCCCAATAGCCGAATCATATCCCACCTGTTGAAAGGGAACTTCATCTTTTAGATCAGAGGTCCTCTGCTTCGGCTGCACTTTAGAATATTTTTTTAAAAGATATTTAGAACATCCCAGTGCTCAGGTCAAACCTTCAACCTCCTAAATCAGAATTTCCATGGTGTCAGGGCTTTTGAAAAGCTCCCAGTTGGTTCCAACAGGCAGCCAGGTTTGAGAGCCACTGCTCTGGGGTTTATTACTCATGTCTGGGGACCAGTGGCCTTGTCACTACCTGGGAGCTGGTTAGAAATACAGAACCCGGGCCCCCAGCCCAGCCTGCTGAATGGAAACCTGCCTGTTAACAGGGTCCCAGCTGGTCTGCAGCAACATTCCTTGGAGAGGGCTCCTGGAGGGACAGCCCATTCATTCTCTGGGGACTCCCGGGGGAAGCAGCTGTCCAGTGCATTGGGTAGCAAAGGACAGGTGGTGGATCTGGAGACAGACAGCGGAACCAGGAGAGGTCCTCACCTCTCCCAGAGCCTGGCACACGTCTGCTTTCTGAACGCTTGGAACATAGGAGCTGTGTTTGTACAACATGGAGTGCTTGCCAGTGACCGGGAGCCGGAGCCCCAGCCCCGTGGTTCCTTTGGATGCATTCAGTACTCATAACTAGCTCAACTCAGGGGGAGAGGAAATGTGACTTTGAGTGGGTGCCGGGGAAGCCAAAGTGACTGCAATGCCTGTAAAAGGCAGCCCCGTCCTTCCCGGGGCTATGTGGCTGGGGTGGAGTCGATTTGCAGTGTGTGGAGCTGAGCTCGGCTTTTCCTTGGGCTGCCACAACCCAAGTTTGTTCTCTTCATACAGTGGGCTGGTCCTGAGCTGACTCTGTCAAGAAACCGGAAGGAGGACCCTGGGGTCGGCCCTCCATGCTCCCCACCCTCACTGTAGCCTTTACATCCAAATGAAATTGGTGTCATCCTTCCCCTCTACCTCCCCCAATTACCAGCACCATTTCTGGATGCCAGGAGCAGCAGTTTACTCAGACAATACGGTATACTGGGAAGAGAATGGCATTTAGAGCCCTAAATCCAAAGTTCAAATCCTGCCTCTTCCACTTACTAGCAGTGGGATCTTGGGCAAGTATCTCAACCTCTTTGGGCCTCAATTTTCTCATCTGGAAAGTGGGACTAATTTATTCAACTTTAGCTAAAGAGGCCACATAGTATAGGAGTTAAAACTGGGGGTTCTTGGATTCAGGCTACTTGAATTCAAATCAAGTAACCATGGGTCCATTACCTAACCTCTGGGTGCCTCAGCTTCTTCATCTGTAAAGTGGGTGTAACAACAGTACCTGCCTCTTTGGATTGTTATGAAGATCTAGTGACTTGCTTCGTGTCAAGGGCCCAGAACAGTGGCTGGCACAGTATAGTCAAATATGTCAGCAAGGATTATATTTCTACCTTTATGTTTTCCTCTTTACAAATTCACACTATTCTTCCTTCGAAAAAATATAATCACAATTTGGGTTCTAGTAACTGCCTTTTGAGAGAAGCTTCTTTTGCCCAGTGACTTTTACAGCCCTCACATCCAAGCAACCTGTTGTTGCTTTTCAAATGCATCATTTCCCATCTTGCAGATGTGCACCATTCTGAGGCACAGAACGGTGTTGTTGTCATTTAACGTCACACATGCGAGATCATCCTGTCAGGTGAGGAGTTAGTTGCAGAGCTAAGATTCCGTCGCCAACTCAGCAGGCATAGGGATTCTTTGGATAAAAGGGTGACCTGACCTCCTTTGAGTCTCAGTTCCCCTGACCCTTAAGTAGAGATGAAATCCCTCCTCTCCGTGAGAACTGGTAAAGGGGCCGACTCCATGCCTGCTCTCAGTAGGTGGTCAGCCAGAATGTAGTGCGGGTGGAGCCTGCTCCGGGCACACCTGGGTGAAGGGTGCCAGCTCGGCCCTGAGCCCCCTCCGCTCCCCGTGGGCAGGAGGCAGTGAAGGGGATATGAGTGCTGGGGTATGTGTCTGCCCCTGCTGCATACCAGCAACTTCTCTGCTTCCTGGCTTCTCCACCTCTCCCAGAAACTCACTCAGACCTCTCGCAAGTCAGATCAGAGCATCCCTGAATTAGGACCAACATTGCTCAGGCCAAAAACAGTCCCTGAAATAGGGAAGTTACAGGAAGTACTCAGTGGGTTTAGGAGTTGGGAGGCTGTTTTTAGTTGTGCTTTTTTTTTTTTTTTTTTGAGCTCTTCCCTGCCTAGGTAGGCACAGTGACCATCTGTTGTGTTCTCTCCAGTCTCCTCTTCCCCCATCTCCCCATCTCGGGCCTTGTTAAGAGGAACTCCGTGGAGACACTATGGTCGGATGGTCATCTCCCGTCCACGTGCCGGAACTGCAACCGAGAATCAGTGTTCAGACAGGAGTTCGATGTTGGTCTCTGAAGAGCAGGAAAGACAGAGCCAGCAGAAGCAAGCCTCAAACAGGCAGTTGGGGCAGGCCAGGCAGGGGTGCCCATGTCGGGGAGGGCTGGCCGCACGGACAGGTAGCGCCATTGGGTGTCTGTTGGGTCAGTAGTGTTTCCACAGCCTTGCACAGACCGCCCGCAGAAGCTGGGAGAAAGAATTGATTTTAGAAGGGGAGTCAACTCTCCCTCCCCCCAAAATCCACTTATCACTAAGGGTAAAGAATTAAATGAACTTAGACTGAGCCCTTGGTTTTTGCAGATAGAACATTCTGGGTTCTATTTTGCAAAAGCAACCTGGAAGTCCATTAACAAGGCCCAGCCGATAATCTTTGCAGAGGGCCAAATTTGAACCAGAGGAAGCGACCGCTCAGCTAATAAGTGAGCTTAGCTATCCACTTGGGCCCAGCCGCTTTGTAATTCTGTAATTGTTATTCCTGAAGGAGCCTTTATTCCAGGACTGATGGAGCCACTTGAAAATTTCATTGCATTTCGTCGGGGAATTGCATGCGAGAGTGACATCGGAAAATTAGGAGGCAGTCTTGGGACATGTCCCTCAAAGGTGTGGTGTCACCACACGAATGGAACCCCCACCTTTCCCCTCTCGCTACATTGGGACTCTCTCATCCATGGGGTCGTTAACCTCAGTGTAGAGTCTCAGCCTGGTTCTCAGTAGGTTTCCCTCCATTTTGCAGGATAAACGAACTAGTGTCTGAAAAGAAATGTAATTTTTATAAGGAATTGGCAGATACTAGGGGAGTTCACAAGCAGCTGATATCCAATTATTCATGGTCATGGGGGAAAGGGATTGAATGAGAAGCAGAAATCCACAGAGAAGCGCCAGACCTCGTGTTAATCAGTAGTAGCCTCTTCCAATGTGCCTTTTTCACTGGTGCCAAGAAGTAGGCCAACTTACCCCTCTCTTCAAAACTGAGATCCTGCGTCATCAGTACAGGAGGACTAATTTGCCAAGCCCTGTTTTAATGAGAAGCATCTAGAGCAGTGGTCCCCAACCCCCGGGCCACGGACTGGTACCGGTCCGTGGGCCATTTGGTACTGGTCCACGGAGAAAGAATAAATAACTTACATTATTTCCGTTTTATTTATATTTAAGTCTGAACGATGTTTTATTTTTAAAAAATGACCAGGTTCCCTCTGTTACATCTGTCTAAGACTCACTCTTGATGCTTATCTCAGTCACATGATACATTTATCTGTCCCACCCTAAAGGCTGGTCTGTGAAAATATTTTCTGACATTAAACCAGTCCATGGCCCAAAAAAGGTTGGGGACCACTGATCTAGAGGAACAGAAATTCTTTAAAAGAAAAAAATTTTTTTTTTAATCACTCAGAGTGAAGTGTCATTTTTCTCGAGCAAGTGGCAAAATGAACTTACATTGTTGGTTGGTTTGTTCATTGTCTTGTCTAGTGAACAGCATATCACATTGTGATTTTCTTTTCTAAAAAGAAAAAAAAATTATTGGGATTCAGGCCTAGATAATCTTGAAATAAGAACCAGGAGTGAAGAGAAGGAGAGTAAATTGCAATTGATAGTTGAGTCTCCTTCCCGGGTAATACGGTGTAACTCAGTCTGAGGGGAAGAAGTGATTAGTATCTTGTTAAGATAAAGCCTTGCCAAAAACAGCCCCTGGCAAATTGCTGCCATTCATTATCCGATTAGTGCACAAGGTGCAGTCTTTCTTGAGACTAACTAACCCTCCTTGTCTTGATCAGTTCAATTGCTCAAGTTTCACTTGCTAAATAGCCCTGACCAAACCCAGGGCAGACCTGGGAAAGGTGTTGGTGACTCTGATCTCCAGCCAGTGGGATCCTGGGAAATCCCACAGACCGTGGCCATCAGTTTAAGGCTGAGGAAAAGTATCTGTTTGGGGAATAAAAGCCAAGCCAGCCTCAAAGGTACGTGGCAGGGCTGTAAATCTGGTTCCCCAGATAAGGGAACCAGAGTAGACATCTGTTCTTCCTCCCTGGTGCTGCCCTTGACTTTGCCCATAACCCAGTGTCATTCAAAACCCAACGCTTGCAGTTCACTTGCTTCCTAAACTGTGATAGGCAAAATGCCCCTACCCGCAAAAGATGTCCACGTCGTAACCCTGCAACCTTGTGAATATGTCGTCTTACATGGCAAAAGGAACTTTGCAAAGTGTAATCAAGTTGTGGATTTACAGATGATCCAGGTAGGTCCAGTGTAATCACAAGGGTGACAACAGGGTCGGAGTCAGTGTCAATGATGGAGATGAGGTGATAGATGGAAGCAGGGGTAAGGGTGATATGAGGATGGGGACATGAGCCAAGGAATGTAAGTGGCCTCCAGAAGCTGGGAAAGGCACAGATGTGGTTTCTCCCTTAGAGCCCCCAGAAAGAGCTGCCAGCACCTAGACCAGGCGTGGCCAACAGTTTTTTTTTGCCCATGGGCCAGATTAGAAAGAAAACTTTTTTTACGGACCAGACAAAATATTAAAATTAAAATATGTTAAATACAAAAACAATTCATTTAAGTAATCATTAAGTAATAAAACAAATTTTATTATGTAATTTGTTTATGAATAGATGTGAGTAAAAATTTTTTAATATACTGTATCATAATCAATCGAAACAATATTTAATTAATAGAATGAGTTTGAAGGGGTTATATCGCAAATAAAAAAATTATTTCATTTTACAGATAGCCTGGACACGTTTTCAGTTATCAGCTGCAGCTATTGTCTGTGCTACAATGCTACTTGATTCAGCACACTTGACCACAAAAGTAACTAATTGTTTGACCTTGGGTGCGCACTGGCGAACTCTGCCTAAAAGAATGTGGGTTTCACATCGCCGCTAAACATAAAACAGTTCATATTGAATACAGACGAGTATAAAAGTTTTAAATCTTTATAATGGAATTTTTTTAAAATAAAGAAGTATCACGAATCCATTCGACCAATTATTGGAAGTTAACCCTAGGTTAGTCACACGTGGAATTCTTTTCCGCGTATCACTATCTTCTTAAATATCTCAATTTCCAATAATCAAAGATGCTTCTGCTTCTGAGTAGCTGAGATTTTAAAGTAGCAGAGAATATTAAAAATTTAATCGCGGACCGCATAAACTCATTACGGCCCGCGGGCCATATATTGGCCATGCCTGACCTAGACTCTAAGACAGGGGTTGGGAACCTATGGCTCATGAGCCAGATGTGGTTCTTTTGATGGCTGCATTTGGCTTGCAGACAAATCTTTAATAAAAAAAAATAATAATGTTAAAAATATAAAGCATTCTCATGTATTAAAATCCATTCATTTCCTACCGCTCATGTTCATGGTTGCAGGTGGCTGGAGCCAATCACAGCTGTCCTCCAGGACAACACCAAATTTTTACTGGATAATGCATAACATACACAGGTCGTTGTAAGGCTCTCACGGAATTACATTTTAAAATATGTGGCGTTCATGACTCTCTCAGCCAAAAAGTTTTCCAACTCCTGTTCTAGGACCTGTGACCTCCAGAGCAGTAAGAGAATACATTTTAGTCTTAAGCTACTGATTTTTTTTTTTTTTTTTTTTTTTTTTTTTACAGAGACAGAGAGAGAGTCAGAGAGAGGGATAGACAGGGACAGACAGACAGGAACGGAGAGAGATGAGAAGTATCAATCATTAGTTTTCTGTTGCGACACCTTAGTTGTTCATTGATTGCTTTCTCATATGTGCCTTGACCTTAGGGCTACAGCAGACCGAGTAACCCCTTGCTTGAGCCAGTGACCTTGGGTCCAAGCTGGTAAGCTTTTGCTCAAACCAGATGAGCCCGCGCTCAAGCTGGCGACCTCAGGATCTCGAACCTGGGTCCTCCGCATCCCAGTCCGATGCTCTATCCACTGCGCCACCGCCTGGTCAAAGCCATTGATTTTTACAGTCACTTGTTACAGCAGCAATAGGAAACTAGTACATAAGCTCCGGTGTCCAGGATCTGCGGGAAGCCTGGAAGATGCTGGGGCTGTGACATCAGGAGAGCTGAATCTAGAAATAGTATGGTAAGTGTGAAAAGTGAGAAGACCGATGATGGTGGTGGTGATACTACCTTCCACAGAGATTGTTTTGAGCATGTCTTCACAGAAAATGAAGTTCTGTGAAAATGCCTAACAAATCTCTGTTGTGAGCCAGCAACCTTGATGGCCAAGGTACCGGCTCATTGTGGCTCACACCCCTCCAGGGACAAGGCTGAGACAACAGAGCCCCAATCCTTATATTTGTAAGCATTTCTCTGTCAACTATACACATCACCTGAAGTTTATATCACAGTTTTGTAGATGGGTTCCTACAGGTTGAAGATATTCCCATACTGTTTAGTCAGTCCATTGAAAAAACAACAACAAAAGACTGAATACATACTTGGAGTTAATGGTGTTCTATTTGTCAAGGTTTTCCTTCACGATTACATAAGCTTCCAGTATTCTCAAAGTACTTTCACATAGGCTAGCTTCACTGAAGCTCACAACTCTATGAGGATCAGCAGGGTAGGTGTCTTCTCCCACGTTATTGATGCAAAGAGAGGGAAGCTCAAGATAATTAGGTCATTTTCCAACGACAAAATCTTCATAAATGACTGAGACGAGGCTAGTCAGGAAAGGCTGCTAGAGCAAAGGGCTGGTTAAGAACAGACAGCCTTGCCTCGCTGAGCGACCTTAAGAAAGTTACTTAACCTCTCTGTGCCTCAGTTTTTTCATCTCTCAATGTAGGGAATAATCATAGTACCTACCGGATAGTTTTGTTGTGAAAACTAAGTGAAGATAAAGAGAAAGCAATCAAATGTGTAGGGCGGATAGTTTCATGTCAGCAGCAGCCACAGTAACCACGGCCAGGCTCAGCTGACTCCTAGTGTGCGCACTCCAGGATTGCCCACATACCAGGAACCCCAGCAACCCAAGGCCGTCTCGTTCTGCTGGACGGAGTATTATAAAGTGCTAAACTAAGTCGGTGCCTTATGCTGTAGCCCAGAGGTCCAGTTTTCTAAGTCTTGTAACTACTCAACTCTGTCACAGTAGTGCGAAAGCAGCCATAGACTATGTATGTTGAGGGACATGGCTGGATTTGGCTCACAGGTGACTTCTGCTTTAGACAGTGTTGAGAGTCAGAAAGGCCCAAGTTCAAATTGCAGCTTCACCACACTACAAGGGTGTTCTTGAGCAAGTAGTGAAGGCTGCTGGCACTCCGGTCCCTCACCTCTAAAAATGGGAGCCAATATGCCTCCCTCAAGAGATAGTGCAACGATGAGACCTGTTTGTAAACTGTAGAGTATCATGCCTAATCTGGTTATCAGTATTTGTTTGTGCTGATGTACAGTTGTGGTCTGGGCTCCTTGTCATAGGTAAAGCAATGCATGTGGAATGTTGGATGCTGGCTGACCAGCTGGATTGTTTGCAGTTGCATTATAAAATCAGGAAGAGGTTATTTAATTTCAATTAAGTTCATCTCATTTTGGGATATGAGAAAAGCATCAGCCTCTCAATGCTTCCCTTTACTACCCACAAGAGGTTTATCAAGCAACAGTGCTTGTGGGTTAGCCCAAATTGATCTCCATTCTGAAAAAAAAAATACAATTGAGCAAAATGACTGTGATGAATGGGGGCTCCAGGGAAGCACAATGCTCTCCGTCCAGTCTCAGGCTGGAGAAGGAAACCTGGAGCCTTAATGGAGGGAAGATGGGAGCGAGGTAAATGAATTGCCTGGCCAAATCACAGAATGGAAGTCAATAAAAGCATTGTGCTGAGCAATTATGCATCTCATTAAGTTGTACTCAGTTTGGGCTGAGGTCCGAGGGGAATTGTCAGAACGATTATGTGCAGACCTCAATTTTGAGATTTGAAAAGGGGTCAGCGCATAATTGGCAGGTGAAGAAAAAGAAGGGAGGTGGTTTGAAACAATAGGTATTATTAAATGGTTGTTGCAGCAAGGAGGACAGATGTAAAGAGGCTGACTGACACCTTACTCACTCAAGACTCGGTTTGTGTGGTCTCAGAATCACAGACCATGTGGACAGTGCTTTGGTGCCCTTAATAAGTCCTTCTTAGAATCAAAGAAGGATTTGCTTTGTAGGAAGGTACAAGTGTGGTGCTTGGGACAAGATTGTCCTCATGAATGAATGAATGAATGAGTGAATGATTGATACTTGCAACATGTTTATCCAGTAAGTAAATAAAGGAAGGAGGGAATGAACGAACAAATTTATAAGCAATAATGCATGTACAAAGAAGATAATGATAGTACCTACCTTGTATGGCTGGCGTGGGAATTAAATGGAATAACAAACTGTTGGGCAGATAAAATATATTATGCTCACTTTATTAAAGATGGCGCTGCCCATGTGGAAGCTCGTCGCCCAGGTGATTGCTTGGGATGGGTGTGATTATGTGAATATGTGTTGGGGGAGGGCTTTTGCTCCAAAAGGTTTTAAAAGGAAGAGAGGTCACGTTGTTCCGGGGAGAAGGGTGATTACGTTCTAGGAGGAGCCCATGCTGTAGGAGAGCAGAGAAAGGCCATGTGGAGGAGAGGGGAAGCAGCCAAGATGGCGGAGTGCTGAAGGAGAAGCCAGTTAGTGCAGAGTTTGTGCAGAGAGAAGGAGATGGGGGGGGAACAGAGGAGAATGAGGCTGATGAGGTAGACACCTTTGAATCTAAGAAACTCAGATAAGTCAGTAGCTTTGTGAGCACTGAATGAGTGGGGTTTGGAGCCTAGTGTGTGTTTTTACTTGCCCGCCGGGTGCAAGCTAGGATTAAAAGCAATGGCCCACCAGTTCCTGGCTCCATTGTTTCATTACGGACTGTCCAAATCCAATGTGAACCTGCATGGGCAGGAGGCTGTGATGGTGGCCGTGGCTACTGGCTTTACACATACCTAAAACCCTTAGTTAGCCCAGTGCCTGAGACTAGCAGATACTCATACTTAGCTTTGTTTTTCTCAGGTGTGGTGCTCAGATTTGGCTGCCATAACAAGAGACCACCGACTGGGTGGCTTAAAACAATAGGCATTTGTTTTCTAAGCTGTGGAGGTTGAAAGTCCAAGATCAAGGGGCTATAGCAGAGTTGCTCTCTGGTGAGGCCTCTCTTTGTGGCTTGTAGACAGCTGCCTTCTAGCTGGGGGCCCTCACAAGCTTCCTCTTCTCTGTGTGAGAAGAGAAGAAGGGATGGAAAGAAGGAAGGAGGGAGGGAGATCTGGTGTTTCTTCTTTTCTTTTAAGGGTACCAGTCCTATTAAATTAGGGCCCCACCCATATGACCTCATTTAAACTTAATTACCTCCTTAAAAGGTTCTGTCTCCAAATACAGTCACATCTGGAGGCAGGGATTTGACATATGAGCTTGGAGAGGAACACAGTTCCATCTATAATACTGGTAAAGAATCAAACTTTCAAAGAGGACTAATCTAAGAATAACTTTGTAAGTTTATTAGGTCCAACCCTGTCACTAAGCTGCTACACAAAACCTTTGGAACCACTGAAGTAACTTTTTCCTGGGACGAGAAATCGGGAGTGTTTTGGAAAATTGGACAGACTTCCAAGAACATACGTCCCTTCATGTGGGGGTGCCCAATTCCAGGCTCCTCAAAGCCAGAGGCCAGGATTTTACTCTTCACAGTTAGACACAGAGGCTACTCTCGAATACTTTTTTTTTTTTTTAAGGCAAATTTCCTGACCTATCTCTCTACCCGCTTCCATAAAGCAGCTACCTTAGGAGTGAGAGTCCGCCATGTGAACCCACGTGAGCGCTCCGGGTAGCCTTTTTTTTTCTATTTTGTTCATCTCCGAATCTGCCTGGAAGACAGGAGAAAGCTCATTAGTGTGAACCCTGCTAATTTAGAACACGTAACACTTCCTCCAAGTTCACCGTGAAGCAGGAGTTTGTGAGACAATTTAATTGCGTGAACATAATTAGAAAAGATGGTCTGGTGGAGCTGGGAAGTACGGGAGACATCCGTCCTCTCCCCGGTGGCTTGTCTCCTTTCAGATGAAGGAATTGAGGCCCCATGCACACGCACGTGTGGCCCCTCCGAGCTCACACAGTGGGACTGTTTTCCCTCCTTAAGGACACCAGCCCAATTCATGGAGTCTTGTTTGTTTGTGAGACATGGGGGCTTTATTAGCTGTGGGTTCTTTTTTACTATGTGGACTTCGAGTATTAAAAGTGTGTTTTAAAAAAAAAAAAAAAAAATATATATATATATATATATATATATATATATATATATATATATATATATATATATATATATATATTTTCTGCATTTCAGGTTTTCCACTAATTATGACTGGCCTTCTCCCAAGTTAGTGTGAGCTATTTTGGTGAGATTTTATAGTTATTTAATAATAAAAACTTCATAAAACCTTCTGTACAATTCATTTTAACCAACACTCCCTCCTACAATTATGTCACCAACAACTCCTTTTTAAAAGACCAGAACTTTTGTCTATTCATGTTAACCTTGAAAGCAGCATTCACTGAACCCTGAGAAACAGAAGTGTACTACTTTATAGGTGGGGGCAGAGAGAGTGAAGTAAGGTGTGTGAGAGAGTTCTGTACCTTTGGGAAGCACAGACACATGCTTTATGTTTTTCGTAATTGCCATCTCTGGCTTGGGCAGCCTCCCAGGAGTGGTCAAAATATATTTGTGGATGCAAATGCAGCATTTCCTTGGGTTCTTTTGCCATGTGACTTAAAAAAAAAAACAAATGAGATGTCTATTTATTAATTTATATCAAACTGTAACTGCCCGAGGGCTGGCATGTTCTCACAAGCAGATCAGCTCTTCCTCTCTGGAGTCAGGCCTATTAGGGCACCAGACTTTCATCAGTAGATTATTCCAGGAGCCCAGGTTTAGACAGCCAGCGAGTTGGACAAAATCACATAGTGCTCCCTTAGCCTGGGACTTGAGAATTCCCCATTGCAGCTGTGGCCAACAGGAATGGAGCACTCCAAGTGTTTGGGGTGGGCGGCATCTTATTCTCTATTCTATTTACTGTATCTTCAACTCCAACTCAGGATTATGGAGGATTAAAGCTTATTGCCAAAGTGTCTTCTCAGCATAAAGCCAGTTCTCCACTTGGTAGGATGATGATGATGGTGAATGACAGTGATGAATGATGATGAGTGGTGGTGGCAGTGGCACTTGTCATAATTGCTAACATTCTTATACACTTCCTCTGTACCAGGCACTATTCTAGTGCTTTGCATGCATAATTCAGTCATCAGAACCCTATAAGGTAGAAACCCTATTTGACAGATGATGATGCCAAGGCTCAGAGAGGTTAATAACTTACCTTAGGTCACACAGCTGGCACAGCGAGAGATAGTGCCTGGCCATCTCATGCCCTTACCTGGCACAGGGCTCTCAGTCCCTATCTGCCAAGACTCTTAAGTCCCTGGACACATGCTACTCTCATTATGGACTTAGAGGGCACGAGTGGTGAGTGTCAGGGCCCCAACATTCACCACTAAACTTGAGGTCAGAAGACAGGAGACTGTAGTTCTTCTGCATAATCTCAACGGTTCTCTTCTTCCTGTGTTTCCTTTAGGGGCCTATCTCTAGCTTGACAAGTGATGACAGGTGGCTCCTCACCTCACAGAGCCCACTGACCACACATGTCCAGACTGTCTCTTTAGAATTCATTTCTTTACATTCAAGAAAAGACAAAGGACAGAAGGTTTCTGTCTTCAGCTGCCAGGGTCACAACATGAGCCTATAAAAAGACTTGTCAAGTTTGGAGGCATTTCCAGTTTTATTCTCAGAAGCAGTAACTTTGACTGTGGGCTGCTAATTCTCAGGGAAATGTGTTTTCCACTGTCCAGGGTAATGTGGTACTGAATTCTTCTAATGGAAGAGAGTCAGCATCAGCTACAATGAGCAGCAAGCATCATTTCAATTGAGCTGGCCTCTCCCTCATTCTTTCGTCTCATCTTGGGCCCCTCTTCCTCTTCTACCATGCAGGACCTGGGTTAGCTCCTCTGCTGTACTTGCTTTTTCCTGCCACCGGGTCTTTGCACATGCTCTTTCCATTTCCTAGAAAGCTCTCCTCCTCCTTACCTTTACTTCATTGACTCCTGCTCAGCCACAAGTTAGGGGTTCCCTAGGACCTGTTACATGTTCCCTTAGCACCTTTACCTCTCCTTTATAGCCCTTTGCCCATTATAGTTGTTTTATTCTTACTTTTTTTGTGAGTTGAATAGTGCCATCTTTCCCATTGGGTGCTAAGGTTCATGATGACTGCCTCTGTGCCTGCTTTATGCCCAAAGTAGTTCCTGGCCATGGCAAGTGCTGGATAAGTGGGGTGAGAATGGGACACTTTCTAAGAGCTTTATAAGACCAGAGTCTTCTGACCAGTCTACTCAACACCTTTTCTTCCGTCGACCTCAGATCTCAGATCTGGAGTGACACATAAGAAGGTGGTAAGAGCAAGAACTCTAGAGTCAGGCTGTCTGGGTTTGTATCCCGCTCTCCTCGTACTAGCTTTATCCACTTCTATTGCCACATAACAAATTACCACAGACTTAACAGTTTACAGCAACACATCCTTATTCTCCCACAGTTTCCATGACTCAGGAGTCTGCACAGACTTAACTAGGTCCTGTGTTCAGGGTCTGACCAGGCTGCAATCCAGATGTTGGCTGGGGCTACAGTCCCATGTGAGACTTGAGTTCCTTTCCAAGCTCCCATGGTTATTGGCAGAATTCATTTCCTTTTAGCTGTTGAAATCCTAGCAGCTTGGTTCTTCCAGGCCAGCAGGAGAGTCTCTTTAAGATGTTTACCTGATTAGGTCAGGCCCATCCAGGATAACTTTCCTTTTAATTCACATACAGTCAACTGATTAAGGACCTTAATTACTTCTGAAAAATTTGTTTACCATTGCCCTATAATGTAACATAATCATGGGAGTCATGTTCCAGCTTATTCCCAGGCCCTGCCCACACTCAAAGGGAGAGGATTATACAAGGCATGTACACCGGCGGGGCGGGGGGGGGGGGGGAGGCTGGCAGGCAGGAATCACAGGGCCATGTTAGGATTCTAGCTTTGTGGCCTTGGGAAAGTGGCTTAACCTCTCTGTGCCACCGTTACCTCATCTGCAACACAGGACTAAGAGTAGTACCCACTCCACAGAGTTTATAGTGAAGATTAAATGAGTTCATTTACCTTAAGTGCTGAAAACAATTCCTGGCAGGTGGTAAGGACTCAATACATGTTAGCTATTAACATCCATAAAGATGATAATCCCAGCCCAGCCAGTGGGATCCCAGTTTAGAAACACAATATACCAACTGGCTGGAAAATGAAATCTGAGAAGCCAGGCTGAAGGGGAGAGAAGAGGCAGGAGAATATCAATGAGCCTGTAAACTGGCCATTCTGAAAGGGGCACCGACAGCTCCCACCCACTCCACCAGGGCACACGGACATGGCGCGGCAGCTGGAAAGCTGGGTCAGATTCCTACAGTGAATTGGATAGAAGTGGGTGTGTGTCCCCTCCCCGTCCGAGTTCCTTTTATTAAACCATCTCAAGGCAAAGAGTACCGTTCTCTTCAGAACGCTTAGAAATCCCTTCTGTCAGGCATTTGAATTAAGATCGACATTCTCATTATGAAGAAATGCCCATGACTGGATATTTGGGCACTTTTTGTAAGCAGCTGCCCCCCAGAATTTAGGTCTGACCTTAAAAGGAAGGCTTTTCCCTGGAATAAGATCCTAGTTAGTTCAGTTAAAAAAAATGTCAGGGTTCCTGGCTACCCTGGTGAGACCTGTGCTCGTGTGCAGTGTGGCTGGAGGGGGCCTGCCTGGAACTCTGCCCCGTGGTGCTCCGGTTTTGTGGAGAGTGTTAGGAATCGATGTGTTGCTCAGTCTGGGATGATGTTAAGCAAGTGTGGAAAGACGCAGCGAGGCGAGTCCGTGCAGCCAGTGTGCAGGGAGGGCCACGTTCAGGAGCAGGGGCTGCGCGGGAGAGAAAGATGTCGTCGTCTATCTTCGGAAGGGAGTCGCTTCACTGAAATCCCTTTCAGTGGGGTTGCCTAGGGCAAGTCGTTCCGTCTTCTTTAAATCTCCTGTTTGGCATCTGATAATTCAACTCAAGCAATTTTATGGACAGTGGGTGGTAGTGCACACCGCTGGTGCTCTGCCCAGACCCACGTGGGTCCCTTTGTGGTTTCTAGGCACCCATCTGCCAGCTTTTATGTGCTTTGCTTCTTCTAATGGCCAAACCTGCGACTTGCTTCGGAGACTGCATCTGGGCTCCTGGTGTGGCTTCATTCTATGCACAGAGAAGGACAAGACTCCAGGCATTCATCGCTTCCTGGGCAGCCCTTAGCCTGGCCCCCTCACCTCTAGTACGGACAGACTCAGGAGTCAAGTCATGCTCCTGCACTCCCCAGAGGGTCGGGTTTAAGACTGGCAGTAAAGCCTGAAATTACATCCTTGCTGGGCTTCTTCATTTCCCCACCTGACTCTCAGGCCATGTCATTTGCAGAGCCCCTTGTGAAAATGTTATCAAGAATTAAGAATCTCAGGATGATGACAGCAGCAGCGTATGACACCAAGCATGAGAGAGCCTTCTGATTGGTGGGCCCTGGGTGACTTCCAGGTCGCACACCTACACAGCCTGCCCTGTCTGCTTCCCCTCACTTTCCTGGGAGCACCCCTTATTAAGTCCCTTATGTGTGAGTTCTTGTCTTGAGCCCTGTTCTGGATGGATTCTAAGATGAATATGGCACCAAACCTTTCCTTGAGGAGCTGAGGGGAGACAGATGAAAGCACAGATCATTACATCACACATCAGACCATGAGGCAGAGCCTGATGCTGGAGGTACCCGCAGCGAGTGGTATGGGAGGCAAGCACCGTCTGGGAGCACGTGAAGGCTCCTGGGTCCTGTGCCAGGGTTCTGTCTCCTGCGCCAGGAACTTGGCGTGCATTCCAGTGACGGACAGAGGGGATTGGGGTTGGGGGAGTGGGAGAGGGGGTGGGAGATGATGTCAGGAAAGGGGTACAGCATGAGCAAAGGTGTGGAGGTGGGACTTATGTTTATTTAACAAGTGCCTTAATTGTGTGCTCAGTGCAGAAAATTTGAGTTTAAAAGGACTGAGTCCCTGCCTCCAAGTGGCTCATTAAGAGATGCTTACAACCAACTCAGGTTAAGTTCTGTGCAAGGGAAGCTGAGCTGAAGCTGGTGAGAGGAAGTGCCGGACATGAGAGAGGGAGTCTGGTCTTCTAAGAATTTACCATTAGGTGTTAGGAATTGTAAAAATTCACATCAAAGAAAAGGTTGCTTTGGCCCTGGACGGTTGGCTCAGCGGTAGAGCGTCGGCCTGGTATGTGGGGGACCCGGGTTCGATTCCCGGCCAGGGCACATAGAAGAAGCACCCATCTGCTTCTCCACCCCCCCTCCTTCCTCTATGTCTCTCTCTTCCCCTCCCGCAGCCAAGGCTCCATTGGAGCAAAGATGGCCCGGGCGCTGGGGATGGCTCCTTGGCCTCTGCCCCAGGCGCTAGAGTGGCTCTGGTCGCGGCAGAGTGACCCCCCGGAGGGGCAGAGCCTCACCCCTGGTGGGCGTGCCGGGTGGATCCCGGTCGGGCACATGCGGGAGTCTGTCTGTCTCTCCCCGTTTCCAGCTTCAGAAAAATACAAAAAGAAAAAAAAAAAAGGTTGCTTTAATTACAGAATTTCAGAAATTGACAAGCTATTGGGATTGATTTGGTGGGAAACCTTTGGAACCACCCATAATTGGTTCCCTACTCCTAGCCCATCAGTGTGCTCAGATGACATTGTTAAATGCTCTTCCAAGTTTATGGGACTCTTACTTGAAATGACCCTGAGTTCCTCCAGTTGCCCTTCGGCTGTGTCCTGACCTGGGCTGGTGACCTGGGCTCTGCAGCAGGTACTCACTTTTTTCTTGTTCCTCTCCAGGGAGCCCCTGAACAAGTACCCGCTTCCCAGGACACAGAAGCAATGGTCATCATAACCATCCCCACCCCAGAAGCTGGGAGAAGTGGGCACTGGCTGTGGTCCTCCAGGGAGGCCAGGAGGGGAAGGTGTTGAAATATGTGGTTCTGCGGGACAGACCTTCTTTCCTTCCTTCCTTCCTTCCTTCCTTCCTTCCTTCCTTCCTTCCTTCCTTCCTTCCATCCTTCCTCCCTCCCTCCCTCCCTCCTTCCCTCCCTCCCTCCCTCCCTCTCTCCCTCCTTCCTTCCATCCCTCCCTCCTTCCTTCCCTCCCTCCTTCCTTCTCTTCCTTTTGTTCTTTTCTTTCTTTCTTAATTAAATTTTTTTAAGTGGGAAGAGGGAAGGTAGAGACAGATTCTCACACGCGCCCCAACCAGGATCCACCCAGCAAGCCCACTAGGGGGCGATGCTCTGCCCATCTGGGACCCTTGCTCCATTGCAGCAGGAGCCATTTTTTTAGCACCTGAGGCCGAGGCCATAGAGCCATCCTCAGTGCCCAGGGCCAACTTGCTCCAATCGAGCCATGGCTGAAGGAGGGGAGGAAAAGAGAAAGAGAGAGAAGGGAGATGGGGAAGGATGGAGAAGCAGATGGTCGCTTCTGTGTGCCCTAACCGAGAATCAAACCTGGGACTTCCATATACCAGGCCAACGCTCTACCACTGAGCCAACCAGCTAGGACCAGGCACCTTTTTCTTTATCACTGACTTTGTCACAGCATGCCTCTGGGAGGGAACTACAATCGCTCTTCCATCCAGGTATAAGTGCCATGACATAAATGCCATGAAAGCACTGGGCTTTGCCAGGAAGCAGGGGGAGAGGACTGTCTTTCCTTTCATGTTGTGCATCTTTCTAATGCTTGAATCATCTAGCTGCTCATCGAATTTAGTATGAGCACTGTCTGATCATAACTCATAATTCTTCCCTGACAAAATCCCATTTGGGGCAATAATTCATGATTTCTCCACTGTCTCTTATTAGGCGACCGAAAGAGGCACACATTATTCTATGACTATATGTAATCAAATGATTTTTAATTACTTAATGATGTCAGAAGAGGGAAGAGAACAGTGAGAGGGCTTCACATTTTCCTCTCTCCCTCTACTTTTTTCATTTGGAATTTTTTCCCCGTGGGGGTGGTGGTGAGGTGGTAGGGGGAGGTCAGGCTTCAAAAGCATCCTTAAATGTGGTCTGCACTGTTGGTCCCCATCACACTTCAGAGCCCTGTTTCCCAGGGAGGCTCCTTCTGGTCCTCTGACGCTGCCCCCACCTGCTGTTCCTTCTGCCTGTGGCATCCTCCACGGGCTCAGCTCCGTGTAATGAGGCTTCTCGAGAAAGCTTTCCCTGGTGCCCTCAACTAGCTTACGTGCCTCCATCATGTGCTCTCACCGTGCCCTTTGCTCTGCTTTTAGAATGCTTCATTCATTCCACAAATGTTTATTGAGCACCTACGCTGCAGCCCTCTCTGTTCTACACACTTCTGACATCGGCTAGCAAAACAGGCACAAATCAAATCCCTGTTCTCATGGAGCTTGTATTCTAGATTATTCGGATTGTGATGATAAATAATTATTTGGTAGTTTATTTATGTCTTCCCCACTAGCCTGGAAGCTGCATGAGGACAGAGCCATATCGATCTTATTGGCCAGTCTCCAAGGTACTGCCAAGCACTGTGAATTTCCAGCGCATAGTAGGTGCACAGTAGTTTCCCAGGAAGTGAAAGGCAGCTTGCAATCCGATGGCTGCTTGAGCATCTAGGCTCTCTGAGGTGACAGCATTTTCCTTTGGAACCCAGATATTATGGGGAATCAGTGTCTCAGGTCTGGGTTACAACCCATGAGAGGGGATGTGAGGGCTGAGGAGTCGGCTCAGCGACCATCTCCCGGAACCCAGGGGTCTCCTCTCAGGACCTGAGGCTGCTCGCAGTTCATCCTCTGCGATGCGCCCCACGAATTTGCATTATTTCCAAATTTCTCCTTGTGACTCTCTCCTCATTTTCAGCTTCTGTGTATTTTCACTCTTGCAATTTCTGGAGGTCATGTTAGTTTATGTCAGATACGCCTTCGGTAGGTGATTGTGACAGGACCCTTTGCTTGCCCCAAGGCCACTTCACTCCGGTGCCCAGATGGGGTCCCCTCTGTGTTCTGGGATCCGTTGGTCAATGTCTGTTTCACCACCTTGGTTTCCAGCCCGTGCCTGGCTGCTTCCTGCTGATTTGTCTAGATGAGGCATTAACATCCTAAGAACCCGATGCCCGCAGCTGAAAAACGGATTGTCGCCCTTCTCAGGGAGATGCATTTGCTCCATTTATCTTATGGGGTTGCCCATCTGACCACTCATTCATGGGTTCATTCATTCATAAAGTGAGGGAAGGAAGGAGGGAGGGACAGAGCAGGCCAGGACTAGAGCAAGGCAAGCAAGGGTCCTGGGTTGCCAGATGTAAGGCAGCATTTGCTGTCCAGGCTGGTCAAGTACAGGTCAAATGCAGGTTCACAGCCCTGGCCGGGAGGGAGAAGGAAGGGTATGACAGCCTTTCTCTGGAGCAGAAAAGGAAGTGGAGACTTGTCCTGCCTCTCTAGCCAATCCACACCCCTTGTAAATTTCAGTGATCACAAAAGCCTCTCACTAAGTGATAACTGATTGCGGATGTGAGCCCAGGGTGACACGTGGAGGGGCCTCAGCACAGCCTGGCCCCATCCTCCTCCTCTGTCCTTTGTGTGTG
Source organism: Saccopteryx leptura (assembly GCF_036850995.1). Classification (NCBI taxonomy): domain Eukaryota; kingdom Metazoa; phylum Chordata; class Mammalia; order Chiroptera; family Emballonuridae; genus Saccopteryx; species Saccopteryx leptura. The sequence goes on along the minus strand of NC_089503.1, from coordinate 293,604,142 downwards.
TCAAAGCCGGTGTGAAACACTGTTGGAGAGGGGACAGAGTGCCATTTTCAGGAATAAAAAGTACATTTTTACCCTTAAACCCTAATTTAAAACATCGTGTAAAGACCCCTTCGATGCAAATGCTACCTGGTCATCTGGTGGCCCGTGTCCATGGCTTCTAATCTTGTAATATATGCCCAGACTCTTCAAAGGACCATAATTGCCAGTTATCTTTCAAGCAATCATCCTATCACAGGGGGATCGGGAAGAGAGTTCCGGAGGCAGACATCAGCATGAACACCTGGCAAATCCAGTCCAGCTGGATAATGTCTTTGAACAAGACGAAAAGTGACTGTGCAGTTTCCAGACTTGCAGCGGGTTGACATAGCACGGGGACGCCGCTCTGGCCGCATCTGCTGCCACAGCTCTCAGCTGGGTCTTATGAACCTACGTTTCTCACCTCTGGTGGGGGAGGAGTTCATCAGTGCTGGTTTCATCTGAAGAAGTGAATTAAGGAGCATGCTGGTTGCATATGTGGGTGAGGGGGTCTCGGTAATCGCTCAGCAGGGGAGCAGCTGCCAGTGACCTTCATCTTTTGTTCAACAGCTCCCAAGTCACCACGTGACACAGCCTGAAGGAGCCTAATGCTCATCCAGCCGCCCTGCGGTTTTCACTCTAGGCAGGTTGGGCTGGGTCAATTACAATATAATAACAATAATAATAACGTATTATGAGATTATGTATTATGTGCTAAGAGCTTTACATGAGGTTCCACTATGGATTGTAAGCACGTTCATCCCCATTTTACAGATGTGGTCACTGAGGTCTAGGCAGCTTGGTTGTACAATAGGGCAGTGGGAGAATCGGGATTCAAATCCAGGTCACCGGCCATCCCAGATCCTCATTTCTGTGTTCAGAGTTCTCAGGGATTCTGCCCTACTTTTCCACCCAATTCTACCTGCTTCTACTTTGGCCAGACTGAGATACTCTCTGACTCAAAGAAACATCATGGGCCACCCCTCACTCTACAGAGGACAGCGGAGGCCTGGAGAGGGAAGGCTGAGTCAGGGAAATGTCCCGGGGTCTTGCCCTTTGCAAGATTCTGTGCGTTGTTCTGCACATCCTCTCTGCCAGCCTGCGATGCTCCTCTGAATGTACTTGGCCTTTTAGACATGCTCCAGCCCCTCCGCCTCTGTGACACCTTTCATGGCCACACCTTTTTCCTTCTCTAACACTTGGTTCTTGTGCCATGTATTTATTTAGTGGCATTGTAGTGTTAAAGAGCCTGGATGAAAATCTTGGCTCTGCTGCTTAGCAGCTGCATGCATGGTCTTGAATAAGTGATTTAACCTCTCTGTGCCTCAGTTCTTCTCTGTAAAATAACATTAGCTGTGGGTGTGGGATGAGGGCCATATGAACTACTGCCCTTCCTATTGGATGCAAGATGGGAAAGAGTGGTCAGTACCCAACTGTTGTTTGGATTGCCAGTGCCCACCAGTCTTGTGATGAAGGGAATTCTTGGGGTTTGGGGGTTGGGGTGGGGTGGAGCATAGTGCAAAGTTGGGGTTGGGTAACACAGAAGACAAGCTTTCATATCCGTTGAGAATCAATCCCCTTCCATTGGCCGGGTCACCTGAAGAGGCAGAGCTATGGGGCATTTGTCTCCTGTCCCTCTCCCCTGGGTCACTTTGGTGGAAATATCCAGTGAATGTTGTGAGGAGGGTAGGTGTTGGTCAGATAAGTTTGTAAATATGACATATATGTTTGCTCGCTTATAGTTTGCATTAGGTGTGGGGGACAGGCTGTAAGCAGGCAGGGTTGTTATACCCTAAGGCTTAGTTTTAAAACTAAGCTTTTCCCCACACCCTAAACTGTTGCATGACGGGGGGGGGGGCACTCTTATGAGGAATCCCATTATGCTTCAGATAAGTGACTTTCAGATAAGAGACTTCCTTGTTTGTATATTGGATTAAAGGTTTTGGTTTCTATACTATAAAATGGGGCAGACCGGGAGCTTGCTCTCTCTTGGTTCCTGAGACTAACATTAGAGAGCAGAGCAGAGAAAGGCCACGTGGAGGAGAGGAGAAGCAGCCAAGATGGCGGAGTGCTGAAGGAGAAGTCATTTTGTGCAGAGTTTGTGCAGAGAGGAGATGGGGAACAGAGGTGAATAAGGCTAGTGAGCTAGAAACCTTTGATTCTAGGAAACTAGGATAAGTCAGTGGCTTTGGGAGCCCTGAATGGAAAGGGGAGTGTTTTCGCACTGTGTGTATTTCTCGCCCGCCGGGTGCAAGCTAGGATTAAAGCTAATGGCCCATCAGTTCTTGGCTCCTTTGTTTCATTACCCTCTGTCTGAATCAAATGCAAACCTTTATGGGCCAGGTGGCTGTGATGGTGGCCGCGGCTACTGGCTTTACAGAAGGGTTTCTAGTTCTGGATGGGTCCAGAACCTGCGGTTCCTTTTGGTGGCTCTAACTTCAGTTTCAGCCCTGCTCTCCCCCCTTCCTAAAACCAGAAAGGTCCCAGCAGTCTGCAAAGAGTTTAACAACTCCCACATACCAGCGGCAGGCTCAGATCCAGAGCACATGCCTTTCTCCTGGCTCTCCAGCTGGGGCTGTCTCTTCTAGAAATGTCACTTTGGGAATGGGAAGCTCGAAAATGTCAAGGGAAGTACATTTCCTGGTCTCGCAGCTCTGGACACCTTTGCTTGGCCGCTTTTGGGGACTGGGGTTCTCTGAGTTACATCTGGCTTCCCATGACCTTTGTTAGAATTTAATGTCATTCTGGAGTCAGTGGGGCATGTGGCAGTAATTCTGATTCATGTGCTTTGAAATACAGGTCTGGAGTCACACAGTTTATATTGCCATTTTTGGAATCGGTTGACACATTAGGACTATAATAGGGTATAGTTGTATATTACAGGTAGGAGAGTAACATGACAGTATTTTAAAACAGGTGGTCATAGCACAAAATTTGTACATGACTGTTCATAGTTATATTCATAAAAGCTCTAAAATGAACAGAACCCTAATGCCCACAAATTGAAACAATTTATTACACCTACCCCTATTAGAATGGCTGAAATCCAAAACGCTGACCGCACCAACCATGGCCAGGAGCTGCGGGAACTCTCCTGCCTTGCTGGTGGGAATGCAGAATGATACGGCCATTGTGGAAGCCGTTTGGCAGTTTCTTACAAAGCTAAACATACTCTTACCACGCCGTCCTTCCATTGTGCTCCTAGGTATTTACCCAAATGAGCTGAAAACTTCTGCTCATACAAGAACCTGCACATGGATGTTTACAGCAGCATTACTCAGAATTACCAACAGTTGAAAGCAACCAAGATGTCTTTTAGTAGGTGCATGGATGAATAAACTGTCGTACATTCATACAATGAAATATTATTTAGCACTAAAAAGAAATGAGCTATCAAACCATGAAAAGACATGGAGGAACCTTAAATGCATATACTAAGTGAAAGAAGCCAATCTGAAAAGCCTACACGCTGTGTGATTCCAACCGTGTGACATTCTGGAAGAGGCAAAACTATGGAGGCAATAAAATGATCAGGGTTGCGCCAGGGGTTGCGCGTTTGGGAGGAGGGAGTAAGAGGCGGAGCACAGAGGTTTTTAGGGCAGTGAAACTATTCTGTGTGAGGTTGTAATGGTGGGACTCACGTCATTGCACAGAGAGTGAATCATAGTGTAAAACTGTAGACATTAGTTAATAGTAATGTGTTGATAGGAGCTCATCCATTGTAACAAATGTACCACACCAATGAACAATGTTAATCATAGGAAGAACTAGGAGTGAGAGGGCTAAGCGGGTAAATGAGAACATTCTATACTTTTCACTCAGTTTTTCTGTAAACCTAAAACTGCTTTTTTAAAAAAAAAAAAATATTATTAATTTAATTTAAAAACAGAACAGTGGGCTGATCTCACTGACCTTCCTGTTGGCAGAAAAGGAACTGTCATTTGCTGCAATTTGAGTTTCCTTATTTCTTTGGAGTTTAAGGGGTACAGTTAGCAAGGAAAGGGCCCCCTAGGTATCCTCAACTTTACTACCTGCTAGTGGCGACTGGTTTTCTTGGAGGGTGCCTGCAAGGGCGCTGTCGAATGGCTCCTGGAGGGAGAATCGCTTCCTCTTGGGAGATGCAGGCTTTCCCTCTAGGTAGCTCGAGCCCTTGCTGCTACGCAGGTGCTGGTGGGATTGCGTCCTGCAAGCTCCACCCAACACCTTTCCGGTGAAACAGCCCTGAATGTCTCTATAGGGAAGCTTCCAGACATCCTACGAAGGTTTCCCCCTACCTTTCATCCACCTCCTGCCGCATTTGATTCTCAGATTGCCTTTGGCTCTCCACCCCTTAAATTTACATGCAGTGTCTCCTCCTGCAAATATCACCCTCCTGCTGATGTGTTTCCTCCGTCACCTTTCAAGTGGTTTCTTCTCGTTTCCATCCTTGATCTAGACCAGATTCTGTCTGCCGCCTCCAGTGTCTGACCAGTGTCTGACATGTGGCCAGTCTTCTCCCTTCCAAGGCAGAGAGGCTTTGTGCACCTGCCAAAAAGCTCCTGCGCTCCGTGTAGCTGTTGCAGCACCGCACTGGTGCCCCAACACACCCGTCTGCCCTCCTTCCTGAGGAGCTTTCCTGTTTCCTGTTTAAAGGCTTTGGGGGCAGCATCGGGGAACAGGAGGAAAGGGCCCTGGGCTTGGAATCTGGGGTTTGAGTCCTGGGCCTGCCATTTGCAGCAAGCGGTGTAGCCTTGGACTGCAGACTCCTGATGATGGGTCTGTCTCAGAGTGAGGCCGCAGGACTGGCCAGTGTAGGTAGGGGAGGAACATCGGGACCTTCCCCGAGGTCTGTCCCTTGACAGTGGAGTTCAGGCCGGGTCCCCTAGGCACCTGAGTCTGGGGGACAATCTGAGGTCCGAGCCCGGGGGAGGTTTTTGCAGAGACAGTCCTGGGAGCTAGAACAGGCACGAGGCTTATCTGCATGAATATCCGAGGACAAGTCCACCGAAGCAGAGCTGACCACACTTTGAAATGAATAATAGTTCCTATGGTATGAGCATGCTCACTGGGTGCTAGGCACTTACAAGAATCCAATGAGGCAGATGCTCTAATTAGCATTCTCATCATACAGATGAGGAATCTGAGTCGTAGAGTGGTTAAAGGACTTGCCCAGCCCAGAGCCAGGGGCGCAGGCCAGGATAGGAGCTCAGGACTCCTGCTGCTGCTTTGGAAGAGAGTTTGTTTTGGAAGCCGGGCCTGGACTAGAGGAGGCATGACCCACAGGTGGTGGTGGGCACTGCAGGTGTCTTTAGTTTGGCCTCTTCTAAGTTTGCTGTCTGCCTGCCTGAGCTTGGCAGGTGCATCCCCAACTCCTGCTTCCCCCTGATGAGACCTGGCCCCCCAGGGTCCCCAGACCTCCTCTCCATCCGCCTCCCAGCTTCACTGTGGACGAATCCCTTTTCCCGTTAGGTCAGCCAAAACAAGATTAGAGCTTTATTAAAAGGAAATTAAACTAGGAAATGAAAGAATAAACAAATCCCAAACGAGAAAAGAACCACAGCAACAAAGCAGATGAGTTGACAGAGCACCGTTCTTCATCCTGAAGGAGTTGAACACCTGCCCACACCTTGACGTGGCTTCCAGCAGGCTGCCATCAACGTCCGGTCTTGCTCACCCTCGCCAGGCCGGCCGGCCTGCCACGGTCAAGGTGGTTGTGGTGGGGGTGTCAGCAGATCTGGTTCTCCAGGGGCCTTGATGGTGGGTCATACTCTCCAGCACCTTGCTCCTGTCAGTTCCTCCTCTGCCCCTTTTCTGAGTCTTGTGTGCAGAATGCTGCCTGCTTCGCCAGCTGCTCCCTGGGGAATGGACCCAGGTAATGGCTTGCACACTTCTTACCCCTATAGCAGGGAGAAGTTATATGTCACACTCTTCTGTGTCACACTTTTTAAGGCCCCAGGTCGCCCCTACTACCCATCTCTGTGGCCTCACTTCTAAGCTCCTGACACATGTCATTCATTTTCTGCATTGCCCCGAGCTTCTGATGGCTTCTGCCTGAGCTCCTCCCTGCCTGCACTGCTCTGCCCCCTCCCTGCCTCTTTTCTTGGCCAACTCCCACTTTTTCTTTAGGTCCGTCTTAAACACTCACTGCTTTTTCTGGCCTCCTTCAACTAGGTTTCTCCTGGCCCCTTGAAATTCTTCACTGCATTCATCATAGTGGTAATTAGTTATTTCTTTAAGCCCCTCTCTTCTGCCAAACTCTGAGCTCAGTGAAGGTCAGGGCTGGATGTGTCCAACTCAAAGCTGAATCCCAGGGCCCTGAGTGCTTCACTCATTCATTTATTTGGACGTTCGACAAACTCAATATATATTGAGTGCCTACTCTGTGCTAGGTACCGCGCTGGGTGCAAAGTATTCAGCAACGAACAGGGTGGCTGCCGTCATAGAGCTGGCAGACCAGCCACTTGTCCCATGTTTGCTAAATAAGTGGCCATCAGTAGGGGAGTTCTCATTCATTCTCTCTGAGACATTTCTGACAATGCATTGCTTGCCTGATGCACAGGCTGCCTCCTGTGGAAGTGAGCTCCCCATCACAGGAAGTAGTCAAGAAGAACCTGGGGCACCCGTTGTCATGGTGCTACAAGTAGAGCCTCCTGAAGGTCTCTTTTGTCTCTAAACTTCTTTGATTCTCCGAAGGACACCATGTGTGGCTGCTGTTGTATAGCTGTCAAGCCATAGCTGGGCTAGACCTACAAGGAAGAAGCAAGATGAGACCAGGAAGAGTTCAGGGCCACCTGCAAGGGAGACTCTGCCTTCGCGTTTTCCTGGTGAAGTCGACCAGCTTCTCCTGAAAGCTGGAGTCAAACAGGTTCACTTTATAAAAAATAAACTTCTATGTTTTTAATACACCAGAAAACTATTTTACAAAGTACACTTTTTCCAGGTTATATACAAAGTGATCCTTTAGGAAAACTTAAATAACATTAGAAGGACTTTAAATTCTCTACCCAGAGATAATCATTATAAATATTGAAATTTATATTCTTCCAGCCTTTTTTTTTTGATGACTAGGTAGAACTTCATATTGTTTTAGAAAATGGGATCACATCTTATATTTTATTCTTTTCACTTAATAGATTGTGAGCATTTTTTACTTTATTAAATATTATTCCCAAATGAGATTTTTTACCTACCGTATGATGTTTCCATTTGCATGTTATCTACTGATACAACAAAGTGCCCTACAACTGAGTGGCTTAAAACCACGATAAGCAGCCCTGGCCAGTTGGCTCAGTGGTAGAGCATCGGCCCCGTGTACGGACATCCTGTCTTCAGTGCTGGACGTGTGTTTGAGTCCCAGTCAAGGCACACAGGAGAAGTAATCATCTGCTTCTCCACCTCTTCCCCTCTCCCTTCTTTCTATCTCTCTCTTTTCCTCCCACAACCATGGCTCAGTTGGAGCAAGTTGGCTCCCAGCACTGAGGATGGCTCCATGGCCTCACCTCAGGTGCTAAAATAGTTCAGTTGCCAAGCAACACAGCAACAGCCCCAGATGGGCAGAACATCACTCAGTAGGGGGCTTGCCCAGTTGGGGCACATGTGGAAATCTGTTTCTCTGCCTCCTTGCCTCTAACTTAAGAAAAAAAATTTTTTTTAAACACCACAATAATCATTATTTCTCACGATTTCTGTGGGTCAGGAATTTGAGAGTGGCTGGGTTGGGTAGTTCTGCGTTCGGGTCCATGCTCTGCGTTGCAGTCAGGTGCTGCGTTCGGGTCCATGCTCTGGGTTGCAGTCAGGTGTTGCGTTCGGGTCCATGCTCTGGGTTGCAGTCAGGTGTTGGCTGGGGCTGCAGTTACCTGAAGGTGGGGCTGGAGCTGGGGGTCCTGCTGCCAAGGCAGTTAATGCACATGGCTGGCAAGTGGCACTTTTCCACGCGGCCTTTCCACTGGTTGGCTTGAGTGTCCGTGCAACATGTTGTTCAGTCTCCCTCAGAGTCAATGGTCCCAGAGAGAGAGGGAGAGGGAACTCACCAGGTGGGAGCGGTGTCTTTCCTATGAGCTAGCCTCAGAGGGCACACACTGTCACGCAGGCAGTCTTCTGTTGGTCACTCAGGTCAGCCTCAGTGTGGGAGGGCACGAACACCAGGAGGGAGGATCCTGTGGAGCCCCCATGGTGGCTGACTATTGTGCCATCTTGTTTTTGTAACCTGCACTTAGCCAGTGCCCTACTGTTGAGCATCAGTAGTGTTTCCACTGTTTTGCTATTACATGGATGTACACTCCTGAAAGGCGTGGGCATCTGATGTACAAGTACCCAGGCTGTATTTGGTTTCACTGAGTCCAGCCAAGATTTCAAAGCTACAACCTAGGAGCAAAGTCATTTGGGGCCATACCCAACACTTGCCCCCATTTAGACCACTCCCTGTAAGCATGGTTATGATGAGCCCCCCCCCTCAGGGGGTCACCCTAGTAAGTCAGTGGGTTAGCAGGGCCTGGCAGGAAACAGAATCTGACTCAGAGACTCTAATGAAGAAACCACATACAGAGATTTAAGCAAAGATGAGGACACCAACCAGATTTGAGGCATCTGAGACTAGCCAGACATAAGCCATTGCCACCCTGAGGGCAGCAGGGATGGGGCACCCAGCCTGGCAGGACTGAGGTGGGAGCAGGGCAGGCGCACCTTGCTCTCCCTCCTCTCTGTTTTTCTGTTTCTTCCTCTCTCTCTTCTCTGTCCACACTTCCCTCCCTCCCTCCCTCCCTCCCTCCCTCCCTCCCTCCCTCTCTCCTATTGGCCAACTGAAATAGAGGTCAAGCAATAACCAGCATGGAGCATATTCAGTATGCTCTGTGGGGTCTGCCTACTGAGAAAGAGCAAACTGTGGAGAATGGATGGGAGGGTGGCAAGAAGAAGAAACGGAGACTGACCAGCTCATTAGCAGTCAGTATTTGTGAACCATCATTAGGACACAGAACAGTGCATTAAAACAGAGGTAACTAAACACTGCCCTGCAGTAGATATGGAGTAATTTTTATTATTAATAATAATTCTAACAGCAGTTTAGCTATAATGTGTTAAGTATTTTCCATGTACGGGGCAATGTAGTACATTATAGGGCATTTTACACATACTCTTTCCAATCTTTATAGCCAGTCTATTAGGCACGTGTTATTACGAGCCTCTTTCAGGCAAGGAAAAATGGTTTGGAAAGGCTCAAGATCCTGCCTGAGGTTGCAAAATTGGTAGCAGAGCTAGGATGGAACCCAACTCTGTTTTATTCTGAACGCCAAGTGCTTTCCTCTCCACGCAGTCCAGGCCAACCAAGCGGGGTGGACTGAGGGGATTTCCACAGGAGCCTTCAACAGCTGCTTCTACAATGGAGCGATATTTTTTTAAAAAGGATATAATCTTTAACACACCAACTCATCTGGACAGTTGCCCGGGAGTTAGAGTATCATCTGTTTGTCAAATTATGGGTTTTGTGCCAACACCATACAAAGTAGACCAGAAGGGGGAAAAGAAAGATCCCCCTTAGAATAGCGGAATGAGGAACTCAGCGCTTCCAGAGGTGGGTGAGCTGACACAACAGAGGTCACCTTCGAGATCTCGGTGAATTATTGTTCAGAGGCTGCTGCTGCTGAACGAGGCACGCTGGCATTCCCTGAAGACAGTGTCCTGGCAGCCCTGGGCACCCAGGAGACACTCTGTCAATTACTTAGTTTTAGAAGGAAGTGAGATTGGGGAGGGAGAGAGAGATGCAGCGTAATGGCGGTCCTTTGCATTCAGTTTCAATCATGAAAACAACCCACTCTGTCTGCAGTGCTGGAAGTGTGATAAAAAAAAAAATGATTTGAGAACTCCCCTGTTTGTTTTCATTTACATCCTTCAGGTTCTTCCTGCAAGGAAGGTGTGGCCTTGATGACAGTATGTTGGGAAGGTAACTATGTGGAGGGGTCCTGCAGCTGTGGAGAGGACTTGGGTCAAGGTCTTCTAGAGCTGCAGCCAGAACCTGGTGGGTCTGGGAGATCTGTGTTTCCCTTCGGGGTAGACTATCTTCTCTTAATACGCCGTGACTGAAAGACCTAATCAAGCCTGGGGTCCCCATTTCCAAATAGCTAATGTCGCCTTTTTTTTTTTCTTTTTTTTTTTTTTGTATTCCAAAAGGAAAGTTTATTTTAAAATGCCTGGATGTAAGTGTACAAGCAGGCTGAGACCAACAGTGTCCGTCCCAAACTGTGGGAGGGGGCATGCGGTATAGGGAATTGGCTGGCATGGGGTTCCTACACCTGGGCAAGCTTACATTAGCGATATCAGGTGCTGCGGACCCGCGAGGCTAGTAATTATGGGTCCTGAGGGAAAACAGTGCGGAGTTAAGAAAATAGACTCACCAAGAAGAGAGGATGGGATCAGGAGGCATCTTCAGTGCTGATGGCAATATCAATGTCGCCTTTTTATACCTGGATTTTTTTCAGGACCCCCTGTCTGGTGGCCCAGCTGCCAGTTCCTCTCCTGGTTCAAAGCCATCCAGCATAACACCATCGGATTAATTTCTAAATTAGTCTAAAGCTTTGTGCTCATTGCTTATTTGCATTAAAAAAAAATTAATACTGAATGTAAGAACCCTAACTTACAATTTGGCATCCGCTCATGTGAGAATGATTTGTGGGTTTGCCCTAAAAAGGTTTAATGTGAGCCAAGAATGTGACACCCTGGTTTATTCGTTTTGAAATGGAAGCTGTTTGGATGCGTTTAATTGAATGAATGTTGGCTGAACACTGTGCCGTTCAAGGCACTGTGCTTGTCATCATTTTACACCCCTCCCCCACTAGGGTTCTGAGAAGAAAAACACTTTAAGCAAAATATTAACTTGGAACCACAGATGAAGGAGAATGGTTTCCATTTGGGGTGGGGGTGGGAGGAGCCCAAGGCCCCCTTCCCCCCCCCCCAGCCTTTCACCCTTGGGCCCGTCTGGTGTGGGGTTTCCCAGCCTTGGCCCCTCTCTGGTCACTGCTTCTTTGTGCTGGTGGGAGAACTGACCAGAAGTGATGGACTCAAGGCCATTCTGGGAGGTTTCAATGAAATCGAATCAGAATCTGTGACTCCGAGCCCTTATTTCTTTTCCCGAGTCTCTTAATTGCTCTTTGCTCTGAATTTAAAAAAATAACTTGTTTTTTCTATTGCCCCCTCAATTTCCCCTAATCCCAGCAGCTCTGAATGTGACTTATTTTCTTATGAATGGATCTGGCTTCCAGAAGCTCTAGATAGGTGTTTTCTTGGGGTAACTCCACTCTCTCTTTACCTAATACAAAGTTAACATTTCCTTCCCTCCTTTCCCTCCCCCTCCCTTTGTATGAACAAGACCACTGAATCCTAGGTTTACTGATTAGGTAATATTAGACAAGGAAGGTAATGTTCCTTCCTTGAGCCTCAGTTTCTCTATCTGCAGAATGGGTATAAATATACCCACTTAGCCAGGCTTTGAGGCATCAAGGAGGTGTGACTACCCAACACAGTCCCCATTCTGTGTGAGGTCTCTACCCCCCACTCCCCCACACACACTCTTAGAGAGTCATGAAAAAATGCAGAAGTATTTTGATGTTTTTTAACAGTCATTTACATTTCAGTGCACTCAGGTTGCAGTTTGATTGAGAGAAGAACCACTAAATAAACTAAAAATGGCACTGAGCAATGACAGTCATTGTGGGCAGCAGGATAATGAGCTAATTACACAAAGGAAAGCTGCCCACTGAGGAGCCGTGCCTGTCAGCCCCAGGGCCAGCGGCTGACTGCGGGGTCCCCTGTCCCCTGTGGCTACAATGGACTGGAAGGTACAAGACAGGTGAGGGGACAGTGAGGAGCTCAGCATGTCTGCAGTGGGAAATGGTTCCAACCAGCCAGAGACTGATCACGGGTGTGTATCTTGCCAGGTCACCTCTGGAGAACAGGCTGTGCATTTGGGTTAATTTAGAAAATATTTTACGTCTGCTGTGTTTATGGTTAACTTGCCCAGTTCTGGTGGGGTAGCTTAAATTCCAAAGGCCCAAGGCAGAAGACGGCATGTCCAGGAGCGCCCCAGCGTGGCGCCCAGGTTGAAGTGAGGCTGAGAATCAGCAAGTCTTAGGTTGACCCTGAGCTGTGTGTCCCACTCGGGAAGCAGGTCCAAAGGGCCTGGGGCTACTGCCCTGCTGCAACCAACCAGGCTCCCTGCCCATGCCATGTGTCACCACTTTGCCCTGGGCCTAATGACCTCCCCCCTCTTCTGTCTAGGGAGGTATTTATGCTTTTTTTAAAAAAAATGTAAAAAAACACATAAAATTTACTACCTTAACTATTTCTAAGTATACAGCCCAGTGGTGTGAAGTATATTCACATTGTTGTTCAACAGTTCTTCAGAACTATTCTGTCTTGCATAATGGAAACTGCACCCACTGAACACACTGCCCAAGTCCCCCTCCCCTCTGCCCCTGGCAGCCTCCTCTCTGCTTCCTGTTTCTATGGTTTCACTGCTGTAGTACCTCATGTAAGTGGCATCATGCAGTACTTATTTTTGGTGATTGGCTTATTTCACTGAGCCCAGTGTCCTCACGGCTCATCTATGTTGTAGCATGGACAGGATTTCTTTCCTTTATAAGGCTGAGTAGTATTCCATTGTGTGTATAGGCCACAGTTTCTTTATCTATTGATTTGTCAGTGGACATCTGGGTTGCTTCCACCTGCATTTATCCTTTTTAAGCAAGTATTTATGAGCACCTACTACAGGGGAGCTACCCCAGCACCCTCTCTTCCATGCACCAAAATGTGTGCAAATGTTTACCGAGTTCCTGCCGTGTGCCAGGCCCCGGTCTGAGATCTGTATTCATGTCATCACTTTATATGATTTCTTTTCATCATATCAACAAATGGTAGTAAAGTAGGTGCTACCATTATCTCCAGTAAGGACAGAGACTCTGAGAGATGAAGTGACATGCCCAAGATCATGAAGCAGGTAGGGGCAGAAGCCAGGATTAGAACCTGGGCAGTCTGACTCTGGGCTTGTCATTGCTAAGCAGTAGATGCAGAGGCAGACTGTGAAGTCAGGTCCAGACATTGAGGTATGTCCTACAAAAGCTTTCCATTCAACTTCCCTGCATGGCCTTGGTCAATGACACCCAGACCTCTGTCCCCACCCCTGTCCCCACAGGAACCAGCTGAGAAACCCCAGGAGGGTGCTATGCTATATTTACATCTCAGTGTCCCTTGCATCTGCAGGGAGCCCAGATCCTGTTCCCAGGGCAGTTGAGTGCCTCTGCCCCACCCCTCTCCCCCAGGCTGGAGCCAGTCTAAAACGTGCAGGTAGTTCCCAGCTGGCAGAATGTAATGAGGTGTGGTGGGAGGCCAGGTAGGGCCTAGTGTGCTGGGTCCCCTATGTGGTCTCTTGCTGTCCTCATATAAAATAAGGGGTGCCAGGGTTAGAGTTCATTTCACAAGTGTTTACTGAGCACCTCACATGTGCTAGGTGCTGGGGGTGCAGGGGTGATCTAGAACACAAGGCCCTGCCTTCAGAGGGGGGAGCTTCAGAGGGAGGACGGCCAAGAATGCAAGGGGAGGTGGGAGCTCCCTGGCTGCCTCAGTCCCTGGAGTTTGGGACAAATAACCCCCAGCATTCAGAATCCTCTGGGCTGATCCCAGCACTTGTTAGAACCTAAAGACTTTTCCATTGGCTTCTCCCCATAGATTTTTTTTTTGTATTTTTCTGAAGCTGGAAACGGGGAGGCAGTCAGACAGACTCCCACATGCGCCCGACCAGGATCCACCCGGCATGCCCACCAGGGGGCGATGCTCTGCCCATCCAGGGCGTTGCTCTGTCGCGACCAGAGCCACTCTAGCGCCTGGGGCAGAGGCCAAGGAGCCATCCCCAGCGCCCGGGCCATCTTTGCTCTAATGGAGCCTTGGCTACGGGAGGGGAAGAGAGAGACAGAGAGGAAGGAGAGGGGGAGGGGTGGAGAAGCAGATAGGTGCCTCTCCTGTGTGCCCTGGCCGGGAATCGAACCTGGGACTTCCACACGCCAGGTCGACGCTCTACCACTGAGCCAACCAGCCAGGGCCTTCCCCGTAGAATTTTTAAAAAGGCTTTAAGGTTAGCACGGGAGAGAAGCTGCTTGGTTGTCATAACAGCATGGTGATGAGATCAAAAGAAAGACGCCCACGGACTCAGGGAAATAGCCAAGGACATGGAAATGGACAAGGAGGTAAAGTGGGAGATAATACTGCGCTCCTGGCTGGGGGTGCAGCTCTCCGGGTCCCTGGATGTCCTGTGGGGATGGCACCTGCACAGAGTGAGAGCACAGAGGACGGGTTCTCCTGATGGGAAAGCTTCCCTCACTACTGGGGGTTTGTACCCCCCATGCACCCCCGGCCACCAGCCTGAGGCTCTGGAGGCTTTGGCGCGTTCACTCACCGGAAGCACGGGATTAACGCCAGACAAGCCCTGCGCTGTTGCTGAAGCTGGGGGATGCGGGGTCCTCCGGGGTGGATGCTAGGGAACCGGGAAGACCCTGCAGCCCTGTTTTTACTTTCCTTGCATCTCTTCCACTGCCACTTCCCCCAAAGCAGGAACCTCATCATCAGATCACCAGTCTCTCCATCTTCAAAATGGACATGACAGTATGTACCATGTTAGGACTGAATGAAATATACGTGAAGCACTGGGCACAGTGGCTGGCAAATAAGGAGCATGCCATTGGCTCTGACTTTCTTCGTCCTTTGGCCGTCGCATGTTGTGTTTTAGGTTTCTCTCTGTCTTATCCCTTCATGAAATTCTAGGAGGTGCTCAGAAATTTGGGAGCTGGGGCCACATTCCTCATGCCTAATAATCGTGGGCAGACATGGCAGGAGGCTTGTGGAATTGCCAGGGAAGGCTTCTGCATGCCCTGCTTCCGACGGTGGGCAGGTGAGCGCCGCTGCAGAGCTCAGAGCAGGCCTGTGCGGCGCAATGCCGACCCAACCTCGCAGCCCCTGGAGCTGGAGCTGCCGGCAGGTGTTCTCCACTTGCCCGCATTCCTTTTCATTCCTTTACGATTGATTTAAGAGACGCCAGTGTGGAAGCAGTTCTGCCCCTTCAGCCTCAGCAGAACAGCAAGGGCTGGTCCCTTCTCTCTTCTCACTCCCCTGCAGACCTGTCAAGCCTTTGCAGAAACCCCAGGCTGGAGGATGAAGGGCAGAGACCGAGGTGGGAGAGGAGGGACAGTTGTCTTCTTGTTTGTGACTCATCAGCAGTGCGTGTTTGGGGAGCAGGAGCTGGTTGAACAGAGATGCAGTAAATAAAGACTCGACCTTCCTTTTTCCTCCATTCTCTCCCCTCCATCCCAACAAACCCAACACAGAATGGCTTGGCAGGTGTGTTTTACTCTGTCTCACTGGTGGGGCAACACTCCAGTGCTCCGTGAGCAAAGCTGGCAGAGGCCACGTGTGTCAGCTGGTCCAGTCTCAGTTCGTCTTTCCTGACCCCTTCTCGGTTTTGAGGCCACGGGGGTGCCCAGCCCTAGACCCTGCCGCGGGGTCACACGCAGGAACTTCCAGTGTTTCATGGAATTCTTTGCCATAGGGTGACATTCTGGAAAAGACCTTTGGACATTGCCGAATCAAGTTTCATCTTTATTTATTTATTTTGAATGAAGAAAGGAGGTAACTATGGCTCAGGGAAATTGAGTTACTTATGGCCACAAAGCTTGTGAAGCCCGTGGGGCCCGGCCTCGGCGCTGGGACTCCGGGCTGTCAGTCAGGCGCAGCCTGTATGTTTTCCCAGTTACATAACAATCCAGCAGAATCAGAGTCTCCGTTCCAGGAAGTACATAAAATTCACAATTTGTGGTTCTCTCTCATCTTTGGGTGAGAAACACAGAAAATAAACTTCAGTGGTTTCCCATCCTTCACCTGAAATGACCGTCTGCCCACAAGTTCAGTATTGTCAGTGCTGTGCGTATTATAGAAGAAGACATGCTCCGTGGAGCTGATTCTCCCGGGTGCGCGGCCCGACTGGTGAGACGCCCAGAAGCTGTGCAGGGAGCAGAGCGTGAGGTCTTCCGGGAACCCACCGCCCACGCAGCCGTGTTCAGGAATGCAGAACTGCTCTGGGGGTCACGGCACCTTCTTCCTTCTGTGCCACATGAGAACTGCTGGGCATCACGTGGAGGACCAGCCCCCGTCCCTCAGGTTCTGTCTGGGAGCTGCTTGTGAGAAGTAATGCATGTTGCATTCTACAGCTTCGAAAATTAGAAACCATTGTCTCAAATTGCTGGGATTTGAGAAGGGAGAAAAAGTGTAAAATTCCAAGCGCCCCATATGTGTGTTTGAATAAACAGGTTGTTGTGGCCCCGGCTACCTGAGCGGCTTCTGCCTGCACCCTCGGTGGCTGCTGCTCAGGACTCCGACGGCCGGCCTGTGGATGTGTGAGGGTCCCATGGCCCCGGGGTGGTGTGTGAGGAACACGCAGAGGGAGAACCTTGCTCAATGAGCCACTGTGTCTGCCTTGGCTCAGGCTCCTGGAGCGTGGTGTCCAAAAGGGAGTCTGGGCCCTATAAATAAAGACACGCTTTCTTTCCCTCTCAGTTGACAGAGGGGGTTTTGAAGGTAGCAGGGGAAACAGAGTGAGCAGTGTTCAGGGACGCAGCCCACCTTCCTGGGTAGTTTTCCACTGCGACAGACCTGCCCGAGGAAGCTGGCCCAGGAGACCGGGGTTTTTCCAGGCTCGCCTGTGGAGCGGGGCTGGGCTGACCCACGAGCCCTTCTGCAGAACTCCATCTGCAACGCCACTGGGTCAAGGGGGTGAGGAAGATGCGTGTCCCGGGGTGTATTTGTTTCCTCCAGCTGCCGTAACAAAGCGCAGCGCCCGGGTGGCTTGGACAACGGAAATGCATTGTCTCAGTTCTGGAGGCCAGAAGTCCAAGATCAAGATCAAGGTGTGGGCAGGACTGGTAGGTCAGGCGCTGTCCCGGACCTCTCTCCTTGGCTTGTAGATGGTCACCTCCATGTTCACATGGCACTCCCCCTACAGAGCAGTCTGTGCCTGCATTTCCCTTTCTTATATGGACACCAGCCACATTGGATTAGGGCCCACCCTAATGACCTCATCCTAACTTGATTACCTCTGTCAAAACCCTATCTTCAAATATAGTCCTATTCGGAGGTCCTGAGATTTGGGACTCTAATATTTAAATTTTGGGGAAAGAGAGAGAACACAATTTATCCCATAATAGTGTGTATCTTACATTCCATCTTATTTATCTGGAGATGAGGAAGCAGTCCTAGGGCCATAACTCTGTCGCTTCCTAACAGACCGATGACCCTCCCTTCTCTCTGCCTCTGGTTCCTTGTTCCTTCTTCCAGACATACCAGTCAGAACCCCGCCGCATCTGACTGTTTACACCACAGTGCTTAGAGCTGTTCTTACTGGTTGTATCTTAGGTATCAGGCTAGGTACTAGGCACTTTATTTGTGTTAACTCATGCTATCCTCACAATGACCCTTGACATAGGCTTTGTTATTATTTCCATTATACAGACAAAGGAACTGAGGCACAAGAAGGCCAAGTAACTTGCCCAAGATCACAGTTAATAAGTGGTAGAGCCAGGATTTGAACCCAGGCCATCTGGTTGGAAGGATTACATCATGAACTACTTCTACTTTATTTAATAGACTCAGTATTCAGCATAAAGCCCTTCATGATTTCCGTGCTCAGTACCTGGGGTGATGCCATGGGTAAGAGTACAGGCTCCGGGTTCCACCTCGATGTGACGTTTTTTATCAGCTGGGCAACTTCGATAAGTATAGAACCTGTCTGTGCCTCACTTTTTTCATCTGTAAAGTGGGGATGACATTCTCTTAGGGTTGTTTTGGGAAAAAACACCTGAGAGACTGGCACATGGTAACTGCTTTACGTAAATATTACTATTGGTGGCAACATTATTTTACCATTTCCCTCAACGAGCCATCACCACCCTGTCTCCACCTCATTCTTCATCTGTATAGTCCAGAGTAGTGATGTCTGATACGGTAGCCCCGAGCCCTTGAAATATGGTTAGTGTGACCTGAGATGTGCTATAAGGATTAAAAACACACCAGAGTTTGAAGGTATAGCACCAATAAATGTAAATTATCTCACTAATAATTTTTATATGGGTTACACACTGAAGTGATAATGTTTTAGATATATTGGGTTAACTAAAATATATAATTAAAATTAATTTGTTTTGTTTTACTTTTTTTAATGAGGCCGCTAGAAAGTCTAAGATGCCATGTGTAGCTCACATCAGGTGATGCTGGGATGGACTATAGACTGGAAGGCCCAAGGACCACCCACATCCGTCTTGTTCACTGCTTTATCCCAGTACTTTGCTCAGTGTCCAGGAGACACGGGAAAAAGAAAAAATAGTTGATGTACTTTGGATTATACAGATGCTCTGTTCTCAGCCCCAGAAAGATCTGTAAGGTACTGAGGCAGGAACAGGGGAAAGCCCAACAGACTGGAGTTTTTGGCTCACTGGGTCTCTGATGGTGTCGCACCCCTTGGCCTCGGCCCAGGACGGCCCCGGCCCAGGATGGCCTCCCACTGAATAGCCGGTTTGATGGCCGGGCTCCCCCCACTCCTGTGGCAGCCTCTCTCTCTGTTCAGCCCAAGGGAAGACATGGTTGTGGGAGCCTCTTCTATTTTCAGCAAGGTAGAGAGATTGGTTTTGCACAGAGGACGTGAAAGCTCACTTCTCAGGCCCAAGGCGGCCCCTGAAAGGGACCGCTGTGCATGGCGAACAGGCGAGAGAGGCCTGAAGGAAATTTCCATCGAACTGGAGGTCCTCCTCTGGACTTCGCTTCTCCAGTTGAGCCTTGTAAAGATAGAAAATGTAATCCTTTTACCTCAGTTTCTCTCCCACATCCCCTTCTTTTCAAAAGCTGAACCCCAAACCCAGCCCCTTGTGAGGGGTGTATCTGAAACTCCTCATTGACCTCAGGTTTATGGAAACAGACCCACCTCACCCCCAGTCCTCACAGATCCTAAGAGGGGAGGCGTCTTAGGGGAGGGTTTCGGTCCAAGGACACTGGGGCTGGCAGGGGTCTTAGAAACTGGTTCAGTCTCTTCCTGCTTGGATCTCTGTGGTTCTTATCCCTCCCAACACACCTGTGCTGCTGGTGAGGGCTCAGCACTCAGCAATCATGAACCCAGGTGACCACGTCCACAACTTAACCTGCCCCAGTGTCTCCTCACGTCCACTTCAGATCTCCACGAGCTTGGGCTCTCCGAGTTGATGTCGCTGGATTCACGCGAACTTGGATTCGCCTCCACTCAAATACTGACATAGCTTTGTTTGAGTCAGGTGTCTTTGAGCAAGTGACAACGTCTCTGAGACTCGGTCTCCTTCACGATAAAAATGGAAATAGTTGCGCCGGCCAAACTTGTCACTGGGATTAAGAGAGAGAATCTGTGCACAGTAGCAGGCAGTGCCCAGAGCGAGGCAGATGGGTAGGGAGCAGAGGAAGGCGCTTCCTGCCTCTGACGGGACCGGGAGGACAGGGATGCCTGGTCTCTAGCACACATACATGGGTTTTCACCTCAGTGTAATGACGTTCAGTGAAGAGGGCTCTTCCATGGCGGACAGGAAACCTGGAAGTGGAGATTCCCAGGACTTTTGCCTCGGTGCTTTCTAGAGCTGTTTGTTCTTTCTGTTTGTGTCAAGGTTAGAACTGCTTCTAATTAAACATCCTGAGCCTCATTTCCCATGTTGGGATGATTCAGTGAGCTCCATATATAGGGCGAGGAGAAGGGGAGCAGGAAGTCATTTTTAATAGAAATATAAACTCAGGTGGTCACAGGGATTATGAACTAAAGTCAGAGAACGGCATCGCTAACATGGCACCTGGCACGTAGTAGGACTTAGTGCGCGTGGGTCCCTTGTCCTTGGCATGATACCTAGAGCAGATTGTAGAAGCAAGAGAAAGGGCACGGAGCCCTATATATGGGCTCAAGCATCAGTGCCGTCTCTCATTAGCTGTGGCCAGGAGTGGATGAAGGTTGGTTGAGGCCCCAGGTGCAGAAGAAAATATTGGGCCCCTTAAAAAGAAGAAAGACAGGGAAAATAAAAATACATGTTAACCATATTTTTAAATAAATAAAAAATATTATGTACTATTTATGTTAACATTGCACGTATGAAACCAAACTTGGTGTCATTAGAAAAAAAGTGTAAAGTTGGGGTTTTCCGGGGCCCTTCAGAAGTCGGGGCCATTCAGAAGTCGGGGCCCTGGGCGCGGGCCTCGCGCGCCCACTGTGACGTCCGCCTCTGGCTGTGACCCCTCGAGCAAGCCACTCTCCATCTCTGCCTCCCAGGGAGTTCTCGTCTTTAACATTGGTTATGAATGAAGATTGAATAATGACATGAAGGAGCTTTATAAATGGCAAAATACAGAGTATTAACTTAGCTCCCCATTCTTAATTACTGTGGTTAATGATCATCATTTTGTGCCTCTTTTTTTTTTTTTTATTTGTTTTGGGTAAATATTAATCAATTCCCAGTCATGATTCAAACTAGATTTTTTTCTAATGATGCACTTTCTAGGCCATTTCCCAACTCTTGTGACCAAATATCAATCACATTAGCTTCCTGGGGACAGAAACTTAGCTTTCTCCCACCCTCTATCCCTTTTGCCAGTTCCATAAGGGATTCCCCGCTCACCAGCGTACCAGACCGGAGATCAGCAACTCTTTTGAGAAGAAAAGCCCTTTGAGAAACTGCTGATATAGAATGTTTGTTTAATTTCAGGGGAGGGGGCTCTGTTTTTATTTTCTAGGTGTAACGCAAGTCAAGTTTATTGCTACTTGAGCTTTTAATTGGTTTACTAATATTTTTTATAGCTCCTTATTTTAATGTTTACAGGTCCCCAGATGCTGAGGTTTACTGACATCCGTGAAGGGATTGATAAATGATTTAGTTGGAACAGCAAAACTGGAGGCATTGTGTGAATTAGAAATTGTGCTGCGGAGTCCACTCTGGAGCCACTAATTTCATGTGATTTGCGTTCGGCAGCTGTTTTTCACCATAGTCAAAGGAAAAACAAATATCAACTGTTCCCCCAGCAAAGCAGGGAGTGCCCAAGGGATGGGGGCAAGGCCTCCAGAGAGCATCCGGCAGGGCTGGTGGGCTGGTCTGGGCTTGGTCCTCAAGGCAGGCTTCCTCCTTGAGGTTTGGGCAAGCCCTTGCTTCGCCTTGCTGTCACCACTGTGTGAGTCTAGGTGGGTTTATCCGCCCGGGTGGAGGAGAAGACAGGCACCATTTCAGAGCAGCTGTGGAGTAGCTCATATGTCAGGTGGGGTGAAACCCCCTAATCTTTCTTTTGACCTTGTAAATCTATGAGTTAGCCCAGGCTGATTTCCATGTGTTTGTTTCTCTATTTAAATACTTTATTCTCTGGTGCAATCAGAGATTTCTTGCAATTTCTGAAATTCTTCTTTTTTTCCCCCCAGATGTGAAAGACATATATGTCTATTACAGAAAATATAGAAGACACATAAAGTCAAATGAATGAATGACTAGAATCATTCATTCATTATCTAGAGATAATCGTTGCTAACAATTTTCATAAGTATCCTTCCGGACTTTTTTCTCTGATATACATCTTTGTGTTTTTTGTTTGTTTGTTTGTTTGTTTTTGTATTTTTTCTGAAGCTAGAAACGGGGAGAGACAGTCAGACAGACTCCTGCATGCGCCCGACCGGGATCCACCCGGCACGCCCACCAGGGGGTGACGCTCTGCCCACCAGGGGGCGATGCTCTGCCCCTCCGGGGTGTCGCTCTGCCGCGACCAGAGCCACTCTAGCGCTTGGGGCAGAGGCCAAGGAGCCATCCCCAGCGCCCGGGCCATCTCTGCTCCAATGGAGTCTCGGCTGCAGGAGGGGAAGAGAGAGACAGAGAGGAAGGAGAGGGGGAGGGGTGGAGAAGCAGATGGGTGCTTCTCCTGTGTGCCCTGGCCGGGAATCGAACCAGGGACTTCTACACGCCAGGCCGACGCTCTACCACTGAGCCAACCGGCCAGGGCCTCTTTGTGTTTTTTTAAAAATGGACACACATAGCCTATATTTTTTGGTTACCCATTTTATCCATTTATCTTTTTTGAATACTTTTCCTCGATAATAGTCAGTGGCTGGTGTTCGAAGGGGCTTGGGCAGACTGGTCCTAAAAACAAATAAGACACTGGGGATGATTTGCCCAAGTGCATCGTGACCTTGCAGAAAGGTGACATGGGCTGCAACTGCGCATTTCTGTTTAGGTAATTCAGCATCATTTCAAGGGTACTGATGTAACATAGATACCTCTCTCCCTTTCTTTCTTTTTTTTTTTCAGAGACAGAGTCAGAGGGAGGGATAGATAGGGACAGACAGACAGGAACAGAGAGAGATGAGATGCATCAATCATTAGTTTTTCGTTGTGACATCTTAGTTGTTCATTGATTGCTTTCTCATATGTGCCTTGACCGCGGGCCTTCAGCAGACCAAGTAACCCCTTGCTGGAGCCAGCGACCTTGGGACCAAGCTGGTGAGCTTTGCTCCAACCAGATGAGCTCGCGCTCAAGCTGGCGACCTTGGGGTTTCAAACTTGGGTCCTTGGCATCCCAGTCCGATGCTCTATCCACTGCACCACCACCCAGTCAGGCCCTCTGTCCCTTTCTTTGGCCTATTTACAGACCATTCTTCACAAGTTTCTGAGGGTAACTTTGTTATTCTTGTTCCCTTCCTTTCTTCCTTTTATCCATTCATTCATGCATGCATGCATGCATTCATCCATTTATTTATCTAACATACAGTCTGTCCTTCTTTTCACGCAAACATTTATCATTCATGCAGTTATCCATTCATTCATCTATCTACCCATCTATCCATCCAAAATACTGTCCTTCTGTTATTCTTTCATCCAAACCCCATCCATCCATCCATCCATCCATCCGTCTATCCATCCATTCATCCATCCACTTATCTATCCATCTAACGTACTGCCCACCAGTTCTTCTTTCTATCTAAGCACCCATTTATCCATTTATCCCTCTGTCCATCTGTCCGTCCATCCATCCATCCAATGTATTAAGCAACTAGGTTGTGTCAGGCTCTGTTTTTGGTAGTAAGGAGGCAGAGATACATGATGCAGGCCCCGGCCCACTAGGAGTTATCAGTCTCCATCCAGAACTCCATCTGCCCTGGACATGAGATGGTAACCTCCATCTACTTTCTCCACCACAGAATCAATCACTTCCAGCCAGCTACCTGGCAGATAACCAGGGTGTGGCAGGTAATTCTTCCCTTACAATAGAGGCATCTCCAGGATAGACACTGTGTCACTTCCTTTTTATAAATCCCTACATGCTGACTACACCTATAGCCCGGTCCTCTGTGAGACCACAAGAAGAACTGAATATTAAAGTAAGTCAAGGGTGAAGTGGCAGCAATATTTTTTTTAAAAAGCTGTTTCTCACCTGACCAGGCGGTGGCGCAGTGGATAGAGCCTCGGACTGGGATGTGGAAGGACCCAGGTTCGAGACCCTGGGGTTGCCAGCTTGAGTGCGGGCTCATCTGGCTTAAGCAAAAAAAAAAAGCTCACTACCATGGACCCAAGGTCACTGGCTCGAGTGGGGGGTTACTCAGTCTGCTGAAGGCCTGCGGTCATGGCACATATGAGAAAGCAATCAATGAACAACTACGGTGTCGCAATGAAAAACTGATGATTGATGCTTCTCATCTCTCTCCGTTCCTGTCTGTTTGTCCCTGTCTATCCCTCTATCTGACTCTCTCTCTGTCCCTGTAAAAAAAAAAATTAAAAATTAAAAAAAACTTTCTCAACACAACTTTTATGTATCTCATACATCAAAGGAGAATGGGGATGTGACAAAAGACTTCTTGATTATTTTAGGTTTGATTTTTTTTTTTTAAGTATGGTCTTCTCAGGTTTTTGAGAGACAGCAAGGCTATTCTCTTAAGGTTTACACAGCATTTCCCCTCCCTCGTGGTTTGTTCTAGAGAAGCGCGGCTTTGTGTAAAAAGGTAAGATTTCTTTTTGCTGGTGAAATATAACGCAGAGCACAGCCCGGCGACAGCACGGAGCAGGAGGAAGTACCTCACTGGATGCCGGCAGCAGTTACTGTAAAATGTTGTAAGTGTGAACAGCCCCCCGCCCCCAGACAGAGTAGGCTGCACTTTTTCCAGGGAAGTGGGGTTGTTTCTTTTTATGGTGCCATTTCGACTTCCTAAGGCTGCCATAGATTTATAAGGAAATAATTTCTCCAATGGGTCTTAGTGACATCCTAAAGTTTTACATGTGCCACTTATGAAAATGCTAGAACCGTTCCATGCAAACATTTCCATGTCACCAACTTAGGCCCATTTATTACGTTTATGGAACTACACCATATGTGGGTTGTTGTGTTTTTTTTAAAGATACCAAAATATTTTTAATAACCCCAACCCTGAGGCAAACCTTGGAGGTTAATTATAATAGTGAATGTGGCCAGCGCCCACGCTGTTTGGAAAGAAGCAGACAGGGGCTCCTTGCTTTGCCGGGGTGCCGCAGGCACACCCTCGACTCGGGGTATCCTGGGGTGCTGCCTCCGTGAACCCTCTAGTCTTCATCCTCTCCTCCATGCTGTCATCTCGCTGGGTGACCCGGCCACTCTTGAGTGGATAGCAGATGTATGAGAACAACCTTGAGATCACAGAACAAAACGCCTTGAGGATTGGCTCTCTTTCCCCCATTTATTGTTAGCTGTGTGGCTTTGGTTAAGTTCCTTTCCTACTCTGGGCTTATTTCTGCATCTATAAAAGACAGGTATAATAATAGCACTCAACTGAGGATTTGGGGGGAAATAGAGCTTTGGGAAGGGAGCAAAAGGAAGTACCGGAAGAAAAGAAAGAGAGAATACCACCATGCCATCATGTAAAAAGGTATCATGGTCTGGAAAATCTCGCTTCAAACTCAGCCATGTTCGTAGAGGTAGTTGAGGGCAGAAGTTACAGGTGCGGAATCTGCAGGCACAAATGCCTGGGTATTAGACAAGCATATGGCCAGCAGTTGCAGCCGTTGTGGTTCATTCACACTCAGGTTCTCATTGGATTTAGGCAGATGGTAAAGAAACAGTGGAGTCTGGCCCTGGCCGGTTGGCTCAGCGGTAGAGCGTTGGCCTGGCGTGCGGGGGACTCGGGTTCGATTCCCGGCCAGGGCACATAGGAGAAGCGCCCATTTGCTTCTCCACCCCCCCCTTCCTCTCTGTCTCTTTCTTCCCCTCCTGCAGCCGAGGCTCCATTGGAGCAGGGATGGCCCGGGCGCTGGGGATGGCTCCTTGGCCTCTGCCCCAGGCTCTAGAGTGGTCTGGTCGCAGCAGAGCGATGCCCCAGAGGGGCAGAGCATCGCCCCCTGGTGGGCAGAGCATCACCCCCTGGTGGGCGTGCCGGGTGAATCCCAGTTGGGCGCATGCGGGAGTCTGTCTGACTGTCTCTCCTCGTTTCCGGCTTCAGAAAAATACAAAAAAAAGAAAAAAAAAAGAAACAGTGGAGTCAAAAACTGGTGGGCCATTCCTTTATTAAACTCTCACACCAGCCAGTGAGCAAACACACAGGGCTCCCAAAGCCACTCACACATTCTCCGGTTCCACAACCAGGAGAATCTTCTCCCATTCCTCCTAGAATCAAAGGTCTCACGAGTCTCAGCGGAGCTCACAAAGCCCCTCACCTCTGGTCCCCCATCTGCACACTTTCTCTTTAGGGCACACTTTCTCTTTCCCTGCCAACACGGCTTCTTCTTCAGCACTCTGCATTCTCTCTGCTCTCCCCTATAAACATGACTTCTTCCACCTCTTCTCCTTCTTCTCTTCTTTTCAAAAGTTTCTGGTGCGAAAACCTCTCCTTCAGCAAACATTCGCAAAATAATGGCCCGTCCCAAGCAGGAAGGTAATTTGCAGTTTCATAGACCACATATACCTGGCACTGCCCAGCCCCCGATGCACACTGTAAGCGAGCAAACGTAAAAATCATGTTTACAAACTTACTGACCAACAGCAAGTATGCCCGTGTGTAAGCCTCCATGTTCTTTCCATAAACTCGGGATAATAATAGTAACTACTCATGGCCTTGGTTTTGATGATTAACTTAGGTCAGGGATTTTCAGCCTTTTCCATCTCCTGGCACACATAAACCAACTACTAAAATTCAGTGGCGCACCAAAAAAAAAAAAAAGTAGTATTTTTTGCCATGCTAACAACAAAAAAATACATATAATTTTGATGCATTCACACAGGGCAGCTATTGTATTGGCTGTTGTCTTTTTTTTTTTTTTAATTGACAAACTTAGGGAAAAGAGGCCAGTGTCCCCAACTAAATAGTCAGGTACTGCATGTTTTAAAAGTTCTTGCAGCACACCTGTCAAAAATCGCTGACTTAGGTAATTAATCTGAAGTGCTGTGCACAGTATCTGGCACATATATGTTCAATAATTGTAAGTAGTATTTCTATTTTATTTTATTTTTTTAGTTTTTATGCTTACTAAAAACTTTGCATGTAAATTTGAAACAAAAATTTGTAATTTCCTCTAGATACAAAGCAAAGACCCAATTTAGTCCTCCCTTCCTTCCTTCCTTCCTTCCTTCCTTCCTTCCTTCCTTCCTTCCTTCCTTCCTTCCTTCCTTCTCCTTTTCCTAGCCTATTTAAACCAACATATATAGAATTGGCATTGGGATACTTTAGTTAAAAAGATATTGCCCTGGCCGGTTGGCTCAGCGGTAGAGCGTTGGCCTAGCGTGCGGAGGACCCGGGTTCGATTCCCGGCCAGGGCACACACAGGAGAAGCGCCCATTTGCTTCTCCACCCCTCCGCCGCGCTTTCCTCTCTGTCTCTCTCTTCCCCTCCCGCAGCCGAGGCTCCATTGGAGCAGAGATGGCCTGGGCGCTGGGGATGGCTCTGTGGCCTCTGCCTCAGGCGCTAGAGTGGCTCTGGTCGCAGCATGGCGACGCCCAGGATGGGCAGAGCATCGCTCCCTGGTGGGCAGAGCATCGCCCCTGGTGGGCGTGCTGGGTGGATCCTGGTTGGGCGCATGCAGGAGTCTGTCTGACTGTCTCTCCCTGTTTCTAGCTTCAGAAAAATGAAAAACAAACAAACAAACAAAAAAAAAGATATTAATTGCAAGTTCAGTTTGAGGAGGGGGTTAAAAGATATATTTAATATTTTGAAATTGTGGAAAGTATTGAGTCTTTATCTTGAAAAACACCTGAACTGTTTTCCTCAAACTTAGCAAAGCAATTCAACTTTGGATGGAGGCAAGAATAGAGAAATTGAATAAAGGAAGTTTGAGTGGTTTTTTCCTCCCAAAATGCAATCCAGGAGATCAGGGGTTATTGTGAAATGTGAGCAGCCTTTTGCAGCTTCGCTCCTTGAATTCTGCCTTGCCAAAGCAAGATTTTATTAAGATAAAGACTATTCAATTTCCTTCTGTTGTTCTTGGGACTCTGCACTTTTGTAATTTATTTGCATCTGCCTGAATGTTTAATTCTAGAGGGTGTGATTATGGGTAAATAAAATGGGCTGGAATAGTATGGGCATCCTGCTACATTGGTATTCAAATTCAGTATTCAAGGCTCAACATGCATGAAATACAAATTTTTCTCTGAAATACAATGAATGGCCAACAAATGTTTCTTGATTAAGCAAAGAAGGGAAAGAAAAGAAATAGAGGGAGGAGGGACAGGAGAGGAAGGGAAGAATGGTGTGTTAGAGCAGGCTGGGGGGAGGGGCCCCTCAGAGAGCTGGGGAGTGGTCTGATAACTTCATGTCTATCCAGCACTGCATGTGATCGGGTCTGGACAGAGCCAGGAAGACAAATTATTGCCCCCTCCTGTTATTCAAAATTGTGCCAAGGGTAGCTTGACTACCCTAGACTGCAACATTAAGGTTCCTCTAACTTGTCTCATGGAGACATGCAGGTGTCCACTCCCTGACCACTCCTTTTACAATAAAATATTAAAGTCATGCAGCCTCAGCTCCCAGAGACTTTATGCTCTTTCTCTCACAGGTCCTCTCGCTCTCAGATTGCATGCCAAGTCTGTGTGCTCCTTGGGGTTTGTTAGAACATAGGTCTGACTCTAGATAAATGTTGTTGAAAACTCTGGCCCTTGGGTTTCGTATCCGCCTTTACCTGGCATCTCAGTCAGAGACAGTATTCTGCCCTTTGTTGGCAAGGGGCCCAGTAGAGACAGAGCACTGTTGGACGAGTGAATGGTGCTGACCTCTTCCTCTGTGTCCCCAGCCAGAGCAGGGTGTTTGAACTAGAAGAGACTCCAGCATTCATCCAGGCTCTGCTTCCTACTCATTGTTTACCTTGGACATCCATGAACTCCCCGGGGGCTTCACTTTCCTCATCTGTAAAGCAGGGACAGTAATCATCTGACCCATCTCACTTTCCTCATCTGTAAAGCAGAGACAGTAATCATCTGACCCTAAAAGCTTGTGAGGATTGAGTGAGGTATGCCAGCTTCCTAGTACCACCTGAGGGCCCAGGCGATATTGGTTATTGCGGTCTCACCTGTAACATACTTGGAGGGCTCTTCAAATGCCTGAGATGCCTAGACTGAAGAAATCAGAATCTCTGCAGAGAGGGGCCCAGGAGTTCAAATTTTTTAAATCCTCAGAGATGATTTGCATGCTCTCCCTAGGTTGGAACTAATTCTAAACGAACACTGGATTCATGGAGTCTTCTTTTTGGGAGGCAGTGTAGCCATCATAACTAACCCATAGAAGCTGGAGTCAGAATATGGGGGTTCCAATCCCAGCACTCCTCACCCCCCCAGAACCATTGACCATTGACCTTGAACCAATGACTTAACTTCCCTAGAAGTCAGTTCACTCAACAAGAATATGAAGACAGCCTGACCTGTGGTGGCGCAGTGGATAAAGCGTCGACCTGAACGCTGAGGTTGCCGGTTTGAAACCCTGGGCTTGCCTGGTCAAGGCACATATGGGAGTTGATGCTTTCTACTCCTCCTTCTCTCTCTCTCTCTCTCTCTCTCTCTCTCTCTCTCTCTAAAAATGAATAAATAAAACCTAAAAAAAATGTTATAAAAAGAAGGAAAATGAGGACAATATTAGCACCTCTTGTGTCAAGTCTTATAAGTACCTGGCACAGCATAAGCCTCCAATAAATGATAAAGGCATTTTACACATATGAATTCATTTAATCTTCTTAAAAGCCTGGGGTTATAGGTGCTATCATTATCCACATTTTAACTGTTAGAGACAGGGACATGGGCATTTAGGTAACTTCTCCAAGGTCACAGGTGTTTGAACCCTCTCCCCGAGACGCCATGCCCCTCAGCATGGCAGAGCAGAGAACACGACATACTCAGCTGAGCGTCGATTTCGGGAGTCTGCCCAGCTCAACTGCCTGTGAGTACCTGGGCCATGGGCTGCAGCTGACCACACAAGTGGGCACAGAGTATATTCTCTGTGAATGAGGTTTATTTTATCTGGGGCTGGAGATCAGCTGTGTGGCACGGAAGGAAATAGGCATTCCAGGTCCTTCTGTCTGTCTTGCCTGTAGCTATTTATTGCTCCTCTGGGGTGGACGGCACGAATTCTGCTGTCTGATGGCAGCAGCCCCAGAGATGTAGGGAAAGAGGGAGAAGGTCACCTCAAACTCATGCTTTTTGGAAGAATTTGAGCTCTGGGGATTTACAGCCCTTTGGGAATTTTATCTTCTTTCAAATCAATATAGTAGTTTTCCTGTAAGAACACAGAGAAGCCCCAGGCAATGCTGGGTTCCTGAAATGAAGGTGTCCTCAGACAGCCATCGCTGCCCTGACAGCTCCCACTGCACATTTCCACAGGCAAGGAGAACGCCCCAGGAACTGAGGAAGTCCCCAGCTCCAGCGAGCCTCAGACACAGGCACTCTGCAAGCACAAGCCCACACAATCGCCCGCTGTCTCCAGCCAGCCAGCTGGGCTGGCTGCTCTGGGCACCAGAGCTTTTCCCTGCCGCTCCCTCCCCCCTTCTCCTGCCCTGCTGGCTCCACACCCTCCTGAATGTTCCATTCTGAACAGCCACAATCAGGAGCCTGTTTCTTTGCTGGGAAAAGAGCCGCATGAAGGCTTTTAGACTTGCTGGGTAATTTAAGGTATTTATCGCTATTCGGAGAGCTTTGCTTGTTTTGAATCCATTCCCCCTTCAGCTTTCAGAAAAGGTGCATATGATTTTTTTTCCCTGAAAAGGATGCTTCTGGGGCCTTCCTCTGCCCCTGAGGCTAGATTCTGAACGCAGCTTCCAGACTTGGGTGCCTTGGCTGAGGTTTTGTTCATTCTTCATTTAGGCTGTCTATAAAAACATTCGTTAGACGCCTCCCCATTCCAGGCCAGACTCCTGTCTACAGACAGCTCCCCTTCCTGCACTAGACGGTGAGTGTTTCCAACATTAGAGCGGCAGACGTGGAGGTCAGAGAGCCTGGCTTTGGATCCAGGCCCAAGCTGAGGTCAAGCCATGCTCCGCCAGTTCGCTGTGTGGGCACAGTTCTCAGCCTCTCCAGAACTTTTTTTCCATCTGCAAAATGGGTGTAATCACACCTCCTACTTTATTACTCTGGACATCAGACTATCCAGCTCTGCCGTTTCCTCATTCTGAGATCTTACCTCCTCTGTTTTCCGAGTGAACTTGTCTTTGCGTTGAGAATGAAGGGAGTTCTCAGAAGGAAGTGAGAGCACTGGCTGAGTTGATGCATAGAAAGTGCTCGATGCAACCAATGTTGAGAGAGAGAGAGAACACATACTCACACATGTGCACACGCGTGCACACACACATCCCTCCTCCCCCAGCAAGGGGCACTTGATAAATCTAAATCACTCTCCCGCGCCCTCCTTTCCTAAAGACTGAACAAGCCCATAGCTGGACAGTGGTGGAAACTTTGCCCAGATGTTGGAAAAATCTGCATTGTCCACTCAACTTGCTGTGGTGCACTCTAGCTGGGACACTCTCTGGAAGGACCCAGGGTCTGCTAACTTCTCTCTGTCCTTGCTGGGCTAACGGGACCCTCCCTGGGGGGTCTGCGGCAGGAGTCCTCGAAACCAACGGACGTCCCCACACTCAGAATCTATAAGCAGTGGCTGCACCGACACCACCCTGGGGCAGAGTGGCCCTTCTTGCCTTTTCCATTCAAGTTCCTCCATGAACTACTTTCATCTCCTCCAAGCCCCCCATGCAACCTCCTTCATGGATAACTCTCTCTCTCTCTCTCTCTCTCTCTGATAGTCATAGGCAAACCAGAAAGCCCTAAGACCATGTATAAAGAGGAAAAACTACCACCAGATTGGAAGGCTTCAGTGAAAACATGGCCAGTTTTATCTTTTGTCCTGAAGGCAGGGTAGGGGCAGGTGGTCTTTCCCATTAGCTTGCATAGTCTGTGGGCCTTCACCTCCTCCTCCAGGAAGCCTATCATGATCTTCAGTCTGATTGGTTTTGCGCTCCCAAGATCTGCAGGGGGGCAGGGCAGAACCAGGCTGCTTGATTGAAATCTTGACTCTGCAAGTGAATTGGGTTTGTTGTGCCTTAGTTTCCTCATCTGGAAAATGGGGTTAGTAGTAGCCCCTATTTCATGAGGTTGTTACAAACATTCAGTGAGATGATCCATATGAAGTGCTTAGAATGTCTGGCCATGTAACATTGCTATTACTAGTATTATCATTTTTATCACCAAAGCACTTGACTAGACAGGAATACAATCAACGACTTACCTGTCGATACTTCCTCCAAGGGTCTGGGGGCAAATTAAGAACCAAAGCCGTATGTTACTCAGCTCCAGAGAACAATCCTAAAGATGAAGAAGCCAGCGTTATAAGCGGGGTTATACTTTGTTTACAAAAGATTCCTTCACTACCATAAAGGCTCCCTTTAAGTTATATTTTTTGACATTTCACCGAAACTGATATTTTCTTTCTCTCTCTTTTTCTCCTGTATAACATAAAGGGAGGAGAGTCTGTCCCCAGCCCAGTGGAAGACCCCTCACAGGTGTCACCCCTCATCACTGGCGACAGTGACGTTAGTTAGCACACGGGGCAGTGACAGAGATTTCCTCTCTGCAGCTGGGGTCACTGCCAGCGTTTCATCTGACTGCTAGTAACTGTGTTGTACCAGTTAGAAAATATTTTTATTATCAGCCCCTAAGGAAGTTATGCTAAGGTCTCTGCTCAGACTTTGTTTGGATTATGATTTAGGTAGCCCAGGCTTTTGATCCTGGACTGTGAAATGTCTGACAATGCCAGGGCCCGCTCCTTCTAGAAGCACAGTCAAGGGGCGGGCACAGTGCCTGCAGGTCTGCACTGCGGGGTGGGCAGTACAGGAGGAAGGGGGCCGTGGAACCTGCCCCCAGGTCAGCTCTGGCACCTGGAATAATAGCTTGTATGAGTGACATGCATGACTCCCCTCAGGGTCCCGGCTATTCATTGCGAGTGTCTGTGCAGAGAGGGGCGGGAAGAAGCAGGTAGGTCCAGAAATGGAGAATAAAGAAGATGTTGCTTTCTGCTTTCTGGCAGAATCCTCCGAAATACTACAGTTGAGTGGGAAACTTTAAAGGGAGACTGCTTAACGAGATACCCTGTGACCTGTGTCCACTGATTCCGTGAGCGAGTGTTTGTGAGTGCTGGCCACCAGCCTGGCCTTGGCCTGCTTCAGTACCAGAAACATGTGGGCGTGGGTGCCAGTCCCACCTTCAGAGAGACGTCGGAAGGAATGACCTCCCAACTGGGTGAGGTTGCTCCCTGTGACAGGCAGCTCAGTACCTGACAAGGAGCACACACACAGCTCGGCGGCTCTCCCAGCTGGAAATCTGGCTCGTTATACTGTCTGCGAGTCTTCCTCCTCCAGCTCCCAGACAGTGAACCTCCCCCGCATTTCCCATGTCACTCGCGTGGCACCCTGCTCCTCCCACTGCTTCCCCAGACACCCAGACCTAGAGATTAGCTTCAGCTCCTGATACTGGGCCATACCATTCCCATTCCTTTCCTGAGGCTGCCATAACAAATGACTGCAAACCAGGTGGCTTAAAAACAACACAAGTTGCTCTCCCACAGTTCTAGAAGCCGTAGTCTGGAATCAGTGTTGGGGGCTGACACTCACTCAGGAGCTCCAGGGGGGACTTGTTCCGTCCTCTTCCAGCTCCTGTCAGATGCTGGCGTCTCTGACTCGGGACCCCTGTTGTCCGCTCCGTCTTCTGTGTCTTCCGTTCTTTCTCTTATAAAAGACAAGTGTCATTAGATTGAGGCCCACCCTGGTAATCCAGGCTGATCTCCTTATCTTAAGATCCTCAATCACATCTGCAAAGACCCTTTTTTCCAAACACCACAGATTCTAGGAATTTGGATGTGGATATATCTTTTGGGGGCCACATTTACCCCATTGCACCTTTTTATTGGAAAGGTTCATTATATGGATTACTGTGGACTAGAGGAGGCTTTCTATGGTGAGCCTAAGGCATTTTCTCAAGAATACACAGCTGGTGATATGTCCAGTTGTGTGACTTGCACAAATGACTTGACCTCTTCAGTTTTTTCTTTCATCTGTAAAATGGGAATAATAATAATAGTACCCACACATAGGCTTGTTGTGAGGATCAAGTAAACTCACATTAGTATAATGCTTTGAGCACTACCTGGCACATAGCAAGCATTCTTTAAATATCAGCCATTTTCATGGTGGTTATTATGGCATCATAATCACCATTGCAAACTACCCCCAGATAATGAAACTTTCCAAGACCGCTCATTTCCTTATTTTTCAGTTTTCAATTTTACTTTTCAGTTACAGTTTACATTCAATGTTAGTCTGTGTTAGTTTCAGGTGTGCAGCATAGTAGTTGGACAGTCATATACTTTACAAAGTGTTCCCCCCGCCCCAATATTTTAGGTACCCACCTACCACCACACATAGTTGTTACAATATTATTGACTATAGCAGGGGTCTCAAACTCAACTCAGCATGTGGGCCGCAGAGCAAGATCACAGCCGTTCGGCGGGCTGCACTCGGTCTACAAAAGGCAACAGTTACGCAACACTTTTCTCACTGCAGTTGAAAACAAAAAAAAAATCAGTACAACAAGCACAATCATACATGCAGTTTACTCAGTGTCTCAAAACGACCAGAAACTGTACTTCACATCACAACTGCTGTTAATTAAGCTAATATCTAGCTAGGATGCTAGAGAAATGAAAAATACAAGTAGGCCCCTAGGCTTACTTAATTTTATCCAAATTAACTTCGTGAATTAGTCTGCGGGCCGCACAAAATTGTTCGGCGGGCCGCGAGTTTGAGACCCCTGGACTATAGTCTCTATGCTATACTTCACATCCCCGTAACTATTTTGTAACAACCCATTTATACTTCCTAATCCCTTCACCTTTTCACCCAGCCCCCCAAGACACCTCACCTCTGGCAACCATCGGTCCACCTGTCTGTCTGACTCTCCACTTTATAAAGGAGGAAAGACACGAGGCCCAAAGGGTTCCAGCAAAAGTTCTCTGTATTCACGACTCTAGACCACTCACTTAACATGGAGTGTATGTATTCTTGGCCTTTTTTGTCGTAACATCTTGGCTTAGTCAAAATAGCTTGGAATTTGTTGCTGTGTGACCTTGGGTACAGTTCCTTAACCTCTCTGAGCCTCAAAGCACCACTAAAAGATTTAGAGGGGTCAGTCGTGTCTGACCTGTAGTGTTGCAGTGGATAAGGTGTTGACCTGGAACTCTGAGGTTTGAAACCCTCAGCTTGCCTGGTCAAGGGAATTGATGCTTCCTGCCCCCCCCTTCTCTCTCTCTCTCTCTCTCCTCACTAAAATAAATAAATAAATAAATAAATAAATAAATAAATAAATAAATAAATAATTTTTAATAAAGGGGTTGGTCGTGTGACACATGGTTGGCAGCATGTGTACAGTCTGCTGCTCCTCCATAAACCCTGGTGGCATCCTTCTCCCCCTCCCGTGTGTTGACGGCTGCTTGGTCCCCTGTGGTCACTCCCCAGCCTGCAGTGAGCGGCTTGCAGGTAGTTTTAGTCAGTTTCTTCCTCTGATCCCCATTTTTCCTCTGTTTCCAGAACTGATAAGGCTGTGCATTCCAGATTGCAGTTCCAGAGCATTAAAACTTTTTAAAAATTTAACTTATTGGGGTGACATTGGTTAGTAAAATTATACAGGTTTCAGGTGTACAATCCTATCACACATCATCCATATATTGTACTGTGTTCACCACCCCAAGTCCAGAGCTTTTTTTTTTTTTTTTTTTTTTTTTTTGCTGGCACATTTGGAAGGAAGTTTGTTAACTATCTAATCAGACCATAGCTGTTCAGCTAGTTAAAAGATTTCTAAGTAAATTTGAACATGGTGTGCTTAAAATGCCTGCTCTTTCCTTAAAGTGCTGCATCATTTCCCCCCGTGGCCTGTCTTGCTGGGTAGTAACCGGAGCGCAAGTCCTGCAGTAGCTAATATTTCTGTAACAATCGCCACCCTTACATAACGCTCTCCCTGCGCCAGGCGCTGCTCTCAGCACTTTGCCTTTCATCCTCCTAATGAAGAAGAAAGGGCCTGTCCCACTCTGCACTTCACAAACGAGGAAAGAAACGAGGTCCAAAGACTTCCAGCAACTTCTTGCCCCTTACCACCCAGCTGAGGGCTGGTGGAGAGCTAGGATTCACACACAGGCATTCCGAGTTCAGCAGCTCTGCTCCGAGCCACCACACAGCACTGCCCCTCAGTCAGTGTGTGCGGCAGTTTCTAGGAAGCACAGAGTTCTGTTCATGTTTTATGGAATTAGTTGAATGTGGAGTGGCTTTTTCTGCTCACTGGGGAACCTCAGTCCATCTTTGCTAGCAGATTAAGACCTTTTCTTTGTCCCCCGTCTTAAGACTAGTGCAATTTTTTTCTCTTACTGGTTTTCCCATCTGGGATATAATGCCCTCATCTTCTTCACCTGTGCATGGTATCAAAATATGGTCTTTCAAACCCAGATGCTGTGTGATCCAGGCAAGCCACATAATCTTTCTGAGCCTCACTTTTCTAAGGTTAATAAAATTTGAGTGTGGTAACGTATATGAAGTGCTGGGCACAATAGCACATCTCAATACATGGTGACTTTTTTTTTTAAGTGAGAGGAGGGGAGGCAGAGAGACAAACTCCAGCATGCACCCCAACTGGAATCCACCAAACAAGCCCACTAGAGGACAATGCGCGGCCCACCTGGGACCATTGCTCCATTGCTCAGCAACTGAGCCATTTTTTTTAGCACCTGAGGTGGAGGCGATGGAGCCATCTTCAGCTCTCAAAGCCAACTTGCTGAAGCCAATCGAGCCATGGCTGTGGGAGGAGAGGGGAAAGGGAGGAATAGAGAAGCAGATGAACACTTCTCCTGTGTGCCCTAACCCAGTAGTCCCCAACCTTTTTTGGGCCATGGACCAATTTAATGTCAGAAAATATTTTCACGGACCAGCCTTTAGGGTGGGACAGAGAAATGTATCACGTGACCGAGACAAGCGTCAAGAGTGAGTCTTAGACGGATGTAACAGAGGGAATCTGGTCATTTTTTAAAAATAAAACATTGTTCAGACTTAAATATAAATAAAACAGAAATAATGTAAGTTATTTATTCTTTCTCTGCAGACTGGTACCAAATAGCCCACAGACCGGTACCGGTCCGCGGCCCGGGGGTTGGGGACCACTGCCCTAACCGGGAATTGAACCCAGGACATCCACATGCCAGGCTGACGCTCTACCACTGAGCCAACTGGCTAGGGCTGTGGTGACTTAAAAACTAAAATATAAGGTACTTTGTGTTTTTCTGAAGAATGGTCCTGTATAACTCTCCATATATATATTTTTTACTACATTTTTTTATTTTGCTCAGATAAATCTCTACTATAACATGTGTATTTAGTGGAGAACATGCTAATATTGAAATATTCTGACTAAATTAAAACTTTATAAAGAGCCACTTTTAAAGTTGAACCAGAAATGGATGAGGCTGAGCATAATTATTTATGAAATGGAATAATTTACTACTGAAATGGGTCTAATTAAGAAACTCTAACAGACATCCATTACTTCAGCTCCTCTTGTGTGCTCACTTCTGGGGGGGGGGAGGCATTAGCACTCAGGAGCTCCCTCTGCCACAGTGAAGAATGTTCTAGAATTGCTTCATGTGGAGCCTCACCCTTTTACACCTGGATGATAAGAGCCCTGGCCTTCCAATCTGTGTTTCCTTCTCTGTCTTTTTCTTAGCTGTGTAATATCAATAGGACGTACTGCTGTCTTCAAGATCCAGGAAGTTGACTGGGACCAAGAACAATAGTAGTGGTAATAACAACCAGTAATAATAACAATACTAACAATAACAACCACTATTACGAGCTCAATGCTTACCCAGTGCCAGATGCGGTGCGAGCACTTCACTCACTACGGGGTGAGGAATCTCCCCCTCTGAACTGAGCTCCGGGTCCTGCACCCTGCACTTGAGCAAGTTGCTTCTCTGTGCCTTGGTTTCCTCTGCTATAGAAGGGGGTTAATAACATCATGCTTATCATAGGGTTGTTTGGAGGTTTAAGTGATATGAAATGTGTTAAGTACATAGCAGCTATCTGGCAATCTGTAAGCACTTAGTCATGTTAATTACTGTAGGTTCCTTCAAGAACTTTCTAGTGGAGGTTCACCCAGTTCTGTGGATGAGGAACTCAAGCTCAGAGAGGCTCGGGGGCTTGCTTAAGGTCACACGTGTGTTGGTTGGGAGGCATGGGCAGTTCAAGCCCAGCTCTTACTCCAGAGCTGGTGCTCACACCCAACACCCTCAACCGGTCTTCCTAGGTAATATTGTCTACAGAGCTGGGAACCTGCTAAATGATTCTCTTTTTATAACAGTTCGCTATTTGAGCCATTATCTCATTTGGGCAAGAGACTGGCCTTCAGTATATGAACGGTGTATTAGGGTCCTGTTGCTGCTGTAACAAATTACCACAAATTACAGGGCTAAAACTACACAAATGTATTCTTTTATACTCTGAAGGTTAGAAGTCTAAAATGGGTCTGACCAATGGGGCTAAAATCAAGGTGCAACACTCCTTCTGGAGGCTTTAGGGGAGAATCCATATTTTGCCTTTTCCAACTTCCAAAAGCTGCCTGCATTCCATAGCTCGTGGTCCCATCACTTCAACCTCTGCTTTGGTTGTCACATCTTCTCTGACTCTGACCCTCCTGTCTCCCTCTTATAAGGACTCTGATGATTATCACCTGTATAATCCAGGATAACCCTCCCATCTCAAGATTCCTCACCTCATTCCATCTGCAAGGTCCCCTTTTGCTATGTAAGGTCACACATTCACAGGTTCTGGGATTAGAACTGGCCTTCTCTGGGGTCCGTCATTCTGTTCCACATAAACGGACACTCTCATTCTGACCCTGACTGCATGCTCATTCCTGGAGCTGCTGCATGGTGTTGGCTTTGGGGCCCGCTAGGTTTCATCCGGGTCTCAGCCCCTCCCCCCTCGGCATTTCCTTTCTTAGCTCCGTTTTCTCCTTTCCTCATCTGAAAAATAGAGGCTTCAGTGCCAGGTTTGGAGGGCTGTGGAGAGCACAAAATGAAGTAATGTGTACAAAGTGCCTGGTCCTAATTGGCTCTCAAAAATGGGAACCATTATTCTCACGATGATTACTTTTAAATTATTTTTAATGCTCCTATAACAACAAACAGAGCCCAGTGTCTTGGTGAAAATGAACAAGGGTCTTAGCATTGCAGGTTGAAGGGTTTCTAATAATGGCCTGCAAAAAGCAAAAAAAAAAAAAAAAAAACCCAAAAAACAAAAACAGAACCAAACCTGGTTCCAGCTCACCAGCCCTGGACTTGGTTGGAAACAAAAGCGTTATTCAGCCGACCAGAGGATAGGTGTGGACTAGGAGGGGAGGGGAGCGCAGATTAGCTTGTCAAACAGTATTTTATTGTGAAAGCTGCAGATCAAGGCGCCCTTTTGTAACAGCGTTTATATTAAAAGAGGCACAAGATATTTTATGGCCCCTATTGAGGCCCAGAGCCTAAATAGCAACCCTGTTTGATCAGCCTTTCACAGGTTATATGATGTTTCCAGGAGGAATTGGGTATAAATCTTTCAAGCTGCCCACTTGAAAGTGGGAGGGGCCAGTGGAGACTTGAGGGCAGTGGAGTAAAGAAAGAGAGAGAGGGAAAGGGAAGGTCAGTCCCTCCGAGCTGTGACAGCATTTCGGCTACGGCGCATGGCCTCCTCCGGTATCATGTCGCCAAGATGGGCGGCTGGAGATTGGATGGCACAGGAGAGGGGACTCATTGTTACCTGAGGGGGACCTGTGTTCCCTTCCAAACGCATTTCCTATCACCCTGCCCCACAGGCCTGTGTTCATCACACCCGCTGATCTCGTTCCCGCCATAAGGACTTGGGCATTTGCTGTTCTCGTTCCTGGAACATACTTCCCCATAGATCTTTCTGTGGTTGGCTCATTCTTGTCAAGTTTCCCAATCACTCCTGGTAGCGTTGCTTTGTTTTGTTGTCTTCAACAGCAGTTACCACCATCAGAGTTGATTGCACTCACTGGTGTGTTTTCTGGGATCTCTCACTGCTTCTGGAATATGGCCTCTGTGGGAACAGGGACCCCAACTCAATTACTGCCATTGTCCCAGCACTACGACTTTGCCAAGCACATAGGAGGCATTTCTGACAATAATCACTAACACAGAGCACTTATTGTGTGCATCATCCCATGCTAAGTGTCTTAAACTGCATCTTTTCCTTCAGTTCCTCTCCACAAATCTATTTTACAGATAAGGAAACCGAGGCATGGTTAGATAAATGAAAAAAATTAATTTAATAGACTATTCAGACGAATTTGAGATATTACTCAATTAATTTAGCAATTATATCAGTTATCTATTGCTACAATCAGACCAGGTAACAAAAGACCCCGTTTCTTCATGCAAGTTGTCAAGGGTGCCAAGAAACAGAAGGAGCAAGGATTTTTTGTTTGCTTGGTTTTTTTTGTTTTTGTTTTCCCTTTTGGGTGGGAGATAGAAACTGTATTTTATGTTTTCAGAGAGTTGCAGTGAAGATTCAGTGAGTATCCACCCTATGCCAGGCATGCTGCCACATATTATTTTATTTATTATTTATTTTTTTTGCTAGGATTCAGTCTCCAGAGTTGGTACATTGTATTTTTATTTTTATTTTTATTATTTTTTTATGTTTATTTTAGTGATTTGAGAGAGAGAGAGAGCAAGGGGGAGAGAGAGAGAGACAGGAACATCCATCTGTTCCTGTTTGTGCCCTGACTGGGGATTGAACCAGCAACCTCTGCACTTCAGGATGATGCTCCAACCAACCAAGCTATTCGGCCAGGGTGGATACATTTTATTTTTAAATACTCAAAGCCAGTGGTCCCCAACCTTTTTTGGGCCACAGACCAGTTTAATGTCAGAAAATATTTTCACAGACCAGCCTTTAGGGTGGGACAGATAAATGTATCATGTGACCGAGACAAGCGTCAAGAGTGAGTCTTAGACGGATGTAATAGAGGGAATCTGGTCAATTTTAAAAAATAAAACATCGTTCAGACTTAAATAAAACGGAAATAATGTAAGTTATTTATTCTTTCTCTGTGGACCGGTACCAAATGGCCCACAGACGAGTACGGGTCCGTAGCCCGGGGGTTGGGGACCACTGCTCAAAGCGGTCTTGAAAAATAGAGCATTGGCCCCATTTCATTCAGTGTGGGAAGCAGAGCTGGAGAGAGGTGAAGGTACTTACTCTGGTTCACAGTCTCAGTTCTATTTTTATTCCTCCTGCGTTTTCCAGAGGAAAAACTCTACACCACAGCAGAGTGCCTGGGGCAAAAGGAGAGTCTCTCTAAAAGTTGGCTGAACAGATGAAGGAGGAAGGGCCCCCACCAATATGTGAGGGCAGACATTGCTATCTTCAGTTTACAGACGAGGAAACTGAAATTTAGAGAGATGGAGTTCAAGGCCACCTACACCTAGTATATGAGTCATGATTCCAACCCAGATAATTCCAGCTCCTAAAGCCAATGTTGTCTGCACGAGGTGGAATTCAGATCCCAAATGTCTCTTCCACTGTTTAGACGCCCCACCAGGAGAGAGGCAAGGGGAGAACAGGGTATATATGTTTGTAAACCCCTCGAGGACCAGAGTCCCTGCCCACTTAAGACTGGAATGGATGCCGGCTGGATGACCCCCACTGGCGCAGCCTCCTTTGAGTGAAGCTCTCAGGCAGTGCTCTGCGCTGGCCTCCGCCTTGCCCGTGGCTTGGGGAAGAGGGGCTGGGAATGGAGAGGGCCCTCAAAGCAAAGCCATTTGCCTGTGGGCCCTCCACAGACAGTGAGGCCAGGTCTGTGTGGCATTTGGGACTGGACCAGAATGTGGCAGTCAAGCCCAAGCCTCAGGGACACCTGCCCTTGGAGGCAGTGGCACTTTCCTTTCTCATTTGGAAGCTACATATGTGTCATTCACAACCGAGCTCAGAAAAAAGGTGAAACGGTGCCCCACCCTGTGGAAAATCATAGAGGATCTTAATTAGCTGCCAGATGTGCCGCAGATTCATTGTTGGCTCATCAAACCAATGACCAGCTCCTTCCACGAGGCAGCTGTGCCTGTGCAGGACACAAGGCTCACCCAGCACCCTGTGTGGTGATGTTGTTGTTGTGTGTGTACTCCCCTCCCCCAATCGGAGCTAGCTGCTGGCCTGCCCTTCAGTTGGTAGTGCCCTGCCCACCCGCTGGCTCCTGTTTGAATGACTTGAATCTCAGTCAGCATTCATTCACTCACCAACCATTGCTGGGCTCTTCTTATGAGCCAGGTTTGTGCCAGGCCCCAGGGCACAGCAGTACACGGTGCCACTGTGGTCCTTGTTCTCAAGTAGAATACATTCTAGTTGGGGGAGACAGGCAATACCAAATAGATTAATGGGAAAATATGAGGTAGTAATAGAATGCAATAAAGAAAGCAGAATAAGATGATGGGACAGTGGGGTGGGTGGTTAAGGAAGGCTTCACTAAGGCAGGGACTTTTAAGTTGTGAGATGTGAGTGAGGAAGGAACCAGCAGCCCTGCGGACATTTGGGGAAAGTGTCCAGGCAGAGGGAAGAACACGTGCAGAGGCCCTGCGGTGAAAGCAAGCCTGGCGGTTTGAAGAACCCAAAACAAAGAGTATGACTGGAAGTTAGTGAGTGCTGGGAAAGACTGGGAAATGGGGTCCAGCAGGAGGGCTGCGGCCAATCCGTGGAGCCTGGTGAGACCACAGAGATAGAGATGTTTTGCTAGGAAACACCATGTTGATCGCCGGGCATAAGTGCCGTACCTGGTAGGATGGAAATGGAGGCTCTCCCTGGACCCCTGTGGATGTAGTCAAATTCCTCACACTCCCTCTTCCCCTGGTTCATGGTCACACAAACTCATTTTTAACTCTTTAAGTCACTTGGACCTTTAACATATACGGCATGCCCTATGTTCTCCAAGTGGAGGAAGGCTGGGCCTGCTGGGTTCACGGGTCTGAGCGCTACAGCCCCACACTCCTGATTCGGTGGAAAGAGCGTAGCTGTTAGGGTCTGACAAGTCCATGTTCAAATCTCCATCTTGCTACTTAATGGCTGTGTGATCTTAGATAAGACAAAATTTCTGAACCTCAGTAACAATGGAGGTAGACCTTGAAAGGTTGCTGTGAGGATTCATTGAGATAATAACTGAAAACATCTGGCACAAAGCTAAGTGTTTCACACCCTCAAGGTTTCCTTATCTCCCAGCGATTTACCAATACTGGATGTTGTGTAGTTCTTGGAAGCAAAGGGACAGAACTAGTGACACATCCCCGAGCCAGAGTGAGTAGGCCCAGGCCATGTGCCTGTGCACATTACCATCTAAATGATGGTATGCCTGAAAGATCTCAGTGAAAAGGACGAAGGTTCTGAGTCATGTTACAATATATAGCTGATTTTCAACAACATTGTGCTCGGTGAAAGAAGCCAGTCACAAAAGGCTAGGTATGATTTCATGTCATGTATGGGAAGTCTCCAGCATAAGTAAATTCATTGAGATAGCAAGTAAAATTTTTTTTTTTCATTTTTCCGAAGCTGGAAACGGGGAGGCAGTCAGACTCCCGCCATGCGCCCAACCGGGATCCACCCGGCATGCCCACCAGGGGGCGATGCTCTGCCCCTCTGGGGCATCACTCTGTTGCATCCAGAGCCATTCTAGCGCCTAAGGCAGAGGCCACAGAGCCATCCCCAGCGCCCGGGCCATCTTTGCTCCAATGGAGCCTTGGCTGCGGGAGGGGAAGAGAGAGACAGAGAGGAAGGAGAGGGGGAGGGGTGGAGAAGCAGATGGGCGCTTCTCCTGTGTGCCCTGGCCGGGAATCGAACCCGGGACTCCTGCACGCCAGGCCGATGCTCTACCGCTGAGCCAACCGGCCAGGGCCAAGATAGCAAGTAAATTAGTGGTTGTATAGGGCTTGGGGGTGGGGGTGTAGGAGGGAGGTAAGTCCTGATGGACATAGGGTTTCTTTTTTGGAGCAACAAATATATTCTAGAATTAGATTATGGTGATGGTTGAAAAACCCTAAACAGACAAAAGTCATTGCATTATTTACTTTCAGTGGATGAGTGTTATGGTACTATGTCTCAATAAAGCTGCTTAAAAAAGATGTAGTGTTATTACTTTCAGGAATAATGCACAGTTTAGAACTAAGACATACTGGGTGGTAATACAAGCATTTATGACTTAGCTGAGGAGATAGTCATTTACTGTTTGCCTCCATTCTTTCCCCATGGGGCATTAAAATAAAAAACCAAAATTAAAGTCAATGAAGGAATCCTTGATTTTGCGAGGCTTGGATTTGCAGTCCTTTTCAGAATGAGGCCCTAAATGATCACAGAAATAAAATGATCCCTAATTCTATACAGAATGTTATTAGCCTCAGTTGGGACAAAAGTGTTGAGAACCCACTGTGCGTCTGCCACTGTTCTAAATGCAGAACCAGGACGAGGCACAGTGGCTGTTCTCCATGAGTTCTAGTGTGGCCCTGTAAACACAGGCACACTTCCCAAAGGGTGTGGCTCAGGGTACCAGCTGTAATGGTCAGGGTTCTCCAGAGAAACAGAGGTACTGGGAGGTGATTATAGAGGCTGAGAAGTCCCAAGATCTTAGTCCAGAGACTCAGGAGAGCCAGTGTTTCTATTTGAGTCCAAAGGCAAGAGAAAACTAATGTCCCAGCTCGAAGGCAGCCAGGAAGAAAGAGTTAGTTTTCTCATACTCATGGGGAGGGTTAGCCTTTTTGTTCTTTCAGGCCTTCAACTGATTGGATGAGGCCCACCCACGCTGGGGAGGGTAATCTGCATTACTCTGTCTCCTGATTCAGATGTTACTCTCTTCCAGAAACACCCACACAGTCGCACCCAGAATAACATTTG
Source organism: Saccopteryx leptura (assembly GCF_036850995.1). Lineage (NCBI taxonomy): Eukaryota > Metazoa > Chordata > Mammalia > Chiroptera > Emballonuridae > Saccopteryx > Saccopteryx leptura. Next base: position 293,559,641 of record NC_089503.1, on the reverse strand, counting down.
ACTGAATGTCTGGCACCCATGGCCCAGTGAAATTGACACATAAAATTGATCATCACACCAGCCCAGCATAAATGTTCCACCATCCTCCAAAGAGTTTGTGGAAGAGTTCAGAAATACTGTCTCCTATAGTCCTTGGGAACTCACAAAGCATAAGTAAAAAAAAAGGCCCTGATAAGTCCAGCTACGAAAGGAGACCTATTTAACCCACTGTTTCTCAGTCTGAGCATTCTAGAAACATGCATACACCCCTTTTTCTTTACAAATATCTTTTTGTTTTGATTTTTTTTTTAAAAAGAAACTGGTAGGTCACAGGTTATTTTGATCTATGCTGAAATAAATGTAATGTGGGATTTGACTCTCCTGGGAGGATCTCTATTGCACAGTGGATTCCATCTGAGCAGGACCAGGTGAAGAAACGAGAGTGCCAGTCAGGCTTCCTAAAGGTGGTTTCACCTGAGCGTAGGTCATTGATTTCAGTTCATTCCTGCTCGCCCCAGTTTTGTCTTGGCCTGGATCTTGGTACTGAAGGTTTCCATCTCTCTAGAGTGTTATAGTCTTGATTTTCATCAAATTGACATTGAGCAAGGGAGAGAGAGAGAGAGAGAGAGAGAGAGAGAGAGAGAGAGACTATAGTTAGGAATGATGCCCGCTGTACAATCTAAAGCAGGGGTCGGGAACCTATGGCTCGCAAGCCAGATGTGGCTCTTTTGATAGCTGCATCTGGCTCGCAGACAAATCTTTAATTAAAAAAATAATAACATTAAAAATATAAAACATTCTCATTTATTACAATCCATTCGTTTCCTACTGTTCATGTTCATGGTTGCGGGTGGCTGGAGCCAATCACAGCTGTCTTCCGGGACAACACCAAATTTTTATTGGATAATGCGTAATGTACACAGGTCGTTGTATGGCTCTCACCGAATTACATTTTAAAATATGTGGCGTTCATGGCTCTCTCAGCCAAAAAGGTTCCTGACCCCTGGTTTAAAAAGGTAACCTTTACGCTTTCTGCTTTCTCACACGAGGCTATCGCATTAGGGAATAGAAGCTGCTCCTGTGACAGTAGATGCTTTATCCCAGCGGCAGCAGCATAACATGGCTGAAAGCACAGGTAATCGGGTTCTGGGTCTGAATGCTGCTCCTGGCCCTACCTGGCTGCCTGCTGTAGCCACAGAGCTCCCTAAGAACCAGCCTGTGCCAGCGCCACCAGGCAAATGCCTGGCACACTCTGTGCCTCCATCTCCAAGTCTGTGTAATGGGGATCGACTGTACCTGCCTTGGACAGGTGTGTATCTCAAAAGGGCAGCTGACCTTTGGAAAGGAAGAATAGAGTAAGTGAGGGAGAGAGAAGGGTCATGAGCAAAAGCAGAATGGAGGTTGACTGGGGAGTAGAAGGTCGTCGAGAGCAGGGGTGGGTGTCATCTGTCTCAAACCCAGAGCCCTGGCCAGGGAGGGACAGACAAAACCAATTCTATGGCTTCAGCAAAGCTGAGAACACTCTTGCCTCCTGCCCCCCACAAGAAAGGAGAATATGTTGATGTTTATAGAAATCACCAATGTAGTTGTCACGGGGAAAATCTGAAAGGGGTTAGACGTACACCTACGGTACAGCTTCACCTTGTTTTTATTTTGCTTCCTTTTTCAGAAGGCGCTGTGGCTCCATCAGGGCTTAGGGCTTCTAACACTCTAAATATGTCGGTGGCTAGGCCGAGCAGTTTGCATTGTAACTGTTGGAAGCAACTGAATGGATTCAAAATAAATCCATCAGAACAAGTGGCATGAACTGAGATTCCTCAGGAAATGGCAAGCTGTTGTGAGATTCTCCTACCACCCACCCAGACTTAAATGGGAGCCTCCTCGATTTACCGGCACCAGACTAGCAAATTTTTAAAAAAATGATTTGAATGTTTTTATTTGATATTTCAATCTTCTCCATCGCTGTGTCCTTTGGGCACATTGATGGGCAGTTAGTAGATGCGTAATAGCTATTTGATGAATGAATGGAGCAGTCAGTGAAGGAATGAATGAACGTGTGAGTGAATGCATGCACACATTTATCTCTGAGGAAGGTGTTGCTACTATGGGGCATTCACCCCGGATTCAGTTCTGTCATGTGGGTATCTGTTTCCCAAGCCGGAGAGGCAGCCTGGAGTGCCTGGAGGGCCGCCAGTCTGGTGGGTTAGCAGGAGGGCAGAGAGCTGGAAAGATGTTCCCGTGATGGTTAGCACTATGTGCCCACCACGTGGAAACGAGGGAAGAGTGAGGAGATGCAGCAGAGCCAAGAGGAGGGCAGGGCTCCCCATCCCCAAGCTGGTGGCATTATTGGCAAGAAAGGACTGCAACATGGTGCCCAGACCTGAGCGTGGGCACCCAGGAAATAAGCCTTTTCTTTCTTTCCTGAGTGATTACAGAATAAACAGAAGTTTGTAGGAGATATGGGTCAATAAACAGGTAGGTGAATGGGTGGTGGGTGCATGACATCGACAGGAGGCAGAAGAAAAGAGCCTTGGTCTCGAATGTCACCGCAACTCAGCCTGTTCCCTCTCTGAGCCCAGTTCTATCATCTATAAAAAGGCAGTGATAAACCCTGCTCCTCCCCAGTGCCAAGAGCCATCAGAAAGCTCAAAATAAAAGCCAGACACCTCGGTTCAGTCAAGGTGTTCCACAGCTGTAAGGAATTATTACTGGTGTAACCTGTTCCCTCCACAGACGGCCTGTCGTCCCCCATGCTGCTAATATATTATGATTAAAGTGCAAGAGTAAGTCAAAATCTTGGTAAACTCTGCGATCACTTTGGAAGTCCTCCAGCAAGCTGCATGGATTCTTTTTTTTCTCTTCTCAACTCCCAAGCAATTTTTCTTATGTTGGAGGTTGCCAAGATTTTATGGCTATTTGGTTATCTTTTCCATCCAGATGGTTAACATTATTTTATGCTAAAATGAATCTGCAAAACCTCATCTGTCTTATTGCTCTAGAAGCATTAGGTGTAAGGCTTTTTAAAAATCTTAATATATTGCCTCCTGAAAGGGCCGAAGTGGGGTATGACTACACGCTTTTTATTCAATTTGGCTTGAAAAATCTGCTTTTTTTTTTATCCCTTGATATTTATATGTAAGCAAACTAGTTTGTTTTGTATAAACCGACCTTATGACTCTTAATACGCATACTTGTCTCAAGTTATTGAGAAAAATTAGGCTGTGATTTATCATCCAGTGATAAATTATGAATGCCTTTCTTCCCCATTTTTAGACATTGATCGTTAAGGCATAATGGATGAGTTGGTGACCAAGGATTCAAGTACCCCTTAGTGCTGTGACCTCACGCAAGTCTCTGGGCCTAGCTGAGCTCCATTTTCATCACCTAGGGAAGCCCTGTTTGCAGGACTCCTGTGACAATGCACCGTGATAATGTCTGCGCAGTGCCAGGCATAGAAGAGGACGTAATGCTGTTGGGTGGCGCTGCCCTTATGGTTGAGCTGGTACAGGATTTGGAGCACATTAGATGAGAATCCCCACTCCGGCTCTGCTGGGGCTGCCCGCCTCCTCTTGCCTGTTGTACTCCCCGGCACAGGCGTCATCTCACCCCACTGCTCTTGTATTGTTCGTGGGCTTCTCAGGGAGACAGTCTGCTGTTGTCTGATGGTTCCAGAAATGCAACTAAAACATTTCTACATAGTGATTCGTAGGATAGACCTGACTTTTCCTAAAAGTCAAATGGACCGCCGCTTATCTTCTCTTGTCATGGTGCAGGGTTGGCTGTCTGTCCCCAGATGCCAGACCATGAGGCAGACATACTCTTGAGAGACAATCCTCTGCATGTCCCTGCTCACTCAGGTGCAGAAGACACTCAAGACCAGGCAGCTGGCCCTGGCCGGTTGGCTCAGCGGTAGAGCGTCGGCCTGGCGTGTGGGGGACCCAGGTTCGATTTCCGGCCAGGGCACATAGGAGAAACGCCCATTTGATTCTCCACCCCTCCCCCTCCTTCCTCTCTGTCTCTCTCTTCCCCTCCCGCAGCCAAGGCTCCATTGGAGCAAAGATGGCCCGGGCGCTGGAGATGGCTCCTTGGCCTCTGCCCCAGGCGCTAGAGTGGCTCTGGTCGCGGCAGAGTGACGCCCCGGAGGGGCAGAGCATCGCCCCCTGGTGGGCAGAGCGTCGCCCCTGGTGGGCGTGCCAGGTGGATCCCAGTCGGGCACATGCAGGAGTCTGTCTGACTGTCTCTCCCCGTTTCCAGCTTCAGAAAAATACAAAAAAAAAAAAAAAAAAAAAAAAAAAAAAGACCAGGCAGCTGGTGGATGACTGCTGTCATAAAGTGTAGGAAACTTGGTTCTGGGTCTGCACAAGCAGTTCCTGTGGGTCACTCTCTGTGGGCGGTTCGTCTCTTGAGGTCTTCTGGACAAGGCTTGCAACTGTGGATACTGCTGTATCAAAAAGAAAGAAAAAGGAGCCTCTATTTGTTTTGTTATTGTTGATCTTGTTTTTCTTTTTCTTTTTTTAAGGTTTTACGTTGTGAGTCAGCTTTCCTGTCTGTCTGTAGGGATGGGTGTGTGACTTGTTTGTGTTGGTCTCGACTGGCAAGGCAGGTGGTCCCCTCCTGTGTAGGTGCCCCAAACCTTCAGGTAACGGAGCAACCTCTCTGGGCGACGCCGGGTACTAAGAGTAGTGAGAAGACCCGGTTTTCAGGAGTTGTGCTGGGAAGTCCACGTGGCCTGTGCTGGTTACCAGCACTCCAGGGGCCATCATTTTAGCACTCAAGTGCTTTGTGCAATGTCTTCTTCCCACTTTGGTTTTTAAGCCCTTGGTTGTTGACTGAATCCCCAAAGGCACCTTGCACATTAGAGGTAGTAAGTAAATGTGTATAAATCCTAGATAGCACAGCAGTCATGACTAATAATAATGGTGCACATTTATTGAGAACTATGTACCTTAGACCATGCTGAATGCTTCACTTAGAATATCTTGTTTCCCCCTCCAACCAGCCCATTGAGTAGATGCCATGATACTCCCTATTTTGCAGATAGAGAGACTGAGGCCAGAGAGCTTATGAACTTGCCCTGTACAGTCACTGCTAGAGAGTGGAGATTTGATCCTAGGGTGGTCATTAGACAGCTTTCGGGAAGTGAACAGGTGCTACAAGTTGAGGTGGAAAGAAAGATGCCAAGGTCAATTTAGTTCAAGTTTCCTTTTAAAGAAATGGGGTTTTTTTGCCCAGAATTATCATATTCCAGAGAGCTTTTCATACTCCAGAGAGCTCCAAAGAGAAAATGTTTTCACAACTTGAGATTTGAGTAATTATTCCTATCAAGAACTAGTTCAGATGCAGTCTCCTGGTACACGAGCTGCTGTGGTACCGCACCCGTGTTTCATTCTGTTTAGGAGGTGCGACTTGTCATTCTCTATTTCCTGCTCTTAACCAGATGTGGAGGACTTGACATTCACACTTGAATTTGGCAACCGTGTGGTTGTGTTTTCTGTGCGTCACTTCCCAGCGTGGCATCGCACAGGCTTTATAATTCTCAGAAAATACAAAAGTGTAAATGTGCGGTATTTTTTTTTAAGTTCCAACATGTGTCTTTGTTAGACAGATGACTTTTATTTATTAATCAAAAGGGAAATATCAGCCAACGTCCATTTAAAAATAAGTAAATGGTATTAATGGTGATTTTTTTATTAAAGGAAATGTACAAGTGGTAAACAAACATGGAAAAATGTCCAACATCAAGAAACATCAGAGCACTGTAATTAAAACCACAGTGGAAAAAAACCCAATAACCACAAATAAAACCACGTGAGCGGCCGTTGCACCCTCATCAAAACAGCTGAACTCGGGAGAACTGACAGTTCCAAGTGTTGGCAGAATGTGGAGGGGCAGGAGTGCTCACGTACTGCTGGGGGACACGGGTGGGTAAAACCGGCTTAGATCACAGTTTTGAAATTTCTTAAATAATGGAAATCAGGGACCCTTGTGTGCTTAAAGGCGGCCCCAGCAAAGGAGGGCCTTAGAGACCTGCTGGTCCCAGGCTGACAGTGTTTGCAAACGAGATGCAAGCCTTCAGGTGACTGTTTAAATCCACCAGGTTTTAACTCTGGATGAAAAGTTTGCTGACAGAAAAGATGGGTTTAGAAAAATTCCTGGAGCTCTCATGCTGGTCCTTGATGTGGCCCCAGCCCAAATCCCTTCCTACCCAGCCTGCAGCCTCAGGGTGGTGAACGCCTGCCGCCTCCTGCGGAGCGGGCTGCCCTCTGCTCGAACTACGTTGGAAGCCTCCATTGTTGAAGGCAGGGTCCAATGACTGCCCTGCCCCATGTCAAGCTGCCACGTCAGACCCTGGTTTATGTGATGTGCCCTGGTTAAGACTGGGGCAGGACCCCCCTCCAGCAGTTCTGACGCTGAGTGGAGGTGAGCACAGTCCATTCAGGGGTCTCTTTCATTCATTCATTCATTCATCCATTCATTCATTCATTCATTCAACAGCCTTTGGTGGAGCCCTCACTACAATGACTTACGCAATGAGTGATAGCAACTACGTACATTTGTGTGATGCTTCTCTGTGCCAGGTACTGTGCTAGGTGCTGTTTTATGATAATACCCAAAACATCCTGCCCAAGGTTAGAGGTGAGGAGGGGAGGCCCCGGGCCTTTAACACCAGGGAGAGCTCTGGGCTGCCCTGGGAGAGGCGATGCTCCCCCTCCCCCCCAGCATGGGCACCACCTGCTTAACCCCGGAGAAACAGCCAGCCCCACTTCCTCCCCAGCTCTGCCCTTTCCCAGCCCTCTCTCCCCCGCTCTCTCTGTCCCCTTTCTTTCCTTTCCTACCCCCCAGTTCCACACACGCGCGCGCGCACGCACATACACACACACACACACACACACACCTTTTTCACAAAATGCCAGTGTATTTTTTTTAATCTAAAACCACTGTGCAAAAACCATAATTTAGGTCAAAACTGGGTAGACTCAATGTTGAGAATGTTTTTAATTTGTCTAACAGCAATTATATCCTTATTCAGGTGAGCTCAACACCCTTGCAACTGAGGTGAAGATTTAAATATAGTTAATATTCCCACGTAGCCACAGGAAATCAATTGGGCAGAGAAAGGATTGAAAAGAAAGAGCAAGCAAGATTTAGCTTTTATTCAGATAGCAGGATCCCTATAAATGAGGTGAGAATCTGCTTAATAGCTTTCTGTTCAATGGGAGTTGATGGGGAAGGCTTATATTCAAGGGACTTTGCACAGGGAACCGTGGAAGATTTAGTCTGTGCTTCTGAGGGTCGAAGTGTCATCTGTATCTCTCTCTTCAATGAATAGCCGAGACTGTTGTTACTTTATTTTCTAAGTTGTCTTTGCTTGCTTCCTTGCTGGATAGGAGGAAAAGTTGATTTCTGTCTGAATTCAGCCCACATCTGAGGCCTTCCTCTGGCCAGTCAGAGAAAACAGGGAAACAGCTCACTTTAAAACAGAGAGTAACATTTTGGAGAATTTCTCCAGAGCATAAAGAAGGACCCGGCTGAGATTCTCCTGTGGCGTGTTTATGATAGCCAATTGTTCAGATAGCCAAATAAACTGTATTATTCCAAACTATGAAGTACTATGCAACAATTAGGAAGAACAGGGTAGACCAAAGGCTGTTAAAATAAATTCATCTCCTACTGTTGAGGAAAAATGGTAAGTAGCTAAAAGATACTTTCAATGCAATACTGTCTTCAAACCTGCTGTATACTTTCCTGGGTACACTTATGATAGAGGCACACGGACATATAGAAAATAGGCCAGAGAACTTGTATCAGACTGATATCAGTGGCTATAGCTAGAAAGGTAGAGAGGATCGGGGTTGAAGCTGTGAGCAGCTACCCCCATGGAGTGAGCCTCGGCTGTCAGAGCGGGGAGCCCACGCACTAAGGTGCTCTGAGACTGCTACAGACCGGCTCTGGCAGGCCAGGTTGGGGGCGGGCTTTGTCACCTCCTCTGAAGTCAGGCAGCATGCATGCCTGTCTGCCGTGGACAGGACATTGCATTGGGAACCAGGGGTTCAGTGTGACCAACCATAATAGCTTACAATTTACAGGTAGCACTTGCAGGTCGCCAGGTACTGGTTTAAGTGTTTCATGTGCGTTAACTCATTGACTCCTTACAACAAACCTGTGATGCAAGGACTATTCATATTCTCGTTTGACAGAGGAGGAAACTGAGGCACAGAGAGGTTGAGTGAGTTACCCATTATCACATGACTGGAAAATGGAGGAACTGAGATTTGAACCCAGAGCCCTCGCTGTAAAGTTACTTCTGTTCAGTATGTGGATGGAAATATGATCTATATGCCAAACTGGGACACTTTTGAAAGTGAAGGGGGACATCCTTAACATTTATATGGACCAGTCATAAGCTGGGCCTGTCCCAGGCAAACTGGGACATGTTGCCATCTAAATTATTCTGCTTCTTTACCTCAGCAGAGTGATGCCTGCCTGCCCACCTCGCCTCAAGTGTCTGCAGTCCACTGAGTGGGGGACAAAGTGATATCGCCAGGAAGTGGAGGACTCAGGGGACTATGAGAAAATGGGAGCACAGAGAGGGTCTGTGGAGATCAGAGAGGGCTTCCTGGAGGAAGAGACAACTACGCTGAAACTGCTGGATCAGTGGGAGTTAGCCAGGCAAAGCAGAGTGTGAGTGCTGAGAGCTAAGGCTGGAAGAATGCCAAGGCCTGAGTCTAAAGAGGAAATCCCTGGCTCTGGCATCAGGCACACCCCCAATCTCTAGGACTTCAAATAAAATGAGATGTAGTTTATATCAGGGGTCTGCCAGCATTTTTTTAAAGAGCCAACTAGTCAATACTTCAGGTGCTGTGGACCAAGAAGCAAAATCAAGGACATCACATAGAAACATATAAAACCATTTAAAATGTACTGATATAAAAATGTGGAAGTCATTCTTAGTTCTTGGACCATAGAAAAACAGGCAGTTGATTGGATCTGGCCTTCAAGTTTATACCAGAGGTTTCTGTCTTGCCTAGCTTTAACTATCATATCTACTCATCAGAAAGTTTTGCTGGCTATTGACTCGGCATGCCAAAGGTCCCAGGTTCAACCTCTAGTTAGGGCACATAGGAGAAGCAATCAATGAGTACACAACTAAATGGAACAACTAAGTAAAACGAGTTGATACTTCTCTCTTGTGCTCACATTCTCTCTCACTCTCAAATCAATGGGAAAATTTTAAAAAGAAAAGGAAGAGAAAGCTTTGCTGGCTCAGTAGTCAGTGTGTGTGTGTGTGTGGGGGGGGTATACCACAGCTTAGAACCAGGGATATACACAGCTCAAAAGTCCAAAAGACCAGGAGACCTGTGTTCAAACCCATCTCCTCCACTCAGCAGCGGTGGGACCCCATATAAGGCACTTACCCTCTGAATCTCAGTTTCTTCAACCTGTAAGATGTGGACGGGGCCGCCTTCTTCCCAGGGCTGCTGTGCAGAGCTAGTGAAAATCTACTTATTAGTGCCCTTCACATCCCTCTTGCTCAACCCTCACCAAGCACTTTTTCTGTGCCAGGCACGGCCCCAGCCCCTAGGACTTCACAGGTATATCTGGTGGCCAGGATACCATTCACAGATACTGTTCGTGTTTTTGGCGGTGATTTTCATGAAAAGTCTGGGTCTGTGATCAGGAGCACAAGCCCCTCTCCAACACCGCTCCTGTGGAAGGAATGAGTTTGGTGTAGAGTGTGCCTTCCCCAGCTGCCTGCCAGGTGTTCTACCTGGGGTCAGGTGTACTCCAGTAAAATGAAGCATGAACCTGGCAGAAGGGGTGTGAGCTTTTATGGGAACGTATGATTGGAGTTTTTGGAACTCACAGGAGACACAGGCCAAGCTGTCAGTGGAGCTGTTTGTACCTGGGTGTCAGTCCTGGGGTGCGTGGCGAGTGACTGAAGCCTGTCGGAGTCTGCACCGTCTTCTCTGCAGCAGAACTCTCTGCTTTTGCTGTGTGCTGAGCCAGCGAAACTTTGAGTTCTCAGCTTTGATGTGGAATTCAAGTTCCCTGGGCCTGAGTCGGATTCCAGGCCAGGCACTGCAGAAGTCAGGAGCTTCTAGTTGGCTGAGGGAGCTCCCGTCAGACCCTTTGCTGAAAGGAAAACGAAGCAGCCAGAGAAAACTCTGGGAGGTGGTCCTTGCATCGCCATTGGGACATTGCAAGAGCAAGGGGCTTTAGTGGGGGGGGGAGGGTTCTTTGAAATTGGATGGGCTACCTTCAGATCCCGGCATTGCCGCTTAAGGAACATGTATAACCTTAACAAGTAACAGGACTTCTTTAAACCTCAGCTTATCCATCTGTAAAATGGACATGGGATTGCCCCAGCCACCTGGCTTACCATGAAGAGTAACTAGTGAAAAATATTAACACTTAGTGAGTGCTTCTTATGTGCCAGCTATTGTGTGAAGGGCCTCATCTTGCCCTCGTCAGGCTGCTGTGAGGTGAGAGCACTGAGTGAGGACAAGTCCCCTGCTCCGCCCAGGAACTCAGGCAGTTCGGTCCCAGAAAGATCAACATCCTTGTCGATCAGACAACACTGCCCCATCAAGAGAGATAAAACTCGTAAAAACAAAAACAGGGTAACCTAGTTCTCAGAAACCTGTGTCTATGTCTGTGGTGTGGTGTGTGTGAGTGTGTGTGTGTGTGTGTGTGTGTGAGAGAGAGAGAGAGAGAGAGAGAGAGAGACCTTGCGGTTCCGCTTATCAAACAAGCATTTCCTGAACACCTACTCTGTGCAAAGCTCTAGAGACATACCGATGACTGAGTCGTAGTTCCTGGCTGCTGGGAGGCAGCTTCCAGACAGTTATTTTCATCTTGCTTCAGAACTAGTGGTGAGAATGCTTCCTTGCTCTCAAGTCTACTCATCATGTGCTTTAACTCACTATTAAATCTTTTCTCTCTCACTCTCTCGATTTTTTTGTTTTTTTTTATTTTAATTCTGTGACCTAGAGCTCTTTCTTGCCTGTGGTCAGAAAGAGCTGGGGGTAGAAATCCATCAGGCAGCAGCTTACTCCGTCCCATCGTCCTGTCCCTCTTCTCGTGTGTATCTGGCGTTGCCACATACAGAGATAGCTCAGACAGGACACTGTGCAGTGAATTCACGTTCCTGGTCAGGGGGCACAGTGGGACAGCCTGGGGGAGCCAGCCAGATGAATAACGTTACTGGATGTGGATGAATAGAGAGGACCTTGTGTAAATAAGTGATGTGACACCTCCACCCCCACATTGGCAGGGGTCCTGGGCTGAGAGAGGGAAGCACGGGAATGTGTTTATTTTGCCTCCGCCCCGAGCAGTCACTCGGAGTGTACACAATGCAACGTTAGACCCTAGGGGAGCCCCAGAGGTCCGTTGAATAACCATCTGCGAAGAGGCTCAGTGAACGGTTTCCAAGCCTTCTGCTTGGCTCCTACCCACTCTACTTTTTTTCTATCCCATCCCCCCTCCCCCTAGTTTAGGGAATTTTTGAAGGCGAAGGAAAGTATAGCAAATGATATAGGCAATCTTGTACTCATCCTCCCAAACTAATAAAACATATGGTCTATTTGCTTCAACTCTTTTATAAGTCTGCACATATAATAGAAATAAGCTATCACCAAGGTAGAAATCCTTTTTGACTGCCTCTCACCGCCCCCTCCCTCCTATCAACCACTTATTACAGATTTGCCGTATACAGCCCGGTCTGTAGGCGCACTCAGTTCTTCTGTATGTAACCGCGCACGATACGCAGTTCGGGTGGTGTGGACATGCTCCGTGCAGGCGCCGTCGTCCTGAACAGAGTGCCCTTCCCTCTGCCTGTTCCCTGCCACCTCGGGGTTTGGAGCCCAGCCCTGTGGGTCCCTCTGTCTTCACTGCTCTCTCCTTTTCAATCCTGTGACTCTGCCACATTGTATGTGTGCGTCTCCTGTAAACAGACACATAGGTTGCTTCCAAGTTCACTACCGACAACATTGATTTGAATATCCGGTGCACGTCCACCTCTGGATGCACACGGGCAAGACTTTCCTTAACAACAGGTGTGTCAGGACACCCCCAGCAGCAGACGAGGGCTTCTGTTTCCTGTATTCTCCTAGCCACTCGACTTGGACAGATGCCTTGCATTTCTTAACAAATAACTTCTCCTTATTGAGAAAAAAATTAAAATGAGAAAAATAAAACGAGGAGCGTGCACAACAGTGTCGGAAGCCTGCCGAGGAGGAGAGGAGGAGGGAATGCTGTGTGAAGCCCCGGGTTCCACAGCTTCCTGCCTCCAGGCTCATGGAGAGTCTGGCCTCCCTTGGAGGAGAGAGAGGCTCCTCTCTCCCTTTCTTGGGGCTTTTCAGCCTCTAGCTTGACAGCATCACACTTCCGTCTCAGCCAAGTGAAGGCGGCTCCCTACTGCAATTTCACAAAGTCTTGACTTTCCTCCTCTGGGTCATTTGAAAACATCTGTGCCTCATTGCCTGTCTGCTGTCAGCACTTGGTCCAAGTCTCATTCCCCACCTCTCACCTGGACAGCTGCCCCTCATCCTTACTGGCCTCCTGGCTTCAATTTCCCCCATTTTAATGCTTCCCTTTATTTCATGGAATCATTTATCAATCCATCTATGCATCCGTCATCACCTAAAGCCCTGCTGTGCGCATCTCTGTGGATACCTGCTGGATCCAATCCAAATACCTTAGCCTGTCCCTTAAGACCTTTCACCATCCCACCTCCACGGTTTCCCCTGCGTGGTCTTTACCAGCATCCAATCTCCTTGCTCACAATGTTGCAAATCAGTGATAACAATGTTCTTGCTCCCTCCCTCTGCCAGTGTTCATGGTCCCTACTTGTTAAATGTTTTGTGTCAGCCCTGGCCGGTTGATTCAGTGGCAAAACGTCAGCCTGGCATGTGGAAGCCCAGCTTCAATTCTCCGCCAGAGCACACACTTCCCCCTCTCCTTCCTCTCTATCTCTCTCTTCCCCTCCCTCAGCCAAGGCTCTATTGGAGCAAAGTTGGCCCAGGCACGGAGCATGACTCCATGGCCTCTGCCTCAGGCACTAGAATGGCTCTGGTTGCAACAGAGAAAGGCCCCAGATGGGCAGAGCATCGCCCCCTGGTAGGCTTGCCCATTGGATCCCGGTCAGGCACATGCAAGAGTTTATCTCTGCCTCCTTGCTTCTCACTGCAGAAAAACATAAAAAATATATATATATTTTATGGTCTCTTGAGACTCAGCTTGGTTCTGTGCTCCCACAGAGCTTTTCACATTGTTTTCTGTTTCACCAGCCACCTTTGTAGCCTCGGGGTGAGGACTGTGTCTGGCATACAGAAGGTACTGACACAAAGTGTTTGAGGACTCTCTCCAGCGCCTTCATTGCTTCACTCACGGTTCAGCAGAGCATGGTGGCCACCCAACTGGCTGTTATCTCTTACGGAAGTTTTTCCATTGAGCAAATTCATGCTGGAGACGTGATTGAGGTTTCTTTAATCTTAAGAAAATTAATTGGGTTTTTTTTTAAAGAGTTTAACATAGTGAGGAATGAATATTCTTTATTTTTAATCAGGAAGTCTTACCCAAAGCAAACACCCTGTACTTGAAAACTCTTTAGATTTTACTCTTTTTTTAAAAATAAATGTATTTAATTCAGATTTTGCTAATTAAGATCAAGCTTTTCCAAATCAGTGTGATTTAGGGAGGAGACCTCTGGCTGTCTGGCCGGCCTCTGACGTACAAGAAATGACTGGGTTGCACTTTATCAGCTCACTGGTACCAGAATGACTAGCTGCACTGGAGTCCTCTGGAATACTGGTTGACCTACAGATTCCTAGGCCCCACCCTTGAGCTAATGAATCACATCTCCAGGTGGGGCCAGAAATATTCATTTTTCAGAAGCTCTGTCTTTGACCCTATCTCACAGTGAGATTGAGAACCATGGACCTTGCCTGACCTGTGGTGGCGCAGTGGATAAAGCATCAATCTGGAATGCTGAGGTCGCCGGTTTGAAACCCTGGGCTTGCCTGGTCAAGGCACATATGGGAGTTGATGCTTCCAGCTCCTCCCCCTTCTCTCTCTCTGTCTCTCCTCTCTAAAATGAATAAATAAAAAATAAAAAAATAAAAAAAGAACCATGGATCTTGATCTGTACTGTCCAGTATGGTAGCCACTATTGGGCACTTGAAATGTAGTCAGTGTGAACTGAGATGTGCTGTAGGTGAAAAACATACACGTGGTTGCAAAGACTTAGTGCCCCCCCAAAATAAAACACCTTGTTAATATATTGGTGACTTGTTAAAACAATAACATTATGGATATATTGAGTTAAGTTATTAATTTCACCAGTGTCTTTTAACTTTTTTAATGTGGCTGTTAGAGCATTTTAAATTACAAGTGTGGCCCTGACTAGATAGCTTGGTTGGTGAGCATCGTCCCAACACACAAAGGTTGCCGGTTCGATCCCTGGTCAGGGAACATACAGAAACAAAGCGATGTTTCTCTCTCTCTGTCTCCCTTCCTCTCTCTCTAAAATCAGTAAATAAGTTACAAGTGTGACTTAAATTTTATCTCCATGGGGCAGTGCTGGTCTGGATTATAGAGTTACTAAGGATGTGGTGCTTGTCTCCTGGTGAATTTCCAATAGTTTGTGTTCATTAAGGATCTGTTGGGTGAATGAGTGAATCAATGAATGAATGCGGTTGAGCAGTAACACGTGGCTTCCTCTTGCCTCCTGCAGAAGCTTAAACAAACTGTTGGACTTCCCCGGGCCTCAGTGTTTCATCTGTAAAATAGGCAGAGCCTTCGGAGTCCTGTTATCTGCATCCAGTTGGGTCTTGTCAATGACATTGTGGGTCCTCCACTCACAGTGACGGCAAAGCATTGCTGAGTGGAGGCAGGAAATGATGCGGTCCCCAGCTAGCTGAGTGGTGAGGTCAGAAGCCCCCTGGGAGCCCTCTATAATTTCATCCTCTGTTGCGGACCTTCCCCAGATCGCCTCTTGGTCTCACCTGGAACCAGGAATGGCCCTGCGCCCACTAGTACGCAACCGTCCCCACGTAACTTCTGGAATTCGTTATTCACTTTTATCCCATTACCAATTTCTGACTCAACTCTAGAAATGCCAGATGAAACATCATTGTGTGTGTGTGTGTGTGTGTGTGTTTATCCCCTTCTACATTTGCTCTGAAAGTGCATTCATGAGGCGAGATGGTGGTCAGAAGGCAATCACCAAAGTCAGATCCTCTGGGTTTGTGTTGCAGCCCCACAGATTTCTACTTATGTGACTTGGAGCAAATTAACCTGGTGCCTGAGTTTCTTCATCTGTCAAATGGGGTAATACTAGTAATAAGCTCACATGTAAGATGGAGATTGTTGCAAGAGAATAATGGTATATAAAGGAATTATCACAGTACCTGGCACCTAGTAATGTACGGGTATTATTACTGATTATGTTATCCATCACAATTTCAAAAACCTTTATTTTGCACTCAATACTATGCCAGGCATTGTTGGGATATCACCCAATATTCCCAGAGAAGGGAAGCTTTCTCCTATCACAGCAGCTTTTTACCAAAAATGACCTCTGATTTGTGGTGGCGCAGTGGATAGAAACATCAACTTGGAATGCTGAGGTTGCCAGTTTAAAACCCTGGGTTTGCCTGGTCAAGGCACATTTGGGAGTTGAGTTTCCTGCTCCCCTTTCTCCCTCTCTCCTTTCTAAACTATGAATAAATTTTTTTAAATGACTTAATGAAAGGATTAAAAGGCTATACGCACCCAGAAAATCCAGAAAAGAAAAGTCACAGGAACTGGACAAAATAGAACTATAACAATAATGCTAAGTGCCTGCCGTAGTCCAGTCCCGTTTCTGGACCGTGTTTGTTACACAGATGGTCTCGTTTCATCTTTACGACCACTCTATTCGACCCAGATGGAGAAGCTGAGTTTCAGAGAGGCCGAGTCCAAGGTTAACCTGCTACCACGAACCCAAGTCTCTCGGCCTGCCAGGCCTCTGCTTTTCCTCTACCTCATAGATCGCTCCGTCAAAGTGATGGAATCAATTCTTTTGCTGTGTCTGAAAAATCTTTTTTCTATAATAAGACATTTTTATCCCCAACATTATTGAAGACCAACTTACTGAGGTTAAAACCAGAGGTCCCGCTTTCTGTGAAGAGGACCCCTCAGGCACGGTGCACGGGTGGACTGCCCTTGAAGTGTAAGAGGGGTCTGGCGATGGTTAGAGCTGGCACGGTGGGGTGGGCTGCCTGGGTGCACAGCGCTCCCTCTCCCTGTGGGAGTCAGGGCTAACGGTGCAGCGTTCAGGAACGCTCAGAACTGAGCAGATCAGGAAGGTCCCTGCAGGTGAGTCAGGATGAGACGTCAAGGATGGAGTCAAGGAGTTAGCAAACCGGGCCCCGGGCCCCGGACCCCCGGGGCTGGTCAGCGTGTCCAGTTCTGGGGGGACTGGGCGGAGAGGATGGAGCATGATGCCCACTCAGGTGCTGGAACATGGCAGGGGCATAGTGTGGCCCTGGCCAGAGGCTGTCCTACGCCCCGCTCCCTCAGGTCTGGGTTCTGGTAGTTCTCCAAGCCCAGGGCACCTGGGTTTGGACTCAGCAGGCATCACTGTTGGCAGCCAGGCTGGGCTGGGGAAGGCAGGGAGGGCTCATGCTCCAAGCATGCGGTCACACGGCCACCAAGATCACCTTGGATTCTAGAAGCCCGTCTTTATTTGACAAGCAGGCTGAGCAATTCTGCTGTCTTCCATTTTCCAGAGATCCTTGGAGTGAGTGCCTCTCCCTTGGGCAACTTGTGATCGTGTTTAATTCGCCGTGTCATCTTACAAGTTGTCCATTGCCCATTTCAAAGAAATCCTCAATGTCTCTGCATTCAATAAAATAATAATAACCCTCACAATTTAGTGAGTTCTTACTCTCTAATAGACATTGTTCTAGGTCATGCTCTGTGCTGTTTCACGGAAGCTTCTCAGCCATTCTCTGAGATTTCATGGGAGCCTTAATCTATAGAAGCAGACCCTGAGGAAGCATGGGGAGGTTGGTCCGTAGTCCACACAGCTAGCTGGCGAGGTCAGAAACTCCACAGAGGGAAGCAGGGGCGGGCAACGCAAACCTGTGCTCTGGACACCGAAACGAAGATGCAGACCTCCGGGGCGTTGGAGCCCTGGGCCCAGGGGGCTCCTCGGGTTCCCTGAGGAAGCAGCAGGCAGGGAGCAGACAGCCCTTCGCAGGCAGGGAGCAGACAGCCCTTCGCCCCAGGTGGCTGAGCGACCCCAGCCCACTGAGGCGGACCGACTCTCCCTCCCTGCTCCCGCGCTTCCTTCCCAGATTCCACCCTGCCCCCAGCAGTGTCTTAAAGCACGTTGGAAACATTAACTTGTCCCCTGCTATTCATCTTAGCTGGTGTTGGCTCAGACAGTACAGTTTAGACGTTTCTCCAAGGGCGGACAGCAGGCCAGCCAGAGTCGATAATGGATTCCAGCAGATTGGTCACTATTCAGATCTGATGTGAGCCTGGCATCCGCGTCCTCCTCATATTAGCAGCTGAGGGGTGCTGTCCCTGCCCTCCAAGGACTTTGGCCCCAAAGTGGCCTGAAGGACTCAGCAGGTGATGGTCATGGCCGATCTCCTGGCCCCTCTCTCTCTCTCTCTCTCTCTCTCTCTCTCTCTCTCTCTCACACACACACACACACACACACACACACACACACACACACACACACCACACAGACCCCTCTGGGAGTAATAAAGAGAAATGCTGGTCCCTCAGGCTCTCCTGACATCTTTAGTTGTCATCATGACCTCCATGCTTGCTGGTTCGTGTAAATTTGTGAGGGCTGGGGGCCCTGGCCGGTTGGCTCAGTGGTAGAGCGTCGGCCTGGCGTGCAGGAGTCCCGGGTTCGATTCCCAGCCAGGGCACACAGGAGAAGCACCCATCTGCTTCTCCACCCCTCCCCCTCTCCTTCCTCTCTGTCTCTCTCTTCCCCTCCCGCAGCCAAGGCTCCATTGGAGCAAAGATGGGCTGGGCACTGGGTATGGCTCTGTGGCCTCTGCCTCAGGCACTAGAATGGCCCTGGTTGCAACAGAGCAACGCCCCAGATGGACAGAGCATCACCCCCTGGTGGGCATGCCAGGTGGATCCTGGTCGGGCACATGCGAGAGTCTGTCTGACTGCCTCCCCGTTTCCAACTTCGGAAAAATACAAAAAAAAAATTGTGAGGGCTGGGAATGTCTTTTTTTTTCTTCCCTGCCATGTCTGCTGTGCCTTGAACAGTGCTGGCCCCTCGTTGGCGTGCAGGAGAGGAGGTACTGAATGAAGCGTTTGTGAGTCCTGTTCATCATAGTATTCTGCTCACATGTGGGCCCTCTGGACGCCAGACCATTCTCCCCATCTGCTTGCTGGATGTCTTCTTTGGACATTACAAGTTTAGCACACCCGAAACTTAAAAAAGCTGTTCCTCTCACATCTCCAGCTCAGCAAAGGGCAACCCCCCCCCCTTTCCTGCTGCCTGGGGCAAATCCTCAGACCTCTTTTCAACACCCTCTTTTCCGTGCATGTGTTCAGCCCATATGCAGAACCTGTCACCTCTACCTTCAACATAGATCAGGAATGTGGTGGCTTCTCTCCCCACCCCACCCCTCGCCACTCTTTCCTCTGGTCTCCCGGATTATCTGAGCTTCTGCCCCTTTTCCCTCTGAGAATGTTGTGGCGTTGCAGCCGGAGCTGTTCTAAAACGTGCACCGGGTCGTGTCCCTTCTGCACTCACACCACTTCAGAGGGAAGGCCCAGGTCCTCCCGCCGTGAGGCCTGGCACCACCACTCCATTCTAGGCCCCCTGGTTCCCTGCACGCGCCAGGCGCTTCCCAACCCTGCCTTTGGTCTTGCCTCCCCAGATATACTCACGGTTAGTTTAGCTTCCTCACTTCCTTCCGGCCTCTGCTTAGCAATCACTTTTGATGCTCTGAGGATTAATGAGTTAACATGTGAAAAGCATTTAGAACATTGCCTAGCTCAAGAAGCTGTTCGTTATTGCCGTGTTCTTACAATGGGTCCTTGGGGCCTAATTCAGAGCAGACACTGAGGCTGGAGAACGGACTGCATGTCCAGGGCCTGGCCCCATGTCTGGCACCATGTGGGGACCCAGCGTTGTCGAACTGAAGATGGAGAGATGAAGTGTCTGAGGCTGCACACAGCCTGCTTGGTACAGGCCAGGAGAGCATTACAGTGTGAGAAAAAGATGAGAGGTCATCATCATCTCTAGGTCCTCTGGGGGCAAAGTTTCCTGCCCGTCCCCATTGCCCCCTCGGGAAGCACCCCGACTGAGCCCTTGCTTCCTACCTCGAAGCTCCAGGACACCAGGAGAGCCGAGGATCTGACCTCCTGGTGGGAACGGAGCTCCTGGCCAGGTTTCTGGCGTGGCTGGGGCGGGGGAGAGTGGGGCGTGATGGGCGGGGGCAGCTTCCCCACGGAGATGCGCCCTGGGTGTTGGGGTTCACCCCCGCTCCTTTGGCATTCAGGTTTGGCCCCGGCCACCTAGGAATCACTGTTGTCACTGCTTCTCTTTCTCAGCCTCTCAGCTGGAGGCTCTCGCCCAGAGAAGTCTGAAGATGAAGGCTGTGGCCCGAGTGTCTTGGTCTCTTTCCAAGGCAGAAAAACCTTGTCAGCCTGGTCTTTGTTTGGAGTAGTCCATAATTTGAAGCAGCTGCTGTCTCCCAGCAAGACCAGTTTGTTGGTGTCACAGAACCCCGGCCCCCAGAGGTCTCTTCTGGTTAATTCGACCTTGGCTGTTTGTCCCTGGTGTACAGAGGGAACGGAAGGCTGTTCGGTCACCCTCACTGGGCCACCTTGGCCCTGTGGACGCCCCCTGTGGCACTCAGAGGCACCACCCAGCTTCAACCTCAGGGCACTCGAGGGGGAGGGGATTTAGCGGCAAGAGTTTCTGCCTCTTTATGATCTATGGGTCTCGGTGTGTTGAAAAACAAAAAGCCTGGAACCTTCTTATGAATAACAACCCATGAAGAGTTTCTTCCACTCGAAGGGGATGGCCCCACACCTGGCAGAGAGGGCTCTTTGCTGATTAACAACCTGCTCAGTGTCTGCACAGCCTGCTTTTTGCAGGATTTTAATTCAGGTCATCTGGTTTATGCAGCTCTGTTTTGGGAGTGTAAGTGTCATGGCCGGATGGGTTTGGAGTCAGGGAGACCCAGGTTTCAGCTCCAAGGTCATTGCTTACTCATTGCATTCACTTCACCTCTGGGAGCCTTCGTTTAATCATCTTTAAAATGGGAATGAGAATAATTAATAACTGCCTTGCAGGATCTCTGTAAGGACCAGGGACTGTGTGTGTCTAGAGCCCAGTACGTGTAGATGCTCAGTAAACGGGAGCTGGGATATCTTCCCATTTATTTGTGTCCTTTTCAGTTTCTTTCATCAATGTCTTGTAGTTTTCTTTAAAAAAAAAAAAGTTTTTCAACTATTGCTTACATTTAATATTAGTATGTATTCGTTTTAGGTGTATAGCATGGTATAGACAGCCCTATACTTTACAAAGTGTTCCCCTCGGTATTCCAGTACCCGCCTGGCAGCGTACGTAGTTATTACGACCTCATTGACTGCATTCCCGCTGCTGTGCTTTACACCAGTGACTATTCTGTAACTGCCAAGCTGTACATCTCCACCCCCTCGCCTTTTCCACCCAGTCCCCCAACGGCAGCTGTTATGCACTGACCCACGCAACAGCTATTTTTTGAGCACCAACTGTACACTGGATGGGGAATACCATATTTCCTCCTGTATAAGATGATCCCATATATAAGACACACCTTAATTTTGGGGCCTGAAATAAAAAAAAAAGTATTACATAGAGTTATTGAACTCCAGTTTTATTCATCATAAAATTCATACAACTCCTCATCACTGTCAAAACTCCCATCCATTAGCTTGTCCTCATCTGTGTCTGATGATGAATCACTGTCTTCAACAATGAGCACAAGAACAAGCACAAAAAAGTGGGAAATGCAAGTTAAAAAAATCTACAACCACTGTACAAGATGCACCCAGTTTTTAGACCCCCAATTTCCCCCCCAAAAGTGTGTCTTATACATGGGGAAATATGGTAACACAGATAAAAATTCCTGCCCTTGGGAAGGAAAGGTTCTAGATGGAGAGCCAGAGGACAACCCGGTAAACAAGTAAAATGGACAAGTCAGGAGGGTGGGCTGCAGTTCCAACTAGGGTAAACAGGGAAGGCTCGCTGAGTGGATGGCATTTGAGCAAGAATCTAAAGGTGGCCAGAGAGCCGGCCATGCAGATACTGGGGGGATGTGCTCCATTCCTCTGGAGAAGCAGTGGCCAGCCGTGGAACAGCAAGTGGAGGCCCTCTGTCGTTGTCACCTTTGCATCTTTTGAATGGGCTTTTCAGCACGTGGCTCTCTGAGCCCCATCACCTCTTCGTTCCTGAGCCTTGTTCACCAAACAAAACACCCGCCACGCAATCAACTGTGTCTTCAAGGAGTTTTGTCTGAATAATGGAATTAATCAGACCAAATGTTATTCTTAAATGTTCCAGGGAAAGAATGAGTATTTGCCACTGTCGGGCTGCCAGATTTTTTTTTTTTTCATTTTTCTGAAGCTGGAAACGGGGAGAGACAGTCAAACAGACTCCCGCATGCGCCCAACCGGGATCCACCTGGCATGCCCACCATGGGGCGACGCTCTGCCCACCAGAGGGCGATGCTCTGCCCCTCCGGGGCGTCGCTCTGCCGCGACCAGAGCCACTCTAGCGCCTGGGGCAGAGGCCAAGGGGGCTGCCAGATTTTAATGTGGAATACTTGGGGCAACATGGAGCAGAAATGGGAGAAGGGGGGGCTGGGGGGAGGGGCGCAGCACTGCCAGTATCTGAATCAAGGTCATGCCTAACTTTTGACCGTGGAGACCAGAGACAAAACACTGGACGGCCCCTCTCCCCCACCTCTTCCATAGCCAGCTCCTTCTCATCACTCAGGTCTCAGTGCAAATGTCACCCTCCCCCCAGGGAAGTCCTTCTCTTTGGCCCACGGAATTACCTTCATAGACCTTGTCACCTCCTGAAATGATCTTATGTGAGCGTTTCGGAGTTTGTGGTTCACTTTCTCCTTTAGGAGGAAAGTTCCAGGAGAGCAGGAAACTTGTTTCCCAAGAACCTAGAAAAGTAGACAGCACCTGGTAACCGCTCAGTGTGTATTTGTTAAGTGGATGGGTGAAATCCCTGCATACAGAGCTGGGTGAGGGGTCGCCCTAGACCAGTATTTTCCACACTGCAAGTTAGGCCCATTGGCGAGTGGTGACATCAGTTTTGTGGCCCACAGCTAGCATTTAATAGAAAAGAATTCAAAATATCAGCACACATTACACATGGTGAGGATAAGTGTTGTTTTTAGAAATATATATACATGTACATATATGCTCTCTCTATATGGAATGACACGCTTTATTCCTCACTGTGGACTAGTTAGCAAGGTTTGAAACTGAACAGTGAAGTCTAAGTTTTCTCAAGCTTGGTCTTCAAAAGGAACATTCTTCCCTTAGAGACTGTAAACCTAGTCGCATAAAGTTTACATTCTGGGGCCCCAAAGCAGAACTTTAAGAAAAGATTCCTTTGTTTCCTATTAACTGAAGAAGAAAAAAAAAAAGGAATAACTTTCCACTGTGGAGGGGACCCAACCTTCCAAGTCTCCACTGACACGCATGAAGTTATTTACACACTCACATACAAATATACACAAGCACACACAGATATGTACACGCATACTCGTACACCCACCAGCACACAAGCACATGGGCACACACGGATGCACACAGACACATCCTACACACAGTAATGCAGGCATGTATCTGTATATACAAACACACGTGTACACATAGACACGTACGCACACAGGTACAGACACAGTCACACATAGATACACTCACACTTATGTGTACGTAGACACAGAAAAGACACAGACACAGGTACAGACAACTCACATGTGCACACACAAACACATATATCCACACTAGAATGTCCTCATTTCTTCCATTTCGTGTACTGACGCCCCTCCTCCCCTGTGGAGACCCCCATTTTCAGACCTGCACACTGACCAGGGAGCCGTCAGAGCCCGTTCCTCTCCGCCCCGGTGTCAGCAGGTGGCCTGGCTGGGGAAGCCCACGGGCTCTGCAGGCAGGCAGACCTGGGTTCGAGTTCCTGCCGCCTGGCTGGGGAAGCCCACGGGCTCTGCAGGCGGGCAGACCTGGGTTCGAGTTCCTGCCGCCTGGCTGGGGAAGCCCACGGGCTCTGCAGGCGGGCAGACCTGGGTTCAAATTCCTGCCACCTGGCTGGGGACCGCAGTCGGGTTACTGCATTCCATGGAGCCTGCCTCCTCACCTGGGAACTGGGGGTGGCCACGGTCATGCCCACTTCCCAGGGTCGGGCGGCCGGGGACCTGAGCTGTGGGCGTGCCTGTCCCCGCAGGAGCATTGGCACTTTGACCGGCCCACGGCACTGGTGGCACTGCTATGCCTCGCCCTCGCTGTGTGCTGCGGCCCGGCCCCTTGGCCCTGGATACCTTTTCTGTAAAATGGAACGACACACTCCGGCAGGACTGTTGTGAGGAAGAACAGAGGGTCTATAGGAGCCATGCCAGCACAGTGGCTGGTGAAGCGTGGGAGGTGCCTGTCACATGCTCTGTCCCCCAAGCCTGCATCTCCCCTGGGTGCCCCCTCCTACCCTTACCACCCCATGCTGTCTGCATACGTAAGCCAGGCTGGGCTCACCTGGGTTAACCACTAACCACTGTCTCAGCCGCTTAGAGATGTCCCTTTGAAATGACATCTGTATGTCTTGCTCCTGCGTTAGAGGGATCAGCTCCGTGTCCAGGAGGCCCTGGTATAAGGCACTGTGGCAGAGGCCACTCAACTAACCCACAGCAGTTGAAAAGACTGTCATTTTCACCTTCTTAGTTTCATGGCATCTGGCTTGCAGA
Source organism: Saccopteryx leptura (assembly GCF_036850995.1). NCBI lineage: Eukaryota > Metazoa > Chordata > Mammalia > Chiroptera > Emballonuridae > Saccopteryx > Saccopteryx leptura. The sequence goes on along the minus strand of NC_089503.1, from coordinate 293,535,648 downwards.
CGAGTTAATATGAAAGGAGGGTTGAACGCAGGGGAAGAGAGAGGTTACCAAAGTGGGGAGTGGGGGGCGGCGGTCCTGGGTCCGAGGGCAAGGCCCGTCCACATAGGGCGCCGAGATGGGCAGGAGTGCAGCACCCGAACACGCTTTCTGTTTGACATGTTACCTCCAGGACAACACAGAGCAGCAGATGTCAGTGACAAAGAACCTGAAAAACAAAGAAACGCATAAAACTTAACCAGAGAGCGACAGAGTTTGTCTGCCATCTGGCGCTGCGTCCTGGCCCTCCCGAGAGGCGTCCACGTGTGGGGGACCCTGAGCTGCTCTGCCACAGACGCGCCCCGCCCTGTGCGCCCCAGGGCCTCCGCGCTCTCCTGCTTCCCTCTGTCGTCGGCCTGCAAATACGTCTTTATTGAGGCCCTGGTATGTGCCAGGCGCGTGCCAGGCACCTTTGGGGACAGAAAAGCAAAAGGGACAGACATGGCCCTCACAGAGCTTTGCATCTGGTGGAAGGACAGACATTATCCAAATCACGACACCACCCCAGCTGGGCGTGCTGGGAGACTGGTCTTACTGCCAGCACAGGGTGAGCCAGGGAGGGTGAGTGCATTCAACCCAATGAAGCAGTGAACTGGGGACAGCTCATTCATTCCTTACCACTTCCCTCTGAGGAAGGGACGGCCATGGCCTGCAGTGGACCCAGGACCAGAAAGTGGCAGAGCCAGGACATCCGGCACAGAGACGCGCATGCAGTATGGTTCCATTTCTAGGAAATGTTCAGCAGAGACAACTCTGTAGAGACAGAGAGTAGATTGGTGGTTGCCTGGGGCGGGGTGGGGGGAGAGGGATGTGGGTGGGGGCATGATAGCTGGGGGGGCGGGACAGGTACAGTTTTTTTCTGTAAAGAAAATGTTCTCAAGTTAGTTGTGATGATAGATGTCCCACTCTGTGAATAGACTGAAAATCACCGACTAGTACACTTTAAAGGGGTGAATTGCGTGGCATGGGAATTATATCTCAAGAAAGCTGTTCTGAACTTTTTCATTTAAAGTCGATCCCTCTTACCCTTCTGTCAGCTGGCCTGACCCGGCAGCTGGGAAGCAGCTGGGTCAGCTTCTGCTCTCTCTCTCTCTCTCTCTCTCTCTCTCTCTCTCCCCCTCTCTCCCTCTCTGCCTTGAGCTTCTAAGAGAGGAGGCCGGGAGGAGAGGAAAAGATGCAAGAGAATCCTGGCACAGCTGACACAGTCTTGAGTTGCTGTCAGCTCTTGAAACCAGGCAGATACCTCCTACGGGCTCTTTCCTCCTTGGAACTTTGTGGATTCTTGGAGGCTTCACAGTCCCTGGGGATCTCTGGCCTTCAGTTTCCTTAATGAGACACTGTTCCAGCTTGTGGCTGCCAACCCCGGTCCTCAGCTCCTGCAGCCCCGAGGCCTGGGAATCCCAGTCACCCCTGCAGGCAGCCCCTTGTGGACGTGAGCAGGACGCAGGACGACCTTGCTGCCCTCCTGCCCTGCCCTCTGGTCGTCCCCCTCCGTCCCTTCCCTGACGAGGTCTGGGAGGTTGCTGTCCTCCTTCCAGCCCAGCAGGCGTTCTTACATGTTATCAGAGCTGCTGGTGAGTCACAGGTTCGAGCTTCAGACAGTGGGTGAATGTGACCCCTCATGTGATAGTAGGCACAGATATTAAATTCTTTGGCGATTTCCAAGCCATCCCCCCCCCCCTTAATTTAAAATGAAAGGCAGACCTCCCAGCCTTGGGTGTGTGGGCAGGTGGGATCTGTGGCTTTTCAATAGCTCTCTCCTAAAAACCTCTCTAAAACCTAACACTCTGGCCTTCTGTGTCAATGCGGGCAAGGTGGAGCAGAACCGGGGATCAGGGCTGGGAGTCGGATAACTCAGTTCTCAGTTCCTCTGTTGCAAAGTCCCCTGCAGTTTAGCACCTGCTTTGAGTCGAGCCTCTAATGTGTGATGTAGCTTGGTGCTTCAGCGGAAACTTCCATTTTAATATCCTGATGCAATTATAAAATATTTGCGGGGAGGTTCGATTCTCACATCCTCCCTGGAGCGGCCTCGTCGGGTTCAGTAAAACTGTCCTCATGCCAGGATGGGCTTGTCCACTGAAGGCGTTTCCTGGGATGCCCTGTGAATGCTTTTTAAACATGGCCCTTTGAAAACGGTGCCTGAAGTGCCCAGATGGGTTTGATTATTTTTCCCCCACTGTCTTATAGATGAGCTTCCTTTGATAGGAGGTCCTGATGTTTTCTAGCCACTCCCCCCCACTCGATACCACTGAATAGCCCACATAGCCAAATAAATAACAAGGGCTTTAAAAAATAGCAGAGGGAGTCGACGTGGCGGGGCTCCACTGGGCTCTGATCTGTTTGCTGGCACATTCCTCCTGAGCCTCGGGCGGGGATGTCACAGGAAGAGGGTGCAGAGGAGCCCTGAGAAATGAGTCTCCCTTTCCTTCCTCTGGGAATAAAAGGCCAGGTTCTTTTTTCTTTTTTTTTTTTATGCCCTTAATGTTGATTTTCCATTCATCTTGGGAAGGACCCAAGGACAACGTCAGCCAATTTCTAATTGAATCCAAATTTTGGTAGGGGGTGTGGATGGGGAGTAAGAGGTTAATTCTCTTCTTAGCCGTATGCAGTGTCATTTTTAGGCAGTGCCTTTGAGGGCAAATTAAACGGGACTTCAGAGGACAAAGTCTAGTTGGCAGCCAGACTCTTTGAAGATGAGGGATGCCTTTAGAAACTTTTGAAAAATAAGACCACCTTGGAAGGACATGACTAAAACCCAGGACCTCGATGAACTGGCGTTGCTTGGCTAAGTTCACCTTAGGCTCAACGTCTTCCACATTGGCCTTGTCTGACTGCGACCAGGGAAAACGAGAAACCAGCGTAGCCAGGAAGATCTCAACGAGGCTTCAGCACAGATCACTGGGGGCTTTGTCTGACCCCCACCCCAAACGTGACTTTATGGGAGGGGCACGATGGGGGGCGCCAGAAGTAAGTAGGAGAGGAACGGTCTCAGGAAAAGCTGTCTCCTTGGAAACGTGTTGATGGGGCGAGAGCAAAGTAAGGTTGGGCTGGGTGGGGTCAGGAATGAGTTTTGGGGATGGAAAAGTCACACAAAGCCACCATTTCTCAAGCACCCGCTATGTATGAGGTGCTATGCAAGCAGTTTATAAATTGCGTCATTTGGTACCTCTGAGGTGTGGGGACTGTTATTACTACTCTCATGGTACACCTGAGGAAACTGAGGCATGGAGAAGCACAGCCTTCCCCCAGGTCCCCAGTGAGCTGAGAGGTCAAACCAAGATTTGGAGTTCAAAACTCCTCTTTCCCTCTTCAGCTCCCCTGGTGAGGTAAGAAGCGAAAGGAGTGTGCTGCGTTTCAGCTGTGTATTTCATGTGTGTCTGATACAAAGCTCCTCGCAGCCACCTCACCTCTTTGCTCTATATCTTCTCTTTATAGATGAGGAAATTAGGATCAGAGAGGTTAGGTAACATGTCCGAGGTCACTCAGCTAGAAGGCAGTTGGTGCTGAGATAAAAATTCAGGTCTGGGCCCTGGCCGTTTGGCTCAGCGGTAGAGCGTCGGCCTGGCGTGCGGGGGACCCGGGTTCGATTCCCGGCCAGGGCACATAGGAGAAGCGCCCATTTGCTTCTCCACCCTCCCCCCTCCTTCTTCTCTGTCTCTCTCTTCCCCTCCCGCAGCCGAGGCTCCATTGGAGCAAAGATGGCCCGGGCGCTGGGGATGGCTCCTTGGCCTCTGCCCCAGGCGCTAGAGTGGCTCTGGTTGCTGCAGAGCGACGCCCCGGAGGGGCTGAGCATCGCCCCCTGGTGGGCAGAGCATCGCCCCTGGTGGGCGTGCCGGGTGGATCCCGGTCGGGCGCATGCGGGAGTCTGTCTGACTGTCTCTCCCCGTTTCCAGCTTCAGAAAAATACAAAAAAAAAAAAAAAAATTCAGGTCTGCCTAGTTCCAAAGCCCAAGTAGCCACCTTCTTTTGGAGCCACTGAACACTGCAGAAACCCCCCTGTAGAAAGCATTTGGTGTGAAGACAGTTGGCCAAGTCTACACTGATTGGCTGTTAACCTTCAGACCTACCAGCCAAGAGGAATCCTGTTTCGCCAGAGCCTCTTTCCCGCCACGGTCCCCTTGACATGCACGTAAATTCTTAAAGCAGACGTCATCACTCTTTGAACCTTCCCCCTCTCCTCACCAACATAAATGCCCTTTCTCCTGGGCTGGATGGATTTGGGCCATTGCTCCCAGTTTGTAGGGTGATGCCAATCTGAGCTCTGAACCACGTAACTATAACCGGGTGGTTCTCATTGGCCCTGACCCTTGCCTCTAAAAGCCTTCCCTGATTTGGCTGGAGGAAAGGGGATTATTATTTTAGGGGACAGTCTTCTATTGTTCTGTGCAAGCACGCCCAGACCCTCTTCCTACCTCCCTCTGCAGGACCCCCAAGAAAGTAAGACAAGGCACCCAATGAAGGACTCCGGCCTCTGACTCCTGTGGCTGGGCCGTGAGGACACAGGGCTCTTGAGGTTCTCCCGGTAGCTGCGAAGGACAAATCATGCCTTGTCAGCCAGCCTGGGAGCTCAGCCTCTTCAAACACGGGCCAGCCTGCGGTGAGTTCCACCCAGGCCCTCCCCAGAACGCCAGCAGGTATTCCAGGACATGGCTAAGCCGCATTTATTCTGCTTGGGGATTTGACACGGCCTGACTTTTCTGTAGCACTCTTTAGCCAAGACGAGACAGTGGGCACATGTGTGTCTGAGATGCAGCCCTCCCAGACAGAAACCAGCCAAGGGAAGACGGCACTGTGTGAACAGGGCTGCTGGTCTGGCTTTGCCCACTCCCCGCATTATAGGCACACCTACCAAACCCTGGCAGGAGCCCCCTTCTAGGTGTGTGTGGCATCTGCACTCTGAACGGTATTTCTACAAAGATTTCTAATGGCAGGTAAAGGGCAGGTGACAGATGCTTACGCCTGCCTGGAACTCGAGACCTAATGTTCAAATCCTGACCTTAGAGGCAGAGCCCAGTCTAGAGTCCTGGGTGCAAATCTGGCCAGGCCCTTGACTTGCCAGGAGCCCCTGGGCAAGTCCTGGCCCCTCTGGCAATCTCAGCTCCTCACCTGTGAAGTGGAGACCACCGTAACGGTTGCTTCTCTCTAAGCCACTATGGAGGATTAAATATGACTGCGTGACATAATCACAGCTCACGCTGAGTCTGTGGTCATTAGATGCCAAGCTGCCAAGCAGAACACTTCGTATTGTCTCACTTAACCCTCCCTGACCCTGTCAGGCAGTACTGTTATTGTTCTTCACTTTATAGATGTGGAAACCCAGGCCTAAGAGGTTGAGGAGCGTGTTGAAGGAGCAGATGGAGGGAACAGAGCCAGGAGAGGGATGCTGCTGTTCTGCTCCGGTCCCGGGGCAGCCTCCAGGCCCAGCAGCCCCCGCCCTGCTCTCACCTCGAGTCCTGTGGCTCATTCCCCCACCCCCCAACGGGAAGCCTGGCCATCTTGCTGCCCCCTCCCCTCAGGGACTGTTGCTCAGGGATGAATGGGGCTGGGGTTGCAGGCCGTTGCTGGAATAAATGAGCTCATGTGTGTCGTGCCTGGCTCTCGCTGAGTGAGCATCACCCTATGAATCTCGATGAGCTTACCCAATGTATAGCCACGCTGGATCAGTGTTTAAATGGACGCCCTTGTGCTCCCTGAGAATGAACAGTCAAGAAAGGCCTGTTGACTGTGGGCAGGCTTGGCCCCGCTCAGGCTCGGGCATGGGGTCCCTGCCAAGCCCTGAGAAAGGCACAGCCCCAGCCCGGGGCTCCGATGGGTCTGGTGGTGCTTGTTTTCCGCAGGGGGTGCCAAGGGCTGCGTGACTCTATTTAGCATTTACTTTCACACACACCCTCTCAGCCCCAGAACCAGCATCACAGGCACCTGCCTAAATGGGGACTTGCCATCCTCTAGGCCAGAGGGACAGCATGGGGCCACAGTAACACCCACCTCTTGTTTGGGACTGTCCATTTCCTACCATTTTAGATGCAGCATATAAGAGTGTCTAAAAAGACTGCCTGGGTCCCAAATCTGGCCTACCACCACCCAGCTCTGTGATCCTGGGCCTGTCACCCAAGTGCTCTGTGCCTTAGTTCCCTCCTCTGTAAAATGGGAATGACCACCACCGCCCCAGCACCTCCCTCAGGGATGCTGATGAGGACTAAACGAGTTAACACGTAAAGGGCTGGCGCTGTACCATGCACATAGTGAGCATCACAATACCTGTCAAAGATCAGTGACTGCTCTGCTCCATGAGGGCAGGGGACCTGTCCATCCTGTTCACTGCTGTGTCCCCAGTGCCTAATGCTGGGTAAACATCACTGCTCTAGCAATAACGGGGGGGGGCAGGTCTCTAAATGCCTCTGAGGCCTTTAGGGGTTCACAGGCCCAGAAAGGTACCTGAGAAGCAAACATCTGGGAATGTATTAGTTTCCTGTTACTACTATAAAATTACTACAAATTGAGTGACTTAAAGCACTACACATTTATATTTTACAATTCTGGAGGTCAGAAGTCTGACATGTCTCACCCAGCTAACATCAAGGGGATTTTAGCTTCTAGGGGCCACCGCATTCCAGAGTCAGCAATGGTCAATCAGTCCTTCTCACATTACATCACTCCCATCTTGACTGACTCCTTACCTCTTCCCCATTTAAAAAACTCTTGTGATAGCCCTGGCCGGTTGGCTCAGTGGTAGAGCGTCGACCTGGCGTGCAGGAGTCCCAGGTTCGATTCCCGGCCAGGGCACACAGGAGAGGCGCCCATCTGCTTCTCCACCCCTCCCCTTCTCCTTCCTCACTGTCTCTCTCTTCCCCTCCTGCAGCCGAGGCTCCATTGGAGCAAAAGATGGCCCGGGCGCTGGGGATGGCTCCTTGGCCTCTGCCCCAGGCGCTAGAGTGGCTCTGGTCGAGACAGAGCGATGCCCCGGAGGGGCAGAGCGTCGCCCCCTGGTGGGCATGCCAGGTGGATCCCGGTCGGGCGCATGCGGGAGTCTGACTGCCTCCCGGTTTCCAGCTTCAGAAAAATACAAAAAAAAAACAACCTCTTGTGATGTGTCAGATGATTGCAACTTTAATTCCATCTGTCTTCATTCCTTCTGTCTTGGCGGAGTAACACAACATAGTCACAGGTTCTGGTGATTAGGCCGTGGACGTGGACGTGGACCATTTATTCAGCCTCCCACAGGGACTGTTTGATTATTTGGGAAGATGGGAAAGCTAATGCAGAAACTCTCTCATTAAACGGCCTCAAACCAGTTTTGGAGGGTGGAGGACTTAGAACCAGTACTTCCTTTACTGTCGCTTTTCCTGAAATGCACAACTCCAGGCGTCTATGCTGCGGCCATTCTCTGCGGCTAGTCGCGGGTGCCGGTGGAACCAGCCTCAGTGAAGGAGCCCAGAAGCAGAAGCAGAACGTGCTTGTGCAGCTCCTCCCGGGCGCCCCTCCCGGTGCCTGCGTTAGTTGCGTTCAGAGCCAGTCTTAACGGAGCACTTGCTGTGTGAAAGGCCCTCCGCCAGCCGCGGGATGCCATTCCCTCACGGCACGCTCATGACAGCCCCTTGAAGTAGGTTCAGCTGTCCTGCCATTTCTTTTGTCGTTGTTGTTTCACTACATCTTTATTCTTGGATTACAGTGAATTAAGTTCAAGACAAAAATTCCAATGTTAACAAAAATTGGTATCAAATATCAGATTTAGTTTTTAAATAAAACTAAAGGTGCTGGTCTGAAGGTGGCTCTGTAGAGTCATGACCCGTTAATCCTCGTGGCTCAGATTAGGAAACTGAGGCCAAGAACGATTGTGTGGCCAGCCCAGCGTTACCCAGCTTCTGAGTACCCTGCTTAGACTCTTTCTTTGCATCAAGCTGCCGCGCCATCTGTTACTGATGAAGAATTAATTTTACAAAATGAGTATTTTCACAGCACTCCCCGTCCCCCATCTCCTCGCAGCAGCGTTGGTTGATTTAATCCTCCCCTGCCCCTCCCACTTACAGATAAGTAAGTCAACACTGCTCTCCGGGAGAGTTGGTCGAGTCTGGGACCTGCCCCCAGGACGCTCCTTTAGCTGGCAGCCTGAAGATTGCAGTGGGCAGGGAGAGGAGGCATGGCCTGTCTCCCAGGACCTCCTTAAGGAACAGTTTAAGTCCTGTGCTTGAGAGAGGAGTAGACGTAGCCCTCAGCCCTCGTTACCACCCATGTGTATTCAACAGGACAGGGAGGCTCCTGAGAAAAAAAGGCAGAAGGTACCAAAGGCTTGAAAAGCAAGCTGCAGGAGACTGACTCCTGCCAGGGAAGGGTGTCTGACTTTCTGGGGTGCCTGGACCCCAACACATCTCTCCTTTGGGGGATCGACATCCACCAAGGCTGAGGGTGCAGAATAGGCGCAGCCATGACCCCAGCCTCCTCCTGCCTGTCTTCCTTCGCTCGCTGAGGGCGGGGCTGTGAGCCCTGCCTCCTCTGCCTGTCTTCCTTCGCTCTGTGAGGGCGGGGCTGTGAGCCCTGCCCTGGGACCCTGGCTGGGCTTCATTGCTTCCAGAATGGGGAACTGAGTGCAGATCACCCCCAGTGCACTGTCTCTGGGGCCTGTGACTCATGCCTCCCCATCTTAAATACAGGTTTAGAGAGCTACAGTTGAGATGTGGGGTCCCATGCCCCTTTGCAGTGATGTCAGCATTTCCGTCTGGACAAAAGGGTTGGCTGATAATGCTGTGTTGGTTTATAGTGTGAAATCCCATCTTTTACCATCTATCGGGTCTCTGGATGACTACATGAGATCAAGCGTATCCATCCTGTCCCCTTGCCCATCATCATTCATTCATTCATTCATTTTGTGTCTCTCTCTCTCTCTCTCTCTCTCTCTCTCTCTCTCTCACACACATACACACACACACACACACACACACACACACACACAATGCTGGCTGCAGTCTGACAGGAATATAGGCTTCCTGCCATTAATTGGAGGCCCCTGCCTGCAGACACAGCATCGCTGTCTATTCATAGTCCTTGTTTAATTCTAAGAAATGCTGCGGTAGCTAATACCTACTTCAGGGCAAATGGCTGGTTGTCATATCAGCACTTTTGAGTTATAAACACCCCCTTTTAGTTGGAACTCCTCATTTATTTTAAGTGTCTTCAGAATGAAGAGTTGCCAGGTGGTCCGCAGGCCCAGGGGTGGGACACAGACGATGAGCTGGCCAGAGGAGTGGCCGGCACCTGGTGTGGCCAGGCCTGAGGTTCCACTTCCTCCAGCAGCCCCACGAACCCTGGGGCCCAAGTCACTTCCTCCACAGCAGTCCCTGTCACCGCTTTTTTTTTTACCTTGCACCCATTTCCTGGAGTAAAAGTGAAAATGAGTCTACATCCCTCTCTTCAGACCTTCGCTGCCTTTCAGGCTCTTCCACACTTTTGGGCCTGAGGCCATTGTGGTCTTGTAGGCATGTTGTTATTTGTAAATTGAGTGGTCTTCTCGGTTCCCAGGGGCATGGCTGGAGGCATCCGGGGCCCGAGAAAGACCTTCCTCCAGAAGCATGCCCATGGAGCAGGTGGGATGGCATCAGAATGCTGTGCCAACCCCTGTTTCTTAAGGCCCCACTATGTGCCAGGCATTCTACTCGCATTGTCTGATTTTATCCTCCCGACAATCCCAGGGGGTGGGTACTGTGACTCCTCTTTTCACAGATGAGCAAGCTGGAGCTGAGAACCCTTTCCATAAGCCTGGCCGCAGCCTCCCACACTGAGGGGCAGAGCCTGATTCTTGGTGGCAAACTAGGACAAACCCTTGACCCCAGTTCCCGGGGACTCGGACAGTCGTCACTTCCTTGTCTGGGGAAGGAATATTTGCCTCTGGTTCTGTGTTGCACTGAGGGCTCTGACACAGCCTCCCCTTCCAGACCCTTGTCCTGCAGGCCCCTCACCAGGCAGGACCCGGGGCTCAGGGTCTGGGCTGCAGCCACATCACCCCATTGGCTGGGGGAGTCCCCCCAAGGTCTCCCCAGGACCACGGCCATCTAGCACCCATTTCCCCAAGATGAATCATCCTGACGACTAATCTGAAACAGTATGAGAGGCCGGGGTGGCAGCCAAGGCTGAACAAAGCCGACAGATGCCTAGCCTTTGAGGGGGAACACCGCGAGCTCTCTTTCGCTTTCCTTTTGATTTGCTCCTCAATTAAAAAAGGAAAAATAATTGGAGAGGATCAGTGAGTAGAAATCTAATTAGGAAAAAAAGAGTCACATAAACAGGAATTGCGGGGTGTTAGCTGTTCGGATGCTGCTCTGGGGCTTTTTTAAAATGACAGCATGTATCCTACAGTATTCCAGATGGGTTTGCATCGCCTCTGCCTCCTTTAAGGAGCCTGGGTTCTTGGGCTTAGCCTTCCGGGGGTCAGAGGAGCAGTGCTGAGTGGCTGTACACAAGGGATGGGGAGACGTGGCATCTTGTGCACCCTTCACTCTGCCCCAGGGCCCTTTGGTTCCTTAATGTTACCATTCGTCTGTTCATGTTTTTTTTGCAAAATGTTTGCTTGCAAAGAATAGAAACCCACCTGGTCCTGCTAAAACAAAAAGGGAATTTATTGCAAGGGCAAACCCCGGGGCAGGAAGGGTTTGTGCCTGCCATGCCCCCAACCCTGTAGAGGGCTGGGAGTGACTCTCCAGCGCTCTCTCTGGCCCTTGAATCTCTGCTGCTGCTTATTTCTGTGTCTGCATCTCTCTCTCTCTCTCTCTCTCTCTCTCTCTCTCTCTCTCTCACACACACACACACACACACACACACACACACACCCTGAGGCCATGTAGCCCCCTCCAGTGGTGCCTTCAGCCTAGAACCTTCACTTCCATATGGGTCCAATGCTCTCTCTGTCCCTCTGAGCTTCAGAGCCACATTCCTGGGGAAAAGAACATGATTGATTGGTTCATCTCTCTGCACGTCGGTGTCTGTGAAAATAGGAATATGAACAGTGCCCATATCTAGAATTTCTGTGAAGGTGAAATAAGTTAGTCAGTGTTGCTTAATTCATTTAAATTCAATCATATAACTCTGTGCCTGGTACATAAATACTGCCCCGAATGGTCGTTATTCCTGCTTTCCTTTCTATTATTCAGTAATCCTTAGATCAGGAGTCATGTGATCACATGTTTTCAAAACTACCTCAAAGAGAAACAACCAGAACAGAAGGGAAAAAAATGTGTTATTCCTGAAGAACTAATATAACTACTTCATGATAAATGTCTTTGTAAAATATTTTATAATTTTCAAAGCACGGCCACATGCACATCTTATTTGATTTCCCTAATATGCGGAAGCCTAATAAGATTGTTTAATAAGTGAGAAAACTGGGGAATTGAGAGGTTAATGTGTTGCCTGAGGTCACACAGTCTGCAAGTGACACAGCCTAACCTCCCATCCAGGTCTCAACTCGAAGTCCTGCGTAAGGTTTTATAACCATCATATTTCCCTTTAAACCTTGGCTGCTGGGGAACTCAAGCTAAGTATGATGCCCAGACTCAGCTCTCTCATGACCATCGTGGTTAGTATGTTTCTTTTTTTTTATTTTTTTATGAAACTGGAAACGGGGAAGCAGTCAGACAGACTCCCGCATGCGCCCTACCGGGATCCACCTGGCACGCCCACCAGGGGGCGATGCTCTGCCCCTCCGGGGCGTCGCAACCAGAGCCACTCTAGCACCTGGGGCAGAGGCCAAGGGGCCATCCCAAGCGCCCGGGTCATCTTTTTGCTCCAATGGAGCCTCGGCTGCAGGAGGGGAAGAGATAGACAGAGAGGAAAGGGGGGGGGGGGTGGAGAAGCAGATGGGCGCCTCTCCTGTGTGCCCTGGCCGGGAATCGAACCCGGGACTCCTTCCTGCATGCCAGGCCGACGCTCTACCACTGAGCCAACCGGCCAGGGCAGTATGTTTCTTATATTGTAGTCAACTTCAGTACTTGGATAAGGTGATTCACTTTATAACGCACAGCATAAGTGCATCTGTTTCAAGTGGATAAATTGTGCCTCCCTAACACCCTCAAAGTGATGAGGATGAATTTCACTTCTTAGATGTCCTGGTTTCTGTCTGTGGGAGAGGGCGGGCCCTGACGGGTGCAGCCTGGAACCCCTGCCTTCCTGCAGTCTGGGTCTCTTCAAGCGGCAGTATCAGGTTCTTGCTGATCTCTTTCTGAAAATAAAGTGAGTCGTTCCCCCCCCCACACACACACACACCTTCTGCAGGCTATCTCTCTGCCTCCCTCTGACATCTGGAGGGCTTTTCTCAAAGGCTCTAAAGTTAGCCAGGGCCTTTTTGGGGCTGAGATGGGGATAGCATCCTTCTAGAGCTCTAATCAGCATCAGCCCCCTAAAGATTTTAAACTTTTGCCTCTTACAAATCAAGGTGTATTACAGGAAGGGTTGGTGTGTGTCCAGACGGAGACTAATGACTTTCTTAGGCAGGTGATACTGGGGTGCCTGGTCAGACCCTTATTGGTGCAGACATCTCACCAGGAGATTCCAACTCCTTCCAGAGTTTCCCTTACCCCACACAGGGTCCAGACAGGATCCAGACACACTGAGCCTGAGTCCCAATTCTGGCCCTGTGCAACCTCCCTGAGCCTCAGTTTCCTTTCCTATAATGTGAGGGTAGGATTATTTCCTACCTCGAGGTGGAGGGGCACTCGGGAGCCCTTGGTCCGAGTTGTAGCAGCCGCAGTATGAATAGCAATGATAACAAGGGCAGCTGACACGCATGGAGGACTTTGCTTATGGTGTGATAATAATAGCTAACACTTACTGAATGCTTATGAGACCCCAAGTGCTATTGGAAGTATGTTGTGTGTTTTAACTCATTCATGTCTCACAATGACTGGTGAGCAAACAGAGAAGTTAACAGTTTCCCCAGTGTTGCACAGCAAGTACTCGGCAGAAGCAGGAACCAAAGATAAATGGAAGGCACTAGCTCAGCCCACAGTGTGTGATGGCTGCTCAGTCGGTGTCCCTGGGACTGTGAGGCCAGCAGTTCCTCTTTTCCTGACCCCGTCGTAACCTCTGCTTTTTTCTTTTTCTTCTGTAAAAACCCAGGCTTGGTGCATTGCAGCCCGCGTGAGGGACCAGCTGTGAGGCTGGAGGTGAGCTGGCTTCCTCTCCCTAGACCAAACGGGGAGCTTTTCTTTCTCAGGGACCCAGCTCACAGTTTGAGACACATGCTCTTTGTTTAAAATTGGCACAGTGGATAGAGTGTCGACCTGGGACACTGAGGTCCCTGGTTCGAAACCCTGAGGTCACCAGCTTGAGCTTGGGATCATCAACATGATCCCAAGGCATGTGTGAGAAAGCAATCAATGAACAACTAAAAGTGCTGCAACTACGAGTTGATGCTTCTCCTCTCTCAAGGAAGGAAGAAAGAAAGAAAGGAAAGGAAGGAAGGAAAAAAAGGAAAGGAAAGAAAGGAGGCCAGTGGGCAACTTACCAGAAAATATAACCTGCGGTGGGTGTGTGCGCGCACGGGGTGGGTGGGGGGTGGTCTTGTCTAACTCTTCCTTTTAATTTGTTTTATTTTTATAAAATCAGTCATCTTTTTTTTTTTAATCAGTCATCTTTTTAATTTAAATGCATCTATTCCCCAAATCCCATGAACAAATTTCCCTACTCACCCATCCGGTGGGGCACCGCCACATGACCCCACCTTCCAGAACTCAGCTGCCACTCCTGAGCACCTGCTAGTTCCAGGGACGGGGCTGCATGCTGACATACGTCCCCCTCACCCTGTGGGCTCTGCCCTGCTAGCCCCATTACCCAAGGTGCACCTGCGGCACAGAGAGCCTGGACGGAGTGCACTGGTGGCCCCGAGGCAGAGGGGCACTCGGGAGCCCGTGGTGGTCTGCCGGCCACTCAGCCTGTGGCCTGTGGCCAAGTCCGAATGCACTCTTCTCCCTCTCCTGTCGCTCACCCTCCATAAATCACTCCTGGGTTTAGTTGTGTTGTTAGAGCAGAAGTGAGCCTCCTTGGAATGCCTCTGGCTGACTGCTGGGCCTTGCTGCTGGGCCTTTGGCATGGAGAGGAGTGTGCCCAGGAGGCTGCCGGCTCTGCAGGCCTGGGAGGGATACAATTAGACTTCTCAGAGGGGGTTGCCTCGGTCAGCCTGCCTGCAGTGCCTTTGATGACTGTGTTCGGGCAGCCCTCTGATAAAGAGAGCTCTGTCCTGTCCCATCAGAGCCCAGAGGAAGGAGGAAGACTGCTGGGTGTGTTCTGCCCCTCTCCCCAGAGAGGTTATATAAAGTGAACTGTCTTCAGCCTTAAAAAGGAGGAGATTTTGAGAGATGTTACAACATGGATGAACCTTAAAAACATTATGCTAAGTGAAATAACCCAGACCACAGAAGGGTAAATATTACATGACTCCACCACAGAGGTACCTAGAGTAGTCAAATGCACAGAGACCGAGAATGGTGGTTGCCAGGGGCCGGGGTGTAGGGAGAGGGAGGAGTTAGCATTGAATGGGTGCAGAGTTTTCAGTTTGGAATGATGAAAAGTTCTGGAGATGGATGGTGATGATGGTTGCACAATAATGTGAATGTACTTAATGCCAATGAACTATCCACTTAAAATGGTCAATTTTGTGTTGTGTGTGTTGTACCAACTAAAAAAAACAAACAACTGGGTGGTTTTCAGCCCATGTCAATGCCCATGGGCTCATGCCACAGGAAAGCATTGGTTCTACAGGGTCAGAGGGTGGCCCTCGGGGTGTTACGAGTGTAGGGTCCTGCTGTTGAGCTTCCCTCCTACGCCTTCACTGTCGGTTTCCCAGTCTCGTCTTTGCTCAGAACAGTCGCCGGCGAACTCCCTCCCTGTCTCTCCTCCTCCAGTGGAGTTGACTTACAGAGCCTTTGAGGTCAGCTGCCATCTTACAGGAGAGAAATGGAGACCTGAAGAGTCAACACAGCTTGCCTAAACCAAACACAGCCTGTTAGAGTCGAGCTAGGAGATAACATATAAGATGCTCAGTTAACAGTGAATTTCAGATAAACAATGAAGAATGTATTTTTTCAGTTTATGTATGTCCCATGTGGTATTTAGGATATACTCACTCTAAAGTAATCTGAACTTCCAGTGTCACTACTAGTATTTTGCATTTTCTTTGCTAGATCAGGAAAGCCTTATGTTAGAGGCAATCCAGGGTGTCATTCCCCCTCCCACCCAAACCCCATGACTTAGCACTTCAGGTCAATGGTAGAGTATTGCTTAGAAGCACAGGTTCCGGTGTCAGACTCACCTGGTAACTGTGTGACCCTGAGCAAGTTACTCAACTCTCTGAGCCTCAATTCTATATCTAAAAAAAATAGTACCTTCCTCATGAAATAGTAAAAGATGAAATGATAGTACCAAAGCCCTTAGCACAGTAAGGATTCAATTAGTGGAAACTCTTCATTTATTCTTGCTGTTTTCCTTCCTTTATGAATTAAAGATAACCATTGACTTGATGAGTATCAGGCTGTGATGCCAAAGCAGGAAAACAACCGTGTGAGTCCGGCTCTTCGTCCCAGCCTTGCAGTAATATGCTTTGTGACCTTGGGCAAATCCGTGTACCTCCCTGGGACTCAGTTTCCTCAGCTCTAAATTGGATTAGACAGTTCTAAGGTGGCTTTCAAATTTCAAAGCATAAATTATACCTCAATAAAGTTGTTAATAATATATATTTTTTAAAATTTCAAAACATGCCTTCCTATGTCCCCCGTCAGAGGACCAGGTTCCCGCGCGGGTTTTCTCTCCTAATATTCGACACTCTGAGAAGTGTTCTCTTCCCCACTCGGCTAATGCGTCGCAGGATTCAGAAAGGCTAAGTAACGTGCTCAGAGTTACACAGCTATTATGTGGCAGAGCCTGGCTTCCAACTCTGGTCTTCCTGTATTCCCATTCTTATCCTCTATAAACAAGGGAATGATTTTTTTGGAAGTGGTGAAGCCTCAGATCAAGTATCCCTGGTTGGATTACCCCTGGGACAGGTTCACCATTCACAAGACATGCAAATCTAGGCGGGGCAGTCTCTGTGGCTTCCAAAGGCCAATGGGAACAGTGTATGAATTATCTTTCCTTTGGCTTTGCTGCTGCCATCTTGAATAATCAAGATATAGCCAGACGATGGGGATCTCTTCAGTCTTTAAGCCATCAGTCCTTCTTTGTCCATCCCTAGGCCATGGAAGTAGGATTGGCAAGAACTGTGTGTGCTATGGTGAAGGCATTCTTAGCTGGGCCTCTGTCAACCAGAGGACAGGACAGAAAACAAATAATGCCCCTGTCCTCACCGCAGAGAATTAATTGCATATTTTTTAAGGGGCTCTTAGTGTCTCATCTAGAATCCTTAGCAAAATCCTTAGCAAAGACTGTTTAATCCTTTGCTTTAGGTCCAACTTCAAAGTTCAAAGGAGTTTTTGTCCTTTTTCATTATGGGATGGACCATTTAGAAGTTGGCTTTTGGGTGGTCTTTGCTGACCAATGAAGACCATATTGTATGTCCCCGGCACAGAACTCGAAGTAGAAACTGGACCTGCCCCTCAGTGTGTTCTGAGGCAGCTGGGTTCGGATGGAAACCTACGGGCTTGTAATTAAAAGGCTGTGGTATAAACTAGAGGCCTGGGATGGGGACCTGCTGTGGCAAACTAAAAATGGACCCTGTCTGCAACGCAACAGGAGAACCCCAGCAGTGGTGGGTCACCGGGGGTTGGCAAAGAGGAGAGGCAGCAGGCATCTGCCTTCCCATCTCCGCACATCTGTCCCCACTCCCCAGACAAAGGAGGTCAGCAACTCTACTTCCCGGTGGAATTTTCTAGAAAGGGCAATCCTGGTAGATTGGTGTAATAGACCAGGATGGGGTATGCTAAGATTTGAGGGGCACCAAAGGGGGCTGTAAACCCACTGTAGGGCTGAGACATCACAGTGTAATTTCTCAAAAATTTTTCTAGACTCGTGTTTTATAACTGCGCTTAGCTGTGTGTGATTAGAATACACTGCCTAATGAACCCATTGGCAAGGTTTACAGTATCTGGACAACCTCATTATCTGTCTAACGGAAGTCAGGGCCCGGAAATGATAGGACGTGGGGCAGGTAATGTTTGGTGGGTAAAAAAGGAATGATATTAGGGACACATCTAGGACATGTCAAATGGTTACATAATAAACCTAATAATTAGGAAGGACAAATTTGGCCACATGGCAGTTTTGTGTGGTCCACTAAGCTGCCTTAGGCCACCAGTATAATTTTGAGCAGGTAGGTCTCTGGGGACCTAGAAGTAAACATCTATTTGGTCACACTTCCCCCCAACTGACAATGTTGTCATGGCAATGACAAATTACATTATTAGAAAATTCTAGAGGGAATGGTGCCTATCATTGTCAATCACTAGGGGTTTCTTAAGATCTTGATTGGTCAAATTTTGAGTTATACCCCTCTAAGTCTTACATTCAAGACCCTTTAAAGTTAATCCCTGCTCCTAGTTCATCCCAATCAACCCCCTGAGGAGCAACAGATGTGTTAACCTATCCAAGAGCTGACAGCAAGGCCAGGAAGTGGTGCATCTGCGCAGGTGACTGAAGTTATGCCCATCCAAACAGAAATTCTTTGCAGGGCTGTGAACCCAACAAAAGGGGCAATAGTAGTGGGCAGCCTCAGGTGTGCAGGACTTTAGGGAAACCGGTTCACCACACCATGGAGAGGTTTCTTGAATGGTAGTAGAGTGGAGGTGATGATATTGAACCAACCAGGCCACCATCCTACACACTGCTGATGTTTCTACTTGTTGAATGAACGAACGAATGAATGAATGAATGAGTTAGTGTGCTGTTATAATCAAGTTTAAACAGAAATCTACATTCAGGACCCAAGGAAGATATATTTTTATTCTCTAGTCTTTCATTCAGTCTCATTCAGTAGGTATTTATTGGGCATCTACTACATGCCAGGCAAAATTCTAGGTTCGGGGACACAGCAGTGAGCACAGCAAACAAACCTCTGACTTCATAGAGTTCATGGACTGGTGGGAGGACAAGCCAACGGTCACAGCACCATGAGAGAAACCCTGTGAAGGAGGAGAACAGGTCCCCTGACCTGCTCAGAAGAGTCCCCCCAGGAAGTGACAGGTTAGCTGAGACCTGACAGGTAGGTTAGGCATCAGCAGGCAAAGGGCAGGGAGAAGCGGGTGGCCCCTAGACATAGCATGATTTTAGAAAACAATAATAATAATAATAAAATAATAATAATCGCTCACTGCTCTCCATCAAGAGAATTTTCACTTCCTTTTCATGGGCTGCCGCTCTAATTGGGTAAGTGGTTCCAGCTTCAGAAATAGAGGTTGTAATCAGTCGCTATTTAGAAGTCTTCCAAGGAACTAATTTGCAAATTTCTTCAGGCTTGGCCTTAAAATTTCCCCAAAGCTGGGACTATGCTTAAATCAAAGCCCTGAGCAACCTGCTGGATTTCAAACTAAAAAGAAGAGGAAGTCAGATGGGTCCACAGTCAGCATGCACACCAGTGCACACCGTTTCTTGTTCTCGATTCAGAAGCGTCTGGAATAATCAAACTGTCTTCAACTCCAAACAAACTCTTATTTATTAAAAGAAAGAGAGACAGGAGGGAGGGAGAGAGAGAGGGAGGGAGGGAAGAAAGGAAGGAAGGAAGGAAGGAAGGAAGGAAGGAAGGAAGGAAGGAAGGAAGGAAGGAGGGAAGGAGGGAAGGAGGGAAGGAGGGAAGGAGGGAAGGAAGGAAAAGGGAAGGAGGGGAGGGAGGGAGGAAAAGGGAAGGAAGGAAGGAACAGAAAGAAAAAAAAAGAAAGAGGAAGGAAGGAGGGAGGGAGGGAGGGAAAGAGAGGAGGAAAGGAAGGAAGGGAGGGAGGGAGGGAAGAAGGAAGGAAGGAAGACTATAAGAAGAATCCTGAGGTCAGTTTGCATCAGCTATGAGTTTGTCTCTTTAAGAAGCAAGAAGTTGAAGTAGCAGTCCCAGACACAAGCCACACCACCATTGGTCTGAGGTTATGATGGATTTCAGAGACCCCAGAAGGCAGCTCCTCACCCTGTCCTCCCAGGTGCCATTTGCACTTATAATTGCAAGAAAGAAGAGAGAGAAAGTGAAGGGGCAGTGGCCATTGAGGAAGGCAGTCAGCAGAAAGGAACAAGATAGACAGCAGTGTCATTCTCTGCCTTGAAGGGCCAGGTAAAGCAGTACCATCCCTGTTCCTGGTTAATTGTTGAAAGGGGAAATGTGGTCTACACAAGTGGAGTAGCCATTAAAACATAAGAACAAAGCTGGGAAACTACACCAAAACATTAATAATAATTATCTCTAGTTAATGGGAGTTTGGAGGATTTTTATTTTCCTTTTATTGTTTACCTTTAGTTTCTGGAATTGTTTTTAAAAATTATAGCAAGAAAGGAAAAAGAGAGAAACAGATAAGCTGGCAGAAAAGCAGGCACACGTTAGAATGACCAGTGATAGACCAGGGCCGGCTGACCTGGCGGCCTGTCCGACTTGCTCTGTCTCCTGGAGCTAATGACTCTTTGAACTCCAGCGTCCTCATCTGTGAAATGGTGTTGTGCCTCCCGTCTTACCAGTTGTTGTGATGATGTAGGGGGACCCGGCAAATTATGGGAGATCACGTATATGTCAAGGGTTATTTTCATCCAGGAATTGGGCACTGAGGACTTAAACTGTGTTTCTTTTGCAGGGTGGTCACCTGAATGATTGTTTTGCGAATGCAGGTTCCTGGGCCTGCAGTACAGATGGAATTCAGGGAGGGCCCCTGGAATCTGCATTTCAACAGCAGCATACATGACCCTTCACCTACCCTGTAGATTCTTGTGTTTGTTAAAGTTTGAGATCCAGGCACTTAAAGCAAACAGCATCATGTCAGGAGCACAAGAAACGGACATGCAGAACTAACTATACAGTGCACGTGGTTAAATGCCCCAACAATATGTGCACTGTGGGGGCTCCGTGTAGCTGGGGAAGGGGACCTAGAAAGGGTAAGTTGGATTTAGAAAGACAAAGAGAAGGAAGGAGGGGGGCACCTGGCTAGGGAGTGACACAGGTGGGAGGGGAGCCTGTCCCTTTCCTGGCCTACCCCCCTTGGCTGTGTGCTGTCAGGCTACTGGGTTGGTGATTTTGCTCTGTCTGTTCCACGATCTCAGCCTGCCCCCTTGGCTGGGGCTCTACGCAGCACTGGAGCAGCTGTGCAAACTGGCGCCCTGGGCTATCCTGCTGGGCTGGCTGGTATCAGATGATCACAGAGCCACTCTGAACACTGAGGCAGCACCAGGGCCTGCCTCTAGGGCCTCATACTCGCAGGTTTTCCTCCAGGAGACTCTGGAAAGCACCTCTCCTTCCTCTGCAGATTCTTCACTCATTCATTTGAGAGGGCAGTGTAGTACAGTGGCCAGCACACTTGGGAACCACCGATCAGGGTTGAAATCCTATCTCTGCTACTTTCTTGTGGTGTGACCTAGACCAGATATTTAACCTCTCTGTTCATGTGACCTCCTGTGTGAAATGGGAAGAATGGTTTCTGCCGAAGAATGTTGTCATAAGGACTTTCACTGAGGTGATCCACACAAAGCCCTGTTGCCGGGCTTGGCACATAGCAAGGGCTCCAGAATTGTTAGTTATGGCTAATGATTATCAGTCGTTCGCCACTGACCGTTTATTGAGTGCATGCCATGCTAGGTGTGGAGGAGGGCTGGAAGTGCGAGGAACTCGCGGTCTGGGTGGGAAACAGCTTCCTGTGACGTGGTGTGTCCAGGGCACAGGGCACACAAAGCACAGAGTGGCTGCCTCATTGATTGGCCCAGAAGAGACACTTGGGTTGGACCTTGAAACGAGAGAACAAAATAAGAGCTGTGCAATGTCCCGTCCAAGGTGTGACATCTCGCTTGTATGCTCTGCTTTGCAAAGAAATGGGGATAGGAGGCCTCTTGATCCCTCATCCTCTCTCTCTGGGAGGCTGACCGCTGCATCTGAGGCCACCTGGGAGTGGACAAGGGCCTGGCTCCTGGGCTGGAGCTGCCTGGAAGGGGCGGGGCTGCAACGGTGTGAGCTCCCCAGAAGCTCCTCCGCGGCGTCCCCACGTCAGCGCTCGTGCGAAGCCGAGCCTCTCCTCCAGCAGAACCGCAGCAGCTGCTCTGCGTCCTTCTGGATGTGGCGTCTGCTGTCTGCTGACGGCCTGTCTCCCCGAGGCCGGGCTTTCCCGCCTGCCCCCCTTGATCCTGTTTGTGCGTGTGCCTTGTTGGCCGTCTCTTCCAGCATTCCAAGCCAAAGAGCGCAAACGGACGCAGCCTTCATCGGAGGGCTGGTGTGCTGCTCACAAAGGCTTTGAGGGGGGCGGATCCATCACACGGACCCCTCCCTCAGCACAGGTGCAGCCCAAACAGTTACTCTGCCACCAGCAAACAGGAAGTCCAGTCCATCAACCAGGCAAAGCCCAAACGAGTGTGCCAGAAAGACTGAGTACCCTCCACTGTGTGGCCAGTACGGGCGGGTGGCTCTGTACCACACGGAGACGCGGAGACTGCAGCCCGCTTGGTTTCAGAGCTATAAATAAAACATACCTGAAAAGAGGTTTCTCATAATTTTATGTTGGAAGGATGGGAGTAGAGGAGAGAGAGAAGCTGGTATCTTCCATCCTGTAAATGCACTTTTAAGCTGTGGTTCTAAAGCCACATTTTATAATTAGTAGAGCAAGCAAGCTGGTGTAAGTAAGTCCTGAACCCGTCCCTGGCAGCCCTGAGACTCAGAACCAAGCATGAGGCCTCTCTGAGCCTTGGTATTTACGTCTGTGAATCTTATTCTGTAATAACACATTCAGTTCAGTGGTAGGGTGTGTGTGTGTGTGTGTGTGTGTGTGTGTGTGTGTGTGTGTGTAATGCATGAAGTTCCTCACCTCTGCCCTAGGTTGAGAGGATTCTGGATGTAGCACTTCAGATTTCTAGCACCAAGGAAAGGTTTCTGAAATATTAGCTCCCTTCCCTTTATATCCCTTCCTTTCCCTTCCCACCCCTGCCCTTCTCTGCCCTGCCATCCCCTGCCCTGCCCTCCCCTCCCCTGCCCTGCCCTCCCCTCCCCTCCCCTGCTCTCCCCTCCTCTCCCCTGCCCTGCCCTCCCCTCCTCTCCCCTGCCCTCCTCTCCCCTGCCCTGCCCTCCCCTGCCTTGCCCTCCCCTGCCCTCCCCTCCCCTCCCCTGCTCTCCCCTCCTCTCCCCTGCCCTGCCCTCCCCTCCTCTCCCCTGCCCTCCTCTCCCCTGCCCTCCCCTCCCCTTCTGGGCCCTCCTCTCCCCTCCCCTGCCTTCCCCTCCCCTCCCTTGCCCTGCCCTTTCCTGCCCTCCCCTCCCCTTCTGGGCCCTCCTCTCCTCTCCCCTCCCCTGCCTTCCCCTCCCCTCCCTTGCCCTGCCCTTTCCTGCCCTCCCCTCCCCTTCTGGGCCCTCCTCTCCTCTCCCCTCCCCTGCCCTCCCCTCCTCTCCCCTGCCCTGCCCTCCCCTCCCCTCCCCTCCTCTCCCCTGCCCTACCCTGCCATCCCCCGTCCTGTACGTAATGATTCCAAAATGTGGTTTGGAATGAAACCATAGGCTTCCCAAAAGGAGCACCGATTCACCGAGTAGTTTTGAGTGCCGGCTAGACAGCGAGGGTACCACTGTGAAGGAGAGGGTGGAGCCCGCCCTGTGTGTGGTCTTGGAGCTGGTGATGGCCTCTGCTGCAGTTTCCAGTGATGGCGGGTCTGCTGGCCGAGCCCCCTCTGGCCAGAAAGGAACCGCCTCCCAGGCTATGCTCTGAACCCAGCCGCTGGCTGGTGGCCAGAAGTCATGTCCCGGGGGCACCTCCTGGGTCAGGGTTCTCAGGATCAGGGAGTGGTGGGTTATGGCCACGCCCAGGACGGCCTCCCAGGGGCCAGTGAGTTCTGTTGGTGTGGTGGTGTGGACCAGTCGTGTGCGCTGTGTTGGCTCATGCCAGAGCCAGCTGGGCTTCTCTCTCTCTCTCTCTCTCTCTCTCTCTCTCTCTCTCTCTCTCTCACACACACACACACACACACACACACACACACACAGTACCGTGAGGGGCAAAACATACCCATTGCCCTAAGAACCTCCCCACCCCTTGGCCTCGTCTGGCAGGAAATCTAGCTGGGGTGTTTCCGTAGCTGTTTTAAACCCCAGGGAGCATGTGGCATCTGAATGTGGCCTGAAAACTAAATCATTGGACTTGCACTTACTTTTAAAAAATTCACTTATGGCATGTGAAATTGACCTTCTTGCCCTACCTCTGAGTCTCCCCCTCTCTCATCCCTCCTCCAGCCCCACCCTCCAAGGGGTCAGGAATGGGAGAGACTCCAGGACAGGGGGACAGGCAAGAGTAACTGGCACCTGCATGACTAGATAATAAAACACCCTTCGGTGTTTAGCTGCCTTAAATCACCCTTTCACTATGCCCCTCACGTCAAAGACGCCGGATCAAAACCAAGCTCCATCAGGTAAATCCCATTCCGATCGGTGTCACCCGGGCATCTGCAGACTAAGCAGTTGACATCCTCTATCAATACTCTCATTCTCCCGGGCCTCTCAGGCATCCTCCTTCCCGGCTTTCTAGTCATTTAAGAGACCAGATGGCAAAACAAATGGTAACTTATTTTGCAGTGACATAGGAATTAGAATCTTTCTTTCTGGAATAATTTTTCTATGTGTATTTTAAGCATGTACTTCCAGATACATAGTCCACAAAGAGGGCATCGGCCTTGTGCTTTGAACTCGACATATCATGTTCAGTTCTCACTGTGCACTCACATGGTAGATATTACCAGCCCCGTTAGAGTTGGGGAAATGGAGGCCCAGACCGGTTAAGTGACTTGTCCAAAGTCACACAGCTGGGAGGCCCACCCGTGTCTCTCTCCTCCAGAGTGTGTGCCCTTCCCACAACACTGTGCTGCCACTGGGCTCTTTAGGGAATGGTGTTGGTGAGAAGTATCCTGCAGGTAGGTGTGGAGGGCGTGAGGGCAGACTCTGATTTTTACTTGATGTCAGATGTCCAGACCCCACCGGGAGAAGATCTCCAAATAGATCCAAGTTCCCCCAATGGAGTAGAAGAGAGAGGAAAAGGGAGGATGTTTATACGTTGTTGATGGGAGGAAAGAACACTGGAACTGTGGATGTCAAGAAAGGGGCTTGGCTGATTCTGGAGGCACCCTCAAACCCAGCGAGTTCCTCGGTGCCCCCTTCTGCAGCCCCGAGCCTGCCTGCCAGGCAGGACTGAACCCCCGAGCCACTGTCACTTTGTGGTGGCGACAGCTAACACTTGGGCACCTGCAGTGTTTCAGGCATTTTTCTGAGTACTTTCCATATTCCTTGTGGTCTGTGCTATTGTTATTTCCACCTTACAGATGGGGAATTTGAGGCACAGAGAGGTAAAGAAACTTGCCCAAGGCCACACCGTTAACTAAGTAAGAGAGCTAGGACTCAAGCCCAGGGAGATTGGCTCTAATCCGCCCTGGCTTTGAGGCAGGGGCTCCGCATTAGAGACTTGCAGTTCGGAGGAGGTTAGGGCTTGGGCTTGGGCAGAACGAGGAAGGGGTTTCTCTGAAAAGCCCGTGGGGGTGGTTTGAGCTTCCTGATGAGACCCTCGGTGGCTGGGCTTGCAGTCGCCCTGGTGCAGGTGTGGGCACTCAGCCAGGGTCCATGGGTGCTGCCTGGGAATGTGGGTCATGCCCACTCCCTGTGCTTTTCTGCTTTCCTTATTATTTATACACTTTTACATGAAGGCAGCTGGAGACACGTAACTGCTTGAGGAACGTCCAGCACCGAAATCCACAGGAAAGAGGATGGTTGGCCTCAGGAGCCGAGTTTGTTCTGCTCTGATCAGAAAGCAAGGTTCCTCCTTCAGGGCCGCCAGTTCCAGGCCCCATGTAAGCACATGATGGATGACACTCGTGTACCCCGCCCCCACCACAGGCCCATTTTACAGACATAAAAACGGAGGCTCAGAGAAGTTGATTGTCCAAGGTCATGTAGCCAACAAGGGGCGAGATTGGAACCCAGGATTTGAACCTAAGCACCTGCCTGTTCCTCGCTCCCTTCCCTGGTCCCGAGTGTGGATTGTGGTGGGACAGACTGGGTTGCGATGCTCTGGTCCCATATTCCTTCCTCTGCCTGGGGCGGGAGTGAGGGCCTCCGTGCATTCTCCCATTGCTCTCCCCTTGGGACCGAATGTGTTATTCCACAATAAGAACTTAGAATAATGCTTGGCACAGAGTGCCAACAAAATATTAGTTCTTCTGGTGGTGCTGATGGCTGGGCTGTTAGTAATGCAGTGGACCACTGAACAACATAGGGGCGAGGGGTGCTGAGAATCCATGTATAACTTTTACCTACTGTTGATCAGAAGCCTCACCAATAACACAAACAGTTGATTAACACATATTTTGTATGTGTTATGTATCATGTACTTATTCTTACAATAAAATAAGCCAGAGAAAAGAAAATGTTATTAAGAAAGTCATAAGGAAGAGAAAATATACTTGTAGTACTTCTTGAAAAATATGCACATAAAAGTGGACCTGTGCAGGTCAAACCCATGTTGTTCAAGGATCAGCGATAACAACAACAATGATAACAACAGCCACGCCTTGTGCTGAGGTAAGCCCAGGTCCCTGGTGACCCCACCAGCAAAGGGAGCACCTGGCGGATCTGAGCCCGAGGTCAGGGACGGCATCATTCTGGAGAAAGTGAGGTACAAAGGGAGGTCGGAAAGCCCACAGGAGTTGGCAGGGGGAGATGTGAGGAGTAGCCTCTGGGACAGAAGACTCAGGCAGCACGTGTCCCTGAGATGCAGGAAAACATGGCACTTCTGGAGACACTCCAGCGGCCAGGCATGGCCGCCAGGCAGCCAGGCACAGAGCCATTGAAAGATGGGACTGGGCCTAACCAGGCAGTGGCACAGTGGATAGAGCATAGGACTGGGAGGCAGAGGACCCCGATTTGAAAGCTTGAGGTCGCCAGCTTGAGCACGGGCTCATCTGGTTTGAGCAGAGCTCACCAGCTGGAAGGTCACTGGCTTGAGCAAGGGGTCACTCGTTCTGCTGTAGCCCCCCCTTTCATCAAGGCACATATGAGAAAGCAATCAATGAACAACTAAGGTGCCGCAACGAAGAACTGATGCTTCTCATCTCTCTCCCTTCCTGTCTGTCCCTATCTGTCCCTTTCTCTGTTTCTCTCTGTCACACACAAAAAAAGAGAGGGAGGGAGGGAGGGAGGAAAGGAGGAAGGGAGGGAGGGAGGGAGGCAGTGAGGCAGTGAGGGAAGGAGGGAGGGAAGGAGAGAAAGAGAGAGATGGGAGGACCCGGGCATGCAGTAGACTCATAGTGGCTTAACACGTGCAAGGGTGATGCAATCAAAGCTGTGCTCGGAGCGACCACACTGGTCTGGAGGAGTCCTAGGCAGCATTCAGGCCAGAGGTGAAGCGGTTTGCACTGAGGTTGCCGGCTTGGGGCGAAGCAGCCAGGCTCTGGGGAGCAGATGTCCAGGGATCTGGCAGGGCACCTGGGCAGACCACGGTGCATGCCCAAGAGGCAAGGACACGGGAAGAGGCGGCTGATAACTCACGTTCACATGTTTGGAATTTGAGGCTCCTGTGGCACATGACAGGGTGATGACCACTGGGAAGGTAGACCATGCCTTCTGCCTTCCCCATGAGCCCCACCTTCCCCAAAGTCCTCCCTACAAAACAGTTGTCCGAAAAAAGAAAGTGTCAAAACAGTTGTCCTCATGTTTGTGAAAGGTCTGGGGAGAGAGCATTCCATGCGGAAGGGCAGGAAGTTCAACCACGCAGGGTGAACCCAGTGTGCTGTGTTGACTGGAAGAGGAGGGAGAGAGGAGGGAGGGAGGAGGCAGAGACATTTTGCAGAGGAGGCTGCTAGGAAGAGGCCAGTGACTCACAAGCTCATACAGCAGATGCCCAGGCTGGCTGAGCTAGAGCTTCACCCTGAGGCATCCAGCTTAGTCCCTGTACTTCCAGATGTTTCTGGTTAGCCCTCTGGATGCTGGCTCTTTTGAAGAGCACCCAGGCTGGCTGAGCCCAGAGAAGCAGGTGGGCGGCAGGCTGGGCCCCACACCAAGGGCGTCTTGGGCAGCCTGCTTGGATGGCTGTGCATCTACTACATGCCTTAGCACCAGTGGGCACTTAGCTCTGCTCTGAGCTGGCCATGTTGGGGCTTCGTGGAGGCTGGTTCAATAATGAGCTTCACCCAGGTGCCCACAGGAGACAGGGGTCCTTCAAGTCCCCTTAAATTCCCTACACAAAGCTATAGATGTGCTAGAAGTCAGTATACAACACCCTGAAAATCTGATTTGTGGAAGCTGGAGAAAGGTATCCCTGTGTGAGGCATCTTTATTATGAGTCTTTCTATGTGTGTGTGTGAGAGAGAGACAGATAGGGACAGACAGAAAGGGAGAGAGATGAGAAGCATCAGTTCTCCTTAGTTGTTCATCGATTGCTTTCTCATATGTGCCTTGACCAGGTGGCGCTACAGCAGAGCGAGTGACCCCTTGCTCAGGCCAGCAACCTTGGGCTTTAAGCCATTGATCTTTGGGCTCAAGCCAGCGACCATGGGGTCATTTCTACGATCCTATGCTCAAGCCAGCAACCCCACGCTCAAACTATTGAGCCCGTGCTCAAGCCAACAACCTTGGGGTTTCAAACCTGGATCTTCTGCATCCCCATCCGATGCTCTATCCACTGTGCCACCACCTGGTCAGGCTTCATTATGGGTCTTGATAGAAACAGAATATAGTTTCTGGGGACAAAAAGGCAGAAACCAGGCCCCAGGGCATACACAATCAGAACTAGTAGAATCTTTGAGAAGAAAATTTTATTTCCTTGTGACACCATTTTCAGATAATTTATATGGGACATGCTACCTAACATGCAACTACATGTAGTTATGGGAATTTTTTAAAGTTCAGAAAGGGCATTTGATCAGAGGTTCCTCCCTACGAATTTAGTTCAATAATCACTGTCCAAAATCTTCATGCACCCCGAGTGTATGCCTGCCCTGGTGAGGTATATCTGGGCTGGGCATCAGCCCGTGTGGTCCAGGCTATTCCCAGTAACTGAGGTCACAAAGGTGGAGCAGCTGGAGGACAGTCTGGGGGTCGCTGGCTTGGAGCTGGGGACCCATGCTCTAGAACTGGACCACCAGAGTCAAACCCGGGCCCTACCTCTTCCACAGTGTCAGGCTTGAGATTTGTGTTTAAGCTCTCTGAGCCTCAGTTTATTCATCTGTAAAGTGGGGATAACACTTCTCAGGTTATTGTATTAACCAAGATGACAGCTGTCAAGTGCTTTATAGGGCGCCTGGTTCACAGGGGCTCCCAGTGCCTTCCAGCCCCGTTATTGGACAGGCCCTGCCAGCACTTCCCATGTGCCACAGGCTACGTTCCAGGCACAAAGCATCTAGATCACAGTGGAGAGTGCTTTGAGGAGGGCCATGTGGGACATGCTTTGAATTCTCGAAGTAGTGTATATAGAATTGTCAAACCACAAAGCTGGGCCTCCACCATCATGTGTCCCAGCGAAGACGTTTCATGGCTCTCAACAAAGCGAGTGACGTGACAGCTATGTTGGGTCAAAGAGCGATAGGCTGATGACCTTGAAAAGTTACTTAACTTTCTGAGTCTCAGTTTCCTTATCTGTAAAATGGAGGTGCTAGTATACATGTCACAGAGTTATCAGAATCAAAGACAGGTACAGCCTCAGCACCGGTCTGGGGCTCAGAGTGGCCGTCGTTAGTGTGACTCCATATTGGATATTGGACAGTTCGCTCTGATGATCACTCTGGTTCTGATTATGTGAGGCTTCATTGAAGGATGGAGAGTCCCCCACAGGAATAAAGAAGCAGACGCCGCCTGACCAGGCGGTGGCGCAGTGGATAGAGCGTCCAACTGGGATGTAGAAGGACCCAGGTTCGAGACCCTGAGGTCGCCGGCTTGAGCACGGGCTCATCTGGTTTGAGCAAAAAGCTCACCAGCCTTGGACCCAGGGTCGCTGGCTCGAGCAAGGGGTTACTCGGTCTGCTGAAGGCCCACAGTCAAGGCACATATGAGAAAGCAATCAATGAACAGCTGGGGTGTCACAGCGAAAAACTGATGATTGATGCTTCTCATCTCTCTCTGTTCCTGTCTGTCTGTCCCTGTCTATCCCTCTATTTGACTCTCTCTCTATGTCCCTGTAAAAAAAAAAAAAGAAGAAGAAGCAGACGCCCCCAAATACTAGTTTGTTTCTCAAACCTGTTGGTCCATCTCCAGGCAAGAGCCCACCACCATATGGAGCCCCCTCTCCCAACCTGAGGTCTTCCCGGTCCATCCCCGTCCCATTGCCAGATATGATCCCCACTGGACCAGCCCTGCACCTGCCCCATGACAAGTGCTCCCCAAACATCGACCTCAATAAATGCAACACCTGGTATTTTTTCCTTCTCCCACTTGAGCCTATGGGTGAGTTTGTGGTTTTCTGATGTCAGGCCACCTTAGGGTCATAGACTTGTCAATGAATGGTCAGTTGTCCCTGACTCTTCTAGATCATTCTGTTTTGAGAAGTATGGCAGACACTTTAGAATGACTAGTTTTCCGTTTTTCAGAAGAAAGAAGGGACAGAGGAAAGGGAATCCTTCCCCGCTGGTTCTGTCCCCGGGGCTCAGCCTGAAGAATGTGAGCTGTGGGGAGGGGGGTGCCGTGTCACTCTCCCTTGGGAGGGTGGGGTGGCCTGTCCTTTTGTTCCCTGGGGCTGAAAGGCCTCAATGAAGGATTCAGTCACCACTGGAAGTAGATTCATTCATGAAGATCAACTCCCCCGCCCCCCAGACCCTGACCCCGTTTGCTTCTCTGAACCTCTCTATTCATTGCTTTGGCTCAGAGAATGCCACTTAGTGTATAAAAAAAGATTCCCAGCGTCCCTCCTTGCTCCATGGTGTAATTATGTCTGTGACACTTCCTTTCTGGAAGGCGGGGGGAGCGGGGCGTGCAGGCTCCTGCAGCTCCAGCAGATTGGCCTGTCCCTGTCACTTTGGGACAGTCCTTGGGCCCTACCCAGAGGTGCCCTGGTCTCTCCTACTGTCGTGTCTGCACTTCCTATTCCCCACCCCATCACCGCTCACGTGGCCTTCTCTTGCCCAGCTCACCGCTCACCCCTCCAGCCTTGCGGAAATGCTCCTCCTTTCTTGGGGAAGTCGTTATCCGCCTTGGCATTGCCCGTGCTCTGGTCTTACTCCATCCTCGCACCCACCTTGGGAGACAATGAGCTCCCAGGTTATTGAGCACTTCCATGCTGGAGTGAGTAATACAAGTTATCCCATCTGATCTTTCTGTCCACCTGTGAGCCAGGGGCTATTATTGTTTGCCCATTTAGCCGTTAGGGAAATAGAGACTTGAGGAGGTTAAGAAAGCCCAGGCTGCTAGGGCAGCAGGTGCTAGATTTGGGAGTCTGACTGAGTTAGCACCTGTCAGCTGTTGCACAGACTACATTGTAATGTTTTCTTTTCCCCATCTGTGACCCGTTAGAATGTGAGATTGCCCCCCAAGACAAACCTGATCTTGCTTTGCACTAGCCGCCCCCCCCCAACCAGTGCCTTGTGACAACTAAAGGCAAAGTATGGGGCAGCTGCCAGGCTGAGGTGTCCCTCCCAGGACTGGGGGAGAGGGCAGTGGGAGAAGGGTGAGATGACCAATCCAAACCCTGATGGGCACCGTGGGGCCTGCAGGCTGCCGGCGGGTTGGGTGGAGGCTAGGGACAGCGGCGCCTGCCTGGCAGAGGCCCGGGGTCAGTCCTCCCATGCCACTCTGGAGCCTGGGCGTGTGGGCACGTGCAGGCCTGGGCTCTCTCTCCCACACCACCTGAGCTCGTCGTGATTTGGCCTCCACCCTGGGCGGGCAGAGGAAGAGAAAGGACAAGTGACATCAGTTACTCTCCCTCTTTGTCGGCACCTCAGGGCAGAGGGCTAGTAAAGGAAGGGGGATGCAAGGGGTTTCTTTATCACTTCATTACCACATTGGCCAGAATACAATGGTGACTGGCGCCTTCAGGACATCACCTTTGCACACACACACACACACACCCCCATGCAGTGAACTTTGAAGAAGCTATTTTCACCATCACATAGAACTTTAGGAGGTCAGTGCTGTCATATAAGCCCATTTTACAGATGAGAATACTGAGGCCCGGGTTGAGTAGCTTGTCCAAGATCCACAACTAGTAAGTGGTGGAGCCAGATTTTAACCCCACGCTGCCTGGCTACAGAGTCTGTGTTTTAAGCCACTCTGGCCCTTAATGGAAACAGCTACAAAGTGAAGAAGACCTCTTTTTTTTTTTTATGGCAAAGAAACTTTAACTTTGATTATTAATTACCTATGAATGAAGAGCAGCTGCAGCCCGGGGGTATGCTTGAAATTCTGCAGACTTTATCCCTTTAAACCTCATGACAGCCTGTGACATGTGTGCTACTGTCCACCCTCACCTTACAGATGAGGTAACTGAGGCTGGGAGGGTAGAAATGACTGCCCCTAGGTCATGTGACTAGTCAGGGGTGTGGTCAGAATTTATGTCCAGATGCACCTGTTTGACCGCTGACCCCTATGTCAGGTCAATTCAGCAGAATCCGGGACTTCCTCGGCAGGGTGAGAAACCAAATGCTCCCAATATTTATTCAGTACCTATTTTATGGGATTAGAGAGACACTGGTTTTCTATAAAAAATTCTATCCTGCAATCACTGGCCCTAACAGAGTCACTATTCTTTTGAAAAATAAAATTGTCAAGACTATTCCCAGTTCTTGCTTCACTTTTTAATGAGAGCCCCAGCAGGGGCAGGGGAGCTATGCCCAGTCCTGTCTGGATAATGAAAGAGGTCACTGGCTCCTGTTTGCTTTCAGAATTTCCAATGCTCAAGACTCCACATGTGCCACCCAAATACTCCCCTGAGGTTGGTAGAAGGTAGCATGGATGTTTTCTGCACCTCACAGAGATGTTTTAGCACCGCACAGAGGGCACTTGGGCTGGCCCACTCCTCACTCTGTCCTCGAATCCATCTCTGTGCCATCGACAAGGGCAGCTGGGACGATGGAATGAGACAGTTCTCTTTCCAAGACCCAGGGCAGCAGCACTGACAGGAGCGCAGAAGACAGGGCCCAGTGCCAGGTCTGCTGCTCCTGGTGCTGGGTGGGTGAGCTCTCATCTCTGGGCTCAGTTCTGCCATTTAAAAATCAGAACATGGTATCGGATGATCGCAAAGGCATTTTCCAACTCCAGACTCAGAGTTCCAAGGCCTCTGGGGCTGTGAAATCCCTCGAAAGCTCTGCAGACCAAGAGTATTTGCACCTCTGATGTCATTAACTTGAGGTGTCTTATTCATCTCTGGGCCCCAGGTGGAAGTCCATGACATCATGTATGGTTTGTGATGTGTGTTTGTACGACATCCCCAGACACGACCTGAGAAGCAGCCAGTCCGTACTTTTCTCAGCAAACAGCAGGTGAATTTAGATGTGTTCGCCCCTGCAGCACTTGCCGATGGCCTTCCATTATGCTCCCAAGAGGGCCATTCTTGGAACAGGGAAAAGGCAGAGACGTGACTGAGACAAAAGAAACCTCAGCACAGGAAAGGCATTCACATGGAGACACAAGGCTATTCACCCTCGTCTAAGTCCTTCAAGTACTGGCACTGAGTGAGTGCCAGGCACTGAGGGTGCAGAAGTACCCAGAACCTGTCCTGAGGCCCTGGAGGAGGGAGATGAGATAAAGCCACACCATTCACAGTGATATAACTGTGATCAGGGTGGAGCAGCTCGAGGCAGAGGGGTCACGGTGGGGGAAATGGCTCCTTGGGGACCCCAGGTTGTTAGTGGTTGTGGTGGGGGAGCCGGGGAGAGCCTCCTGGGCGGTCTGGGAGGAGACTCTGGAGCCCCGTCTGCAGAGCTGACTCAGCCTCTCCTTGTAGAATGAAAGCCCGAGAGAGTGGCCCCTGCGGACCTTTTGAACAATAGGGAGGTGGGATATTGTTGAAACATGCTACTACTTGATTAAGAAGTAAAATGACCTTTTTGGATATCTCTCAGTTCATGGTTCGCTTTGAAATTCTATGCAGACTGTACAGTCTGCTGGTACGTATTAATAGCTAATCTGCACGTATCTAGAAATGGCTCTTTAGACCACCAGTTTGCTTAGCAGCTGCCAATCCAAGTTGCCCTCGGTGGCCTCTGTCGGTCTGCCACGTCGGCACGATAGTGAATCGCCACGAGCCAGGCATTTTGCACAGATGACAGACGTGTTTGACATTAACTTCAGAGCCTGCTCCTGTAAAAACAGTGCTCCATCAGCTGTTCTCAAAATGGGACGCAGGACCCCCAGACCCACAGAATCACTCCCGGGCAGAGCTCAAGAGCAGTTACTTAGGACAATCAGACCCACCGAGTCACTAAAGATTGAGAGTTGCCACGAGGCAGAGGAAGGCATAGTAACACACTCCCTGTACTGCTGGCCGCTTGTGAAGCCACCCTCTAATGTTTACAACGGTAAAGAGAATTACTGTTTCCTGAGTGCCTACTACGTGCCAAGCACCATGTGAGGGCTTTCCTTGTGGGCTTTCATTGAATCCTCAAAACAACCCAGAGAAGTAGACACTATTCTTGTCCCCGTTTTACAGATGGGCAAACTGAGACTGAAGAGTTCGAGTGCTTTGGTCAAAATGTGAGTAGTAGAACATTCTGGTGAGCCTGGGAAGAGAATCAGGAAGAGAGTCAGTGGAACCAGGTGGTCCAAGGAGGGGGAGAGCAAGAGGAGGAGCTGGGGGGAGTCCTACGCCTGCCCCGGAATAGCACTGCCCTTGGAAGGCCCACCTGGGTGGAGCGCTGTCAGCTGTTCCAGGCAGTGCAGGGGAACCCCCCTCCCCAACCCCCTGCCAGCAGTCAGCATCGGCCAGCAGGTGCACATTCCGCCTACCCTCTGACTTCCGATTTCCCAGGAAATCCAGCCTTCCGAGCAGTGCGGGAGCGCGTCCCTTCCCCACCATTGTCCCTGTTCTAGGCCACCATTCATCAGAAGCCAGTCTAGCTTGGCAGCCTCCCCATCCCTATTCCTTTGCTCCTCCTACACCCTGCCTAGGCCTCCGGAAGCCCAAATAGCTGATCTGAGACAGAAATGAGGCCTTCTCTCCGCACCTGGCTGAGCCGAAAGGGAGCCCTGGCAGCACACACCCCACACCAAACCCTCCCCGGCAGCCCTTGGCGCCAGCACCCTCTCTCACCGGTCCCCTCCTCCTGTTTCCTGGCCTCCCCAGACCGGTGGGAAGTACCAGTTTCCCCCTCATCAAAGGCTGCTGCAGCTACCCGGAGCCCGCTTCCACCCCACAGCAAGGGCCCAGCTGCCTCCCACTCGGCTGATGAGGCTGCATGGGCTCTCTGGTGCCCATGCCAACAGCCCCACCCCATCTTCCCACAGAGGGCTTCTGGCACACATCACGAAGGAGCAGCCTCATCAGCCAAAATGGAGCCTTAAAATCCCAAGTCATCCATTCACACATGTATTCATTCCTTCGACAAAGCTTGAAGCGTGCAGGAGGTGCCCTGTGCTGGTGATACAAAAGCAAACAAAAAAGTGAAACCACCTGCCCTCTCAGAGATTACCCTCTAGAAGGGAGACACACGCAGAAGAAGGGTGGAAATTAGGATGAGTGTTAGACGGAAAAAGTATTCAGAGAAAGGTGAAGCAGGGATGGAGAGAGCTGAGAGGTTCCAGGGGTCTCTCTCAGTAACGATTGCTGACTGTTAGCTCTCCTGGTTGCATTCGGGGACTCCTGCAGTCTAGCTAGTCTGCCCAGTTCCCCTCCCCGCAACTGCCTACTGGTTCCAGTAACTGGGCATGGCCCCTGGGCTGCAGGCTCCAAGAGGGCCCCTTCTTTCCTGCCTGCCTTCCTCAGATGCCTGGCCGAGGGCGCCAGCTGGTGGCCCACAGGCACACCCAGCCCCACTAAGTGTAACTTGGCTCACACTATTCAAGAAAATATATATTTTTTCATTGTAGCTAACATGTAAGAATGAAGAGATTACGCATACAATCTGGTTTTCTGGCTTCTCTCCGACAAACGGAAAGATCTTAAAAGACCAGGACCCTATTCCCGCATGACTACGTGGGGAGATTTTAGGGGCATCTCCCCGCCTTCCAGTGGCCCAGGTACTCACTCCCTGCTGCCTCAGGAGGGCATTTGAGTCTGTGACCCTAATCACCATCACCAGATGTAAACCCTGCATACAAAAGCGGACGGAGGGAAAGGGGAGGAGAGGATGGGATCAGAGAAGGAAAAGAGATTGCTGAAACTCTGTACACATAACACAGCGTTATAGAGAGCAGAAAAGCAAATCCTGGAGGGAAGGGGGGAGGGCGTTGGGGGAGGAAGGCAAGGGGGATGTTGAGGGAACACGGGGGTGGGGGGGTCACTTGAATCTATGTAAACACAGTAAATTACAATCAATTTTTAAAAAAGTACTTTAACCACAAGCCTAAAAGAGCCCTCTACTCACTTTTTTCTGCCCACAAGTGAAAACGCACTTTTCCCAAGGTGAAAACGCAGCTCAGAGCCTTAGCTCACCTTGTCCGCTGAGCTGGTCAGCGGCCGGCCCTGGGTCGCCCAGCATGTCCTGCAACCCTACCTCACCTTCTAGGACTCAAAATGCCTTCCATCCATTGTGCCTTTTCCTACCATTTGCTTTGGAAAGGTAGGAAAAGCGGCAGAGATTCCATCCTTGTGATCAAACAGATGTTTCCCTTATGACAAGTTCAAATCCTGAGAAACCAGTTTCCCTGGCAATGTTCACGGCAGCTAACATGGAATCATTTCTTTCCTAAACTGTTGAAGTTTTGCAGCAGGCTCAGACCAGGATTCCTCTTTAAAGGCCCAATATTTTTCTCCTTTCTTTTCTAAACATGAAAGTTGATTTTAAACATTCTATAATCCCCAGGGGTTCCCTATGGACACACTCAAAGACGTCTGAGACCGGTGACTCTCTAGACCTTTGACCTCTGGCCTTACTGAATGGGAAGTCCCTTCCATTAAATCTGAGGACCAGGAAGATGAAACTTGCCCAAGATTCCATGCAGGTCACTGCCCGAATCCAGCCTGTGCTTTAATTTATATAGCCTTTGGAGCCCCTAAGGCTTCCACCTGGGCAGCTTTAGAGTCCCCAGGAGCTGAGCTCTCACCTAGAGCAAGTCCATCAGATCTCTGAGATGGCCCCAGGCCTCATGGGGAGGGGGGGTTAAAGCTCTGCAGTGATCCCAGTGAGCAACCAGGGTTGAGACCCACAATTCCAGAAGCTGGCCCGGAGCTAGTGACTCCCAGGTGAGTCTGTGGACCCTGGGAGGCTGCACAATGAGTGGTCTCAGAATATGGGCTGCCTGGATTTGAACCCCAGGCCCCCGTTTCTAGCTCCCTGAGCTTGAGCAAGTCACTTCTTTTCCCTCTCCCTTGGTTTTCCCATCCGTAAATTGGGAATAGTAATGTTATCTCGAATGCTAATGATGTCCTAGAGTGTGAGGATTAACAGTGGCCCGAACATAGTAAGTGCTCAATAAATGTGGCTAGTATACTTGTATGTACCCTTTTGTGCTGTGGCGTGGTTTCGCCAGTGATGCGTCATGACTTGCTCTCTTCATGAAAGTTTAGAAATTTCTGTACCAGAAAGAAATATCTTCAAGTCTTCCTCTCCCCCTCCCCCCCCCCCCATTCTAAAATTGACAGGATGATAGTACAACTGAAATGTTGGGAGGGGTTTTGTAGTAAGAGTTTCAAATGGAGACACAGGCTGGGCCCAAGCTCACTGTTGTTAATAGCAGATTTCGCCAAGCCCCCTCCCTTGATGCCTCCGAATTTACCTTTTCCTCTGGCTGCTCCTCCATCCGTTTGAGTTCTTGTGTCTGGGAGAAATTGTAAACAGTGCAGAAGATGTTTTAATTTAAGAGAAATCAGCTTTTCTTCCATGTAAGATGAAACAGCGAAGTTTTAAAGACTTTTTCAAACAGCCTCTAAGTTTGGTACTTAAACTAATTATAGAGGCCTTTTAAGAAATGTCCAAACTAAAAATAGACATCTAAACGAGAAGGCAGGACACAGCCCCGAGCCTGTAGCCATGTTCACAGTTTCCTCGAATCAGCCCTTGCTCTGGCCTAATTTATACTTTGGGGAGATAAAAGGGAGATGGGGGAGTGGAGGCTGGACCTGGAGGCAGATCTAGGAGACTCTTGGCAGCGGACAACGAACCTGGGTTCCATGTTCTGTAATTAAGAATAGCTGTGTAAACGGGTGAGAAGTGTTACATCACAGTCATTTCCTCAGCGTGTAATGCTGCGGTTCTCAAAGTGTGGCCCCCAGGCCCGCTGCGTCAGCCTCACCTGGTGGGATGGGTGCCCCGCAACCCCAAACTCGTATGTTGAAGTCCCGTTCCCCCAGCATCTTCCAGTGTAACTGGATTTGGAGATGGGGCCTTTCGAGAGGTGACTTAATTGTGACCATCAGGGTGGTCCCTAATCCAGTAGTGTCACTGGAAAGGGGGCCTGGCCTTTCGGGTCTGCCTAGGGCTGGCCAGTAGTGTGTCGAGTCTTGACTTCGTGCAGGAAAGATTTCTTAACACGAGTCCAGGTGATTTTTGAAAGAGTACGTTTATTAAAGCTGGGGACAGTGAAACAGGGAAGGGGTTCGGATAAAAGAAGCAACAGGAGAGCCTAGGCTGCTTTGGCTCACTGGGCAGTTAGAGAAAAGGGGCCTTGGAGACAGGTTCAGGGGGTGAGCCCAGAACGAGCTGCCACTGCCCATTGCTTCCCAGGTTGCAAGTCTCATGGGGTCCCTTAGAGTTCAGGAGATACAGCCTGTGGCCCGGGGGGGGGGGGGGGATCTGCTCCCAGTATGCTCTGGGAGTTTAGAGGAGTTCTTAGAGGAGATCTCAATAGAATACTCATCAGCTTTTCTATGAGTGCCCTTTCAGGGTCGTGGTCTCTGCTGATTGGTCAGCGCCTGGGCAGGGAGTATTATTCCCTGTAGCTGGTCCTGGCGTCACCCACCTGGTCATCCACCTGCTGCTTTTTCGGGCCTGCAGCTGAAATACAAGCCGAGGCCTAGATGTTAATTCTTGGAAAGTGACCTGGCTGTAAATTGCTTGGTTAGTTTGTTCACCTATCTATCTCAGTTTCCCCATTCTACTTGCCAAGGAATTTTCCTAGCTTCCCACTCCCCTGCCTTAGTAGGACTGGTGTCCTTATAAGAAGAGCACAAATGTGCGCAGAAGGACATTGCGCAGAGAGGTAGCAAGGAGGCGGACATATATATATATGCGAGCCAAGGAGAGGGGCCGGAGGAGGCCAACCCTGCCCCACACTTCCAGAGCCGAGAGGAAAATCAGCGTCTGCTGTTGAAGCCACCCCGTGTGTGTGGTATTTTGATATGGTTGACTGAGCAAACTAGCACACTTGGGAACTTGCTAGAAATGCAAACTCTCGGGCCCTGTCCCTAAGTCAGAAACTCAGGGTGGCACCCAGTAAACTGTATCTAACAAGCCCTCCAGGTAGGTCCATATGTGCGGACAGCTGAAAGCCACTAACATGAAATATTAACATCTGGTTGTAGGCAGCCCCCTCCATCCCAGATGTTATGTAGTTGGGAATACGGGCTGGTCTATTAAAGATAAACCTTCCTTTATAAGGCTCAGGAGAAGTCCCAGAGATTTCTTTAATGAGATGGTGTATATGGAAGTGTTCTGTAAATGCTGGAACATTCTGTGGACCTCAGGGGGTGGGGAATGGTGACGTTGGTATACAATCAGCCAGGATAAGCAACTCCAGCGTGAGCAAACAGTATCTGAGACTCTCCCTCCTGAGTAAAATTTCTGAGTTGCTTAAAATCTCCTACATTTTCTGCCCCAAGTATTTGGAATACTTCTCCTTTCTGAGCACAAGAACAAGATTTAATCACATTTCCCCTTTTGCCCTTGCTACTAGGAAACTCACAACCAAATGAGTTCCTTAAGCACAGACATTGTAGTTAGTATATTTTTAGTATGTTTATTTTTTCCTATTTTAATTTTATACGGCACATCTGTCTTTTGTTATGGTTGTTTCAAATACCTTTGAGAATGAAAAAAAGAAATAGGAGAGAAAGGGAGTGAAAGAGGAAAGAAATTGGCCTCAGAGCTCAGATAATTATCAGATCAACAAACCTCTGCTTTGTGAAATTGATAAAAATGTGACTGGAAAAGACAGGTGTCCTCTTTCAGCAGCAAGGGAGTGAACTGTTCTGCATCAATGAGTCCTCTTCATGCCCTTGTCTTCCTGTTGTCCCGTAGCTGTGGGTCCCTTGGGTAGTTCCTGAACTGATACTCAGGGAACTTGTTCGTTGCTGAAGAGTTGTTACTGTTACAAAAGCTTCCTATGAGCCCTGCTTAGGAACCAGTGTGGAAGTGACTTGATCAGATTTGCATTTTTTAAGGTTAAAAATTCATTTACCTGTGATTTGTAACATGCTGTTGGTCCTAATAACGAACGTGGAGATTTCCGGAATAGCCTGGGCTGCTATCAGAAATCTCTCCTGCCCCATTTTGGCAGGATGACGAAGAATCCCTCTCTTTCCGCTCTTCCCTCTCACCCGTCCAGGGCTCCTCTTACCCAGGTTTCTTAAACCAAGGGTCAGGGGCCCACAGATAAAACTTCCAGGGGTCTGGAGTTCTATGTGAGAATTGTATAAATTTTGTATATTTATTTTGATGATAATCTTTTGAAAAGCTAATCAAAGCATTTCCGGATTGTCAGGGCCACCTCTGATAAGCTGCCTGGTCCTTCCATGTGAAGTCATGGTGCATATGTCCATCGACGGTCTTGGTGGCACCTTGTGGGTCCACTTTTATTGTCTTGGGTGATTTTATTGTCTTGTGCTGCAAGAATTTTTGAAACAAACAATACCTGATGATTTAGTGAAGGGCACTGACCTCTTTTCCCTTTAGCCATCTGGTGTGAATGAATCAAAATCATACCTATTTTTTTTTTGTCAGATCAGCAAAAAATATATTTTTTGGCATGCCGCAGAGTTTTAGTAATTAATTTATGTGCACCATGAGATTAAAAAATGGTTGGAAAATCACTGTCTTGGGCTAATTAGAGATGAGCAGAGAAACAGACAAATGATGAGTTTGTACCGAGTAGAGGTCCTGTGATGGTACAGGGTGCTGGGTTTCGCAGTAACTGGAAATGAGAAAGTGCTGGGGAAACGGAGTCCCCGCATGGCACAGAGGAATATATCCCATGGCGAGGACTCTGGCCAGAGCAGACAGCAGGCACCTGACACATTTCAAGCAGGGCTTCAGTTCCAATAAAACAACATCATCCCCCAGGTTCACATCACTCGTGTCAATGTTTACATTTGTTTCTATCATGTATACCTACTTTCATCTTTGTGTATTTTAAGCAACACTCTATTTTTAATAAGTTAAATCAACACTAGTCTGAAATTGTTTTAAAATAAGTTAAAAATTTAAAAACAATTGGAAGCCCTGCCGGTTGCTCAGTGGTAGAGCGTCGGCCCAGTGTGTGGAAGTCCCGGGTTCGATTCCCGGCCAGGGCACATAGGAGAAGCGCCCATCTGCTTCTCCACCCCTCCCCCTCTCCTTCCTCTCTGTCTCTCTCTTCCCCTCCCGCAGCCAAGGCTCCATTGGAGCAAAGTTGGCCCGGGCGCTGAGGATGGCTCCATGGCCTCTGCCTTGGGCGCTAGAATGGCTCCCGTTGCAACAGAGCAATGCCCCAGATGGGCAGAGCATCGCCCCCTGGGGGGCATGCCAGGTGGATCCCAGTTGGGTGCATGCGGGAGTCTGCCTGTCTGCCTCCCGCTTCTCACCTCAGAAAAATACAAAAAAAAAATGGAATAGTTTGTTAAAAATAAACTTGTTTCAAGAAGGAGCCAAGCTGTGTCTCACGGAGTACGTGCTTCTTCCCTGGCCCCACGCCCTGCAGCCCTCCTGAGGGAAAGCGTGGTGCCTCACTGCGACAGGTGCACCATTTGCCACCTCAACTGCCCTGGAAGAGAAGGAAATGGAAGAGAAAGAAACTGCAAATACCACATTTCAAAGCCCTGCTGAGTTATTTTCTTTGTCTACAATTGGACGGCAAATGATACGGTGGTGTCGTTTCCATTTTTCATGGCTTTGTGGTCCTGAATGCAGTATTAACTGACACGCTACCTCCCTGGGGATTCAGAGGGCCAGAGAATTGTCTCCAGCTGAAAAGAACTGGCAAAAGGTGGGGGGCGGGGAGAATCTTCTTGTTTCTCTGCTCCTTTAGTCATTTATTGCCTTCAACACTGCCTATCACGAGTCAAATGGCCAAAATTAACGGTCCCTTTCTCCTTCTTGGTCCTTCTGTTTCCTTTAGGACCGTGCACTGTTGTTTTAAATGGTATGAATGTTCCTCTTATGTTGAGAAATATATCTGCTAAGAAGTCAGAAAATGCAAAAGTCCAAGTTTTCCTATTCAAAATATATATTGATTGAATTCCATGGCGTAGGGCTGACCTGCAGCAATAGGATGTCGCCATCCGTGAAAGTTTCTGGATATAGGAGACGAAGATGCAGGCACACCAAGGTGGAATGGTCTCCCATTTCCTATTCCTGGTGGTTTGTGAGAACTGGTTCAGCCTGGAAGTGAATGGGCTTTGGGGAGAAACTTTTGTTCTTAGGATTTAGAAGAGCACACATACATCTTTCCTTTGGCCTCTAATTTAGGCTGCCAGCTCTCTGGTCTGGTACCTCGTAGACTGCGAGCCCTTTAGGAAAAGGTTCTATCTCCCAGTGGAGCAGAACAGAGTGCCTTGTACATTGTGAGACCTGCACACTTGTTTGAATAGATGAGAGAACATGGCAGAGATGAAAAACTCAAGGCAATACATGCAAATACCCAAATATTTTGGTTACAAATGATAGAATCCAGGCTCAAACTGCCTTTACACACCAAAGTAAATGCATTAACTAATGTAAAGAAAGCCCAGGAGTTGTGGTGGGGGGTCTGTTTTCAACAACATGTGGACCTACATATTCAGATGATGTCCCCAGGACTCAGTCCATATGTGCTTCTGCTCTGTACCCTTCATTCCTGGTCTAGCTCTCCCTGCATGTGGACCTCCTCCTTCCTGTCTCCAAGCTCCAGGTGCCATCCTCACAGCTCAGCAGCTTGAGAGAAAAGGGAACTGAGAGTGGAGAACAGGTTAACAGGAAAATCGAGGCACTGGTATCAGAAGAAGCAAAAAGCAACAGATGTCTACAATGACGGGCTTGTAGAAAAAAAAAAAAACAAAAAACAGTTCCCCTTGCATTAAAATAGAGCAATCAAATGCCAAACTCCCACACTTTCTTTGTGCTTCACTCAAAAAAATGGAGTGCTAGACGTCAGGGTAGTGCGGAAAGTGGGAGGCTTTGTTTGCCAGGCAGACCTGAGTTGAATAGTGATTCTGTCTCGCTGTGTTATCTCCAGCGAGTAACTGAACCTCTCTGAGCCCCACTTTCTTGTTTCTTCCCAGCTAGACTGGAAGCTCCACAAGGGCAGTCACCTCATTGTACTGTTTTCTTACCACATCCCCAGGGCCTGGCAGCATGTTGCTGTGCACAATGACAGGCACTTGGTATTAAATAAATCAACAGCAGTTCAAATTTGCTGTATAAAGAAGAAAAATGGTGTATCTGTAGCTTTGGTAAAATACTAGGCATGTAGAGGGTGATGGATAGTTAGAGAGTTCATCATTGTATCATTCTACAAAGGAAGGATAGCAGAACAAAGAACACAAATTGCTGATGGAGATTTAAAGGTGGAGACCTTGGCCACATTGACTGCCTTGGTGGCCTGCAGCGGCCATTGTGGTTTTGGATATGGCCAGGTGGAAACATCCCACACAGGTATTTGATTTGTATTCCTCTTGTGTCCCCTCTGCAGCTGGAGCTCTCCAACACGGCGGTCCTGCACCAGATGAGGCGGGACCAGGTCACAGACACATGCCGGGCCAACAGCGCTGTGAGCCGCAAGCGGCGGGTGCTGACGCCCAATGACCTGAAGCACCTGGTGGTGGATGAGGACCACGAGCTCATCTACTGCTACGTGCCCAAGGTGGCCTGCACCAACTGGAAGCGGCTCATGATGGTCCTGACGGGGCGGGGGAAGTACAGCGACCCCATGGAGATCCCGGCCAACGAGGCGCACGTGTCGGCCAACCTGAAGACCCTGAACCAGTACAGCATCCCAGAAATCAACCACCGCTTGAAAAGCTACATGAAGTTCCTGTTCGTCCGCGAGCCCTTCGAGAGGCTGGTGTCGGCCTACCGCAACAAGTTCACCCAGAAGTACAACACGTCCTTCCACAAACGTTACGGCACCAAGATCATCAAGCGCCAGCGCAAGAACGCCACCCAGGAGGCCCTGCGCAAGGGGGACGACGTCAAGTTCGAGGAGTTTGTGGCCTATCTCATCGACCCGCACACCCAGCGCGAGGAGCCCTTCAACGAGCACT
Organism: Saccopteryx leptura; assembly: GCF_036850995.1. Classification (NCBI taxonomy): domain Eukaryota; kingdom Metazoa; phylum Chordata; class Mammalia; order Chiroptera; family Emballonuridae; genus Saccopteryx; species Saccopteryx leptura. The sequence goes on along the minus strand of NC_089503.1, from coordinate 293,492,008 downwards.
GGCAGACCGTCTACTCGCTCTGCCACCCGTGCCACATCCACTACGACCTCGTGGGCAAGTACGAGACGCTGGAGGAGGATTCTAATTACGTCCTGCAGCTGGCGGGGGTGGGCAGCTACCTGAAGTTCCCCACCTACGCCAAGTCCACAAGAACTACTGACGAGATGACCACAGAGTTCTTCCAGAACATCAGCTCAGAGCACCAAACGCAGCTGTACGAAGTCTACAAACTCGATTTTTTAATGTTCAATTACTCAGTGCCAAGCTACCTGAAATTGGAATAAAGGGGAGGGCGGGGGTGAGGGAGAGAATCATGCTTTTTAATTTAAGATTTTTATTTGTCAAAAGAATTATATGAATATTGGGTTATTTTGTAAATTAATATTTCTTTGGGGATAATGCTGCTTGCAGCATAGTGAGAATTATTTAAAACCCTTAGGAGGGAAGGACAGCTTTCTTTTCAGGGGAATAGGGTGGGTGTCCCTGTTTTTTTAGACATGAATACTGCAACACTGTCTCAAAGGTTTTCCTTGGGTTCTGGTGAATTCCATGAATTGTGCATTCCATAAATTCTAATTAATATTATTTATAGTTATTTAAGCATAGTCTCTGTATAGATTTCTTTTTGTGGCATCAAGATTCTAATGTTTCTGCATAAGAAATCTATGTTTCATTCTGCGCTTGCTCTAGCTCATTTGAGGGCGTGAATGTTCTCACTCACCACTCACAGACTCACTGTGTCATAACAGCCACTGTGATGAGCATGGATGCCACCATGCTTGAAATTCTGCTAGAAATTAATGGAAAGAGGCACCTTTGCAAGGGACTAATTCCAAACTGATTTTCAATCAACCCCAAAGTCCCTTGCCCTAAAGAAATGTGGCTTTTTTTTTAAATCCAAGGAAAGAGCTGATTGTAGCTTCTTTTTTTTTCTTCACCAGAATTAGTCATTGGATAGAATAGACTTCTCTAAAGAAATTTTTAACTGGCAGTGCCAGTGGTGATGAAAGTGAAGCGGCTGTTCCTTCTAGTCAACAAGTGTTTATCGAGCAACTACTATGTGCTGGGCCTCATTCTAGGCCCTGTAGGTGGAGCATTGAATAAAACCAGTAGTCTCAGCCCTCAGGAAGCTTTTTAAATAGACACAAAGTATCCAGCTTGACAATTAGCACTCCCCCCCCCCATAGTTTAGACTTCAGATGAGGTTTGCACTGTTCATAAGCAGGTCTGGGACCCCTACAAATTTGCATTTGTCTATGACCCAAATTTGAAAACCACGTGCTTGGAGCAGACCATTGAACTTGGTGAGTAATCCAAGCTCAATACTCAACACAAAAGATGACAAAAATGTTTCCTCTCATGTGCCTGCTCTAATTTATTGGTAGTGTCTGCCTTTAAACTCCAGCTTTATCAGGCACAGCGTTGTGATTGATTAGTGATGTCTGCTTTGGGTGAGGGAAGGGAAGCTTGAGTGGCATCCAGTGCCTCCTCCTTCATCTCCAGCCCAGCAGCCACATCTCCATATAGAAGTGTTGTTTTTTACTCTTCCCACACACATAACACCTTGGCAGAATTCCTACACTCGGGTACTTGCAACATTCTGGTGTTTCTACCCCCACGAAGGTCAGGGGTGGACTCTTGGTACACACAGGCACTTGCATGCCTGCTCTCAAGTCCTGCGAAGGCTACGAGACCGCCGTGCATGAGCAGCAAGGACAGCCTTCCGTGCTGGTAATTTATGCCCCCTTTCCTTTGGAAGGCTGAAAACATTCACTTCCTCTTCTTTGCTAAGTAACACCTGCACACGCTCCTCCTCATTCCAGCCATTTCCCATGCCTCGGTTGAAGTTTGAGCCACATCCCTCTTTACAATTAGTGAATGAGTTGGTTGCAGATACTGTATATATAATAATAAAAATAATAATAATAATAGTTCTAATAATAGGGGGCGGGGTGGGATTGGGTATGGGTAAGTTTTGCTTTTTGGTTGTTTTGTTTTGTTTTGTTTGATGCAGTATATAGCCAAGGGGTGAGAAAAATATTCTAAAACAAACAAAAAAATGAATAATTTATTCACAGAAACTATTAAAATGGTATGGTAAAGCTCAGAGCCCCGCTCAGTGAGCAGCAGCTGCCACATCTCACGGAGAAAATTATTTTATTGAATGTGAGTGAGGTGTGCGCTGGAGAAGGTGGCCAGAGCTATTTATAAATGCTGTGTCCCTTTTTCCAAGCTCTCTCCCTTGCGAAGGGCGCAGGGAGGGACTCTACCCTGGATGGATAGAGATTTATGCAACATGTTTCACCAAGTAGAGTGAGAATCGTTGCCGTCCCTGGAATTAGGAGTCTGGACCTTATTTCCAGACAGAGGGGACTGTCCTCAGAAATAGGGCTTCTGCTGATAAAACACGTTGCCTGGCATTTTTATATGCACTCTTCAGAACACGGGTTCTAGGGGATGTTGAGTCCTTGTGAGGCAAAATAAGAGTTTTGTGGTCACATGTCCATGGCCAGAAAGTGAAGTCAGTTTCCTCTCTGTGGGCCTTTTCAGGGCCTTGAATGTGTGTTGTGCATTGTGAATCCCCGCGGGTGTCGTTGAGTCGGAAGCATTTCCCAGGCTTAACGACCAGCATACCCTGTTTTGCAGATCATCTCACAGAGCAAGTGTTCCTCGGAGCATGCTTTGGTTAGTTTGATTTAGTCCATCTGAGGTCTTCAAGGATAAAAAACTGCCTCTCATACCCCCTCCAAAAGATAAAACCAACACCAAACAAAAAAATAAATAAAACAGCACCACAGTGTCCAAGCAACAGAGGTACTTTATCAAATGAATTCAACTTTTACTTACCTGCAATGGTTCTAATCCTGGATTCTACCACAGACAACGATTTTTATCCCTCCCGAGGATGGCGGAAAGTTTTGGGTGGTGTAGACAGAAGGAAGGGGGGCTCTAAGGCCACAGTGGTCCCCCTACGCCTCAAGCCTTAGGTTGCTCAATGCAAGCATAGTGAGCTCAACTCTGATGAGTGTGCTTCTTCAGTTCCATAGTTTGGAATTGTTCACTGTGTGCTTTTTGGTTTTTAAGTAGAAATTCACTGAGATTTCCTGAGTTTTGCATTTCCATGTCTGTCTTTGATCAGCTATGTGAGCAAGCTCAGCGCTGTGTGCCGATCACCTTCTCTCATTCGTTTTCTCTCTCTAAAATTTTGTCCCTCGGGGTAATCAATCAGTATGGTTCTGCAACGAGAGGACTCTTTCTCCTCATGTTTCATTTTGTATTCGTGTTTTATTTTCTAGTGGTATAAAAAATGTTTTTAATTGACTCAACTGTTTTTGCAGAATGTAGAAAGTATTCTGTGTCTTGGTCAGAAAGAATTCATGGGTGAAAGTGTACCTGGAAAACAAACATTTGTGTCTTTGGAAAGAAAGCCGTTTGAAAACGCTTTCTATCGCATGCTTAGCTGGAGAAAAGCACCGGCGGATGTCCTGTCCCCGAGCCACTTTTCCAGGGTGCTGCTGTGTTTTCAAACCAGGTGCAGTCAGGGTAGTATTTACAAGGACATTCCTGCTTACCTTCATCCCTTGTTTGGAAAACTAGAATATTAGCCACAGTGTTGGAACCTCTGCCTCCCCAGCTGGTCTGGGAAGAAGGGCAGTCTGCTGACCCGTGGCATCTCAGAGGGGACCTTCCTTCCTACGTGTCCACCCAGTGAGCGTCACCGTCCTGCTTGTTCAGGATCTGGATGCCACGGGAGAGCAGTGGACAGTGGAAACTTCAGTGGGACCCGTCCTCCTGGTGGCAAAGCCACGGAAGCACAAGGGTCTGAATCCTGCTTGTAGAAAATTCCCGTTACAAAAGCAAGTCCCTAGCATACTTAGCTGGTAGGGTCTGGGCCAGTGTTGAGGAAGTGATTGCAAAAGTCCCTGTCCTACCCTGGCAAGAAGCCAAGAGACTCTGTCCCTGGCGGCTGATGCTCAGAGCACATCTCTCAGCCAGTCCTTCCCTACACCCCCCACCCCCTACCCCCCACCCACACACACACACACACGGTAGAAGGGCCCCATTCTTGCAATCCTGGGAGCAGAATCTTTCCCACCCCTATGTCAGCAGGACTGACCTCATCACTCCCCCCCACCCCCGGTCTTACAACCAGCATTTCCTCCAGCCTTTTCCCATCACAACCGACTGGACCCTATGAACAGGCAACAGGACCTTCTACAACCAGCATGACTGTTGGCCATTAACGGGCGCACTTCAGTCTGCTACTCTTTGTCAGGTACAGAGGGGCTGCCCGTGCTGTTTTCTTATGAGCATGCTCAGCTGGCATATGGACATACAATTTAACATCTCTGTGGAGTGTGATTTTTTTTTTTACATATTTGTATGCATTAGAGGGCTTGTTGTAGAAAATTTCTTGTATTTTACTGTACTGTTCAAGAAAGCTGAATTCCACATTGCCAACAGAAGCGTGAAATGTTCGTGAACCTTCCTCCAGGAAAAGCCATTCAAGCCTGATTATTTTTCTAAGTAACTTCAATTAAATTGAAGAAAAAAAGAAGCTTCTCTCTGTGTATGGTTTGTTCATGGCTCACTGACAGCAGACTGCAGGGGTGGGGGGGCTGTGCTCCTCAGCATGTGGGGGGTCCTGCTGGTGTGCAGCGAAGAATGGAGGGCGAGATGCGGACCTGTCGGTAGTTTGGCCACCGCAAAGACCACCACAGACCAGACCCTTCTGTGTTGGTGCATGAATGCAGGCTTTCTTCATTCTCTGTTTTGTCTATAAACTCTGTAGAGTATGTGATAGATGGCCCATCATGACCATGCCGCCTTACCAGCCACGTGAAAAATAAGGAAACAGACTCCAAAAGGTTAAGTGGCTTTGGTGAGAGAGCTGGCATACAGACCTGGGTCAATGTGCCTGCTTTGGGCACTAAACGACATACTTCTCCAAATGACGTCCTATAGTCCAGAAGTTGTAGACCAATTTCCCAATTCTAAACTCATTCCTTTTCTGCCCTGGCTGGGTGGCTCAGTGTATAAAGCATCCACCCAGCGTGCCAGAGGTCTCAGGTCCAACCCCCAGTCAGGGCGTGTGTGAGGAGCAATGAGTCCACAACTTCATGGAACAAGTAAGTGAAATGACGAGTTGATGCTTCTCCTTCCCTCCCTCTCCCTCTCTCTCAGATCAATGGAAAAAATTTTAATCCATTTCTGTTCTGAATGTCCCCCATAAAGCTGCTTTTCAGCTCTGTTGGGCATTTTTTAGCTTCATTGATAAAAATGACTTTTTAATATTTTGCTAAAAAAGAAATCAAAGTTGTTTCTCTGTTCTATTATGTCTTAATTTCTTTAAATGTATTATCTAAACTTTTAACATGAGAATATTGGATCAGAAAATATATTTCATATTTCAGCCATACCAGATAGGGTTTATAAGGTGTCCACTCACCGACTGGTTCTCATCACCACGTGGCCTGGCTCCCACCCATGCCTGCTGTCATTACTGTCCCGGTTCTGGTCCCATATGGATGGGGAATGTCCACACCATGGAGCTTAGTTGTCTTACATTGATGGACAGTGCACTTCCTTTTTAATGCAGGGAGTGGTTATAACTTTGTCCCATCTGGGACACTGTAAATGTCAGGGGGGAAGAAAGGCTGGATGAGGACATCTCCAGCTTCAGTTCCTCCCCGGGGAGTGAGACTGGAATGCCCTCTTGTCAAGTGGCCAGCTAATCAGTCGGTATTTCCACGTTGCCACAGGTGTCCGCTGTCTGGGCCGTCAGAAGCTACAGACACCGAGGAGCCTGTGGCTGGATCATTGCCAAGGCCAGGCCAGGGTGGGGTCAGTATTGATCCACCACCAAGTGAACAAAAACAGCACCAAGCGGAAGGATTAGTGTACAGTGCCAACGTGTCCTTTCTTTGGAAGAGCTTTCTCAAGTTACGTCTTTTTTTCATTTTTGGTATTCAAATAATTTTCATAAGGGTCGGTGTTTATTGCTATGAGAAAATAAAAGATTGGCAATTCTGTGTCAGCCCCCAAAGTAATTTCAAACATTTTCTCAAAAAGTCATGTTATCCAAAAAGACCAGGAACCTGCGGCCGAGAATGCATTTGAGACATGAAGTGAGGGGCAGAAATGAACTCTAGAGAATTCCCTCCTGGGGTGCAGTTCTGAGCTTTGACAGCAGGTGGCCCCACTCCTGCCCTGGCTTCTGTATCCCCAAGGTCTTGGATGACTCACAGGAAGTAGAAGGCGGGTCTGTGTACACTCATTCTACAGAGCTTATCAGATAGACATCTCGGCTCTAAGATGATGGCCATTTCCAGTATAAAACAAAAAAGGGACATTCTAGCAAAACTGACATGCAAATAAAACAAACAACCTTTTCCCCATCCTATAATCCTCTCCGAGCACCAGCCTCATCTTCACATCCTGACAGGCTGTAGCTAGACAATCCAATGGAAGCAGCCTACTTATTCCGAATACGTCGCTGGCTGAGAACGGTTCACAAGCACTGGCTCAGTCTCTTCCTCTGACCTAAAGACAACAGTAACAGCTGAACGGCGCCAGAGCTGAGATGAACGAGAACCTTGAGGTCTCACCAGCCCCAGTTCTTCCATCAAGGAGTTGTTTGTAACCTAGAGGTATCATTTGGGCCTCAGTGTCCTCATCTGCAAAATGAAAAAATTGAGCTATATTTGTGGTTTTCATGTTTTTTTAAATGAGTGCCTTAAAAATGTTTTGTGTACTGAACACTCATATCTACAGTCAATGAAGCAGAGATGTTAGGATCAAATGGCCTGAGGCCCCACTGAGCCTCTTTTCCCTGTAAAGGTCTTGTGGACTTCCTTGGACCACTAGGGTTCTATGGAACACAGTTTGAGAACCACTATGTTAGATGACCTCTGGGCCCTTGCAGCTTTGACATATTCTAATGCTCTACCCAACTCTTCCTGTCTGGCTCGCTCTGTGGCTTAACATCCGAAAAGTCCCTTAGCAATTAGTACCGTAGAGGTAAAAACTGCTCTTGGAAGGGAGTTAAGGCAACAGCATTGGAATGAGATTAAAAGAGAAGAAAAGAAATAAGGAGAAAGGAAAAATTAGAAGGTAGAAGCAGATGCAGGAAACAAGTAGCTCACACCCAGATCCAAGATGGGAACCAAAGTTTACACTCCTCTTTCCAAACGGTCAACGCAGGCTCCAGATTCTTACAAAACCTCATTAACTTGAAATATAGGAGACTAGACTGAAAAACAGATCCTGTATTCATCTGCTTTCTATTTTTCTATGTTTGTTTTTTAAAATAATAGAGCATCTCGTTATGAGAGAATAGCGAGGGCCTTGGGTTTCACATTGGTTTGGACAAGCCAGCAGCGAGAGGAAATTTGTTGTGACTGTGTCCAGCCTGGGACCTTCCCCTGACAGATCAGGCCAGAAAAAACGTTATGCCTGGAAGCAAATGGGCAAAAGAATGAAGGGGAAATGCCTAGAGAACAAATGAAAGAAGAACCTCTGACTCTGGGAATGAGACCTGAACCTCGAGCGTCATCGCACAGTGAGCACAAACAAGCTCAACTGCGGGTGGCTCGGCAATGTTTGCTTTTAATGTGCTCTTTTCCAAAAATATATAGTTCCATAAAGAAAGGTGACCGTAAAAGTGGCTTTTTTATTTTTTAAAGAGAGTTTATTTTATTTTTTGTGGCAGAAACAGAGAGAGTCGGAGAGAGGGACAGATAGGAACAGACAGGAAGGGAGAGAGATGAGGCACATCAATTCTTCGTTGCAGCTCCTTAGTTGTTCATTGATTGCTTTCTCATATGTGCCTTGACTGGGGGTTACAGCAGACCGAGTGATCCCTTGCCTGAGCCAGTGACCCTGGGCTCAAGCTGGTGAGCTTTTGCTCAAACCAGATGAGCCCGCGCTCAAGCTGGCGACCTCGGGGTCTCAAACCTGAGTCCTCCGCATCCCAGTCCAACGCTCTATCCACTGCGCCACCGCCTGGTCAGGCAAAAGTGGCTAACTTTTAACTCGTATAGTTTATAATGTGCCTTGTAATGTCTTAAATGCTTTCTATTTAATCCTCACAATATCCAAGGTAGATGCTTGTACCCTTTTTACAGACAAAAGGGAGAAGATTCGGGTAGTTAAATAACTTGCCCCAAAGTTCTCATCTGTGGCAGAGCCAGGATTCAAACCAGGTCTGGTTGACTCTCTAGCCAACTGGAAGCAGTGTCACTGGTGGGCCAAGTCCGGAGGCCAGAATTCTAAATATATGGATGATGGCACTATGAACTACAAACAGAGAGATTAAAACTTTAGCCAAGCCTGACCAGGCGGTGGCGCAGTGGATAAAGCGTCGGACTGGGATGCGGAGGACCCAGGTTCGAGACTCCGAGGTCGCCAGCTTGAGCGCGGGCTCATTTGGTTTGAGCAAAAAGCCCACCAGCTTGAACCCAAGGTTGCTGGCTCCAGCAAGGGGCTACTCGGTCTGCTGAAGGCCTGCCCGTGGTCAAGGCACATATGAGAAAGCAATCAATGAACAACTAAGGTGTTGCAACGCGCAATGAAAAACTAATGATTGATGCTTCTCATCTCTCTCCATTTCTGTCTGTCCCTGTCTATCCCTCTCTCTGTAAAAAAAATAAAAAAATTAAAAAAAAAACAAAAAAAACTTTAGCCAAAGTGAGGCCTTGGCCTGTTGGCTCAGTGGTAGAGCATCGGCCTGGCGTGCAGAAGTCCCGGGTTCGATTCCCGGCCAGGGCACACAGGAGAGGTGCCCATCTGCTTCTCCACCCCTCCCCCTCTCCTTCCTCTCTGTCTCTCTCTTCCCCTCCCGCAGCCGAGGCTCCATTGGAGCAAAGATGGCCCGGGCACTGGGGATGGCTCCTTGGCCTCTGCCCCAGGCGCTAGAGTGGCTCTGGTTGCGACAGAGTGACACCCCGGAGGGGCAGAGCATCGCCCCCTGGTGGGCAGAGCGTCGCCCTCTGGTGGGCGTGCCAGGTGGATCCCGGTCGGGCGCATGCGGGAGTCTGTCTGACTGTCTCTCCCCGTTTCCAGCTTCAGAAAAATACAGAAAAAAACAAAAAAATAAAAACAAAACAAAACAAAAAAACTTTAGCCAAAGTAGGCCCTGGCCCGGTAGCTCAGGGGATAGAGTGTTATTCTGGTGCACCAAAGTCATGGGTTTGATTCCCGGGAAGGACACATATGAGAAGCAAACAATGAATGTACGACTAAGTATAACAATAAGTTGATGCTTCTCTCTCTCTCTCTTTTTTTCTTTCTTACCCTTCTCCCTTCCTTTCTCCCAAATCAATGAAAAAAAACCCCACAAAACTTTAGCCAAAGTGGTCATACCTGATTAAATACAATGGAAAGGCACTAAGAAAATAAAACAAAAAAACTGGAAGACTATTAAAAGGATAGAGTTCAGACTGAAATAGTCACTGAAAACCAGAGGATCTATGCAAATAGGTGGTCTGCCTGTGCTGTTGAAACAGAAGAGCTCGGTTCCCGTCCCGGGTTCCTCCTTCTCTCTCACAACTCACTGTCACACGAAGACTTCTGACCCGCACGTGGGGGTGGGGGACTCACAACAAGCAGTTCTCTGTGATACCAGCTGGGTGTCCTTCAACTCTGACACTATCGATCTGGAAACAGCCTCAGATCCCACAGGTTAAGGCAGTGATTCTCAAACTTTTTGAAGTCGGGGCGCATTTAAAATCCTACAAATAATTGTAGGCACACTATATACAAAATTCTGAGAAATATGTTATAATAATTAAGTCAAATATTAAAGAAAAAAATATAAAGTCCAAGCATGCTTTTATGGTAATTAAACAAAATAAATACAACAAAATTAAATTTATTCTGACATTAAAAAAACATTTTTATGTTACATTTTTTGAGTTGTGCTTTTTAGAATTTGTAAAAAAGAGGGGTTAAAAATTTAAAAACTACAAAAAAAGTTATTTTTTCATATATAGAGAGACATTCTTAATAAGATTTAGTAAATTTGGCAGGTCCCGGCATGAATGTGTTAAGTTTTTTCATTCTTGTGTTTAGGAGAAATGTGAGCCTGATGTGTCCTAGCGATTTCTTCAATGTTTGGGCATATATTTGAAAGGCAAACTCTCATTTCCTCATCAATACATTGAAGAATTTCTCTCTTTTTACTCTTAATTGTGTTGAGTTCAGAAAACCCCCACCCTACATATCATCTTAACTTGACACCAAACAAAAGATAGAAGAAACTTGCCTCCAATCTTTCTGGGGAACATGGGGGGTAGTGTAAACAATCCAGCACCACATCTTAACAGCCTTTTGCAACCTAACCAGGCAAGTGAGGTGGGGGGTTGGGCAGACTGTCAGCTTACAGCCAATTCCCCACACCTCTGTCCCCCAAAAATCTAAACTCCAAAAACCCCGTTGGTTTTTTGGTCTCCAACAGGCACATATTTCTCTGGAATACCATAGGGTGCACCTGGAAATCTTCTAGGGTGCACCATTACGCCCTGGCGCACACTTTGAGACCCTGGTTAAGGTCTCAGTCCCACAAGCCTGCCTCCCCTCACCTTCAATGCCAATCACAAACTAAGTGTGCTTCTGAACAACTGGCTATTAAATCAGCGGTTCCTACGACCTTCTCTTCGGGTTCGATGAACTCTCTAGAGCAGCTCACAGAAGTCAGGAAAAGAGTTTCCTTACTATTTACCAGATTATTGTAAAAAGATGTGACAAAGGATACAGATGGACATCCCGATGGAAGAGACGCACAGGGCACCAGATGTGGGAAGGGGTACGAAGCGTCCAAGCTCTTCCCAAGCCTCCCACTATCCCAGAACCTTCGCATATTCACCAACCCAGAAGCTCTCCAAAACCCATGCTCGCTGGATTTCTATGGAGGTTTCATCACTTAGGCATGATCAATCGCTACCTCCATTTCTAGCCCCTGTCCTCCGCCCCTTTGAATAATGGGGTAAGGCTAAAACCTAAGCTTCTAATCATGGCTTGGTCTTTCCAGTGATCAGCCCCCATCCAGGAGCCCACCAAGAACCACCTTGTTAGAACAAAAGACAGCATTATCACCTAGGACATCCCAAGGGATTTAGGAGCCCTGTGTCAGGAACAGAGCTCAAATATTAGAAAAACAGATGCTCCTAGTCTCTGATCACTTAGGAAATTATAAGGTTTTGGTAGTTCTATGCCAGGGACCAGGACAGATACATATATTCTATTTTCTCACGGTTGTCTGTTATAGCATCTTGCCAAAACAGCTGGACTAACAATAAATAAATCTGGGAAAACTGTTCAGGAAGGCTAAACTTCAAATAAAAACCAGATAGCAGTCCCTGGCCAGTTTTTTCAGTGGATAGAGCATTGGCTCAGCGTGTGGATGTCCCGAGTTCAATCCCTGGTAAGGCACACATGAAGCGACCATCTGCTTCTCTTCCCCTCCCTCTCCCCCTTCTCTCTCTCTTCCCATCTCACAGCCAGTGGTTCTAGTGGTTCGAGTGTCAGCCCCAGATGGGGGTTGCCGGGGGGATCTTGGCTGGAAAGCATGTGGATGTCTGTCTCTCTATCTTCATTTCTCTCACTGAAAAACAAAACAAACAAACAAACAAAAACCAAACAAACAGATAGCAAGGGCGAAATTCAGGGTTTCAGATGAGGCTGTGAGCCTACTGAATGGGATGCATGAGCCGTAAGTATTATGATGGCCTGGACCGAACAGGTCAACCTAGGTTTCACACATCATTGTGTTCAAGCAGCTTCTCACATAGCAACGCTGCACAGTGCACCCCGGGGTGAGCAGCAGAGGAGTGAATGACTGACCTTCCAAGCAGCATAGAGAGGCTAGAAGGAAAAAAAAGGTTAAGCAAGGAAGGCTGAGGGCAGATGAGAGTATCTTGGGGCAGAGACAGCCTTGGACATCCATCAGGCCTCTGGCCTTCACAGCTTACTGTACATAGTCAGGCTCTCTGCTGATGTGCTCAGGTGTCACCCTGGCCCTGGGGCAGCCCCATTGCATGCTCAGTCCTGAGCTTACCCACCCTGGCTAGGAACCTGCAGCTGTCAAGGGTCGTGTTTCTTCATTCATTCACTCAAACATGTGTTAAGCATCTGCCTATGTCAGACCCTCTGCAGGATGCTAATAATTTAGGGATTCTTAAGACTCATAATCAAGTGGAGAACACAGAAGTGTTTACAGGTATTTAGAGGATAGTCAAAATATATGTGAGCACGAAACACCAAACTCTTCCTGGGAAAGAATTGATCCAAGTCAGTAGCTGGAGGAGAGAAGGCGAGGAATCAGAGTAGTGATTTTCAACCTTTGTCATCTTGTGGCACATGTAAACTAATGACTAAAATTCTGCCATACACCCAAAAATATATTTTATCTCTTGCTGATCTGACAAAAGAAAATAGATATAATTTTGATGCATACACACTGGATGGCTATTGTTTGTGTTGGCTGTTGTCATTCTTTTTATCTGACAATCTAAGGGAAAAGAGGTCAGTGCCCCCAACTAAACAGTCAGGTATTTCATGTTTTAAAACTTTGTGGCACACTGGTTGAAAATCGCTGGAAGAGCAGCGGTTCTCAACAGGGGGTGATTTCGCCCCCTGGTGGACAGACCTCTACAACAAAGAATTGTCTGGCTCAACAATGCTGAGGTGGGGAACCCTGAATGGGGGAAAGAATAAGAGAGTAGTACCTGTGGCTTTTAGGAACCAGTGGATGTGCAGGTGATGAAGAGGAAAGGGGGGAAGCAAGGAGGATTGGCGCATTCCTTCCTTGGGGAAAGGTGGCTGGAGACAGGGCCGTTCATGGAGGTCAGGGATCAGGAGCAGGTTTCTGGGAAAGCTATTACTGCAGTATGAGATATGCTAAATTAAGTCCATGTGGGACATCCTAGGAAAGATGGCTAGGTGGGTCTAGAATCTCACTACTCAAAGTGTGGTCCGTGGACCAAGAGCATGGATACGACTCAGGAGCTCACTAGAAATGCCATGTTTTAGGCCTTACACCAATCATCATATATTTTAAGAAGCCGGATGATTATCATACACATTCACACTTGAGAAGCATTGGTTTAATGCACAACAGACAGTCTGTGGGGTGGATGTGGGAGTCATTTTACATTATTGCTTCTTCCTCCAGCAACCCTGAGACATGAGGATGATCAGAGCCACTGTGCTGGTTGTAAGGCTGTGCCCTGCACAAAGATGCCTGGTTGAAGATGCCACTTGACATTTACCCTGAAGGAAAGGATGCATTTTTCTTATTCTGCTTGCCAAGTAATGGGCATAGAGGCTGTGACCACCCAGAAAGTGTATTGTTCTAATTTGCACAAGAGCCCTGTGGCCTAGCTGTGGCCCTGGATGCTGTCCAGTTCCACATCCCCTTATTTGCAGTTTTGAAATCTATAAAACCCTGGAAACCAAAAGCTTTTTCATAGATTTGCGGCAAGCTCATTTGGCAGCAAAAGCTGGCCTTTACTAACATGAGACTAATTATAGATTTTATTTATCCCACTTACTGTGAAAACTCATACATTTTCCTGCAGAAAATATTAATGTGTTTTCTTAAGGGGGACAGCCCCACACCCTACTGGAGTATTAGGTAATATGTGCTATTTGCACAGCATTACTTTTCTACCATTTGAAAAATTCTGAATTCTAAAACACATCTGATCCAGGGCTCTCAGGTAAGGGCTGTGAACTCGTACTAGCCCAGTTTTCCAGATGGAGAAACTGAGGCTCAGAGAAGTACAGGAGGGAGCCAAGGTTCATACCCATGCTCTTTCCGTATCAGGTGAGTTCCAAAAAGCTTAACGAGAAAAAGGCAGATGGATACACAGCCCAGGCCTTTTCCAGGCAACGTCTATTCTCAGACAGAAACCTGGGTCAGGGGCACCGGGATCTGCCTCTTTGTGTGGATCTCCCGTTAACACAACGCCAGTCCCTGCACTTGAGTTTCGGATTTCGAAACGCGCCTCGGAATGTTCTGACAGCGCCGAGGGTGAGGCACCCTGGGATGGGAGCATCCATCAACGGCAGTCTCCTTGGCAGACACAGAATCCCAGCGATATCGCAGAAGGATGAAAGCAACTGTTGAGATGAAACAAACGAGGGCGAACCAGCAGGGGTGGTCCCTCTGCGGCGCGTTCTTGTTCTGCAGCTGGAGGGCTGCGGTGGCAGCAGCGGGCGCAGGTGGCAGCTCCCGCTTGAAAAGACTTCGGTGCGCTTTGGAGAACGCCGTGCCTGTCATTTCTTCAGAAGCAAGGGTCGCTGCGGATTCCTCTGCTCCTTCAACAAAGAATGGATTTATTCTCTTGACAGAAATAAACCCGAAGCTAGAAATTCATCAGCCAGATAAGAGTCAGTGTGCCGTCTCTGAAACCTTGCAAACTCTAAAATTATATTCATGGGGTATATTCATGTCCGTATTCTTCACTTTCGAGTTCACACCTCGTGGTGTTGCCACAAAGGTGGATGTTGAAAGTATGGCATCGTGTCTTTAAAAAACAATGATTACCCATTATCTATTTAAATTAACTTAAATTTTTATTTTTTAAGTTTTTTTAATCTTGAAAGATACTGTGGTGACTAATTGAACTCAAAACTGTCTTCCAATAACTTTCTGATTCTTCCCATTGTATAGACGCAAATCGCACGTGCAGGAGTAGTTATCACTTTGTATTATTTTATATACACATTTACATATCTTCTCTGGACAGGTGTTTATTCAAAGCTTTTGCCCATTTTAAAAATTGGCTTGTTTGCCTTATTATTGAGTTGTAAGAATTCTTTATAGATTTTTGCACAGAAGTCCTTTATCAGAAATGTTTGGCAAATATTTTCTTTCAGTCTGTGGCTTCCCTTTTCATTTTCATTTTTTAAAATTAATTTTTAGAGAAAAAAGAAGGAAGAGAGAGAGAGAGAGAGAGAGAAACACTGAATGGTTGTTCCACTTATTTATGCATTCATTGGTTGATTCTTTTACGTGCCCTGACCGGGGATCAAACTCTCAACCTTGGCATGTTGGGATGATGCTCTAAGCCTTGGTTTTTCATTTTCTTAACAGTATCTTTCAAAGAGGAAACATTTTTTATTTTGATGAAATCCCATTTATCAATTTTTATTTTATGGCTCATGTGTCCCATTTAAGAAATCTCTTCCCAACTAAGGTCTCCAAGGATTTCCGCAATGTTTTCTCATTGAGGTGTAGTTTAGATCTTACATTTATGTCTACATCCATTCAGAGTTCATTTTGTATGTGCTATGAAGTAAGTAAGGGTCATAGTTAACATACAGATATCCAGTTTTTGAAGTGCCATTTGTTGAAAGAACTGCATTCTCACATTGGTGTCTGTCAAAAATCAGTGACACCACACACACACACACACACACACACACACACACACACACACAAAATATCAAGTAACTATGTATGTGTGAGTATCATTCTGGACTCTATTCTGTTCCACTGATCTCTATGCCTGTTCTCATGCTGATATGCTGTCTTCATTATTATAACTTCACAGTAAGCCTTGCAATCATGCAATTTCCTCCAGTATGCTTTTTTGTTTTGTTTTTACATTGCACCACCTCTGACCTCCAATACAAGGTTTAATAGAAGTGGTTAGGAGAAAAGCACTCTGTTTTTCACTATAAAGTACGACTGCAGCAGTAGGCTTTTTGTAGATGCCCTCTGTCAGCAGACTGCAGTGGCCAATTCACTATTTTGTTAAGGGTTTTGTATCTACGTTCGTGAGAAATATTGTCCTGTAGTTTCCTTTTCTTGTAATGTCTTCATCTGGTGTCAGGGTAATGCTGGCCTCATAACATGACTTAGGAGGTGCTCCTTCTATTTCTAGAAGAATCTACCATCCTATCATTTGTTTTCTATGATTGTATCTTCCATTTTTACTTTGTCTTTTCTTTCCCTTCGTTTTCTTGGATTTTTTAAATGATTCCATTTTTCTACTCTTGGCTTATTAGCTACTCCTTTGCTTGTTTGTTTTTTGTGGTTACTTTAAGATTTATAGAATCTATCTTTAAACTTACTACAGTCTACCTTCAAAAACATATCATACTATATACATATTTAGTATAAGAACTCCACACAGATTATGTCTTTTCCTTTTTACAATTGTCATATATTTTTTCCTGCCTCTTATAAATTATATGATGTATTATCATTTTTACTTTATCAGTAAACTATCCTTTTAAAGAAAAAAATTAATATTCAACTCATTTCTGGGACTCATTGTTCCTTTGCATAACTCCAAATTTGTGGTCTCATTTTCCTTCAGTTTGAAAAACTTTCCTAACATTTCTTGTACTGTGGGCCTATTGGCAATAAATTGTCTCATCTTTTGTTGAAAAACTCTTGATCAAATATGAATGTATGTGGCCATTATTGAAATATTCTTAAAGATTTTTTCTGTCTCCATCTATTTTCTAGGACTCCACTCATATATTAGGCCACTCAATCTTGTCCCGTTCATCACTATAATTTTTTTTTTCAGTTTTTATTTCCTCTAGGTGCTTCATTTTGGATAGTTTTGTTGCTATGCATTCAAATTCACTGGTTCTCAATTCTGCAATGTTAATCCTCTGGAATTTTCCTTTCAGACATAGTTTTTCATACCTGTAAGTTCCATTTGGGTCTTTTTTAAATCTTCCATTTCTTCTTTCTTTACAATGATCACATTTTCCTCTATATCCTTACAAATGGAAATTATATAGACATTTCTTTAACATTCTTGTCTGCTAACCTGTCATATGCCATTTGGGGGGTTATTTCTATTGACTAATTTTTTTACATGTTTTTGTCTTTTCGCATGTCTGTCAACTTTTAATTTGATGTTGGTGTTTTTAATTTGATGTTGTTGAGTACTCGATTTTTTTTCCTTTAAGAGATGTTGGATTTCATGGTGGGCATTATATTACTTGTGGGTTAGATTTATCCTTTTGCAGTTTTTTTTTTATAAATTCATCTAGGGCTCTAGCATAGACTTTATTCTAGAGCTAAGTAAGCTCCAGGTGTAAAGTGTAATCTTTCTGAGGATCCTACTTAGTGCCCCAAATATTCAATGAAATATTTTACTCTGGCTAGAGCAATCAGACCATTCCTGACACTGTTAATCCTCTGGGTATCTTGTCCATTTGATGGGATCTTACCCTATACATGCACTCATTGGTGTTCAAAGACTCCAAGGACCTTTCTCCAAATTTCTGAAGCTGTTTCTTGGTGTAGCTCTCCTCACTCAGGCCCCCTATTCTGCCAATTCTAGACACTATGGCCTCTCAGAACTTCAGTCTGTCTTCTCAAATTAAAAAAAAAAATGATGGACTGAGTCTGGGATTCCCCTCTGCGGACCACAGTCTGGGAGTTACCTCCAGATAGAAAGCTTTGGCAGTGATAGACTGCACCTCAGTGGCTGCCTTTTCTCAGGGATCCCAGCCTGTTCCATCCTGGTGTCCAATCTCTGAAAATAGATGTTCCCTATATATTTTTTTCTTTCTTTTGTGTGTGTGTGTGTGTGTGTGTGTGTGTGTGTGTGTGTGTGTATTTTTCTGAAGCTGGAAACCGGGAGAAACAGTCAGACAGACTCCGCATGCGCCCGACCGAGATCCACCTGGCACGCCCACCAGGGGCGACGCTCTGCCTACCAGGGGGCGATGCTCTGCCCCTCCGGGGCATCGCTCTGCAGCGACCAGAGCCACTCTAGCACCTGGTGCAGAGGCCAAGGAGCCGTCCCCAGCGCCCGGGCCATCTTTGCTCCAATGGAGCCTTGGCTGCGGGAGGGGAAGAGAGAGACAGAGAGGAAGGAGGGGGGGTGGAGAAGCAAATGGGCGCTTCTCCTATGTGCCCTGGCCGGGAACCGAACCCGGGTCCCCTGCACGCCAGGCGGACGCTCTACCGCTGAGCCAACCGGCCAGGGCGATGTTCCCTATATTTTGTCCACTTTCCTGTGGTTTCTCTTTTGAGTGGGGGGAGTAAGGTAATTTTGGACTGTGTTTACCCCTCAAAGTCCTATGCAGAAGTCTGCTTATTGTTTCAATAACTGTAGCTAAGTCAATAGCACATGGCTTACTTAATTAACCCCTTAACCCTGAAAATTTAGTTAACCCCTTAACACCAAGAATTCTAATTTTAAAACAATTATAAATAGTACCAATATGAACAATATTGTTATGAAAAAATCTTTTATTTCCTTTAGAGGATATTGTCTTAAGATTTAGTAGAGTTACTAGAAAAAAAGGATATGAACAATTTTATAGTTCTTTTTGCAAGATTTCCTTATTGTCCCTGGAAAAATGAAACCCATTTACAGCATCACTAGGCGCTGTGATATGAACAAGTATTTCTCTTTATCATCAGCATCGGGCTTTTCCTTTTTAATTGACTTTTATTAGTTGGAGCCATGAGTAATGGTGCCTAGAAGATAGCTCAATTTACCATTTTTTCTTATATTGCTAAGAAAATTATGCATTTTCCTGTAAAAAAAATTAAGTGTCTAGATTTTCTTATGTATGAACTATCTGCTCATCAACTTGACAATATAGCAAGAGGAATTGTGGTATTTATACTGTAAGATCTCATTACACTTTGTAGAATAGTAAGCTATTATCTGTTGTGTTTTTCACATAGCTTAACTCCCTCTTTTAGTTTACATATGATTTTCACTTTATGTAAATTTCTTTAAGTAACAGGTGGTTAAATTTTCTTATTAATTATCAGTGGTTCTCTTTTATTCAGATAATTCTCTGAATAATAAACTTTATTATAAGTTGATACAGTTATATTTTTTTATCAACTTCTAAGTGGTGAAAACCAAAACACAAAATAAAAAGTGGCTTCCTTCTCTTTTTATGAGCATAGCTGCCGCCGTAAATGTTAAAGTCTTGATTTCTCTTCATTCTGCATTTCATCTACCAGGCTTTAACTTCCCCAAGCTACATCTGTGTTGTTGCCACCATGTCCCTTGTGTCTAGCAAAATGCCTGTGACACTGACATTCATTTAAAAAGTAATTATTGGGATTCTACTATGAATGATATCAAGACTCAGTGCGTGGATTATCCCAGTAATTTGACATCTTTTTAAGAGACAAGTTTATATCTTGGGCTTCTCCTATTTCTTCAGTCTGGTTTATGGATATTAATGTTCCTTCATTCCCTCTAGGAATGTACTAGACAATTTTTCTTTCAGAAAAGCCTTCACCAATTCAAATCTGCAGTGCCCCTCATGAAAGTTCTTGTAGCTGTGGGATGGGGAGAGGGGCTGGCAAATTTCTTCAGTATAATTCTTACAATTCTTACAAACCTCCTTTTGGCTTCTCTAAAAGAATGGTCAAACTAGTCTATGTGAAAGGTCAGGTTAAAGGCCAATCTGACCTTCAGAGATTAACCTCGCCAACCCTCCATGAGTACTGACAACCCTATTTCTGTGAGCTTTGTGCAAGATTTCCCCAAAGCCTTCTTTCTCTATTCTCTGTTTAAGTTTAAGAGGTA
Source organism: Saccopteryx leptura (assembly GCF_036850995.1). Classification (NCBI taxonomy): domain Eukaryota; kingdom Metazoa; phylum Chordata; class Mammalia; order Chiroptera; family Emballonuridae; genus Saccopteryx; species Saccopteryx leptura. Next base: position 293,472,473 of record NC_089503.1, on the reverse strand, counting down.
AGTAAACTCCAAACTTGTTTTGTAATTACATGTCTCAACATTTCGTTTTGACTTAACTCCTTAGAAGAGCCTGTCTTTAATTCGGATCTCTGAAACCTTGACCATAAGCTGTCTTTCTGTGAGTGTCATTACTATGTGGGTCTCTCTGTCATTCCCTCCCAACAGCTAAATTGAGGTTGCCATTCAGTTTAGAATATTGCTCTTCAATGATTTCCATTCACCTTGGCCTTTTCTCTGGAGCCCCAGACACTGTGAGACCTGCTTGTTCTAGTTCATCAAGCACCTGCCAGGACTTCCAAGGTCTGTTAGGCTTGCATTCTACTGCCTGCCTTTGTAATTGGGTCTTTTTTTCTTTTTTCTTTTTTTTTGCACCTGAAGTTAGAAGCAGGGAGGCAGAGACAGACTCTCACATGCACCCAACCGGGATCCACCCGGCATGCCCACTAGGGGGCAATGCTCTGCCCATCTGGGGCATTGCTCCTTGGCAACCAGAGCCATTCTAGCACCTGAGGTGGAGGCCATGGAGCTGTCCTCAGTGCCCAGGCCAACTTTGCTCCCATGGAGCCTTGGCTGTGGGAGGGGAAGAGAGAGAGATAGAAAGAAAGGAAAGGAGGGAGGGTGAAGAAGCAGATGGGTGCTTCTCCCATGTGCCCTAGCCGAGAATCAAACCCAGGACTTCCACACGCTGGGCCGATGCTCTACCACTGAGCAAACTGGACAGGGCCTGTGATTGGGTCTTGACTTAGGCTGCATACAGGTGCACCTCCCACCCGTAAGTGGCTCTTTGTGCCAAATCAATAACCTTCATTAACACTTTGTATGAACTGCCGGGTGACAGGTTCAAGTGAAATCCAGCCTAGGAGTCCAGTCTGGAATAAGAGGCACACCAAGCGCTGTGTGGTCTTTGGTGGTGGAAGAGAGGGATCGAGGAGGTTAGGAGCCTCCCCCACCTCTTCATCCCTCAAGAGAACTCAGAATCCAAGGCTACACCTGGCAGTGCAACACAATTTGCTCTCGTGTGTCACACCCACCTCTGCCCCACGTTCGTGTCACCCCAGCCACGCTCTGAGCCTTAGCTCTCTGTCTCCCATGCTTGCTCTGCTTTCCTTTCTAACAACGGTCATTTCTTAATCTTCTACGTTAACTCGTATCTTATTCTCTAGGCTTCCTGAGGGTCATTGGCAACCTGGACATATTTGGTTAAATTTTTTTTTTTAAGCTATTTACACTTTGAGATTTTGAACAAGCCAGGAAAGAAGTGTTTTTGGATTTTTAAAACCCACATATGGGCTTCTTTTTATTTATTAACAGCTTTTATACATTTTCAATATTATTCCTGAAAGCAGCTGTTTCTTTGGGGCTGTCTTTCACACCTGCCTGTCACTTCAGATTTCCATTAGTTAATTTACAAATCTGAACGGGGAGTTATAAAAGCAAAGCACAAGGTAATGTTACTGATTTTTAAATTTGACTCATATACCTGAGAGTCATTGAGAAGCTATGTCTACCCAGCTTGGGTCGTGGAGAGACCACTGGTTCAGCCTCCATCCCCTACATACTGTTTCTGAGGTGTTAGAACTAATATAATACTTGCCAAACTTATATTAGTTATGCTTGCGGGTTTTCCCCTCACTAGACTGTACAGCTCTGAAGGGAACATTTTCCTCCTTATCCATGATTGTACTTAGTACGATGCAAATGAATAACATGTGCTTAACTGGGAAAGTCATCATCTATTTATACTTCCAAAAATTTTTAAGAAAGCCTATAAAAATGTTAATTATCTGGCATTGGGGAAAATGTGACACGACTGACTTAAAGAAGGAAAAGTAAGTAGGGATAACGTTCCTTTCCCAGGATGGAACAAAAACAGAATGTTCAGCATTGGACTCAAGGAAGGCACCTTTTCAGATGACAGATGGTAGTGGCTCTTCAGGTTCGTGAAATAACAAAACGACACTGACAGGACGATGTGGAAAATACAAAAGGGAAAAATATCCAAACTATATAGACACAAGGTGGCTTGGGATCATATCATTGGAAGCCATTATCTCCATGTTTATTTTTGCCAAAATGGGTCCAACAGTGAACATAGGCTCATTGGTAAGAATGAGCCGTGACACAGCACAGCAGAGATGATTCTCTTCCTGCTGGGCCATGGGCACATGCCGACCCTGGTCTTGGTCACATTAGGTTTAAGCTGCCTCACCTGGAGGGGACCACTCAGGACCTGGGCAGGGGCCTCTGGCACAGTCAGTAGTCAGCTGGCTGGCATTATTAGATTAATGTTATTTGAGGTGCTTGTTGAGGCTTTAAGTAAATCCCCACCAGGCTTAGTTTATCTGTTCATCCCACATGCATTTATTGAGACATCGAGGAATATCAATAAATAAATAACAGTACATGTCCTCAAGTTGGTCACAGATTATAGGATAGTAATAGTAAAATATGGTAAGGGTTCAGTCAGAACCTTGGATGGAAATCATATTTAGACAATGATACATTATTGCTGACGTTTTCCATTCTATGATGTAAAGCCAGAAGCCAGGGCCACCATCATAGTCGCCACCTGGCTCATGCAGGTTCGCATTGGATTCGGACAGTCGGTAAAGAAACAACGGAGCCAAAAACTGATAGGCCATTTTCTTTAATTCTAGCTTGCACCCGGCGGGCAAGTAAAAACACACACTGGGCTCCAAAACCCACTCACAGTCAGTGCTCAGAAAGCCACTGACTTATCCGAGTTTCCTAGAATCAAAGGTTTCTAGCTCACCAGCCTTATTCTCCTCAGTTCCCCATCTCCTTCCTTATCCCAGATACAAATTCTACACAAACTGGCATCTCACTCAGCACTCCACCATCTTGGCTGCTTCTCCTGGCCTACTCCGGTGGCCTCCTTCTGCTCTCTGCTCTGCTCTCTCCTCTAATGATAATCTCAGGAACCAAGAGGGCAAACTCTCATTCTGCCCCCATTTTATATTGTAGCTTCACAACCTCTAATCCAATATACAAAACAGGGAAGTCTCTAATACAAAGTCACTTCTCTGAGGCATGATTGGATTGTACCACCCCACATCAAAAAGGGTGGGAAAGGCTTAATCCCAAAACCAAGCCCCAGGCTACAAGGATTCTCAACACACATTAATATCACCTGGGCGACGGCCTCCTCATGTCATCTTTAACAAAGTGAGCATAATACATTTTATCTGCCCAACATATGATTAACTCTTATTCTTTGCCTTCCTATGTGGGAATAAGCCTCCTGCAATATTCATTATCACTCAGGATCCCAGAGTGAAGTGGCCTCTATAGAAATGCCCGATTGTTCTAATTATTCTAAAGTGAAATCCATTCGTCAACAATGAAACCCATGCATGGTCTTACTCTTAAATAAAAGCTGTTAAATTAATTAAGCAAGGAGGCCATCAGACTGAAGTGGCTCTAATACCTTGGCAGCCTACAGCAGCAAACCCAAATGTAAGCCCGTGAATGCCTCAAGGTTACGAAATCAAACGCCAAGGGCAACCAATCACAAACGACCAACAGGCTTTCAGCTGTAGCTAGTCAACTAATTTCCTTTCTCTGTGTCTGCATCTTCTTTATGTAAGTCTTTTCCCTGATTCCTTCCACTTCTCATTTGGTGCTACTCAATTCAAATCAATTCTTGCTCAAATAAACTCTTAAAAGTTTTAATATGCCGGCCCTGGCCAGTTGGCTCAGTAGTAGAGCGTCGGCCTGGTGTGCAGATGTCCTGGGTTCGATTCCCGGCCAGGGCACACAGGAGAAGCGCCCATCTGCTTCTCCACCCCTCCCTCTCTCCTTTCTCTCTCTCTCTTCCCCTCCCACAGCCAAGGCTCCATTGGAGCAAAGTTGGCCTGGGTGCTGAGGATGGCTCCATGGCCTCTGCCTCAGGTGCTAGAATGGCTCTGGTTGCAACAGAGCAATGCCCCAGATGGGCAGAGCATCGCCCCCTGGTGGGCATGCCAGGTGGATCCCGGTCGGGTACATGCGGGAGTCTGTCTGACTGCCTCCCCGTTTCCAACTTCAGAAAAATACAAAAAATAAAAATAAAATTTTAATATGCCTCAGTTTATCACTTTTTAAGAGAGAGAGAGAAAAGCATCAACCAGTTGTTCCACTTGGTTGTGCAGCCATTGATTGCTCAAACCAGTGAAGTCGGGTTGAGCTGGTGCCCTTGAGATTGAACCTGTGACCCCAAGATCCAGCTGGTGACCTTGGCAATCCGGGATGATGCTCTATTCACTACTCTACCAGCCAGGGCCTTCAGTTCATCTTTTAACAAAGCAGACAGCCAGGAATCTCCAAATATTTGGGAAACCTATCCAAAGCAAAAGAACACAAACAAAGCAAAGAGAAAAGAAAAATCCAGAGGAAATAGAGAAGATTAAAACAAATAAATAAAAATACCAGGTAGAGCTGGTATCTTTCAAAGAGGTAAAAGAGGATATTGTATTCAGAAAAGAAGAAATGCCAAGAATAAGGGACAAATAGTAAATAAAAGGAGCTCTTGGAAATTAAAAACAGCACAGCCAAAATAAACTCAATGGAGGGATAGGGAGATAAAGAAACCTCACAGAAAGAAGGGGTAAAATATACAAAGATAAAAAATAAGACAGATGAGAGAGGTGGTTAATCTACCCAGGAGTTACAATTTCCAACTAGTAGAAATTCCTTAGAGATAAAACAGTGAGTAGGAAATTGTCCAATAATAGTGGACATTTTCCCAGAATGAAGGAGGTATTCTATGTGTTAAACACAATGAATAAAAACAAAAAACAAACAACCCCCCCCCAAACACCAAGAGGCATATCATTATAAAATTTTTAGTAAACAAAATCTTATAGTAAAAGAAAATAATGGCAAATAGAGAAATAAAACTGCCATCTAGTAGGGATTGCAAGAAATGAAAATAACAGGGCCTGACCTGTGGTGGCGCAGTGGATAAAGCGTCGACCTGGAAATGCTGAGGTCGCCAATTCGAAACCCTGGGCTTGCCTGGTCAAGGCACATATGGGAGTTGATGCTTCCAGCTCCTCCCCCCCTTCTCTCTCTCTGTCTCTCCCTCTCCTCTCTAAAATGAATAAAAAAAAATTTTAAAAAAAAGAAGTGAAAATAACAATATAATGGTTGAAGATAACATACTGTGCAATTGAATTTACCCCATCTTGTCCCTGTTATAAGAGAGAAAGAGAAACCAAGGATGGATTTAAGTGTTTGGCCTCAGCAAGTGGAAGGATAGGGTAGTCATTTATTGAGATGGGGAAGACTATGAGAAAAGGGACATAATTTGGACAAGTTGAATTTGTGACACCTGTATTAGTTAGCTATTGCTGCATAAAAATTACCCCTAAACTTAGTGGCTGAAACCACCAAACGTTTATTATCTTATAGTTTCTGTGAGTCAGAAATCAGAGGCAGTTTAGTTGGGTGCTCTGGCTCAAGGTCTCTCCTGAGGCTGCAGTGAAGCTGACAGCTGGGCTATGGTCTCATTTGAAAGCTCAACTGAGCTTGAGGGGATCTGCTCTCTCAATCTGCTCCCATGGTTTTTGGCAGGACTCAGTTTCTCGCCACATTGGCCTGTCCACAGGGCTGCCTTATGACATCATGGTGTTTGGCTTTCCCCTAGGTGAATGGTCCAAGAGAGAGCTTGGGAGAGTGAGCATCTAGATTGAAGTGACATCCCATCATGCCCGCCATATTTTATTCATTAGAAGCGAGTCACTATGCCCAGCCTGGCCACACTCAAGGAAGGAAGATAACAAACACATGGACACAGATACCAAGAGATAGGGTTCAGTGGATGTCCATGTGGCAAGGTCATGTGGGCAGTTTGAACAACACCTGGAACTTGGGGAATAAATCTTGCTAGAAAGTCATCTTCAGTCACTGTCTAAGATACCTACCATCTCCTTCTCCCTGAATGGACTGGAGGAATCGACTCTGGGCTGAGTTTCCAGGAACATTGCCTAGAACCATCCTGTGGAATAGTCTGGGAAGGGATCTGCTATGGGCCCTGCCCCTGCTCAACCCCCCAGTGCCAAAGAGATGCCGGGTGCTAGCAGTTTCCTTGAATGACTAACTTCAGAATTGGAGTTCTCAAAGGAGCATATTCTATGTCCTAGTTCCAGGGAGTTGGAAAATGTGACTTTTTAAAAAATGTCTATTATGGGAAGATGGAATTAATGTCGTGGAGAAATATAAAGAGAGTGTTTGAAAAATGTGAGGCATCTGTAAAGAACTATTGTTCATCATGTTCTGAAAGGAACTGAGATAATTTAGCAGAAATTGAAGATCATAAAACAAATCTAACTAAGAGCCACAAAGCGATATGGAGAGATATTACAGCCATTAAAAACTCCGAAGTGTTAACCAAAAGCACAGCAAAGTCTGTAAGAAAGATACAAATGCAGAAATTAAGAATATAATAAATTAGGTGGAAGAAATAGATGAGAAAATCTCACAGAATATAGAACAAAGAGACAAAGAAATGGAAATTTTGGGGGGGAAAAGGTGAATACATAATCTCAATGCAAAAGGGCCCATGTTTAAATAAGACACCCAAGAAAAATAAAGAGAGCCTGACCTGTGGTGGCGCAGTGGATAAAGCGTCAACCTGGAAATGCTGAGGTCGCCGGTTCGAAACCCTGGGCTTGCCTGGTCAAGGCACATATGGGAGTGGATGCTTCCAGCTCCTCCCCCCCTTCTCTCTCTCTGTCTCTCCTCTCTCTCTCTCTCTCTCTCTCTCTCTCTCTCTCTCTCCCTCTCCTCTCTAAAAATGAATAAATAAAAAAATAAAATAAAAAAAGAGAAAAATAAAGAGAGAAAATAGAAGGCATGGGTTGTTTAAGAAAAAAAAAATTTTTAATTCACAGAACTAAAGGAAAATACTTGAAAGGGTTCCCTAAGTGCCAAGTTCATTGAGTACAAGAAGGCCCACACAGCTATCATATTATAAAATCTCAGAACACCCAGGATAAATATAAAGATGGTAATGATAAAATTAACTTTTTTAAAGCTAATATTTTTATAGGGCTTACTATGTGCAAGTAGGTGTTTTAATCACTTTATATAAATTAACTAATTGAATCTTCACAATAGTCCTATGACTTAACTACTGTCCTTATTATGACCATTTTCCAGATGGAAATACCAAGAAATGTGCCCGTGAAATCACAGCTAGCAGGTGGCAGAGGGATTCAAACCAGCCGTCTGCTTGGTACTCTTGCTCACTACTTTGTTTTTTTAGTAACACCGAATTCTAGAAGGCAGTAGAAAAATGCCTTCAAAGTTCCAAAGGAACATGATTTTTGAATGTAGAATTACTCCAAATATGAACCCACTTTGGGGGAGTAGAATACACTTTCAGACATGCAAGAACTCAGCTATGCAAAAATCCATTTTCCGACGCACAAACGCCTATATACTTTATCTGAAAAAGTAACTTAAGGATCAACTGTGTCAAAAGGAAAAACAAAGGTGGGCACCTGGGCAGCCGCCCAACGTGGAAATCACAGATTTACATTCCTCACTCTTTTTTAACGTTCATCTGCACAACAGCGTATTCTAAGCGCCCGTAATAATAATGTTCATTCCATCCATAGGTGAGAAAACTTTGATGGACCTATGCTTGTAATATCTATTTATTCATTTTATAAAACTCATTATGCCTTTGATGAAATACTACATTTTAATTCCCTCATGTTTGTTACTTCAGTTAACAAACATAAAAATGTAAAGAGAAAAAATGCCAAACAACCGGGGGTGACAAGCTGTCGTTTGTTTTAGCTCTGTGTTACACAATACGAAAATACCTTAAGTAACAGTTTTATTGTTTTTTTTATCAGGTATTATTTAATGTTTTCTCATTAATATTTTAAAATTCTTTTTTATAACATAATCTAGTTTTGTGCACCTCTTTTATTGTTCTTATTTAAGTATTAAATGCATGAAATAATAACCTACCTTTTGATATATCGATTTTCTTTCTTTTTTTGTGTGTGTGACAGAGAGAGGGACAGATAGGGACAGACAGACAAGAAGGGAAAGAGATGAGAAGCATCAATTCTTTGTTGCAGCACCTTAGTTGTTCATTGATTGCTTTCACATATGTGCCTTGACCAGGAAGCTACAGCACAGCCAGTGATCCCCTTGCTCAAGCCAGCGACCTTGGGCTTCAAGCCAGCGACCATGAGGTCACGTCTATGATCCCACGCTCAAGCCAGCGACCCCTGCTCAAGCTGGTGAGCCTGAGCTCAAGTCGGTGACCGCGGGGTTTCGAACCTGGGTCCTCTACATCCCAGTCCAACACTCTATCCACTGTGCCACCACCTGGTCAGGCCGGTATATTGTTTTTTTATACTTACAATGGTCATCAGAACAGAAAACCAGTTGTTAAATTATTTGAATTCCACCGCCGGACAAATTATTTATCTCCACAGTGTTTGAATTTTAATTGCCAGCTGTATCTTGAAAGAATCCCAAAAGGGCAATGCTCGCACTCAAAACACTCGGAAAGTTCAGAACCGCGGCCCCTGAGCACCCATCAGCTCTTATCTTGCTTTAGTATTTCTCTGGGAAAGAACCTCAGTTTCAGGAGGCAGATTTTTCAGTTTGGAGCCAATGTACATTCTTTCTCTGGCACCAAGGCAGATGAGATGTCTGCATCTTTGCCAGCATGTGGATCAGGCCTGGAGAGGGACCACAGGTGGAATCTGACACATCACCTGGAAACTTTTCATGAACCCAAATGCCAAGCCTTACCCCAAACCTGCTGGACCAGAACCTGCAACATAACACCCCGTCCCTTCCCCATGATTTACACGGACATGCTAATGTTTGGGAAGTCCTGCTCTTAAGGTGCAGTTCTTAACCTGGCTGTGCTTTAGAATCACCTGGAGAGCTGTGACAATATTTGGATGCCTGAGCCCTGTCTCAAAGCAGTTAAGTCAGAATCTCTGGGTGTAGAACCAAGAGGCAGCCTTGTTTTGAGATCTTCCAGGTGATTTTAATGGTCAGCTCATGTTGAAAACCTTTATGCAGCCTGATTAGGCAGAGGTGCAGTGGATAGAGCATCGGACTGGGATGCAGAAGACCCAGGTTCGAGACCCCGAGGTCACCAGCTTGGACCCAAGGTCGCTGGCTTGAGCAAGGGGTTACTCGGTCTGCTGTAGCCCCACGGTCAAGGCACATATGAGAAAGCAATCAATGAACAACTAAGGTGTCGCAATGAAAAACTGATGATTGATGCTTCTCATCTCTCTCCGTTCCTGTCTGTCTGTCCCTATCTATCACTCTTTCTGACTCTCTCTCTGTCTCTGTAAAAAGAGAGAGAGAGAGAGAGAGGGAGAATAATGAAAACCTTTGTGCAAAAGGGTCAGTCAGTCTGGTTAGGTTTCAAGGAAGCTTTTACCCTGTCTGCCTTCTTTGCAGATTCCAATATTCATTCCTTTCTCCATGGACTTACCTACTTCTGTCTTTTTCTCAATAAATGACTCTTTGTCCAGTGATTGACAGGAGTCAACCATGGATGGAAATAAAAAGTGAGCTCTGTTGATAAAATGAAGAATGAGGAGGCCAGCCTGACACCAGTAAAATCTGTATCAAAGTGACATGAGTGACAGCGAGGATTATGAGAGACTTTGGTGGTTGGGCAGAAAAGTCCACTTAATGTGGTGGCAAAAAGAGAGTCATTGGAGACCGGGGAGTGGTGGGGAGAAACAGGATGGGATGTGATGAAGGTTAGGATAAGCGTGGTAAGCTGAATCAATCAGAAGATATATATTTGCCGACTTAAAACCAAACATTGAAATAATGACACTGAGAGTATTCTTCTCAAAAAAAGTACCTACCAAGGCACTTTGCATACAAATCCACTCTGGAGCCAGAAATAAAACCCTATAAAGTCTTGCTAATTACATTCTCTAATGAATTGTGAGACTGCCTAATCCACAGTCCAGAGATTTGCACAGTCAATAACTGTGTTAAACAGCCTCAATTATTTACATATGGTGTCTCACTTTGGTGTTAATTGTATCCATTAACCCACACAGAATAGTTTTAAATTCCTGCAGGATGGTTAATGTGCTGATTCCTCGGAGGCCACTAACCACATTTTCCTTTGCTCTGAAATTATTCAGCCTTCTGGATAAATAACAAAGGAGTCTCAATTTCTTCCTCATGTGAAATGCTTCATAATATCTTTGACTTAAACTTCAAAATCAACCCTCTGGTGTTCCCTCATCCCAAAGGTGACTAAAAGACACACACTGAAGAAGAGGGAGGAGGCTTCCACCCTTCAGGTCCCCTGGGCAACAGGCGCCTGTCATTTGAGCTCATCGTTTGGAGAGTTAAGACCTTCTCCAGCTAAGCAAACCTCTCCATTTACCTAACTAATTGGGCCCAGAATGTTCCTATATTTAACCTTTTACTTTTGTTGGCATCTATTATTAATAGGCTTGAGGGCACCATCCTCCTTCTGATGATGCCTTTCAATGGATGTGGTTGATATGGTTGAATCCAAAGAACGGCACCTTTCAACAATTTGATCAGGAGTAGGAAGTCACATTAGTACTGAAGTTGTACTTAATATATCTTGTTGCACACCAGGGCTTCAGTAGACAGTGTGGTGTGTAATACTCAATGGAACAAGTGAATATTTTTTGCCTGTTACATGTTTGAGAGAGGTTTTTGAAGCCTAGGAAATACAACTAAGAGCTCTTGTCTTGGGTGCTCCTGGACATTTCATACAAAAGATTATTTGCTTGGTTTAAACAGGTATAGCAAATCATTAAATCGGTGTCCTGTGATCATGTCAATCAACTTTGTTAGCACTAAAGGCAGTGACAGATAGTTGCTTGGGTGAAGAAGAGACAGTCTCTGTCATAACCACGAGCCAAGTGAAGACTTCGACAGCAAATTTCTTCTGAAAACCCCACTTACAACACGTACTTTTGGAAGGCTGGGGTTGCTTTTGTTTTGTAGGAAATATAACTTTAAAAAAACGCAACAATAATAATACATGTTCACTGCAGAAAATTCAGTAACTATAGGAAAGCATGAAGAGAAAAGAAAGCCATCTAAAATCTCACCTTGAAATAAACAATGTTATCATTTCGGCACGTTTCCTTCCAATCATTTGAAATGTGTAGGTACACTTCAAAGTATTAATCTTTCCTCTAGCTCAAGGTCACTGAGCCCTGTGGTAGGTGCCCTCTCTTTTCTGTCGCCCAGAGCATGTCTGAGCTCCCCTTAGGGAAGAGGAAAACTGGGGCCTTTATTTGATGCCCCCCTCAGTGTTCAGTGGTCCACGGTGGGAGGCTGCCACGTTTCATCCAAGGTAGGACAGACTAGCATCTCCCGTGACCCTTTCTCTGAACCAGTTATATATTCTTTCCAAAGGAGATCGGAAGTCCTTTAATGAAGGATTCAATGGTTGCTACAAAGTCATACTGAACTGGGGAAGGAGATGATTAGAAGCATCGCTGGCCTTCTGCACTAGGACCAAGGTGGCCAGCCCCACAGCTGACTTAACTGGTTAAGGTCTTGGCATCACTGTCTTTTTAGGCACTTGGGTGACATTAATGTGGGGTAGGCAGAAATACTGGCTGGGCCTTCAGGGCTGTGCTACATGGACCTCGAGTATACCCGAATTCTTTCCACTTCTCCCTTCCCCCCTTGGTCTCTCCAACCTGCTCCTTTTACCTTAAGCACAACCCCACTCATCCCTGTAGAAAATAACAAGCTAGCTAAGTCCTGCTCCAGTCTTGCCAATTTCACAGCCTGTGAACTACCTACAGGTGGGTTGCAGTTTCTGTTGACTCCACCAGGGGCAGCATTGAGCACAGGTCTAGGGGATTGCTGACTCAGACCTGTGGGGGTTGAGCGGAGACCATGTTGGTATGGATGAAGTTGAGTTCTGATGCTGTCTTCCTAAAATAAGATCCGAAATTATAGGCCTGACCTCAGTGAGGATTCTTTCTCTTCCTGAGGCATGTGCTCCACCTTACCTGGTTTGTATTTGTTTCCTTATACTAACTTAGCAGGAAAATTGATAAACCCAAGTGGCTTCTTTATTGAAGGCAACCCACACAATAAGATCAAACTACATATATCCTGATTTTTTTCACTTTATTGTGAGAATTCCCCTGTGTCATTAAATGTTTTTGGAAAATATGACTATACATGATGATGTGTTTTATATATATATATTTTGCAAATTATGTACCATAATTATTTATACCATCCCTCTATGGTTGGACATCGAATCAGTTTGCACTTTTTCCTCTTATCAGTCACTGCTATGAATTTTTTCATACGTAAACCTCTGATCCGGTCACAGATTACTTACTATGAAAAATGCTAGTACGTTGTTTCAGCCTTTGAACTCTCCTTGGTGCTAAGGGAAGTGTTCACACATGGCACTTGATATAAATTCGTGGACTGCACTCATGGTCTAGATCAGCTTTCACTGGGGCCTATAAAACCTGTCTCTTTAACATTAAGCTATATGAAATCACCAGATCATGCCAAGCCCAATTAGCATCAGTCATAAGCTGTTCAATCTATAAAGAGGCATCTTGTATTTTGTTGTATTTGATTTCTGAAATGCTATTAATGGAAACCATTAAGGTCCTAGAGAATCAAAATGCATTTTAAAAACACTTTGCAGTGAATGTATCATGGCTATTTATTCATAGCTACAGCAACATAGTCTTCTGTTCAAATGATGTCTTTCAAGAGGCACTATGTGACAAATCATAGGAAGTGCCAGGTTTAAAACTACCTTGCTGGTGCTCCTGGTGCTGATGTACACCATCAAATGCAAACCACAGTAACACGTGCAGATGTGACGGTCAGGTACAAACAGCATATGTGTGCCTCTGCACGCAGGCACACGTGCGCGCACACTTAGTCTATGCGCGATGGTAATACCTCAGTGACCGAAGTGAAAGTCAGCTGTTGAGTCATCAGGAGAAGTAGACTGGCAAGTCAGAGAGGACCGAGATCCCAAAGCTACCTGCTGCTGCCTCTGAGGTGGAGAAACTTCTGGGAATCACCTGTCAAGGCTTTCGTTTGACCCATATGGGACTTCACTGTCTGCCCAATCCTGGGCCCAGAATTGCTCCTGGAACACCACTTAACCAAGTCAGGTAGAAGCCATTTATTTTTCATTCCCAGGAGGACGTCAAAAGCTGTTTCCAGTCTCTGTTTTGCTGATAGAAACTCTCATTTTGGTTTGAGGGGAAGAGAGATTCAGCCAAATTCAATCTGAGAGTATCTTGCTTCCTAAACAATCTAGAGGCAGCCGGAGAGTTAAGATTTAAAAAAAAAAATTATTCAAATATTTTTATGCATATTCTGTGGGCTGGTGCAGGTGGGGTTCTTTCAGGCTCTTAATATCTCTTTTTGTTATGTATAACTTTGCAACTTTTATTTCTGAAAGTTCCTAGGTAAGGCATTGAATAAAGTATAAAGTTGTTTTCTGACCAATTTGTAGCAATTGATGAGATGACCTTTCAGGCCACATTCTCTCTGATGAGCAGATTGGCTCAGTGTGCGCCCCAGAGGTGACCGTCATTCCCTCTGCTTACTTCCTTTTGTTAGAGGAAGAGGTGATCCAATTACCACGTGTCCCTGCCCTTACTTGGCCTCAACTGAATGGATGTCAGACTCAACAAAAGTCAATTAGATTTTCTGCCCAGAGGAGTTGGAGTCAGTGATTCTGACTGAGTTGGCTAGCTGTATGGATCTCTCTTTCTTGTGTTCCTCACATAGCTTCAAGCATATCAGCCTTCTGGGTAATGTCTTCCTTTAATATCCAAATATAATGTTGTAAGTGCTGTGAGGGAGACAAATGCCATGCATCAACAAATTTCATTTCCTTTTTCTCTTCTTGGGCACACAGGAAGCCCACATTTGCCAGCCTGCCTTGCAGTTAAGTGGGAATTGTGGACGGAAGTGATATAAACAATTTCCACTCCTGTTCCTTAAAACACATAATTCCCCAGTCTTCTCTTTCTCTTCCACAGTGACATTAGAGGTCACGTGTTCAAGATGGGATAGCTATAAGATGGAGGAGATACGTGAATGCAAAGGTCGACTATAGGCATTGTTCTGTGCTATTTTATAGAAGTGGACTTGAGCATCCACTTTTATCTGCTTTCAGCGGGGCTTTAAAAATAAGATATTTCTCTATTTACCTATTATTTATCTGGACTTGGTGAGAGGGGACGAAATTTCTCTGTTTGTCTCTGCCACCTTGAAACTGGTCCCCCCTCTAAAATATGGAAATAAGAGAGCTATTTCTTCATATTCTTTGCTCCTTAATGGCAATATTTTCTTTCTATATCCAGCCCAATGCCCCTTGTAAGTACAGTGTGCTCAGTAAGGAGCAGGCAATTTAGTTTCCCCAAACTCAATTGTATCCACATGGGTTTTTCAAATATAAAAGTAATTTTTTCCGCCTGACCAGGTGGTGGCGCAGTGGATAGAGCGTCAGACTGGGATGTGGAAGGACCCAGGTTCGAGACCCCGAGCTCACCAGCTTGAGCGGGGGCTCATCTGGCTTGAGCAAAGAGCTCACCAGCTTGGACCCAAGGTCACTGGCTCCAGCAGGGGGTTACTCGGTCTGCTGAAGGCCCACGGTCAAGGCACATGTGAGAAAGCAATCAATGAACAACTAAGAAGTCGCAACGTGCAACGAGAAACTGATGATTGATGCTTCTCATCTCTCTCCGTTCCTGTCTGTCTGTCCCTGTCTATCTCTGCCTCTGTAAAAAAAAAAAAAAAAAAAAAAGTAATTTTTTCCATCTCTGGTTTCTCGAAAAATCTTTGTGTGTGTGTGTGTGTGTGTGTGTGTGTGACTGCAACAGAGAGAGACAGAGAGAGGAACAGATAGGAACAGACAGGCAGGAAGAGAGAGAGATGAGAAGCATCAATTCTTCGTTGCGACACCTTAGTTGTTCATTGATTACTTTCTCATATGTGCCTTGATCGGGGGACTACAGCAGAGCAGGTGACCCCTTGCTCAAGTCAGCGACCTTGAGCTCAAGCTGATGAGCTTTGCTCAAACCAGATGAACCCGTGCTCAAGCTGGCAACCTTGGGGTTTCAAACCTGGGTCCTCTACGTCCTAGTCCTATGCTCTCTCCACTGTGCCACTGTCTGGCCAGGCTCAAAAAAATCTCTGATCTTACAATTTCAAGAAAATACCAAATGGCTCCACTGAAGACCATGCCTTTTGCCTCCATGTTAACAGCCTACATAATATCAATCACATATTAATATCAATCACAACTACCTGAGTTCAGGAATATGCCATATGTGCACAGCCCCTGGAGTTAATGCCTACACCCTTTGAGGAGGGGTTCTCCTGCGTTTCAGTGGGCATTTCTGGTTGCCCAGACTGGTCTCTGATCCCTGCAGGAAAGAAACCTCTGATTGCTTTTCTTACAAATAAGTTAAATTCTATAATTCCTGATTTGATAGCTATTTTAATCTTGTACAAACAGCTTGGGTGGGGGGAGCAGAAAAGCTAAAACTTGTCAAGTATACCTCACTTGCCTGCTATTTATTCCATGTACTTTATCTCATTTAATTTTCCCAATCACCTTGTAAGAATCACTACCCCCATCTTTTTAATGGGAAATCTGAGTCTTGGAGATGGAATGACCTGCCCAAGCCTGGGCTGCTCAGTAAGGAGCAGGAGCAAGAGCAGGAGCAGGATTTAAACCCAAGGCCAACGTCCATGTCTTCAGGACCCATCCCACTGAGAAGTGGATATGTTTTGTTAAAACTGTTGTGGAGAATGTGTTCTCATAATAATTACTATTCATTCAGCTCTTATAATGAACAAATCTTATCCCTAACCACAGAATATCTTTCCTCACCTGCAAGAATAATGAGGTTCACATTAAAAAAAAATTAAGTGATTATTACTAAGCACAACATCAGTTTTTTAAGAGCCTGAATGATCATTAAACACTAATTATAGCTGGGAATCTATTATCTAGAAAGGTAATAATTATAAAGTAATTTAAAAATAAATATAAAAATAACATTTGTTGTTGGAAATTTGGATAACACAATAAAGTTAAAAGAAAAAAAGATCTATAATCATGTCATCCAAAGGAAAATATATTTAACATATTTTGAAGATTTTGAAAAGTGGAATTATTTCATAAATCATTTTGCACACTGTGCATTTCACACAGTCATGAATGTTTTCTAACTCAGCACAGGATTTTTAAGATATAAATTCACTGGCCCTGGCCGGTTGGCTCAGCGGTAGAGCGTCGGCCTAGCGTGCGGAGGACCCAGGTTCGATTCCCGGCCAGGGCACACAGGAGAAGCGCCCATTTGCTTCTCCACCCCTCCGCCGTGCTTTCCTCTCTGTCTCTCTTCCCCTCCCGCAGCCGAGGCTCCATTGGAGCAAAAATGGCCCGGGCGCTGGGGATGGCTCTGTGGCCTCTGCCTCAGGCGCTAGAGTGGCTCTGGTCGCAACATGGCGACGCCCAGGATGGGCAGAGCATCGCCCCCTGGTGGGCAGAGCATCGCCCCTGGTGGGCGTGCCGGGTGGATCCCGGTCGGGCGCATGCGGGAGTCTGTCAGACTGTCTCTCCCTGTTTCCAGCTTCAGAAAAATGAAAAAAAAAAAAAAGATATAAATTCACTGATTATATAATGTAATATTATACATACAGACTATTTCTAATCTTGTTTTTGAACTTTCAGCCTGTTTTCAAATGAAAAATTTCAAGCTGAAATTGCTACAATGGATATTCTGATTATTACCTTGAAATAGATTTCTAGAAGTGGTGTCAGTAGGTCAGAGAATATATTTTTCAAGCAAAAAATTTTTAATTATATTTTGAATAAGTAATACATGCACATAGTTCAATAATCAAAATGAGCTAAAAGCCTACAGACATATCTGTTCCCCCCCTGCTCCTGACCTCTCTGAGTAACATCTTTTTTTAGGTTCTTGTCTCCCCCCCCCCCCCCCCCCCCCCCCCCCGCCCAGTGTATTTTTCTCAAGTGTTTATCCTTACTTCCCTCATTACAAAAAAGGAGACTATTTCACACTCTGTTCTCATTTGCATTATGTTCTTTGGTGTGAATGACTCAGAGTTTATTCCACCAGGCCCCAGAGTTGTTCTTTCTTATCTTCTGCTGTTACAACAAAGCTACAATGAATAACTATGACACATGTCATTACATCTGTGTTGGAGAATATATGTGTTATAGATTCCAAAAATTTGGACATAAGTATGCAGAGCTCCAGGCAAATATTCTTTGCAGGCCCCTTCACCACGTAAGTAATTTGGTTTTTAAAATTTTTACAAAAGTCTTGGACCCCTGTGAGTTATAAGGGTTTATCAATGAAGATTTAATATAATGAGTAGAAAAGAGGAGCTTATGTATTTGTTGATTGTTCAATAAATGCAAACAAAGATTCTTCATAGTGTCTAGGCACTATCTTTTTGTGTAACTGTCAAATGTGTTATTCCCAGCTAATTTCTCTCACTTTTAGGATAAAGGTAGCAAAGTTGTGATTACTTGCAATGCTTTGGATCTTCAGAACCTATTTATATTGAAATAGTATAGATTTTCTGGCCTCTGCAGTTTCCAACACCATTTAGTTAATACTGTTTATGTCCCTTACTCGTGTTGCTCCATCATCCTTCCTGCCCGCTGTAAATAGTGGCTTCCAATGACTTTCTCAAAGGTTGTTAACTGCCTATTATGGGAGCCAAAAATGCTAATCTTACCTGAAAGTATGTAGGAAAATGTGAGGCTAATCTTTTTGATCATGTTAACTTTACTGATTAGAATTTTATAGTGTAAATATAGAGTAACACATCTTCCAACCCTGTCTTCTCTTGAACTTTTAGGCTGTGGTTACATTTCTACACATAATTTCTTTCAGTGTTGACTGCACACTGACAAAGATTCAAGCACCAGTCAGGCTCCTGAAACTGTCCCTAGGCCCATCTGTGCACTCACCTCCTTGTAAAACGTACGCATGGCAAGAACCTTCTAAGTCAGTTTAACCAGGAACCCCACACACGCCCCTGAATCTGTTATCTGATCATGTTCTTCATCCTCCCCAAGCCATGTCTGATCATCCTGGCCTGCCTTTAGCCAAGAATCCTGTTAGGTCAACCTAGCCAGAATCACCTTTATCTCTGATGTTTCCTCATAGTAATTTTCCATTCACTCACCCCAACACTGATACTGGCCTATAATTCCCACTGGCCTATTCTGTATTTGGAGTTGAGCCCCATGTCTCCCCTTTGCTGCATAATCCCATTGCTATGGTCCCTATACCTATCATGATAGTCCTAAATAAAGTCCACCTTATCTTCTTTAAAATGTGTCCTCGACATCCTGGCCGGTTGGCTCAGTGGTAGAGCGTCAGCCTGGCATGCAGGAGTCCCGGGTTCAATTCCCGGCCAGGGCACACAGGAGAAGCACCCATCTGCTTCTCCACCCGTCCCCCTCTCCTTCCTCTCTGTCTCTCTCTTCCCCTCCCGCAGCCAAGGCTCCATTGGAGCAAAGTTGGCCCGGGCGCTGAGGATGGCTCTGTGGCCTCTGCCTCAGGTGCTAGAATAGCCCTGGTTGCAACAGAGCAATGCCCCAGATGGGCAGAGCATCGCCCCCTGGTGGGCATGCCGGGTGGATCCCGGTCCGGCGCATGCGGGAGTCTGTCTGACTGACTGCCTCCCTGTTTCCAACTTCAGAAAAATACCAAAAATAAAATAAAATAAAAAGTGTCCTCGAATTACTTTTTCTTTAATAGCCCTGCCTCTCACACTGTCACCAGTGGGGAGGCTGGGCGAGGGCCCCGGAGCATAGTGAGAATGGTCTTGCCCATACAATGAATGGCTATTCCTTGTCCAATAAAATTTAAGATTGCCCTGGGAGAGCATGACATCACCATACCAACTGGCGGGAAGAGAGGACACCAACTGCACAGGCCAATTGCAGAGCAGTGGTCTTTAAACCCTCAGAGGAGAAAGAAGTGGCCACCCCCAGCGGGCTGCCTGGCACATGGAACAAGAGGGTGGGGAGACCTTCCTGAGTGCAACTGACTGGGGGGGGGGCGCGCAGGGGAAAGGTGGCTGCCACCACCCCACCACACTCGGAGGCTCTAGACCAGAGGCAATGCCGCAGTTAGAATGCTGACAACAGAGATCTGGGAACTGGGGACCGACTGTGGCCCAGAGCTCCGAACTTGTCTTGTGTCTGATATGAGTCACTCCAAATCAATGTCAGTATCGTTCTGGAAACCTGTTATCATTTTCACCAGTGGGAATAATAAGCTTACCTTCTTGGAGCTGGGGCCAGCCGTAAGAACCCAGGGACTACCCCGTCGGCAGGAGTCAGACTTCTTGGAGGCAGCAGGTTAATCCCACACAAGGTTGATCCCTAACGGAGAAAAACAGGAATTGGGCTCACCATCAGCTTGACTGGTCCCAGGCATTGGATGGTGATTTACAAAACTATAAGATAGTTGTTTTTTTGCAAATGGAGCCCATACAGGATCAGTTTCAGGTTGGGGTACCTGGCTGGACGGCAGTGCTGATCCTGGCTAGTCCCAGGTGCCCGAGGAAGACTTAGAAATAAAGTCTGAAGAATCCGCTCTAGAGCAGTGGTACGAGAACTTTGTGTATTATGGGCCAGAGAGTAAATATTTTAAGCTTCACAGGCTATAGGGTCTCTCATACCTACTCAGTTCTGTTGTTGTAGAGGGAAAGACAAATGTAACCAAATGGGCATAGTTGCATTCCAGTAAAACTTTATTTACAGAAACAGGCAGGGAACTGGATTGGGCCCGCGGGCTGCATCCCTACTGCTGCTGTGGCCGCAGGCCTGGGGCAGAGGAGTCACTGATTGGAGCTAATGGTGGTAATAGTAGGACTACACGCTCAAATGATAAATGTATCTATAATTTTGGTAGGTAAGGTTAGAGTCCTTTCTACAGAGCGTTTATCATAGTAAATTTATCATTTACCACTAGCAATTGTGTCCATTTCCCTATAGCTTTGCAAGAGAAGATTTTATCTGATTTTGAATTTTTGCCAATTTGATAGTAAGAAATGAAATTTCAGTGTGACTCTAGCATTTCTTTCTCTAATACTGAGCATCTATTTTTTTTTAATGAACCACCTGTCTTTGGCTATTTTAATATTTTGTTGTTAGTCATTTTCTTCCAGATTCATGTTAATTCTTTACATATTAAAGAGATTAGCCCTTAATGTATATTCTGTAGCTGTTGGATACAGTAGTCTATATGTGCCACTAAGGTCAAAGTGGTTGACTGCATTGCTCAAATGTTTGAGATACTTAGTAGTCAGTCAAGTGGAGCTGTCCTGCAGGCATTTGGAAGTGTAAACCCGCAGCTCCGGCGAGACACCTGGACTGGAGAAACACGTTTGGGAATAATCTGTATAGACAGCATTTGAAACAATGAGGTGGCTGCAGCCAATTAAGCCCACCGTGCTCTTTTATCGCCCAGTGCACAATGGCTGCAAACAGCACCCTTGGTAGTGCAGGCAGCCTGATACTCATATTTGACCTCACGTTGTCCCCAGTCTAGGCTCCAGACAGGTATGAGGGGTGCCTTTGGAAAGCCCCATGGCACAGTGGCCAAGGTCCCCATTGGCCAAGTCATTATGTCCATCTGCACCAAGCTGCAGAACAAGAAGCATGTGATTGAGGCCCTACGCAGAGCCAAGTTCAAGTTCCTGGCCACCAGAAGTCCACAGCTCTAAGAAGTAGGGCTTTACTAAGTTTAATGTAGAAGAGTTTGAAGACATGGGGGCTGAAAAGTGACTCATCCCAGATGGCTGTGGCGTCAGGTACATCCCTAATCGTGGTCCTGTGGACGAATGGTGGGCCCTGAACTCATAAGAGTCTTTGGCACTAATAAATCCTACTTCTTGTCCAAAAAAGGAAACAATGAGATGGGTTAGGTCACCTAGGAGGATAGAGAAGGGGTAAAAACACTGAGCCATAGTGTATTCCAATACTTATGATTGAGGAGGACCAACCAACCAGACAGAGGGCTTCCAACATCATAGAAAACAAAACAAAAGGAGACCTTTTTGGAAGTCAAATGGAGAGAAAGTATTTCAATTAGGAAGAAGACTGTCAAAAACTTTTGGAGACCGAATAAGAGGAGAATTCTTACTGAGAATTGATCACTGGATTCGGCAACATGGGGATTGTTGGTGACCTTGAGAGGAATATTTCCAGTTGAGTGGTGGGTACAAAAGCCTGATCTCCCAGACAGCAAAGCGATTGGAGAAATATAGCAGGCTGCTAGGCAGCTGATTAACTTACTCTCTGAGGTTATACATTTAAAGGTCTGTCTGAGCAGCTACGTATTTTTCACCAGCCCTGTTTAGCTGCTCAGGTGCAGACAAAGCATAGGTGGAGAGCTGTAGCTAACCAGAGCTGTCCAGTAAGTACAGAAGTGGTAGCTGAAGATGTTTGGATTGATGGACCCAGGCATCTTAAGCTGAAAAATGAGAAGAGAGTTTAAAACAGTGAAAAAGTCAGAAAGAAGGTCTCGGTATGGTCAAAGCCAATTTATTATACTCATAAATACAATTTATACACATAGATCAAACCAGTCTCCTCTGGATGATTTCTACACAGGTTCGACGACCCTCTAGTTTATCAAAAAACACATACGACAAGGCTGCATAAATATTTCTTCAATTTTATTCTTATTTAAGTTTACAACAATTCAAGGATGGAAGATGCCCATGATAAACGAATAGACTATACCATATATATATATATGGCAAGGAAGCCCAAATACTGACTTTTAAAAATGTATTTCATTTGGGTACATCACAGATAATCTATGATGTGGAATTTTTTATGTCTTCCAGAACATATATTACCCTAAGTTTCCATTTTACCATGTTCTAAGAAACTTTATTCTTTTTTAAAAGAAAAAAATGGTCGGTGGTCAAGAATGAAAAATATGTTTTTAGAAAATTATCTGTGTGTAAATAAAGTGTCTGGTAGATTAGTGAAGGGAAGAAGTTTGGAAAGCAGGAGTTTTAATATTGTATAAAAATAAATACTGTGAAGTTACATTATTTAAGACTGATAATGGTTTTGTAAGTAAGCAAGTCATCTTATCAGTTGCATACTTATATAAAGGCTTTCAAAAAACATTTAAAAATTTTAAAGGTATCTACATCCCTCTTATAAATTAATTCAGGTAATCAATGATTGATTCTTCCATGTTTTTATCTCTTTCCCCGTTACATGCCTTTTAGACATTTTGTTGCTGTAAACAAGACTGGGTAGCAAAAGGGAAAGGAGATAGAACTCCAACCAGTCATCCTTGTTATTTATCAGCGTCTATGGGAATGGTTAGATCCGGGAAGGGTGATGGCAAAGAAATGTACCATGAAATAAGGCATTGTTCTTTATTCTAACATTTTCATTTGTTTGTGTTTACCTGGGTCTTAGGAACATAAATAATTCACAGTTGGCTCTATTGACTATCAAGATATAGTAAGTGGGGATTTCCCTGTGTGAAATCTAAAAGAAGCAGCAGTGCTCTGCTCTACTTCAGACAACCCTGCTTCTCCAGTTGCTCCCTCTCGGGTAGTTAGTTGGGCACTCCTGGTGCATTCGGAGGGTCACACAAAGTTCTGGCTTAGGAGATCGGATATCTGGTCTTTAGTCACAATGGGTCACTCTGCAGTTGCGCAACCTCTACAATGTAACTTCTCTTGAGTTTCAGTTTCTTTGTTGTAATATAGAAATAGAAATATCTACCTGACCTATTTCGTAGGTACTGTTGTGACTACTAAATAATATAGTATGTTTGAATGAGCTTTAGATTATGTAATGCGCTAGACTAAAGTTGTTGATAAATGCTTCAAAAATGTGGTTTGCTGGGCACTATTTTATGCTAAAAAAATCACAATAAGAATCACTGGGAAATATAAATGCTTATGAATCATATGGCCCAAATGTAAATAATTTACAAATGCTTTATAATAAATTCAAATAAATTATTTATGGATTTTTTAAATAAAAGAAATCTTTGCAGATAAATATGCATCAACATAACTTAATCATTCTTTCTTTCATAAGAATGTTCACTATGTGACATTATAACTCTCCAAAGGAGAAATTCTATAATTTGTTCAGTTCTCTGCCTTTGAAGCTTCAGTATAAGGCAGAAGAATGGAATAATTGAAGTTTTAAAATAATCAAAAATATATAACTCTAAACCACAGTCCCTTTATTTTAAAGAGCTTAATAGGAATACCTCCCCATATATATATAGACAACCTACAATTTATCTAATATTAACACTAACTCACAACTTAAACTATGATGACTGAGTTTAATGTGACTATTTCTTCCCTCATCAATTAAATTATTTAAATATCTAATGGTCCTAAAAATGAACTATATGTGACATAAGAATGCTTACCTATTGAATAACTAAGGTGTTGGTCAAGTATTTGGAATACAGATCAGCATTTTAGAAAAATATTTGAGACACAGCAGTGAATACGATAGAGTCCCATGTAGAACTAAGCCTGTGCAAACTGATATGTACACGCATGAACAATCACTGAAGTAACTCACCAACTTCTCTTAAAATGGTAAGTCTCCATACACTTCTTTAGAAGAGCAAATGAATCACTTGCCCATTCTAAATCTTATAATATCTTCAGTATATTAAATGGTACATTTGTTTTTAATAAGAAGAAACAATTATAATGTAGGTAAGAAATGTTAAATTCTGGGCAGTAACAAAATGTTTGGACCAAATAACAAAAGTATATCAATAAAATGTGTTTAAGAGTAACTATATAATGCTAATATTCTAATAGCTTTATGATCTTTGCTATCAACCAGCCAAGATTCAATTTCTATCAAAAGCTTCTCTCTCTCTCTCTCTCTCTCTCTCTCACAACCACATACACATACACACACAAAAAAATTTCTTACACATCTTGTCTCTACAAATGCAGCTCAGGCTATCTTCTGTTTTTGACTATTAAGTCTTCTGAAAAAGATCAACATTCTTTCAACAAATCAATGATCAAAAATGACACAATGCTTTCATTAAAGATCTCAAAGTCATTCTGTGGTTGAAGGGCAGCCTGCCAAGAGCTTGCAGAGATGAAATGAAATCAGCATTGGCTCAGGGTAATTCATAAAAGCAGGTAGAGTGAATGTATCTTATGCTCAGCAGAACACACTTAAGTCAGGTTAGGAGCAAGTCATTGGCAAATGTATCCTCAGCTAGCAGAGAGGTGGGTGTAGTCAAAGTTATTAAAAGTGTGGTCACGCCCCTTTCATTTTTTGGTATGCCACACGGCACAACACATCTGTGAGACAGAAAGGCTAAACGAGAACTCTCCTCTAAACTGGCATTATAAGTTAAACTATAATCAAGTACATCTCTGCTATGTCTGTGGTTTTAAAATTATTCATTGTAAACATCCTATATTCTTTCCTATTTAATTTCAGGGCTTGAAATTGTATCTATGTCTATGTGACATTATCATTTATAAAGCAGCATAAATATTGTTCATTCTGGTTTCTACACAAATTCCTTTAAAAAATGTTAAGGCCATTTAATTGAATCAGGGCCAACTGAAGAGTACCCTGGCAGAAGTCAAACAACTAACTTAAGATTTTTGAAAAAAGAGCCATTGGTGGTTATCTTGTGTTTTTCCTCTTGGTAACTTGAGAGTAGTTTGTAGATTTATTAGTCTCCAACATCTCCATCTCGATCCCCAATAAGCCAAAGAAAATGAAAACTTAAGGCTAACAATGCTGTCCCCAGCAGATCACCCAATGCTGTCAGGTAGGGGATGGAGAAACTATCCGGGTCTTTTCCTTTCCTCCAGATGTGATGGACCATCCAGTCAGCGATCCACAGCAAGGTAAATACCTACAAGAGAACAAAGAGGTCACTCCGTCGCCTGGGTATTCCTGTCCTGAGAAACGCAGCCATAAAGCTAACCTATTGCTTTCTGAGCATTAATAGCAACATGTCTACGAATCATGTGTGCAAAGAAGAAATGGTTAATTGGCAGGAAGATTTTCTTTTCACACACAAAAAAGTTCATGTATCTCTGCAATTAAGTTTTTCTTCAACAATTCACATAAATCTTCTTATTTTATTCTAGCCCCCCAATATCCACAATCATCCTTATACTGAATAGTATTGTACAACTGCCAAACCAGTTCTATGTTTCAACTTCCTTCTATATGAAAACCCTGTGAATAAAGATGATACATGAAGGATATAAATATTAAAATTAGGAATCATTTAACATTGGATATGCATATCAATTAAAATAAAGATGGAGAACTGACCATTCACTTACTAATTATAAGACCATTGGTGGTTTGCAAGGAAAATTATAGTGCAATGGTAAGAACAATAAACCAAAGGTAAGTGCATTGAGGAATGACTTGTCTATAGAGATACTCACATAGAAAGAGTCAAAGTATCTTAAAGGACTACTCAAACACTAAGGTTATATGTGTGTTTTCTGGGATATCAGGAATACAGGGGTGAGCAAAAGTAGGCTTACAGTTGAGAGTACATGAAACAGAGTTTATTCTTGTGTTATTTACTAATTATTGTATTATTTGTTTATATTACAACTATAAACCTACTTTTGCCCACCCCTGTATAAAGACCTTTGTGATGCTTTGAGTTTGGAGATCAAATAAATGTTTGTTTGTTTTTTAATTCATTTAGACTAGGAGGATTCTCTAATTCTCAAACTTCCAAAGGAAGACAAGGGATTGAGAGTAGAGGGATAATATTTACTGGTTTTGGACAAGCTGGCAAGAACAGTAGAGTGATTAAGAGCCCTTTTCTGTGACTTACTAGCTGACTGCAGACAAGTTACTTAACTTCTCTGACTCTTATTTCTCCAAATGAACATTAGAGATAATGGTACCTACCTCATGAAAATGTTGTGAGGATTAAATAGACCCAATAATTGAGTGCCTGGCACACAACCTGTCAATAGTGTCTGCTATTAGCAGATTTTTAGTGTCTCTGCTATTACTATCTGTGGCCTCTCAGATGCTGGGCACCCGTGGCATGTGCAGGAGGAAGCCCATTCTAGGTTCAGAGTCTGCGCCAAGAGTCTTCTACCGTTTGCTACTCTGACAAGTAGGCCATGGCAGTGAGGCGTCTCCTTGGGTTCGAAACCTCTGTGTGCTGTAGTTTAGCTCTGAAACCTTGACCAGGGTGGTAAATGGCTTGTCCAGACAGAGACGTACACCTAGTCCCAAGGAGTGAACTTCAGATGTCTCTGGATATGTCAGAGAAAGAGGATGCACTTCTGTCCTTTTTTTTTTTTTCCACATGAGGTTGATGCTTCCTTAGGGTTTTTTTCATGTTCTCTTTCTTTGGAATTTTCTTAAACATGTGCTGATGCAAAACATGGGAAAAAAACAAGAAAGAGAAAAAACTGGAATCCAGGAAACAGAAGAGCCAAGCTCAGTGCAGTGAGGGAAGCCCCCTGGGAGCTGTGCTGCGGGCTGGAAGCCAGTCAGACCGAGCCAGGGATGGAGCACTCTGGGAAAAGGCAAATTGGCAAATGATCTGATATAACAGAGTTATTATAATTATAATTAGGGGCCAAAACTAATTATATGTGATAGCTGTGCTGGAGCACTTGGAAAAAAATTAAGCATAGGCATATAGCAAACTGTGCAAGTAAAAAAAAAAAAAAAAAAAAGGTGATTATCACCAAAAATAAATTAAAACAGGTAAGAGGTAAGGAACTGTAATATACTACTTGGCTCTGTAATGAATAATATTGGCAGTCATAGACTAGAACAATATTTACTAAATAAAAATTGAGCACTACTTACATTTAGAGGATGAAAGTTGGGGAAATAAGGTATGAGGTAAGATAGCTAAATCTTCAACTACCATAACTAAAAGTCCATAAATAATTTCTTGAATTGTTAAAGCAAAATGAGCAACCCAAGTAAAATATGGAGATAGATAACAGAAGAAATAGCTAAAGGAGCTCTAGAGGACTCTAAGTATCCAATGTTTTATACATATATATTCTTCAATGTTTTCATAAATGAGTTATGAAATTATTTAATGTAATTGGTCTTTTTAAAAAAATGAACCAAGCCAGTCCAATAAATACATTTCTGAGGACCAACCAAACAGCAGCAGTCACACCCAAGTAACCATACTTCTACAAATGGCACCAAGCCACTCAAGCGCTTGAACACCTGCTGACCCAAGCTCCATGATTCTCTAAAACCCTACAAGATCAATTGTTTGCTCTGCTTGGAGAGATTTTGCCTCATCCCAGCATCTTTCCCTTATAATAGCAATAAATTCAACTTTGCTTTTTTAGTTCTGATACTGAGTGATGGTCTCATCATCCTTTGATATCTTTAAATGTCCCTTTTTATGAATGCAAATATTTCTTGCTTTAATACATTTCCCTAGATGGCACAGAAATTTAGATTAGCTTTGTTATTCAAAACTAACATGGGTATTAGTTTTAAAATAAAACAAGTGGTATGGGGCTAAATAGTTGTTTTTTTTTAATAACTAAACATTTTAAATTATAGAATGATTCAGGTATTTTGGGGGTGAATAAGCCTGGGGTCACACTCAAACAAGACTTTATTTGGAAAAAATTGAGGAATGGCTTTTATGTTTTCCAATTAGTCCTTTCACACAGTGATGCTGTAAGATATTTTTTGTAAATGAGTGACAGTTCCTCTAAACCGCGTCTGCAGCCTCAGCAGGGTTCAGCGCGCAGGCAGCAGCGTCCTAACCAGAACCCTAGAAAGAGATGGCTCAGCTCTTCTGTCCTGTCTCCTTATTCAGACCTGACAAGACTGAAAAGAGCTCCCTTTCTCCATGACGTGCCATGCAGGGAACCAGGATGCTTCTCCTCTAATGAGGCAGGCAGTCGTTTCATCTTCTGTACATGCCTGGCCTAGAGCCCAAGCATCCCTGCCTACAGAATTAATCATAAATATGAATTACAAAAACTGCCTCAACCCAAAGTCCCTATAACCTAAGCTATATAGCATAATCACACTATTGCATCACAAAAATGCAATCACATGGCTAAAAAGAAATCTCAAAAATTCACCAATTTCAATTTCCTCCCTTAAGATAACTATTAATCAACTCCCAAGGTTAAGTAGATATTTGTACAAATAGAAAAGAAGTATTAGAACTGTAGGTCTTCCCCTTACTTTTCCTTCATCATTCTCTTCACATTCTTCTCTCAACCCAAGACAATTGACAGAAACCAATTAAAAGACAGAGGCAGAACAGTCACACAGCAAGAATAAAGAGATCCTTACTTTCCCATTGGAATCTAGTGGGTTTAAATCTTGAGTAGTGGCCCTGGCCGGTTGGCTCAGCGGTAGAGCGTTGGCCTGGCGTGCGGGGACCCGGGTTCGATTCCCGGCCAGGGCACATAGGAGAAGCGCCCATTTGCTTCTCCACCCCCAGCCCCCCTCCTTCCTCTCTGTCTCTCTCTTCCCCTCCCGCAGCCAAGGCTCCATTGGAGCAAAGATGGCCCGGGCGCTGGGGATGGCTCCTTGGCCTCTGCCCCAGGCGCTAGTGGCTCTGGTCGCGGCAGAGCGACGCCCCGGAGGGGCAGAGCATCGCCCCCTGGTGGGCAGAGCGTTGCCCCTGGTGGGCGTGCCGGGTGGATCCCGGTCGGGCGCATGCGGGAGTCTGTCTGACTGTCTCTCCCCGTTTCCAGCTTCAGAAAAATACAAAAAAAAAAAAAAAAAATATCTTGAGTAGTGACAAAGAGTGTGAGTGAGGTCAAACAACCTGTTAAAGTCCCCCAGTTGGTTAGCTCTTTCCTTTGAGGTGCCACCTGGGAACAGGATTCGAGTAAGCATCGAAACATAAAAGACATAACCACACCACTAAATAAGAACCTACTATGTAAGTACCAGGTATTTATACCTACCATGCAAAGAGGAATCATTATCCTCATTTCACAGGCAAGAGCAAGAACTCAAGGCTAAGCCAATTGACTTGCTCAAATATTGGGTAGTTATTCTGGGATTCCACTTATGGTCATGTTGCTACCATATAACTACATTCTTCCTTATTTAGATGAATGACTCCAAGGAATGGGGTGTCAGAAGTATGGTAGGGATTCTTAATGCTAGATTCCTAATGCTGGATTCCATGGGGTCTGATCTTCTCACTGACACCATAAGAGACTCACTGCCCCAGTAATCCACAGCTACCAAGATGATGATATTAAAATAATAAAACAATAAATGTACTTCAGATGCCTTATCTCATTTTATTTTTAAGCAAGAGAGAGACAGACAGACAGGACGAGAGAGAGATGAGAAGCATCAACTCGCAGTTGTGGCACCTTAGTTGTTCATTGATTGCTTCTCATACCTGCTGTGACCAGGGGCTACAGCAGAGCGAGTGCCCCCTTGCTTAAGCCAGTGACCTTGGGCTCAAACCAGTAACCTTGGGCCTCAAGCCAGCGACCTTTGGGTGCAAGCCAGTGACCATGGGATCATTGATCATGCTCAAGCTGGCAACCCCACGCTCAAGCTGGTGAGCCCACACTCATGCCAGCAACCTCGGGGTTTTGAACCTGGGACCTCAGCGTCCCAGGTTGATGCTCCACCCATTGCACCACCACTGGTCAGGCTCATTCATTCTTCTAACAACCTATGAGGTGGGTCTAGTCATAGCCTCCTTTACAGATGAGAAAACACAGTCCCTGAGAGGTTATCTTGCCTAAGCTGCACAGGTGGAACCAGAGCCCTAGCCCCCACGTACAATCCCACATTGCATCAGGGAAATATAGTAGATCACTCAAGTTTGTTGGGATTAGGGAACGTGTTGAAAATTATTGTTTTACAGAACAAACTAAACTCTCTATTCTGGTTTTCAAGATCCTTCACGATCTTGTCCGTAGTTTTCAATCTTATGTTCCATCATTTCCTTTCATAAGCCCTGTGCTCCAGAAATTCTGTTTTCTATAAATACCTTGAGTTTTCTCACTTGCTTAATGCTATTCCCTGTTGCTGAAATGGCATTTTTTATGAATTCCACAATACAAAATTTCATCTACAATAAAACTTCCCTCCCCACAAAGAGAATCTCTTCCACTTCTGTGCAAATCCTGTTAAAAGATCTAATGAAACCAGAGAGAAGAGAGAACTTTAAGCCTACAAAAGTCGCCATCCTAGAAGCTATAACTCTAAGGGCAAAACAAAGTGTCCAACTTATTCATGTAAACACTGGAGTGTCGACTGGAGCCAGACTCCGTCATGGTGTCTGGATCTGGGAAGCCACAACTTCTCTCCATGCCAACAGCCTCATCTGTAACAGGAACTAACAGTATCACTTACCTCACTGGATTCTTATGAAGGCTAAGTTCCTATCTGCAAAGTGCCTAAAATAATGCATGGGTCACGATAAATGCTATACAAATAGTTACTATTATAAGTTGTTGGGGTTTTTTTTTTTAAATATACATTCATGTATGTATATGAAAAGTGGCTTAGATCACCAAACCTTAAAAAAGAATAGTCAGAGATGAAAATCTTTCAGAAAGAGCAACATAGGTGTTAAGGAAATAAATTGCCTTATGAAGAAGAGAACCAGTATTTTTTTTCCTCTCGAAAGTCACAGATCAAGAGTTCATACAGCCTGACCAGGCGGTGGCACAGTGGATAGAGCGTCGGACTGGGATGCGGAAGGACCCAGGTTCGAGACCCCGAGATCACCAGCTTGAGCGCGGGCTCATCTGGTTTGAGCAAAAAGCTCACCAGCTTGGAACCAAGGTCGCTGGCTTGAGCAAGGGGTTACTCTGTCTGCTGAAGGCCCACAGTCAAGACACATATGAGAAAGCAATCAATGAACAACTAAGGTATCGCAGTGAAAAACTGATAATTGATGCTTCTCATCTCTCTCCATTCCTGTCTGTCTGTCCCTGTCTATCCCTCTCTCTGACTCTCTCTCTGTCCCTGTAAAACAAACAAACAAAAAAGTTCATACAACTGAACATGATAAAGTAATTGGTCAAATCATGGCAAAACCAGCTGATTATAGACTTATAGGTAAAATACAATAATATTGGAATCACAGAGTATATCTGGGTGCCTGAAGGAGTCTGTCTTAGGCCAAAAACATTTAAAAACAGATAGTTTCTAAACTTAAAAACAGACCAATTCAAAATTATCTATTTAGCCTTGGAATATAATTTTTTCAGAAAAACAACGTTTTACGTATTGTCTGGGTTCTCTGGCTAACCATAAAAGCCAATTTAACTTAATATTACTTGAGTAGTAATTATAGATTTTTAACATTAACATACTATTCTAGTTACCAGATTATTTTAATATTAACATATATTACTAATTATGTACAACAACAATGTGTTGTAACAAATCATATTTATTGTGGGAGTGGGAATTCACAAAATCATACATCATGAATCCAGGAGGGGATTTGCATCACAGGTAGGCTCACTACACTCCCTGGTTTACCCAGGGTAGTGCCGGTTTATACTTGTCATTCAAATTATTAATAGCTCCCTTTCATTTTCAAACGTGTCCTGGTTAGGATGGAAACTAAATGGTTAGTGATAGTATCTTTACCCTTATAATGAGGTAAGAAATTCAGCCACAGAACAGTGCTGTGACTTAGCCGATGTCATCTAGTTATAAAGTGACCAGAATTAGCACCCAGAAATACTAGCTCCTAGTCCAGGAGTCTCCCTAATATACTGCATGGACTCACCAGGAGCAAGACAGTAGTGATGACTGCCAGGGGAGCGGGCGGTGTGTGCAAAATATAAAATGCATGGGAGGAAGTCGCCCCCCCTTCCCCACGGAACTTCACAGGGTCAGGCGCTGAAAGCTCAGAGATTCAAGGGATCCTTGCTTGTGAACCCTACTTCTGTTTCCACTGTACCCACATGTAGCTTCTTCCCACCACCCTACTGATGTGGGACAGATTACGGGGGAAATAAGGAATTTCATTTTGGACATCTTAAGTTTGGGATGTCATTTCAACATTTAACTGGAGATATCAATTTGGGAGTAAGCTATGAAAGGGTGTGCCTGAAGTTTAGGTCACTCATCACAAGGGCAAAAAAAAAAAAAAGAGTTCTGCAGTACAGAAAGTACAGAACAGGGGCCAATGAGGGGTGAGCGGGGAGGAGATGGAAGAAGCCTCAGGGCATTGAATACCCTGCTCCCATAATGAGGAAAGAAATGATAATGCTCACGGCAATGATGATGATCTAGTGCAGCTCCTATCATTACCTTATTGGAAACGTTATGTTCCAGGATCTCCACCAAGTGCTTTATACATAGTAGCTTAGTCCAGAGATTTTCAACCTTTGTCATTTCATGGCATACATAAACTAATTAATAAAATTCTGCAGCACACCAAAAAATATATTTTTGCCAATCTGACCAAAAAAAAAAAAAAGGTGTCATTTTGGTTCATTCTCAGTGGATAGAGATTGTTGTCATTCTTTTTATTTGACAATCTAAGGAAAAAGAGGTCAGTGTCCCTGACTAAAGAGTCAGGTACCACATGTTTTAAAAGTTCTTGCGGCACACCAGTGTGCTAGGGCACACGGGTTGAAAATTGCTGCCTTTGTTCTCTGAGGAAGAAAATAATATGTCCAGAGAGGCTACATAACTTAACTAAGGACACAAAATAAGTAACAGCAGAAATGCACACTCCTGTCTCACTCAGAGAGCTCTGATCTTTCTCCAATGTTTTGCATATTGGGATCTTATTTTCCCTCTTCTTTCCTTTGTCCCTTATATGTGATGACAGATGGTCTGGCTTATAAATATTTTTTTTCTGTGGAAACATAAATTTTTTTATGTTTCCATAGTTAAAATAATTACATGAATCATGTGACTTCAGAACTAAGATGTCAATACTTTTTTAAAAATTTATTTATTTTTTTCTTAAGTGAGAAGTAAAGAGGCAGAGAGAAAGACTCCTGCATGCACACCCACTGGGATCCACCCAGCAAGCCCCCTATGGGACGATGCTCTGCCCATCTGGTATCATTACTCTGTTGCTCAGCAACTGAGCTGTTTTAGCGCCTGAGGCATGCCATGGAAACATTTTCAGCGTCCAGGGCCAACATGCTCCAACAGAGCCATGGCTTTGGGAGAAGAAGAGAGAGAGAGAGAGAGATGGCTAGATAGATAGATAGATAGATAGATAGATAGAGATAGAGAAAGAAGGGAGAGGGAGAAGGGTAGAGAAGCAGATGGTCATTTTTCCTGTGTGTTCTGACCAGGAATCAAACCCAGGACTTCCATACACCAGGCCAATGCTCTATAGCTGATCCAATTGGCCAGGGCCAAAATTTGTTTTTCAATTACAGTTTTGTCAATGATTCTTTTAGTAAGTATGTAGACCATATTTTTGTGCCAAGTATGTTCTACCAGATGAGAAATGAAAGATGTTTGCTCTTAATTTGCACTATTTGTATTGTGGCCAAGGTCTTATTACAAACCATGTTTTAAAACAACCATGAACTATTATTTGTAAAAAAGAGACACTCCTTAGAAAATCATTAAACAGCCTGACCAGGAGGTGGCACAGTGGACAGAGCGATGGACTGGGATGCGGAAGACCCAGGTTCAAGACTCCAAGGTCACCAGCTTGAGTGCAGCTCATCTGGTTTGAGCAAAAGCTCACCAGCTTGAGCCCAAGGTTGCTGGCTCAAGCAAGGGGTCACTCAGTTTGCTGAAGGCCCGCGGTCAAGGCACATATGAGAAAGCAATCAATGAACAACTAAGGTGTTGCAACACGCAACAAAAAACTGATGATTGATGCTTCTCATCTCTCCGTTCCTGTCTGTCTATCCCTCTCTCTGACTCTCTCTCTGTCTCTGTAAAAAAAAAAAAAGAAAAAAAAAGAAATTCATTAAACAATATTAACCAACACCCTATTTTATATGCAAGGCATGCAGCTGCTCGTTTAAGGTGGGCTTGGGATTTATTGAGGACAATTTTTCTTGAGAAGACAAACCTGTTGGGAAATTTGAGATATGCAATTTATACATAAGTATAAAATTCTATAACAAATATTGCCTAGTGTTAAAATGAAGCATCTGTTTTTAAAATTATATTAATAAAAAGTATAAGTATTTCTATTTTGCTAAGAGTAGTTTCCGGCAACTGTGCTTTTATTACATGACCTTGCTCCCTGGCAACACTCTCCTGGACTAGGAATGATACCTGGCCCAGAATGGACCATTCATATTTTTTCTTTCAGAGTTGGAATTCAACGTGGAGAAGCAGACCCAGCTCTAATGACTCCATGAATGAAAGGCATGCTATCTGCAACTGTGGGGTGGACTTTTGCCACAGAAGTGCAATGCAGACAGCAGAGAAAAGACAGAGTGAGGTTGGAAGACTATGCAACTTAAAGGAGGCAGGGAGTCACGGTGCTGGAGGCTGAATGCTTTCTAGAGCCCCATCTCTATCCCTCTGAAAGTGGGAGTGTCCTCCTTCCCCTCCAATTTCATATCTAGCTTCATATTTCTTGGTAATTTCCAATTTTTGTGTAAGGAAGTGCCAGTAGGTTTCTGTGACTTGGATCTCAAATGGCATTAATTAAGATATCCATTATTTTGCATTATATATATAAAATACTTGAATGTATGTAGGTTTAATTATAATGATAATACATAAAATTTTCTTTGCTATGGTAGCAATAAATTCAAGAATTATTTTTAAGAAAAGTAGTTTCATAATTATTGATATTAATTCAAGTTTCTCATCAGCTATAATCTATACTCTGATACTGACCTCTCCCTCCCAAAAAACACCAGATCTTTTAAAGCACTTTTAAAGAATAAGAGCCTGGTACAGGCAGCGAGTTTGATTCTGAAGTGACAAAGGAAGACGACTATTGTTAGGAAGGTAAGTCTTTTCTAGCTGTTTCATGCATTTAACTCGAATCACCCACAACTAAGAAGAGATCTTAAAGCACAGGGACAATGTCTCTTATTTCTTGTGTACAGTGACAAGCACAGTATTTGGAAGACTATATACTATATACACTGATCACAAAAATTAGGGGATATTTCAAAATGAATATAAAGCAATAAACTATTCCCTAATTTTTGTGAAGTATTTGATCAAATCTTGATATTTACAAATTCTTTACACATTGAGAATTTGTTGTCATTCCACCATTTAAATAAAACATTATGTCTCTCCAAAGTGAAAAAAACAGATACAGCAAGGAGCAATGGTTTTTACAACCAAACTTTCACAGTGAGTTTCTCATAAAACTTGTTGCTACTAGAATTCTGTGGAGTTCTTCATAATCTAATTTTCTGTAGGAAACCACAGTACCTAAAATAGGGAACTAAAATTTTCATTTAGAAATGATCTATATTGTTTTAAACATTTCGTTGGGATCCAATTGGCATCTAGGGCTAGATAAGTCTAATTTTCTTTTCCGATTTAGACATTTTATAGCAGAAAAAAATGTCAATATACTCCATCTTTTTTCTTCTTGTAGGGTATGTCACCCAAACTCTATGCTTTTGTCTTTTCACAAAGGAAGGATTTTGAACACCAAAAGGAACTAGTAGAGGCTATAAGTCAAATAGGGAAATGAATCACAATGTACCGCTATTCTTTCTTGGCTCAAGAGATTGCCAGTCTGTGTATCTGATTGATAGTTATCTTTGAACCTTCTCAGGTTTGTTATGCAGTCAAGGTACTGTATTCTTGAAAAAAACAGTAGGGGTAAGGCAAGCATGAATTACAGACAGAAAACCCTAAAGATATTCCCTTCTGTACATCTTAGAAGAAAATCCAACAAGGTCCAGCACAGCCTGGAATTCCATATTACGCTCTAGATATCACAAATTGGCAGACTTTTAGCAGCCAATGGAGCAGGTGGGTAAGTAAAGATGTGAAGGCAGCCTGACCAGGTAGTGGCACAGTGGATAGAGTGTCGAACTGGGATGCAGAAGGACCCAGGTTTGAGACCCCGAGGTCGCCAGCTTGAGTGTGGGCTCATCTGGCTTGAGCAAAAGGCTCACCAGCTTGGACCCAAGGTCGCTGGCTTGAGCAAGGGGTTACTCGGTCTGCTGAAGGTCCATGGTCAAAGGCACATATGAGAAAGCAATCAATGAATAACTAAGGTGTCACAATGAAAAAACTGATGACTGATGCTTCTCATCTCTCTCCGTTCCTGTCTGTCTGTCCCTATCTATTCCTCTCTCTGTCCCTGTTAAAAAAATTTTAAAAAAAGATGTGAAGGCAGAGAAAATCAATGCTTTGAGAGAAAGAACACAGTTGTCTGTAAGTTTGTAGAAGAAATCACACTCCAATTCTAGCAAATCAAAGTTGTAGGTTCAATGGGCTAATTTGACATAGGTGAGAAATTATGTTCTAATGTCAGCAATTATACCCTTAACCATAGCTGGTAGTTTCATAAATGCTAACTGACGGCACAGAAGATATAATGGGCAATACAGGATGCTCAGCAATACAATACTGGTGACAACCCATCCCCACTATTGAAAAAAATAACTCAAAATGCAAAATGACTAATCAGATACAGAATATGAACGCTTTTTGCAGATTACTGTGGCTTTGACATATTGCATCTACTCTGACTGCTCTCGGGCACCGGGCAAGAACAAGAGCAAGAGAACAATTCATCACATCTACTGTTTGTGCTTCAATGGCCTTAATAATATAACAAAAACACATTTGTTAGGTTCCTTCTAATTGCAATATCCATAAATAATAAAGACCTGAACAACACACTTTGTGACACAATGAAGTCAGGTTACAAATAAGACACAAACACAACCATTTCAAGTCCCAAACAATTTCAAACTCAGCTTAACTTTCTACTTTACAATTGACATAAGAAATAGCCATAGACCAAAATCAGAAAGCTCATATGCCCTGAAAACTCCTATATTAAAGTTCCTTTCACAGAAAAATTCACGCACACAAAAGCAGACAGTATAGTACAAATTAACCGCACACCACTCCCACGTACTGTCACTGAGTTTCACCAGTTATCACCTCGTGACCAAGTCTGCTTTACCTACACCCCAACTTGTGCTTTCCCTGTATATCACATCATTTCATTCCTAAATATTTCAGTAAATCTTTACAATTTTGACTGAACATTGATAGAATTTGTGAGGTTTTATTTATTCCCATTGTCTTTTATTTTAAATTCCTATATCAGTAAAAGAGAGCAAATTGATGTTTATTGAAGGCAAGAAGAAAATTTAGATTTTTCTATTTTTTTCTGGAATATTTAGGATGTAACTATAGATGTAATATATATATATGTGACATATATATATCACATATATATATATTTGGCAAGATACAGTCATTCAGTATAACAAACACTCACTGAGCACTAGGGATGGGGCTCAGTGATGGGGACATAAAAATGAGTAAAACAAAGATCCTTCCTCTAGAATGGGTGAGACAGACACGTTAACAGAACAATAAACATCAATGTCAAATCAATCCATGAGGCAAAGGAGGACAGTTGAAAATAGGAACATGTTCTAAAAATGGCATGTTTTTCAACAGACCAAAGAATAATTTCTTACTATTTCCCATGGGATTGAGGAAAGCACCTTTTCCATAATTCTTACACAAGTGGAGAACACAAATTACAATACGTGACCAGATCATACAAAGCAATTAAAGTAGCCAATAGTAACAAGGCATTTGAAATAACTTAGTCACTACTGAAAGTGGAAAAATACTCCCCAGGTAGTTAGTTGCTTTTTCTTCCAAGTTCTGACAGCAAGTTATATGTAGCTATCCTCAGAGTTTATTATATTATGATATTATATTAATTATAATTATTTGTTTATGTAGTGGTCTTCCCTCCAGACTGAGTCCTGGAGGATCAGGTTTGAATTTATTCATCCTGGGATTTATTTATTTATAATTATTTTATTTTATTTTATTTATTATTATTTTTTTAATAAATTTTTATTAATGGTAATGGGATGACATTAATAAATCAGGGTACATATATTCAAAGAAAACATGTCTAGGTTACCTTGTCATTAAATTATGTTGCATACCCCTCGCCCAAAGTCAGATTGTCCTTCGCCACCCTCTATCTAGTTCTCTGTGCCCCTCCCCCTCCCCCTAACTCTCCCCCTGTCCTCCCACCCCCACCCCTGGTAACCACCACACACTTGTCCATGTCTCTTAGTCTCATTTTTATATTCCACCAATGTATGGAATCATGTAGTTCTTGTTTTTTTCTGATTTACTTATTTCACTCCTTATAATGTTATCAAGATCCCACCATTTTGCTGTAAATGATCTGATGTCATCATTTCTTATGGCTGAGTAGTATTCCATAGTGTATATGTGCCACATCTTCTTTATCCAGTCTTCTATTGAAGGGCTTTTTGGTTGTTTCCATGTCTTGGCCACTGTGAACAGTGTTGCAATGAACATGGGGCTACATGTGTCTTCACGTATCAATGTTTCTGAGGTTTTGGGGTATATACCCAGTAGAGGGATTGCTGGGTCATAAGGTAGTTCTATTTGCAGTTTTTTGAGGAACCACCATACTTTCCTCCATAATGGTTGTACTACTTTACAGTCCCACCAACAGTGAATGAGGGTTCCTTTTTCTCCACAGCCTCTCCAACATTTGCTATTACCCGTCTTGTTGATAATAGCTAATCTAACAGGGGTGAGGTGGTATCTCATTGTAGTTTTGATTTGCATTTCCCTAATAACTAATGAAGCTGAGCATCTTTTCATATATCTGTTGGCCATTTGTATCTCTTCCTGGGAGAAGTGTCTATTCATGTCTTCTTCCCATTTTTTTATTGGATTGTTTGTTTGTTTGTTGTTGAGTTTTATGAGTTCTTTGTAAATTTTGGAAATTAGGCCCTTATCTGAGCTGTTGTTTGAAAATATCATTTCCCATTTAGTTGGCTGTCTGTTTATTTTTATATCAGTTTCTCTTGCTGAGCAAAAACTTTTTATTCTGATGTAGTCCCATTCATTTATCTTTGCCTTCACTTCTCTTGCCATTGGAGTCAAGTTCATAAAATGTTCTTTAAAACCCAGGTCCATGAGTTTAGTACCTATGTCTTCTTCTATGAACTTTATTATTTCAGGTCTTATATTTAGGTCTTTGATCCATTTTGAATTAATTTTAGTACACGGGGACAGGCTGTAGTCGAGTTTCATTCTTTTGCATGTGGCTTTCCAGTTTTCCCAACACCATTTGTTGAAGAGGCTTTCTTTTCTCCATTGTGTGTTGTTGGCCCCTTTATCAAAGATTATTTGACCATATATATGTGGTTTTATTTCTGGGCTTTCTATTCTGTTCCATTGGTCTGAGTGTCTATTTTTCTGCCAATACCATGCTGTTTTGATTATTGTGGCCCTATAATATAGTTTAAAGTCAGGTATTGTAATGCCCCCAGCTTCATTCTTTTTCCTTAGGATTGTTTTGGCTATTCGGGGTTTTTTATAGTTCCATATAAATCTGATGATTTTTTGTTCCATTTCTTTAAAAAATCTCATAGGGATTTTGATGGGAATTGCATTAAATTTGTATATTGCTTTGGGTAATATGGCCATTTTGATTATATTTATTCTTCCTATCCAAGAACAAGGAATATTTTTCCATCTCATTGTATCTTTTTCGATTTCCCTTAACAATGCTTTGTAATTTTCATTATATAGGTCCTTTACATTCTTTGTTATGTTTATTCCTAGGTATTTTATTTTTTTTTGTTGCAATCGTGAAGGGGATTATTTTTTTGAGTTCGTTTTCTAATATTTCATTGTTGGCATAGAGAAAGGCTATGGACTTCTGTATGTTAATTTTGTATCCTGCGACCTTACTGTATTGGTTTATTGTTTCTAATAATCTTTTTGTGGAGTCCTTCGGGTTTTCGATGTATAGGATCATATCATCAGCAAAAAGTGATACCTTTACTTCTTCTTTTCCAATATGGATGCCTTTTATTTCTTTGTCTTGTCTGATTGCTCTGGCCAGAACTTCTAGCACCACGTTAAATAAGAGTGGAGAGAGTGGACAACCCTGTCTTGTTCCTGATTTAAGGTAGAAAGTCCTCAGTTTTATGCCATTTAAAATGATGTTGGCTGATGGTTTATCATATATGGCCTTTATTATGTTGAGATATTTTCCTTCTATACCCATTTTGTTGAGAGTCTTAAACATAAAATTGTGTTGTATTTTATCAAAAGCCTTTTCTGCATCTATTGATAAGATCATGTGGTTTTTGTTCTTTGTTTTGTTGATATGGTGTATTACGTTAACCGTTTTGCGTATGTTGAACCATCCTTGAGATTCTGGGATGAATCCCACTTGATCATGATGTATTATTTTTTTAATATGTTGTTGTATTCGGTTTGCCAGTATTTTGTTTAGAATTTTAGCATCTGTATTCATTAGAGATATTGGTCTGTAGTTTTCTTTCTTTGTGCCATCCTTGCCAGGTTTTGGTATGAGGGTTATGTTGGCCTCATAAAATGTGTTTGGAAGTATTGCTTCTTCTTCAATTTTTTGGAAGACTTTGAGTAGAATAGGAACCAAGTCTTCTTTGAATGTTTGATAGAATTCACTAGTATAACCGTCTGGGCCTGGACTTTTATTTTTGGGGAGGTTTTTAATAGTTTTTTCTATTTCCTCCCTGCTGATTGGTCTGTTTAGGCTTTCTGCTTCTTCATGACTCAGTCTAGGAAGGTTGTATTGTTCTAGGAATTTATCCATTTCTTCTAGATTGTTGTATTTGGTGGCATATAATTTTTCATAGTATTCTACAATAATTCTTTGTATATCTATGATGTCTGTGGTGATCTCTCCTCTTTCATTTTGGATTTTATTTATTTGAGTCCTGTGCCTTTTTTCCTTGGTGAGTCTTGCCAAGGGTTTGTCAATTTTGTTGATCTTTTCAAAGAACCAGCTCCTTGTTTTATTGATTTTTTCTATAGTTTTTCTGTTCTCTATTTCATTTATTTCTGCTCTGATTTTTATTATCTCCTTTCTTCGGCTGGTTTTGGGTTGTCTTTGTTCTTCTTTTTCTAGTTCCTTAAGGTGTGAAGTTAAGTGGTTTACTTCGGCTCTCTCTTGTTTGTTCATATAGGCCTGAAGTGATATGAACTTTCCTCTTATTACTGATTTTGCTGCATCCCAGAGATTCTGATATGTCGTATTTTCATTTTCATTTGTCTGTATGTATCTTTTGATCTCTGCGCTTATTTCTTCTTTGACCCATTCATTTTTTAGAAGTATGTTGTTTAGTTTCCACATTTTTGTGGGTTTTTCCCCCTCTTTTTTGCAGTTGAATTCTAGTTTCAAGGCTTTATGATCAGAAAATATGCTTGGTACAATTTCAATTTTTCTAAATTTGCTGATATTGTCTTTATGGCCCAACATATGGTCAATTCTTGAGAATGTTCCATGTACACTAGAGAAAAATGTATACTCTGTCGCTTTGGGATGAAGTGTCCTGTAGATGTCTATCATATCCAGGTGTTCTAGTATTTCGTTTAAGGCCACTATATCTTTATTGATTCTCTGTTTGGATGACCAATCTAGAGCTGTCAGCGGAGTATTGAGGTCTCCAAGTATGATTGTATTTTTGTTAGTTTTTGTTTTAAGGTCAATAAGTAGCTGTCTTATATATTTTGGTGCTCCTTGGTTTGGTGCATATATATTAAGGATTGTTATGTCTTCTTGATTCAGTGTCCCCTTAATCATTATGAAGTGACCATTTTTGTCTCTGAGTACTTTTTCTGTCTTGTAGTCAGCATTATCAGATATGAGTATTGCTACACCTGCTTTTTTTTGGGTGTTGTTTGCTTGGAGTATTGTTTTCCAGCCTTTCACTTTGAATTTGTTTTTATCCTTGTTGCTTAGATGTGTTTCTTGTAGGCAGCATATAGTTGGATTTTCTTTTTTAATCCATTCTGCTACTCTGTGTCTTTTTATTGGTAAGTTTAATCCATTTACATTTAGTGTAATTATTGACACTTGTGGGTTCCCTACTGCCATTTTATAAATTGCTTTCTGTTAGTTTTGTATCTAGTTTGATTCTTCTCTTTTGTTTTTCTATCATTTGTTTCTGTTTGTTTGTGTTCCATACTTCTTTCCTCTGTTGCTACCTTTTTTAAGTCATGTGTTTTTGTGGTGGTTTTTTCTAGGGTGGTTACCATTAAGTAATGAAAAGGGTACCTACCATATTCATTGTAGTACCCTATCTTATAAGTATTTCTGCACTTCATTGTCCTTTGCTACTGTTAATCTCCATTCTCTCCCCCCTTTTTTTTCCTTTGTTGTCACAGTTTAAGTTTGGTTTTATTGTGTTCTTGGTGGAGCTGTTACTTGTGGTGTTGTTTTCTTTTGTTCTTTGAATCTGGTTGGAAAACCCCCTTTAGTATTTCCTGGAGTGGGGGCTTTCTCGTGATAAATTCTCTCATCTTTTCTGTATTTGTGAATGTTTTTATATCTCCTTCATACTTGAAGGATAGCTTTGATGGGTATAGTATTCTTGGCTGAAAGTTCCTCTCTTTCAGGGCTTTAAATATTGGGGTCCACTCTCTTCTAGCTTGTAGAGTTTCTGCTGAAAAATCTGATGATAATCTAATAGGCCTTCCTTTATATGTTGTACTCTTCTTTTCCCTGGCTGCCTTGAGAATTTTTTCTTTGTCATTGGTTTGTGTCATCTTTATTATGATGTGCCTTGGAGTGGGTTTGTTGGGGTTAAGAAAACTCGGTGTTCTGTTTGCTTCTTGAATTTGAGGCTTTAGTTCTTTCCACAGGCTTGGGAAGTTCTTGTCTATTATTTGTTTGAGTATATTCTCCATTCCATTTTTTTTCTCTTCTCCCTCTGATATACCTATTATTCTTATGTTATTCTTTCTGATGGAGTCAGATAATTCCTGTAGGGCTTTCTCGTTTTTTATTATTTTTGAGTCTCTTTCTTCTTCTCTCTGTTGTGCCTCAAGTTGTTTGTCTTCTATTTCACTAATCCTATCTTCAATCTGGGTTGTTCTGCTAGCTAAGCTTGTTACCTCGTTTTTCAGCTCGTGAATTGAGTTTTTCATTTCTGTTTGATTTGTTTTTATAGTTTCAATTTCCTTGGTAATATATTCTTTGTGTTCATTGAGTTGTTTTCTGATCTCCCTATATTGCCTTTCTGTGTTTTCTTGTATATCTCTGAGTATTTTTAAGATTTCTATTTTAAATTCTCTGTCATTTAGCTCCAAGGCTTCCAATATGTTAAGTCTTTTCTCCATAGATTTTTCCACATCTATTTGTGTTACCTCTCTTTCTTTTGTATCCATAATATTCGATTTCCTCTTTCTTATTGGCATCTGAGGGTGGTCTTGTTGATAGCACTAATTAGAATTAATAAAGAGTAAAAAGTAAAAAAAACAAACAAACAAACAAAAAAAAAACCAAAGGGTAAAACACCCCACAAAAAAAAGCAGTAATAATTTATTATTTCCCCCTTTTTTTTCTTTCTTCTCCTTCCCTCCTCTCCCCTCCTCAGGAAAATATCGTGCCTATAATGGAGGGCCTGGTTTGCGGTGAAGAGTTCAAGGGGCAAAAAAAAAGGGGAGTAGGGACCTACTAAATGCAAAAAAAAAAAAAAAAAAAAAAAAAGGAAGAAAATCTTAGACAAGCATAAGTTGATCTGCCTGCGGGTGATGGTCAACTAAGAGATATAATGAGAGGGATAAGAGGGAACCAGAAAAAAGGACAAAAAAAGGAATAATAAAGAAGAAAAAAAATAAAAATAATAAGTAAAAATCTGTTGTATTAAGTGGAGCGAAGACCAAATACAATGGAGACCTTGGGTTGGGAGGACCCAAAATGCCACAAAAATAAACTAACAAGAAAAAAACAAAAACAAAAGCGAAAAAGAAAAATAAAGCCAAAAAAAACCTTGAGTCCCAAATTAACTAATTTGTTCGTGATTGAGGATTAAATGGGAGGAAAGTAAAATGAGAAAAGAAAAAACGAATAGAAAGGAAAGAATAAGAAAAAGAGAAAAACGAAGGAAGAAATAAAAAAGGAAGAGAAAAAAACAAAATAAAGCAAAAACAAACAAACAAAAAAAACAAACAAAAGAGGAGAGAGTTAGAGTTAAGTGTCCTGGAGTATAACCCCAAAGGAGGGTGAGGATGAAGAAGAGAAATAAAATGTAACACTTATGGGTAGTGTAGTTCAAGAAAAGGGAAGCATAAGATGGGCAGAGAATAGAAGGACCGAGGTGGAGGAAATAAAGGCAATAAGATAGAAGAAACAAACAACAACAACAACAACAAAAAAAAAAATTAGTGGAACAAGTTGTAAAGTCTGTGGATTTTTCTTGATTTTGAGATGTTAACTTCTTCCTTTTTCTTTTCTCTTCCTCTTCCTGGTCGGTGACTCTGTACCCCAGGCTCTGCCCCTGTGTCACATTTAGGTAGGGATTTGCAGTTGATGGGATTCTATGGCAATGTCATATAATTGGCTTTAGTCTTGCTGGTAGTCAAGGCTTGTTGGCGTTTGCAGGGTCCAACGATGAGAGAGTTTGCTTTCGTGGATTCTCTCTCCTAGTCCCCCCTTCCTGAATTAGCAGCCTGGTGATCCAGCTATAAGGCTGCCACTGCTTCTGCCTGGGGAGTAAGAGGCTCAAAGAGCTGGGAAATCCCCACTCAGTGCAAGGCTTTGGGGAGGGCTCTGGCAGTCAGGGCCTCCAGTGTAATCAGGCGGGGGTGGGAGTCAATTGTTGTCAAGGTGACTGTTCAGCGCCTAGCATTCAGTTGGACCTCTCAACCCAGGCTTTCCACACTTTGTAGCCTGT
Organism: Saccopteryx leptura; assembly: GCF_036850995.1. Lineage (NCBI taxonomy): Eukaryota > Metazoa > Chordata > Mammalia > Chiroptera > Emballonuridae > Saccopteryx > Saccopteryx leptura. The sequence goes on along the minus strand of NC_089503.1, from coordinate 293,427,542 downwards.
TTTGGCTGGTAAGAAGAGGCACTAGTCTCTGCTTGCGACTAGTGTGGTATAGATCTTATTATCTGCCAAGTCCTTCTTGTTAGCGTTTATCCCTGAATATGGAGGCTCTATCAATCAGAAGTTGCCCCCGCCCCTTTAGCGAGAGGCACTAAAAAATATCACGCCTCTTGTCTTGGGTCGGTGAACTGAGAGAGATCTTATCAATTAGAACCGAGGGTGCGCAGATTTCACGGGTTAAGTTAATTTTAGTAATTGGGTCGCAGCTGTGCTCCCGAAGGTATTTCAGGCTGCCTGCGCGTGCCCCTCCCCCAACGCTTGATTGTTAGCTTGAATGGCTGGGTGAGGTGCCCCGCCCGCGGAGAGAATCTCCCAAGTAGGGAATACCGCCCTGGGGGCTCTCCCGCTCCCCGTGCGCGAGCCACTAGGAACGTTAGCGGTGCTCGGTCTGCAATGCTTGGTCTGCAACCAGACTGGGCGCGCGCCAGCGGCTGCTCGCCGCTCCGGAGTGTGGGCGGTGCTCGCTCTGCAACCGACCCGGGCGCTGCTCGCGGCGGCTCGCGGTGGCGGCTGGCGGCGGCTGCTCGCGGCTGCTGTTCGCGGCTCCCGAGTGCGGGATGACTTACCACAGGCGCACTTCCTCGCGGCTTGAATGAACGTCCCTGCGGTAGCTTCCTCCACACCCTCGTCTCTCAGATTCAAGTGATAACAGTCCTTTTGCTTTCAGTTTGTGTGGAACTCCGTAATGCTCCGAAGATAAATTTTCCTGTTTCTAGTTGATAAATTTGTTGTGATTTTGGGGAGATCTGTCGGACGCGCTGCTCACGGCGCCATTTCCGTGACGTCACCATATAATTATTTTATTTTTACAGAGACAGAGAGAGATTCAGAGAGAGGGATAGATAGGGACAGACAGACAGGAACCGAGAGATGAGAAGCATCAATCATCAGTTTTTCGTTGTGACACCTTAGTTGTTCATTGATTGCTTTCTCATATGTGCCTTGACCGCGGGCCATCAGCAGACCAAGTAACCCCTTGCTCGAGCCAGCGACCTTGGGTCCAAGCTGGCGAGCTTTGCTCAAACCAGATGAGCCCGCGCTCAAGCTGAAGACCTCAGGGTCTCGAACCTGAGTCCTCGGCATCCCAGTCTGACGCTCTATCCACTGCACCACTGCCTGGTCAAGCTATTCATCCTGAGATTTAAAACCCATTCATGCATTTACTAGAACAAGGGTTTATTGAATAAATAAATGAATGAATTACTTATAGGTGACTTCTAATAAAATCTCAGGCACTATAAAACATCACAGAAGGGTTTTTGTTATTTTTAAGAATAGATTCTAGTCTCCCTTGCCTGGCACTTACTGCCTTTCTATCTACATCGTCCCTACTCTACCTTTTGAACCTTGTCTCAGCTACTCCCTTCTCTCGGGTCTTGTGTGTGAATTTCTTTCTTTCTCTCAGAAGCTCTGTGCTTTCTCATCTCTATGCTCTTACTCAGTAATCTTTAATGTTTTATATCATGTAGCCCTTTCAAAATAAAATATTTGAGCATACTTAACACTGTACTAACATACTATGTTTATCACAAAGCAATCATAAAATAGAAGAAAACAGACATTTCAAACAAATGAGGTAAAATATATAAATAGAAGTTTTAATCTTTTCTTCCCATACACCAAGCATTATTTTGTATATGCTTCACTTTGAAAATCACTGATTTATATCAAAGGAAAAAATCTTACAGAATCTTTTGTAAAAATGAACTGAACCAAAACATTTAACAGTACATGAGGAAACAGTGTAACTGTCAGTTAATTTCATTAGCATCATTATCATCAACGCAGTTTCCTTGTACTGGAATAATGTCCCCACACTTATTCTCTAGCCTCACTCTTATATGTCAAACCCCTGGAAGGCCAAATTTAAATGTTATCTCTTCAAAGAATTGTTTCAATGCATTTCTTAGGGGTCAGGATTTCTCAATGTAGGAGGTACCAAACCCTATAAGGCTTTGCAAGAAGCCATGCCTAAGAAACTAAAATAAAGCTAGAACAGCTGGAAAAAATTAAGGATAGGTTTACGAAAAATAATACAAATGAAAAAAGATGTGATTATTAACCCCAAGAAAAATAAAAATACAAAAAAATATAATCATAGTATATTATCTGGATCTACAGTAAACAATGTTTAAATAGGCCTAATAGAAACACTGACTACTAATTTAACAAAAACTTGTAATATAACCATACAGGAAAGATGAGCCACTATAACAACTTCAGAACCCTCAATTTTTATTAGCAAAAATCTAAATAAAAGAGATTAATCAAAAGCTAGACATTTAGGCATACCACTTTAAAACTTACAGATAAATACCAGAAGAAACACCTAAACTACTTCTTCAAAGTGACCGTCTCTGAGAAATGTTTGAAAGGTAGAATTGTTTGGTACTATTTAATTTTAAATTTTTGGGCCCTGGCCGGTTGGCTCAGTGGTAGAGCGTCGGCCTGGCGAGCGGAAGTCCCGGGTTCGATTCCCACCCAGGGCACACAGGAGAGGCGCCCATCTGCTTCTCCACTCCTCCCCTCTCCTTCCTCTCTGTCTCTCTCTTCCCCTCCCGCAGCCGAGGCTCCATTGGAGCAAAAGATGGCCCAGGCGCTGGGGATGGCTCCTTGGCCTCTGCCCCAGGCGTTAGAGTGGCTCTGGTCGCGACAGAGCGACGCCCCGGATGGGCAGAGCATCGCCCCCTGGTGGGCATGCCGGGTGGATCCCAGTCGGGCGCATGCGGGAGTCTGTCTGACTGCCTCCCCATTTCCAGCTTCAGAAAAAAAATAAAAATAAAAAATAAAAAAATAAAAAAAAATTTTGTACATGTATCATATTGATCACACATTTTGAAAATAAAGGCAATTTTCTTAAATTTCAAAATTAATAGCCTTCCATGTAAAATGGAAAGTCGAGCATATGTATTCAAATCTACTCTCTCCAGAAACTTCAGTAACACAACAGAGAAAGGATTTAGAAAGGCACAGAAATCTCTCATAAAGAGGAAAAAAACGATAAAGAAATAGAGAATAAGAAAAGATAAAAAGTTCAATGCAAGAGGCCCAGGAACCAAATAAGATTCCAGAAAGAGACAAACGTAATTCAAAAAAATTTCTTACAACTGAAGAACATGCATTTTTAGATTGAAAAAGTTAAACAATGCTAAACAAAACAGTTAAAATATACCTAAACCAGGGCACATCAACATGAAATTTAAGAACAATGGGGAAAAAGAGAAGATCTTGCAAGCTTCTAGGGAAATAATAATTTTGTATAATAAAATCAGCAGTGAGAATGGCACCTGTTCTTCTCAATGGTAATGGGAAAAGTTAAAAGGCAAGAAAGCAACACCTTCAAAATTCTTTAAAAAAGCTTAGAATTCTATATCTAGTCAACATATCCATGTTTTAAAAAAGCATTTTACACCATGCAAAGGCTCAATATATATATATACTCCAATGCACTCTTTCTCAGGAATCTATTAGAAAATGTATTCATACAAAACAAGAAAATGAAAAACAGGAAGACATGGAATCCAGGAAACAGGAAATCCAAAGGTTCTATTGATCAGATCATATTAAAACAGGTCCTGAGTTACTGGTTTTAAAAAAATCAAATCAATACAAAGGCAGCAAGTTGATTTTTGAAGTGTTTAAATATTTCATGTGCCTTTAGATTTACCTAGTTACACTTTTACATCAATCTAAGCATAAAGGAGATTTCAAGAGATTTGACTCTTACCTGTAACACAGCAGCTAGTAAGTATACTACTATGAAGATTACAGTTAAAGAAGTGTGACCACTTTTCATCAAATGAATCGTGTAGAGGAAAATTAAATGTCCAGGAATCACTAAAAGCAGTAGAACTTGAGCAGACTTATTATTTACTCCTGTAATATAAAATGTAAAAGTTATTAAAAACAAAATTGTATTTTGGTTAATAATAAGTCATACCTATTAAAATTTGAGAATTCCCTTTAAGCTACTACATCACATAGCATAACATAAAATTCAATTGCTAAAAACAAATTTCAACTATTTACAATTCACTTAATTCTTTGAAATTCTCACTTTATCTTACATGTCAATTAAATAAAAGATGGTTGATAAAAACTAGTTCTGAAGAATATTGGTCAGACTTTAATACCTATCATAAGAAAAATACAAAGTTTTTAAAGTACTGAAATGTTCTAACTTTTATATTTCCTTTAAATTTTTTTCACTGATATCACAAGGCAGGGCATTTCCAATCCTCATTCAAAAGTCAAAAATTGTTTTAGTTTTTTGGTAATCACATGCCTAGTTGACATAAATAATGCACTGTTCCTTGTAATTGAGGTTATCATCCCCATCCTGTTTGTTTGGGATCAAATGCCTACATTTAGAAAGGCCAAAAAAGATTAACATAGCAAAGGCAGTACATCCATCTGTCTCCCTAAATCCACTAGTAATGTCTGCTTGCGTCCATGAGGTTCCTCTTTCCTAACTCACAAACAAGATATCTTAGATAAAGGGACAAAAGTGAAAAATTATACAAAGTTCCTCAGCAACTGCAGAATTGATACAAATGATTTTGCCCACTGAGATTTAATGAACAAAATCTATTTAAAATCTAGCACTCAGAAATAAAGTTGTGCAACATTCACAAACAAAATATGTATTCAACAAATGTTGCCCACCTATACTCACAGAGAGGATTAGTTCCTGAAATTAAATATGTATATAAAAATCCACAAGCACATACCGGGACCAAAGAAAGTTCTACATGGAGAGTAACAACCTTTGGGTTCATCAGGCAATTCTCCCGGAATGCTATGTAAATGGAGGTAGGTAGAAATCCTGCTAGCCTGAATGGCCACCAAATTACCACCAATACCTGTAAAAGGAAAACAAAGTTGGTATACTCATATTTTAAACAACTTCTATAAATTCAACCAGCTGCAAGCTTCTTTATGTCATATCCTGGGCCAATAAGACAAGATATAAAGTTCTTCTGAAATGCTGATTTATTTATGTTGAGGTAGATATACCCGAGGCATAAAAAAATCATTGTTATAAAAGACATTTTTCAAATCTAAATTCTGGTCTGAAAGCAGATCAAAATAAGTAATTTTTAAAAATTATTGTCAATACCAAGATTTAAAACTAAGTAACAAGATATATCATGTTTATCATCTTAATGTGAGGGAAAAAAGTTAGATTTATTCAAATAGACATGGCTTGATACTTTCTTCACTTTACTAAAAAAATCTGTATACGGCACTAAAAAAATCTCAAGAAAGTCACTTCTAATCTAGATTATCCTTATATACTCTGAGAAGAGTTGATGACAAGAGGTGAACCCACCCCACTTCCAAGGTGAGGCAGGACACCCAAACTCTTTCTCCTTTGACAGAATATGGGAAGAGGAAGCAGAAGTCATTAAAGCAAGTAGGAAAAAACAACTGAAAATTTCAAATTCTTAAATGCTGAGTGTGGGCTAGCATACTTGGGAGTCCTAGACACAAGGCATACACATTCACTTGCCAGCTATTTCTGTAAGTCTCCACCAAGAGCTTGTGAGATGGACGAGATAGGGCAGAAGACGAGACAGCTAACCTTGGTGGCACACAGCAAGAAATCACATCTATTTCTGAATCCCTCTCTCATATAATGCAAAAGCCGCCTGGGGTAGGGAAGGAAATGTGAGCACTACCAGACCCCAGAGAGAGATCAGTTGCCACTAAAGAAAAAGTAGAAGCAAAGCTGTCTGCTGCCAGAGGAGTAGAAGAACAATCCTGCTTAAGCCCAGTCTGGCAGAGTTTGATTGCCAACAGCGGGAGGGGAAGAAACACTAAGAAAGCCTCACCTCTGAGGACCAAGTGCATAAGAACTGCCTAACACTGAAAGCAGTGCAAGAGAATACCAAACTCTTACACCAAGTAAACAGCACCAGCAGCCTATTGTAAGAAGAGGAGCAGGAGCACAGATAGTTGAGTCTTCCGTGCTAGGGCATACTGTATTCCAGTCTTCACACTAAGCATAAGGCAGCAGGAGCTCATCAATAAAGAAATTTGAAGTTAGTGGTGCACTGAACATAATTATGATAACCACAAAAAAAGCAAAACCAGCTCAAATACTGATTAGATCGACTCAATCCTCCATACTAATGATCTAACAGAAGAAAAACTGTACCTTATTTCTAGGCATAAATTGTTGCTAAACATCCAACAATATACAGGAAGCCCCCCCATCCAAGGAATTACCTTGTCCCAAATGTCAGTAGTATTAAGATAGAAAAACCTTATACTAAAATAATTGATGCCTGACCAGTGGTAGTGAAGTGGATAGAGCATCACCTGGGATGATGAGGTCCAAGATTCAAAACCCCAAGGTCACTGGCCTGAGTGCAGCCTCACCAGCTTGAGCACAGGGTTGTCAGCTTGAGTGTGGGATCATAGACATGACCTCATGGTTGCTGGCTTGAGCTCAAGGTTGTTGGCTTGGCTGGAGCCCCCAGTCAAGGCACATATGAGAAGCAATCAATGAACAACTAAAGTAACACAATTATGAGTTGATGCTTCTCATCTGTCTCTCTTCTTGTTTCTCTCTCACACACACACAAAAATTAAAAAAATTGATGTATGCTTCCACTATCTAAAACTGAGAGAACATGCCTCTAAATAATGTGAGTTAAAAAATCATAATAAAAATTACAAACTATTTGTAATTGAATGGAAATTAAACACTACATATAAAAGCCTGTGGGATGCAGCTAAAGCAGTACTAAGAGGCACACTTATAGTCTTAAAAATGCATATATTAGAAGTGAACAAAGGGTTACTGAGCTAAGCATCCATCTGAAGAAGCTGGATGCACTTAAAACCTGTATAATTTTATTAACCAATGTCACCCCAATAAATTCAATAAAAAAATAAAAAACAAAAGTTGGAAAAGAGAGAAAAACAAAATAATAAAAACAGAAAAAATTTAAGAGATCAATAAAAACTAAACACTGGTTCTCTGAAAAAAACACACAAAAACATCATGAACCAAAAAAAAAAGGTGAGGGGAGTAATAATTCCAATTACTGCCAATATTTTTTAAAAAATGAATATTCTGAACAAGTTTATACCAATAAACTTGAAAACTAAAAATAATTTTTAAAAATTCTAAAAATATCTAACAAACTTAAGAAGAAATAGAAAATCTGAAACATTTTAAAATGATTAAATAAACTGAATCAAAGTTTAAATTTAAAATCATCCTTGCTAAATCACCATACCCACATAGGTTTATTTGCCTGTTTTTTTAGTATGTTCTGCCAAATATTTAAGCAACAAATAATTGCAATCTTACACATATTACTTATATTACAGTATAGAATAAGAGTGAGTATATCTAACTCAATAAGGCTAGCATAAGTCTGGGTTCAAAATCATAGGCTAATCTTAAAAATAAAAATAAATATAAAAATACTAAACAAACTATTAGCAAATCAAACCCAGAAAAACATTAAATGCATATATAAATACATCACAATCAAACTAGATTATCCTGGAAATAAAAGGCTTATTTAATATTTGAGAATAAATTAATGCAATTCACCACACTAACAAATGAATGGAGGAAACAATATCATTATATGAATAAATGCAGAAAAATTGATAAAATTCAATGTTTTGTAATTAATAATTAAAAACTCAGCAAACTAGGAATTAAAGGATACTCTTTAACCTGATAACCACACACACACACACACACACACACACACACACACACACACACACACACAGAGAAACCTGAGATGTGACAGACGAGGTGCTGCAGATCCATTAAGGGTGCTACAGACTTTTCAATAAACAGTGCCAAGATAATTGGTTATTAATATGCCCAAGAAGTCCAATGAAATTGGATCTTTATTCTCATATTATATGCAAAAAACAATTCCAGGTGATTTAAAGACATCATGTGAAAAATAAAATTATTAAGCTTTAGAAGGTAATAGAAAATGGATGGGAAGAATTTTTTTAAGAATAGTAAAAGTAGCTTGGCTGGGTAGCTCAGCTGGTTAGAGTGTTGTCCCGATACACCAAGGTTGCAGGTTCAATCTCTGGTCAGGACATGCAAGAATTAACCAATGAGAATATAAAGAAGTGAAACAACAAATTGATGTTTCTCTCTCTCCTTTCCTCTCCTCTAAAATCAATTAAAAAAAACAATAAAAAGGGTAGAAAAGGTGCAAACCACAAAGGAAAAGGTTGATAAATTTGTCTACAGTAGAATTGTAAAATCCTGATCATCCATACACACTGTAGAGAAAGTGAAAAGACAAGATCTTTGTAACACAAAGGACTCCCAACTAGAATATATGAAGAACTTGAACCAACCACCAAAAAAGGACAAAAGTACAGATTAATTCACAAAAGAGGTTAATGTAAATTGCTAAACTTTATGAAAAGGTGCTTAACCATATTGGTAATTAGGGAAATGCAAATAAAAGCATAATAAATATCATTACATAGTTTAAAAACTTCAGCCTGCCCTGTGGGTAACGAAGAGGAGCTACAAGAATGCTTACACATAGCTATCAAGAGCATAAATGGTTAATAATCCCTGTGAAAACACTTTGGCATTCCATAATAAATTATTGATGTGCACAATTTCCTCACCACATCTCATTTAGTAAATAAAAAATTCATTAAAAGCAAATGCTTAAAATAATGTAAAATGCAGTTCCATAAAAATATTTTTTTAAATGCATCCCAGGGAGTTCTGGAAACTTTTCTAAAGGAAAATAGATTTCTTATAAAAAATGTGTTTGAAAGGGAAACAAAGTCACATTGACTAGGCTAAATAATTAAAAGTCACATAAATGCACAGCTCTATCCTCTGCAGAGCTGACTCTGGCTCAGATGATATTGGTTTAAAAACTGCCTCAGCCACTTACTGTGACTTCATGAAATTTTACCTCTTGAAGCTTCAGTTTTCTAATCTGAAAAATGATAATTTAGTATATAATTCATAAGTGGTAGAATTAAATAAGTCATACATGAAAGACACAGCAATTTCTGGACATGGTAAAGGCTCAACAAATGATGATGGTATTGATGGTACAACTGTATAAATAATGTGATTCTAACTTGGTATGTTCTTAATTTTAAGTCCTCATATTTAACTTGCTGGAGAAATCATTAGTCACAGAATGTGCAGAAATTGTATTACTTTTTAATTCATATATATATGAATTATATATATTATATATAGGGGGGAGAGAGAGAGAGAGAAAGAGACAGGAAGGGAGAGAGATGAGAAGCATCAACTCATAGTTGTGGCACTTTCGTTGTTTATTGATTTCTTCTCATACATGTCTCAACCAGAGTGGGGTTCTAGCTGAGCCAGTGACCCCTTTCTCAAGCCAGTGACCTTGGGCATCAAGCCAGCAACCTTTGGGCTCAAGCCAGCAAGCCTGCACTCAAGTCGGATGAAACCGTGTTTAAGCTGGCGACCTTGGGGTTTTGAACTTGGGACCTCAGTGTCCCAAATTAGTGTTCTATTCACTACGCCAATACCAGTCAGGCTTTTTTTTTTTTTTTTAAGTAAGACATGGAATAAATCACTTGGTGTCCATATTTTAATAATCATTTAATGTCTTCTGTTATTCAATGAATTTTTCACTAGAAGTTAGGGATAGCTATATTAATAAGTCCAGATTTTCCAAATCTGAGCTCACCTGATAAAGGAAACAACTGGAAGATAACTTTGAATAACTGGTATGTATTGGTACTCATCTGATAACAGGACATAAACAAGGCCAGTAACTTACACTTTTAACTGGAAGTAAATTAATATATCTCAGAAACCCAAAAGTTGACAGTCTTTACAAATACCTTCATAAATAGTTACTGGGCAACCAATAAGAACAGCCTATAACAGGGGTCGTGAACCTATGGCTCACAAGCCATATGTGGCTCTTTTGATGGCTGCATCTGGCTCGCAGACAAATCTTTAATAAAAAAAAATAACATTAAAAATATAAAACATTCTCATGTATTACAATCCATTCATTTCATACCGCTCATGTTCATGGTTGCGAGTGGCTGGAGCCAATCACAGCTGTCCTCCGGGACAACACCAAATTTTTATTGGATAATGCATAACGTACACGGGTCGTTGTATGGCTCTCATGGAATTACATTTTAAAATATGTGGCGTTCATGGCTCTCTCAGCCAAAATTTTTTCTGACCTCTGGCCTATAATCATTCATGGATTTCTCTTCAGAGCCCCCCAAAAGAAGAATCAAATGTTAAGAATTATTATACGTAATGCAAGCCAAAGAAGGCATTCAGATATTTTTTTCAATGCTAGATATTTTCTAGAGGAATGTATATATGGTAGTTTCCATTACATCTTCCTATACTCTGGAATTCTCTTGGGGGCAATGTTCTATTTGGTATTTTATTAGATATGAAATGCTTCAATGCACATGCAGAAAGTATGAGCTATTAAATCTGAGAATATCCATCTATAACTGCTCTTGGATTGAATTTAAAACAAAAGGCTATTAATGATTAGTTGTAGCTCTCTTCTTTAAAAAAAACACATTTGTAGAACTTTAGAGAACTACTTTTATCATTTCTTTATTACCCTATCGAGACTAACATAGGTGATAATACAAATAAACCCTTATAATCAACTTATCATTTTCCTCTTCCCTGCACTCCCTGACCCGCCATCCTTAGTTGTCCAGGAAACACAGACACACCAGTGTTACAACTGCACAAAACTAAAAAAACACCAAACTAAAATTAAAATGAATTGGAACTCTAGAAAGAGTATGGTATAATTTTTCCAGATAAGGTGAATAAAATTTTAAAGTAAACAACATAATTAATGTGAAAACTTATTATAGTTTTGACCTTTCATGGGTTGAAACCTCATCACAATCTCATCATGTTCACTGGTTATATTTTTAAACTATAGCAAAATTATTACCTTCGAAAAGCTTTCTTTAATGTCAAAAATTTTCTCTTGAAATCATAATACACACTATATTTCTACTAAGAGCTGGTCTCCACATTTCTCTTAAATTACTTAAATTCTTCACAGACTAATTGCATTACTAAAGCTAGTTGAGTGCATATAAAGACTCTGTTACATAAATTAATAATATTAGTAAAAACAGCCTTGACAATATATAAATAATTAGTGAGAGCCTTCAGTATCCACAAGACCCAATTTTTAAGTGCCTTGTGTTAGAATAAGCTAAGTTGATATTATAAAGTTTGATACTATGAAGAAATTATCAGCAGGTTCATTTAAGAACTGCTTTAAAATCCAACTTTACATTTTATTAAATTTGGAAATAGATGTTTCCAGTAAATGTTTAGCACTCATATTGTAGAATATATTTCAAATTACATCAAGAATTCTTTTGAACACCCCCAAGGAAACCTGAAGTGAAAGTTCTATTTGTTGCAAAGTAAATCCTTATAATCAACTGCACAGCAGATCTGGTATCTTCCATACACACCTACACATTTTAACCACCTCCACTATCTCTGCATTTTCTCCTGCTGTCTATTCATGACTCCTTATCAGAACTCACATGTAGTAATTACTCTTTCAGTTTCAAGAAATGCAAAGGGATAGTGGATGTGGCTTCCATATTCTTCATATTTTTCAGAAGAAATACACGTTACCCCTTCATAGTGAAGACCCTATCATCTAAGTAAGGGCAGACACATTCACCTCCCAAGTCCCTAACTCTTTCATTACACTTTACTGCTTCTTTTCAGTGCTCTTGTAGATGACACAATGACTGACAAAGTCTCCCAGTTTTCCACTTCCCATACCCTGGATCATGCATTCTTAATGGGGAGTAAACTGGTTTTGAGGGGCAGAAACATAATCTTACTCATTTTGTGTATAAACAACAGATATATGTACTGTATGCAGATATAAATAGATAAACAGGATATCTGTGATGTCAAAATTTCATGGGTAAGCTCATTTAGGAAAAAAATGTTTAAAATGGCTCTTTCAAGGTGTGATCATGAAAAAAAAAAGTTGAGAAACACCGCCTTAGGTCAGAACTTCCCAACCAGGGTGCCTCCAATGGGTTATAGGTGTGTTGAGAGCTCTGAAGCGGAGGGCTAGGCCTGAGGTAACAGTGGCCTCATTCTTCACCATAGTGTGCCATCCAAATACTCCATTCCCTATGTGTGCCAGGACATGGAAAAGGCTGGGGAGCATGGCCCTGGAGAAATGACTCTATCTACTTTTTTGGGATAACTGAGGCTGTCATTGTAAGGAAAGGCCTTTCATCTCAGTCTCTGTCCCTCACCCCTTACCTTTGTGTTTCCATCTGTCTTTCTTGAGGACCCCTTTTCTTAATCAAACTACGGGGTATCCTTTCCTTCCCAGCTACCATTTCACAAGCCTTGCTCCCTCATTATTCACAACCTCATACATTCAATCTTTCCTGCTCTATTGCTCCTTGCTGCCTTGCCAATAAACATCTCTATATCTCTCCTACCTTGGAGAAAATTTCTCTTTCAACTTCTAGGTGTTATCCTAGCTCCATTCTTTTCACTGTCAAACATTTTACAAGAAATCTAAAACTGTTACTTCCAAGATTTTTATTGTTTTGTACTCAATATTTAGTAAGTACAAACATATTTGTGAAACATATATCAGCTATAAAGAATCAAACTACAAACCACCCAGTTTAAAAAAAGGGATACTGCAAAGCTCTAGAACTGTTTTTTTTATGTGGGGTGAAATAATAGAAATACTCATTAAACCCTCACTAATAATGGGTTGTTATAATTGAAGTTATATTTCTCACTGAAACGGTAGACAATACAGCTCTAACAATCATGAATAGATAATACTTGTGCTAGTGAATTCATCAGCCAATATTAACCGAAGAGGATTTGAACAGGTAGAAGGAAAGCAGTGCAATGAAAATCAGAACTCTGGACGGCCACAATATAAGAATCTGGTTAGAATAATAAAGGGAAGAGGTGTATGTGTGCAACAGCAGAGAGTGCCTCAGAAACTAGATGGATTTCAAACTGGGTTTGATAGGTGAAAGACACCAATGTTAATTAAGTTCATCGTTGTGAGACATGTAACAAAAACTAAGTTTAAGGAAAACAAGTTGTTAGTGACATTTAATTTGTAATGAATAGAGAGTGAGTCAGGAAGGCTACTTTATTACTTGAATACCTGGAGTGACTACAACGGTAACATATGCTTGTTATACTCTAAGTGAACAAGTCAATTACGTTAAAGCGCAAGTCAACAAAATTGGGTCACTGTCTATTGAAAGAGGATGCAGGGCCAGGTTGATTGGGACGCAGGGTGGGTGACAGGGAGAATGGTGCCACCAGGAAAAGTGGGACAGGGGATCCACAGAGGAGATGTGGACATTCTAAAGCTGTACGAAATTCAAATGGAGAGGAGAAAGTTTAGATATAAAATTAGATAGTGGAGAACCTGTCTTCCTATAACATATTTTCTTATATATAAATATACAAGCTAATTTATATTAAGTGTGTGGTATATTCTATGACATGTTTTTTCCCCCAAGTAAATGATACTGGCTTAGGCTATACTAAACTCTAATTTAATGAGAGCCAGCCTGAGACCCAGCAGGGCAGGATGGAAATTACCGTATTAAACAGGATCCATACCAAAACCCCTGTAAATTTAAGTACTGTTATTCCCATTTTATACATAGCAATAAAATAAAATGGCAGACTTTAAAGGGATCAGCAGAGGAATGATAAATTTTTAATTTTATTTACTTTATTTTTATATTTAATTTTTATTGATTTTATTGTGGAGGAATGATAGATTTTAACAGACTGAATTAACATAAGCAATGTTTAAACTATGCTAATTCTAATTTATCCATGAAAACTGACAGCAGCATCAATAAAACAACACAAGATAGCAGATAAAACCAAAATATCCAGAACTGAAATACCAGAGTTGGCCTCATTATCCTTACAAATCAGGTATGCCTAACTCTGAAACTAATATTTAGTGAAAAGATTAAGAAAGATTTCTTTTCAAAAAATGTCTTCTGCACACTGAGAAAAGGGAATGTCGTTCAGACTGGGAGTGGCGACCTCGGCTTGGAGAGAGACGACAGGTGTGAGGAGAGGGCCTTCTTTAAATCTGAGCCCTGAGAGTCCTACCAGCATCTCAGAGTATATATAGATTTGATATCATTATGAAATAGTATGTCTGATTCTTACCATTAATAACTGGTGTGTAAACAACAATTCCAACCAAGTTTGGATCAGATACAGTTGTGTCCAAAATAAGGCCTCCAATGCTGAAAGATATAAAATCATATCATTTAGGGAAGAGGAAAGAAAATGCACTGATTTGAAGCTGTTCTTTCCATACAAACACCCTTACTTTTAAAAATAAAATATTTAGACATTACAAAAACAGAATAAAAATATTTAAAGTAAAAAATCAATGTCAATCACAAAATGTTGAAAATAAAATATGGCATAAGCTATAGCCCCATATTTCCAGATTCTTTCTGATCTCCCAGATATGTGACTTGTAGAAAGGAAAAGCATATCCTTTAAGTGCATTAAAATGTCTGGAAGGACATACAAGAAATTAATCAACAATATCTGTCTCTAGGGGGTGAGACTGAGAGAGGAAGAATGGTCATTTTATATACTTCAGTACTTACTGAATTTTAAAATCATGTGCATTTATTGCTCTTATAATTTAAAAATAATTTTTAAAATGAGTATCTTTTCATATTTGAAGTGTAAGGCAGGAAAGGGATGAATTTTCATGTGTTAAAACTAGATCAAGTTAGGGTATGTCTGATCACTGGTAAATTAAAATGTGTTTTAGCCACAGAAAGAGCTGCTCTTGAAAATAGAGGTCTGGAAAAATAACACACAGTTTTATATACATAGTGGCCAGCCACAAACTCTCAACGTCTCAGTGGAGCTTGGAGACTTTTTAAGTTTCTAAGACCATTATTAATTGGTTAACTTTAATCTCTTGGTCTATATACTATAAAATATTGCCAGACCCAATATTCTGTGAGATCCTGTTGCCTAAATCTTCTAAGAAAATGTAATTCATACTACAGAAAAATTAACTATATGCTGTCACAGAATGGAATTTATAGTAAAAATATCAGATCAAAGTTCTTTACCACTACCTTTGTACGTAATAATAGTTAACATTAGGAAATTATTAAATCTTTTTATTTTATTTTACTAATAAATGAATAGCTTAATATGCCTCAACTACTAAGAGTTCCCATTAAAAGGTACCCTATAAAGTCCAAAAATAGTCATCATTAGAAATACTTGAATATTTTAAGCCCAATTAGAAAAAACTAGTTATGTTTCAAAGAATAAATCTCCCTACTAAAACTGTTACCCAGGTAATAAAACTTATAGAAAAGTAAGAAAATACAAATGAACAAAATAAAAATCAACCGGTTTCATTATTCAGTTATACTGTTAGCATGTTAGTAAACAGCCTTCCAGACATTTTAAATCATGTATATTTAAAAAAATAAAAACTCAAGTTATAAAAGTATTTTTCTTCACCTTTATTACATTTTCTTTTTAGCAAACAAACACGAGCATTATTTAAAAAGTGAAAGTACCACCACGCTTTTAAAATAACCCCTAGTCCCACCGCCCAGATCCTGCTCTCCACCAGCAACTCTTTCCAATGTCATTAGCTGCTCCTTCTGGCATTTAGTTCTTTATTTCTAAATAACATGCTTTCCCTACTATCTCTTGATTTTTAATTTTAAACATTTCTCTAATGACGCCCACTGTGGCAGATGAGGACTGAGTCTCACTCCTCCCTCCTCACTTGAGTCCCTTCACAATTCTCTTTCTCGCCCTATCCTGACAATCTGTTTGAGCTTTTGATGAAATATTTAGGGTTTACTTTATTATAGCCATGGGATCATAATTCACAACTAAGCCACACAGCATACTATAAGATTTCCTCACTTGAAATTTTTGCTTTGTCTCATGTTTTTCTTAAGTTCTTTTAGTTACTAATTACTGATTCAGCCTCATATTTGTAGCAAAGTCAATGAAATGACTCTGAATACAAACTCATCGGGAATTCCACTTTTCCCCGCGGAGCCGTCCCTCACTAAGCCCACTGCTTTGGAGCTCTCTCGGCCTGGTGCAGCTGTCGTGCCCCCAGTCTCTCCCGCGGAGTCAGTCCCAGCATTTCACAGGATCCTGCTGTCTGAATCCTCCCGGGAAAAAACAGTCTACACACTATGGAAGAATAAACCACGTGCTAGCCTCATTCCTCTGTCATCCTATTTCTTATTTCCTCATTTTAATAAAACTGTCTTCTATCAATTTTTATATAAAAGGACATATGAAAAGCAAATATTTTGAAATCCTGCATGTATGAAAATTTCTTGAGTCTACCTTTACATTTGGTTGATACTGCAACCATATTTTATGTTTAAAATAACGATCCTCAGAATTTTGAAGGCATCACTTCTGGTATGGCTACTGGACATCATTCTGATTCCCAAACCTTGGTATACAACTCATTTTTATTCTGGAAGGTTTTGAGATTTACGACAGTGTGCTTTGATTTAGGTCCCTCCTCCTCCAATTCATTGTGCTGGAGCGTCATTGGGCCCTTTCCTTCTGGAAGCCCATGTTCTTCAGTCCTGGGGGATTTTCTTATACGTATTACTTCTTTAATATTTTCCTCTCCTATGCCACCAGTTGTCTACCTCTTTGCTCTCTAGAGGTTTTGCTTTCCAAGATGGGTCCTCAACCCAATCTTCTGTTTTACTGATTGTTGCTTCTGGTGATCCATTCCAGTCTACCCCTCCTTAAGGGACACTGCAAAGCGCCCTGAGCTCTCTGTGTGCCTGGGCAGAGCTTGTCGGCAGGTGGGCCTCACCGAGCAGTGGTCAGGGGGCAATGCAGCTCTTCCACTACAAGATCCGCAGGGTGAGTAGATGCAGGTTTTTCGCAGTGCTTAAGAGTTGCCCTAGAAAGACATTCTCTAGCTTTTTGCCTGGGGGAATTTTTTGTGTGTGGGGGGGTATAATCCTGATTGCCAGCAGAGCAAATCTTACTTGTGTAGGTGTTTCTGAATCTAGAGGCTCTCTCATTTAGTCTCTCCCAAGTTGATTCCTGTCTCCTGCTAAGGTGGGAAGGGGCAGGCAACTGGGTGGTCACTAGAGAAGGGCTTTTCGGATTGAATTGATTCTTACATACATTTTCAAAAAATCATCATTACAGCTTTCAGAAGCACTTAAGGCCTCTGGTTCCTGCACCTCTCTGGGTTTCTGAGTCTCAGCTCAGTGTGCTTCTCTGGGTATTCCCCGCACTACAGGCACTTGGGTCTTAGCTTTTTTCATTCTGGTAACAATCATCCATTGATTCCTGTCTTATGCATTTCTCATCTGCTGTCCTCTCTGCTCTCCTCTCTGTGGTTTTAGAGCTTTTTATCTTTTTACTGTAATCTTAGTCATTTCAGGAAGGAAGATAAACATGTGTCAGTCTACCATGTTCAGCAGAAAATTCACACTCATTCTTAGCTTACTCTTTTCACCAAATGTATAATGAACACTTCTTCATATCGATAGAAATAGAACTGTGTTGTTTTTAACAGTTGACGATACTCCTTTTTGTGACTATGCCACACTTTGTTTGATCAATACCTGGCTGCTAGGCCTCTAAGGTGTTCTCTTTTTCTTTTGTTAAAAATTTTACTGTGGTTAGGATCCTTGCAACTAAATCTGGTGTATATGTCCTTAATTATATCCTGGAGTCCTGTCAGAATCCTAGAAATGGAACTTGTCAAACAGTCTACATATTTCTATGGCTTTCTGATACCTATCTGAGCAATTTACTATGAAAAACAAGTAATGTCTTGTCAGTTTAAAACACACACATACAAGGATAAACAGCCCTAAATTTTACTCAGCAATCTGATACTTTGTTGGAGAGAAGTGTGAAACTGGTAGGCAAATGAGGTTCTATACATCTACTGATTTTAATCATTCCTATCACTTGTATCCATTATTACCTGGGATAATAAAGAATTGGCTATACAATATAACTGATCCAAGAAATTAAAACAGGCAATTGATTTGTTTTAATATACACATAAATATATGCATATGGACCGCAAACACACACATTTTAATACTAACCTACTTATAACCATTGCTGTTATGACAGGCTCCCAGCCTGAGTGGAGAACTGTCCTTGTGGCTGGATGTTTGGCTGCTATTATAATCCAGATAGGAGTAAGAGCCAAGAAAAAAACACCAACTAATGGAGAAATGTAGTAATAGGTATCTAAAATTAAAAAAGGGACAGCAACTCAATTTTTGTTCTAACCATGTAGCAAATATAAATATTAAAAATTTACCAGAAGATATGTTATAAAATATATTCACATGCTATTTATTTTCTTAAAATTTCAAACATTTAAAACTTTAGATAGGTAAAAAATATTAATGTAACTTAAAACTAATACATGAATTCAACAAACATTTATTGAAATAACTATAATACCTAAATGGGAATAGCAATAATAATAACAAGAACAACAAGTATAAAAAGGCGAACATTATTTGGCTCTTACTGTTTACCAAGTACTGTGATAAATGCTCTATGTCCATCAACTCATTTAATTGTCCTGACAAGTATGAGGTAGACACTGTCATTTCTGTTTAATAAAAAAGTTGAGGCTTAGAAGTCTATAAGGGTAGAAAACTGGGAAAGAGAAAGCTATTCTCCAGAGAAAGAGCTTAAGAACTGAAGATCAAGCTTTAGTGTGAACTCAAGAGTAGGCCAAGAATAATTGGGAATTTGTGAACGGAAAAATTCTGAGTTTACAAAGGGCTGGAAGTCATTCAAGATTGAACCGCCTTGAGAAGAAAGGCCTCTCTGAACACTGACAACCTTCAGCAGATCCCAGAAAGGGCAAGTCTCAGTAGTGAAGCTAGCCCTCGAGGAAGGTCTGCTATAGATATACCCCAGTCCAACTTCAAACCAAGCCTTGTGAGGCTGCAACTAATCCACAAATAGCACCTGCAAGAACAAAGTCCAGTGAAGAAAATAAAATTGAGCACTTAACAAAATTATATTCACAATGTCAATCCACCAACCAAGGTTTACTTTTAAGAGTCTGAGATATTTGGTAGCATTTACAAACTTAGTTAAATACCCAAGACATTTTACTTACATTAGACATTTCACTTGTCTCACAAAAGTACCCAAGTACTTAAAATAATCTTTACAACGCTAATAAATTGAATGTACAAATAAAGTGAGTCTCAAGTTTTCATAAATATTCATATAATGTATACAAATTTGGTCAGATTTCTATTTAACAACCACAAGAATAAGTGAATTACTTAACTATAAATTTAGAAATGGGGTTTGGATAGGGTAGGAGAGGTAGAAGAGGGTGTGGAGGGATAAAGGAGACTCAACCTGGGGTAGCGAACTCACAATACAATACAAAGATGATGCATACCAGAAACCTATATAATTTTATTAACCTATGTCACCCCAATAAATTATTATTATTATTATTTTTAGTGAGAGGAGGGGAGGCAGAGATACAAACTTTTGGATGCGCCCCCACCAGCATCCGCCTGGCAAGCCCACTAGGGGTCGATGATCTGGGGTCATTGCTCCATTGCTTAGCAACCAAGTCGTGTGTGTGTGTGTGTGTGTGTGTGTGTGTGTGTGTGTGTGTGTGTGGTTGTTTTTTTAGATTTTTTAGCACCTGAGGAGGAGGCCACTGAGTCATCCATAGCACCATCCTCAGTGCCCAGGCAAACTCGCTGGAACCAATCAAGCCATGGCTGCGGGGTGGGAAGAAAGAGAGAGAGAGAGAGAGAAAGAGAGAGAAAGGGGAGGGGGAAGGGGGAAGAAGCAAATGGTCACTTCTGTGTGCCCTGACCAGGAATCAAACCCGAGACATCCACAAGCCAGGCTGACACTCTACCACTGATCTAACCGACCAGGGCAATTCAAATTTTAAAAAAGAAAACTTATGTCCACATACACACACACAAAAAAAATTTAATAAAATTAAAATTCTCTTTTCAAAAATAAATAAATAAAATAAAATAATAAAATAAAATAAAAATGGAATTAGAAGAAGGACATGTTACTCCAATGGGCTAAGTAACAAGTTTACAAAAAAAATATGGGCCCTGGCTGGTTGGCTCAGTGGTAAAGCGTAGGCCTGGTGTACAGAAGTCCCGGGTTCGATTCCCGGCCAGGGCACACAGGAGAAGTGCCCATCTGCTTCTCCACCCCTCCCCCTCTCCTTCCTCTCTGTTTCTCTCTTCCCCTCCCGCAGCCAAGGCTCCATTGGAGCGAAGATGGCCCGGGCACTGGGGATGGCTCCTTGGCCTCTGCCCCAGGCAGCAGAGCATCGCCCCCTGGTGGGCAGAGCGTTGCCCCCTGGTGGGCGTGCCGGGTGGATCCCGGTCGGGTGCATGCGGGAGTCTGTCTGACTGTCTCTCCCCGTTTCCAGCTTCAGAAAAATACAAAAAAAAAAAAAAAAATATATATATATATATATATATATATATGCACTGCCTCATTACCATAAAAATAAGTACTACCATGAGTTGAACTCTCAAATATTTTTATACTTAATTCCAAATTGCCCAGGGGTTGAAAATTGTCTGCTTCTTGAAACAGTTACATCATTCTGGACGTTTTGGTAATATCATTTTAACTGATCAAGGTTTTATTATTTAAAATTTTTAACTTGACTTTATTGATATTAGAGAGAGCTGAAAGGAGAGAGAGACATCAATCTGTTTCTGTATGTGCTCTGACCAGGGATTGAACCAGTAACCTTTGTGTACTGGGATAATGCTCTGATCAACCGAGCTATCCGGCAAGGACAAAGTTTTATTATCAGAGATTTCAGCCAAGGTATTCCGGATTCTTCTCAATGACTCTAATACTTGTTTTGTATAGTAGAGACTTCAAAACTTAAAGATAGTTGATCTCATAGTCTTTGTAGCCTTCAGTCTCAGATTTAACTAAAACGTTACTAATTTTTTCTGATATGTCACAAAATTCTTCAACCCTATTCATAGCCTTTCATTGAATTTTGCATTTCATCTTCCTAACATATTTAAAGATCTTTTCATCTATGACTAAAGATGTTTGAACTAGATAAAAAGTCGAACTTTTTTCTTATCATGTAGAAACAATTACTATAGATATTAAAATAATATGTAAACAAACTTTATTCTCATGGGTTTATCTGATTTGCCATTACATCTTCAAAATAATTATACTAACAAAATTCATTTAAACATTTTCTTCCATTTAAAGGACAATACTACTACGTAAAGTATCAATTTCTCTCTGATTTTTTAAAAAATGAGAAAACCTTTACTGAATAAATTCCAAGTTCTGCTTTCTAAACCACGGTAAACGAATAAATAACATCCTATTTAGGAAGCATTCTTACCTCCTAAAACAACTAAATTTGCCACAATCTCTCTATAGGATTAAACAGAAAACTAAAAGCATTACAATTCATTAAACACAAATGAAAAGAACTATTGTGCTAGGTCAGATCATCTTAGTGTTTCATTTTCAGGTCAAGAGAGGAGCATCATGCCAGGTTTTTAAGTTATTCTCAACATTAAATCTCTGGAAGGTCATCTGAAGTTGAAAAAAAAACCACCTACCATCCCAACCCCAGAATTACTGCCCTGAAATTTCAAAGAAAAAATTTCTCGGGAATGAAACTAAAAATAATGAGTGCACAGTTCCTCAAAAACTTAAACAGAGTTAGCACATGACCCAGAAATTCCACTCTTAGGTATATTTCAAGAGAACTGAAAACATATGGTCATGCAAAAATGGACAAGACTGTTCACAGAAACATTACAGCCAAAGAGCAGAAGCAACACAGGTGACCATCAAATGATGAACGATAAACAACATGTGGCATATCCATACAATGGAATGGTGTTAATCCATACAATGGAATGTTATCAGTACTGATTCATGCTACAACACAGATGAACCTTAGAAAAACACTAATTTGAAAAAGCCAGACATGAAAGATCACCTATTATATGATTTCATTTCTTGTAATGTCTAAAATAGGTAAAGCCATAGAGACAGAGGTAGATTACTGGTTGTCAGGGAGTGGGGTAAGAGTAGAAGAGGAGTGACTGCTTAATGTTTCTTTTTATGGATGATAAAAATACACTGGACTTAGATAATAGGTTGTACAATTTAATTAATGTACAAAACCAAACTAAATTGTACACTTTTAAGAGGTAAATTTTATGCTACCTGAATTCTATCTTAATTTTTAAAAGTTCCAATGATTATAAAAATTAAGGGGAGTCTATATTCTTCAAAAATGTAAATGTTGGCCTGACCAGGCGGTGGCACAGTGGATAAAGCATCAGGCTGGGATGTGGAAGGACCCAGGTTCGAGACCCCGAGGTCGCCAGCTTGAGCGCAGGCTGATCTGGTTTGAGCAAAGCTCACCAGCTTGGACCCAAGGTCGCCGGCTTGAGCAAGGGGTCATGCAGTCTACTGAAGGCCTGCAGTCAAGCAGCATATGAGAAAGCAATCAATGAACAACTAAGGTGTCGCAACAAAAAACTGATGATTGATGCTTCTCATTTCTCTGTTCCTGTCTGTCTGTCCCTATCTATCCCTCTCTCTGACTCTCTCTCTGTCCCTGTTAAAAAAAAAAAAAAAAAAAGTCAATGTCATGCCCTGGCTGGTGGCACAACAGGTAGAGCATTGTCACAGAGTGCCAAGGTCGCCAGGCTTGATCTGGGGTTGCAGGTTCAAGCTCTGATGAGGACTGATCCTGAGAGTGAGGTATCAATCCTGAGGGCGAGGCTCGACCTTGACCGTGAGATCACGAGTTCGAGCCCCAGTCAGGGCATGTATGAGAAGCAATCAATAGGGGCACAACTAAGTGGAATAATGAGTTGATGCTAATATCTCTCTCTCAAAAAAGTTAATGTCATAAAAGACAAAGACTATTCACACATTTGTACATAAATACCTACATACATAGAAAAAAAGGAAAAAGCAAACGGGGTAAAATGTTAACGTTGGGTAAATCAGAATACAGAATATACAAAATTTATTGTACTATTTTTATTTTTCAACTATTACTTGGAAATCATCTCCAAATTAAAAATATATATCTTTAAATAAAAAAAGTAAGAAAAACTATTTTAAACATTAAAAAAGTGGTAAAAACTATTATAAAATAAAAATATCTAAAATGATTTACTGTAAATATATTTCATTTTAATTTTCAACAAATCTCACATAGCCACTCCCACCAAATTAGACCATACGGGTAATTGTACAGGACCCCCTTCCTTTTCCCTGGGTAACTTATAACCTAATTCTGATAGCTAGGAAAAAGTTACAAATATAGAAAAAAGTGCTAAAACATTCCTCTTTGTATGATATGCTGGTGTTTTAAAGATGTCATAAGAGTGCAGAATTACTGTTAGAAAGCCACTATTGCATATACAGACAGCAGTATGCGATAACCAGAGGGAAAGGGGGAGGGAGACAGGAGAGGGCACAGGGGGGTAAACGGTGGTGCAAGGAGACTTGACTTGGGGTGGTAAGCACACAATACAATATACAGAACTATACCCCTGAAACTTATAATTTTATTAACTAATGTCATCCCAATAAATTCAATTAAAAAACCACTAATGACAACCAGCAAGAGAAAAGGGTCAGTTAAAAGCCAACCATTATGCAATTCTAGACATCTCCCCACTTTGCTTTCTCCCTCCTCCACCAAGGGATTTTTATGTGCCTTCCTTATGCTTTGTTCTTTGGTTCTAAATGCATAAAAAGAACTCAGAACTGCCACTCTCCAGAGCATTTTCTCAATCCTTTGAGATCTTGCTTCTGGGCATGTCAAAACTTGGCTCAAATAAATGCTTATAAAACTCTTTAAAGAGCCAACAGTGAACTTCTGTATTAATATCTAAACCTAAAAGAATGTCTTCCTTTACATGAAATATTTAAATAATCTTAATCAAAATAACATTTTGTAATAAATTCTGGGTATATAATGGATACAATGTTAAGCTGAATAATGGCCTTCAATGACATCCACATCCTAGACCCTAAAATCTGTGAATGTTGCCTTATAGAGAAAAATCCTTTCAAATATTCAAGGATTCTGAAATGGGGAAGTTATCCTAAATTATTTGGGTGAACCCTAAATGTAATCACAGGTCTCCTTATAGTTGGGAAGTAGAGGGAGATTTGACTACAAAAGAGAAAGCAATATGGCCTGACCAGGTGGTGGCGCAGTGGATAGAGCGTCGGACTGGAATGCGGAAGACCCAGGTTTGAGACCTCAAGGTTGCCAGCTTGAGCTCGGGCTCATCTGGTTTGAGCAAAGCTCACCAGCTTGGACCCAAGGTCGGTGGCTTGAGCAAGGGGTCACTAGGTCTGCTGTAGCCCCACGGTCAAGGCACATATGAGAAAGCAATCAATGAACAACTAAGGTGTTGCAATGAAAAACTAATGGGCCTGACCAGGCAGTGGTGCAGTGGATAGAGTGTCAGACAGGGATGCGGAGGACCCAGGTTCGAGACCCCAAGGTCGCCAGCTTGAGTGCGGGCTCATCTGGTTTGAGCAAAAGCTCACCAGCTTGGACCCAAGGTCGCTGGCTCGAGCAAGAGGTTACTCCGTCTGCTGCAGCCCCTCGGTCAAGCCCCGCGGTCAAGGCACATATGAGAAAGCAATCAATGAACAACCAAGGTGTCGCAATGCGCAACGAAAAACAAATGATTGATGCTTCTCATCTCTCCTTTCCTGTCTGTCGGTCCCTGTCTATACCTCTCTCTGTCTCTGTTAAAAAGAAAAAGAAAAACTAATGATTGATGTTTCTCATCTCTCTCCGTTCCTGTCTGTCTGTCCCTGTCTATCCCTCTCTCTGACTCTTTCTCTGTCTCTGTAAAAAAAAAAAAAAAAAAAAAGAGAGAGAGAGAGAGAGAGAGAGAAAGCAATGTGACCACAGAAGCAGGGACTGAGTAATGTGACTATAAACCAAGGAATGTTGGCAGCCCCCATAAGATGGAAGAGGTAAGGAATGAATTTTCCCCTGAAACCTCCAGAATGAACCAGTCCTGCTGACACTTTGGTTTTAGCCCTGTATAAGCTCATTTTGGATTCTGGACTACAGAAACATGGTTTGTGCTAATGCTACAGCAGCAATAGGAAATCAATACAGATAGAGAAGTAAAACTTTGTGGAATTTTAAGCCTAGTTTATACCTGTGTATCTTAGTACTGATGTCGTACCTTTAGTACACTACAGAGAAAGATTAATACAGAAGAAGTGGTTTAAATTGCTAGAACCCACTACTTTCTCCTTTTATTAGATTGTTGGTGGAATTATGCAATGACTGTTATAAAATTTCATTAATAGTATTCATTATTCCCACCCTAAATTCTTCTGAAATATGTAACTACTATGAGTGACATCTTTGTATGTTAGATGTTTCTGAGTAAACAACAAAGCAATGAGCATTATAAGTTATAAACAATTTCAAAAATGCCCTTTATAATAACCATCATAATTTTCTCACTAAAATGAGAAAATTTCTTCTAGGAATCACTCTAAACTAAAATGGTAGAGTACTGACAGATTCTCTGAAGAAGGGTGACATACATGACCAATTTAGACTCTACTCAAATCTCCACATCAAAGCAGTGACATTCTAGAATGCCCTGTAAATAACCAAGTGGTATCCCTGTTAGTGTCTGTAAGGACTGAAGTAACAACCCAAATTGATTGGTCCTGCTCTTACAGCCTCAACTAAGCCATCATTTTTATCTTACTGTTGAAGAATGAGAAATAAAAAAAAATTAAAAATTAAAAAAAAGAATGAGAAATCAATCAACACTTTCCTTCTCAAAATTTGCCCAAAAATAGAAAAGCTGAAAATTTTCAAATCAATAAAGATCACATACATACAAGAATTATATAGCCATGTAGTTATAAATAATTGAAAAAGAGTCCTTAAAATCTTTAAATCAGCCTGACCAGGTGGTGGCGCAGTGGATAGAGCGGAGGACCCAGGTTTGAAACCCCGAGGTCGCCAGCTTGAGCGCGGGCTCATCTAGTTTGAGCAAAGTTCACCAGCTTGAGCCCAAGGTTGCTGGCTTGAGCAAGGGGTCACTCGGTCTGCTGTAGCCCCACGGTCAGGGCACATATGAGAAGGCAATCAGTGAACAACTAAGGTGCCCATTCCTGTCTGTCCCTATCTGTCCCTCTCTCTGTCTCTCTCTGTCTCTGTCACACACACAAAAAGAAAAAAACCTAAAATCATGCAAATAAGAAGAAAAAAAAGATAACAATCATTGTTTACAGATATTTCGGTTACTGGCCCAACCTCAGATCTTTTAATAGTTTTTAAAAATTACTACATGTTTAAATATTACTATATGTTTTGTTTTGTGGTTTTTTTTAAGATTTTTTATTTATTCATTATAGAAAGGGGAGAGAGAGAGAGAAGGGGGGAGGAGCAGGAAGCATCAACTCCCATATGTGCCTTGACCAGGCAGGCCCAGGGTTTTGAACCGGCAACCTCAGCATTTCCAGGTTGATGCTTTATCCACTTGTGCCACCGGTCAGGCTAAAGATTACTATATGAATGAATAAATGCCTTTATATTTTCTTTGCAGTTCATACCAAAGCATATCATAGTCAAGAACTTAGATTACTCTCTAAACATTCTATTTCCTCTATTTCCATTTGAAATGGATCTTTTCTAGCCATATATTGCCATTTTAAGGTTTCTATAGTGATATTAGTCTGTGGAAACTTTCTGCTAAGGCAAGATATCTACCAACATTTCTATAATACTAAGTCTCATCAAAAGAATCATTTTTATTGGTTATAATCTATTATGTTATTGGACAAATACTATGACAAACTCATTCAGAGGGATATTGATGTTCTATTTTCCATGCATCTACCACTTCCTGAATAACCTCTACCCACATTAATTGGGTAGTTTTTAAAAGCAATAAAGCATCTGGTGAAGTGCAATTTACTTAACATCCACTCTGAGGTGCTACAAAACTAAATAAAAGAAAAACAGATTTATCCTCAAGAAGCTTATTCCCATACAAAGGAAGGCACTACATTTACACAAAGAGGTCTAATGACCGCCCAAATGTAAAGAATGTCTTAGAAGTATAATAAAGTGCTATAAAAATTCAGAGGAGAAAAGGACTGCCTATGATTGGGGAAATTTACAAATTTAGCATTTACATAAGAAAGAAAAGAGAAAAAAAATCACTAGCTTGTATGAGAATCAGTAAATGGCTGAGTTTCGTTGGTGTACCGGATACAAGAAAGGGAGAAGCAGACCAGACCTTGACAAGGTAACTTTCAGCGGACTCAAAGAGGCCTAAACACCAGGCTAAAACTTTAACTCTGTTCATTAAGCAATAAAGGCTTACTCAGGAAACTCCAAAAAATAAAGTCATTAGGAGTTAACAAAGCTCTTGGGCTTGTTCTCTCTCTCTCTCTCTCTCTCTCTCTCTCTATATATATATATATATATATATATCTCAGAACTGGAGAGGTGAGACAAAGAAATAAAATCTATATTTACTTCAGATACCAGAAATCAGCAAATTTTATCAGGACTAAAAGGTAGCACACTGACTGAATGTCAAGGGAGTCTTAATACATGTATAAAAGCTAACGACATGAGACGAGCTGCTCAGTCATTTCTGAATATCTAAAATCTAAATGAGACTTTTCTCAATGTCCAGTTCCTTGAGAGCAACAGATGGCCTCTATTTATAACCAAACCCTAGAGCTGCCATGAAATCCTCTTTTTATCTCTAAAGATTGCTAAGTGCTTAACAGTTGAGGAATTGAACTTGTTTCTAAGAACTAGGTATACCTCAGGAGGAAGAATGGGGTCTTGGATTTTAAACATGCCTGCTCCTAATCTTTGTATTCAGAATACCACTAATAGTAGGCTTACAACTGTTGATCTTATGAGGCCCCCTAGTGTTCACAATGCAGATTCTTTAGAAGTTCAAACACTGACACTTCTGAAAAACCTTTATCTATTAAATTCACTATTGGATCACCAGTAGCTATGATTCTAGTTCCAATTCCACTCTGGGAGTGGGGGGGGGCAGGTTTCCACACTGCCAAGAAATTCTCAGACACCAGGTGAGTGTCCTACCATTCAACTCAATTCTGACACTATATATGGGAAGATAGCATCAGATTCCCTAGGTTAAGGGCTCAGTCCTTCATAAAAGACCCCACCACCACCAAACACACATCTTTAGATGCCAATCCAAGTTCCAGATTGTCACCTCTGCTTTTGGTTGACTGGCTATAAATCAGAGGTTCCCACAGCTTCTCCTTGGGTTTGATTAATCTGCTAGAATGGCTCACAAAACTCAGAGAAACATTTACTTACTAGCTAATAGTTTATTATAAAAGGATATAACTCAGAAATGGCCAGATGGCAGAGATACATAGGACATGGTATTGGGAAAGGGCTCAGAGCTTCCATGCCCTCTCTGAGTACAAAACTCTCCCCAAATCTCCATGTGTTCACCAACCCTCAACCTCTCCGAACCCCATCCTTTTGGGGTTTTATGGAGGCCTCATTATATAGGCATGACTGATTAAATCATTGGCCATTGGCCTGACTGGTAGTGGCACAGTAGATAGAGTGTTGACCCAAAATGCTGAGGGCTTGGTTCAAAACCCTGAGATTGTCAGCTTAAGTGTGGGCTCGTTGGGTGCGTTTCTTGGCTTGAGCGTGGTCTCACCAGCTTGAGCGTGGGGCAGGTGGTTGCCAACTTGAGCGTGGGACTATCAACATAATCCCAAGGCCACTAGCTCGTGCAAGGGGTCACTGGATAGGCTTGATCCTCCCCCCCAACAACACCCTCATCATGGCACATCTAAGAAGCAATCAATGAACAGCTCAAGTGAAGCAACTAAAAGTTGCTCTCTCTCCCTCTCTCTAATCAATGTTTTTTTAATCTGCTTTCTAAATCAATAAATAAATCATTGTTCATTGGTGAGTGATTTCACCTCCAGTCCTTCTGTCCTCCCCAGACATCAAGAGGTGGAGCTATAAGGTCCATCCCTCTAGAACTGGGTTGGTTTCCCTGGCAACCAGCCCTCCATCCTTAGGTGCTTTCCAAAAGTCATCTCATTAACACAAACCTAGTTTTGATGAAAAGGGGCTTGTTATTAATAACAAGACACTTGTTTTGCCTTTTGGCTCTGAAGCAAATTCAGGCACTGAGGACAAGATATTATGATAATATTATGACAAAAGATGCTCCCATTTCTCTTATCCACTTAGAAAATTCCAAGATCTTTGGAAGGCTGTGAGCCAGGAAGCTTAGACAAAGACCAAATATATATGAGAACTATATTCTGATAATCTGAATGATCAAATATATAGTTCTTATAAATCACATCACCAGAGAAGCCCATTAAAAATATTATCTTTTTAGGGAAATAGATGATACAGATAAACTATTAAAGATCTTATTTTAATTAATTCATCTTGAATTATTTTGAGCCAACTCTCAGAAGACAAGGCCTAAAAAAGGTCTAAGCAATATTTAATAACAAAATCCTTTTATCAAAATTATGTCTCTGATGGTATCATTCCAATTCACTTTATTTCTTGATCCAGTTAAACTACTAATGTATCGTACAAAACACTCAAATGTTGAAAGCTTCAGACGACAACACATTATGATTAAGTCTGTTATAAAGAGATTTTATTACTTGTGTAATTTTAAAAATAAAATTTTAAATGTCAGAATGCATTATTTTCCTCTAAAGTTGATTTATCTTATGGAATCTCAAACTTGGGTCTGTATCATTATAATATTGTCATATTTATTATAATAACATTCTTCAATGGTATTTTTTTCTTACTTTTTTAGCACTGTGGCTTTAATTGAAGAGACACTTTGGTATTTAGTATGCCGCTGAGAAATATCTTAAAATGACTGCATGGTAATTTAAATACCCAAGTCTGCAAATAACCTTTCTTTTTTATGTATGTAAGGGAACCCACCCCCCAAATCACTACTGTCCCTCTATCCTCATCCCCACCCTCAATGCTCCTGGCCAGACCCATAAAATTTCTGTCCTTTTAATAACATTAGGAGGACATTAATTCACCCTCTTCTACTCTTCCCTTCTTCCCTTTTACCTATTGCTCAAAGTGGGAGGGACTATGGAAAGGGCACCAAGCACCGCCTAGCTCATCCCTTTCACTTTTTGGATGCAGCCTAGTGATGACAGTCTCCCTCACCAGCAAGCCAGCAGTCTGTTCCCATGGGGGCGAGGCCTCCAGCTGTCTAGCTGTCTGCCTGTGAGTGGTGAGTGCGTTTAACACAGCAGGAGAACAACAGTTAGTCGCATTCTCTGATACCAGCCATAGCTAATATTTTAATCCCTGTCTTCAGCATCAATTTCTAAACTGCATAATAATGTAGAGGAGAAAAGTATGACCAATCATACTTGGTTGATATTCTTATATCAACCAAGAATATAAACTAGAGGAATTATCCCTTTAATATCGTAACTCTCATTTTCTGTGCTTTTACTGATTGGGAGAGAAAGGAAGTGAGGATTACCCTGAATATATAGTTGTCTCATCATATCGCGGTTCACTTTTCACGGTCTTACTGTATCGCAGATTTTTAAGTTGCATATATATAATTTTGTATCACAGATTTTTTGCTATATTATAGGATTTTGTGGTATATAGGTATTTTTACACATTATCTTAATTATTTAGAAAGTATTTAAGAGCATAGGAAGTGTTTATAAGAGTGTGGAAGCCTGACCAGGCAGTGGCACAGTGGATGGAGCATCGAACTGGGATGCGGAGGAGCCAGGTTCAAGACCCCGAGGTCGCCAGCTTGAGTGCGGGCTCATCTGGTTTGAGCAAAGCTCACCAGCTTGGATCCAAGGTCGCTGGCTCGAGCAAGGGGTTACTCGGTCTGCTTAAGGCCCATGGTCAAGGCACATGTGAGAAAGCAATCAATGAACAACTAAGGGGTCACAACGAAAAACTAATGATTAATGCTTCTCATCTCTCTGTTCCTGTCTGTCTGTCCCTGTCTATCCCTCTCTCTGTCTCTGTTTAAAAAAAAAAAGAGTGAGAAAGGTTATAAACAGTGTGGGAAAGGTTTATAAGAGTATAGGAAGAGTTTATAAAGATTTAAAAATATATAAATAATAAAATAAAATAAAATAAGGCCGCTACTCGCGGATTTTTGCCTATCACGGGGGGTTCTGGAACCTAATCCCTGCAATAGACGAGGGACCACTGTACTTGAATTTATATCATTCCTTGTACATTCCACAACAACAACAAAACCCAAGACCTACGGGAACAAGATCTTACATTTAAGGCCACTGATTTAGTGTCCTTAATTCAAGTGGAAACATCTAATCTTCTAAATAAAAAGAATATTCCTTAAATATATGCATCAAATCTTATGTTTACATGCCACTCATTGAATAATTAAGGTAATTTTATATACTGATGAAGCTTTCCTGGATGTCTCCCAGAGTAGCAGATAACTCCTGCCTTTGTTAGGTTAAAGCCCCCCTTCTTTTAGTGTGAAAATATGTTTCTGAGACTCTTTTTCAAACCAAATGTAATTTAGACTTACGCTATAAAATACACTATAAATCGCTATAGAATTCAAGAAAATATATGAGACTATGTGAATAAATGCTTCTAGTTTGGCTTATAAACTGTCTTTTTCTTTCTCTTGTATTACTGTGGGTTTGTTTTAATTTTTTAAAATTTGGCATCTAAAAAAGAATGAACCACAACCAACTTTTCTCACAAACCATATGCATTTACATAGATAGTAGTCCCAGAGAATAAATAATTCCTTAGATTCTATGAACACTTTATTATTATTATCAGGACTCACTTTTCACATAGGACTCAGGTTCATTTTCATGGTGGGTTTTTTTCTTTTTTGTTAATTGCCATACTGGTTTATGATTGGGAAAAAGTCACTAGGTTTCAAGCTCCACCATAACCTTATGTCCTATACAATGCACGTTTCAGAACACTGTAGGCTGACTCCTTGTTGGCTACACATTTAGAGGAAAAAGCAGAAGTCATAGAACATGACAGATGTATGTTCAACCTTCCTACCAGTGGTGGGTAACATACATAACCTGTACAATCCTGTTTTCTCATTTAAAATTAGAGATGATGAATCTTACAGAGTTTTAAACTCTGTAAGAAGATAACAAATATGTGAGAAAGAAATACATGAGGACCATAACAAATAACAGGTATACAACAAATGGCAGTTATTGTGCTAATCAGTCTCAACCACAGTTCTAATGCGGAGGAAGGCCACCGTGGATTCATGGCATTGCTATAACAACATTTATTTAAAGAGACTCTGAATAACACATTATATTTAGTTTCAAGGCAACTTACCAAGACAGGAGTACAAACCCTGACTTATCCAAGCTAATATGGCAAGCGTTATAAGGTCACCAAAACTAGCAGCAATGGGTGTAGCAACATTATCAGGATTTATACCAGTCTTCTTAGAACCAACAATAACTCCAACCATTATTATTCCTAGTGGAAAGAAAGATCATTACTTTTATGGTATGATTTTAAAGACAATCAATCCCCCCTAAATACTGAAATATACAGGCTAGACAAACAGCATTATCAATTCCAGTTAGACTACTTAGATAAGCAGACTAAAGCAAATAAAACATGCTACTTTGATGCTAGTGCTCTGGCAAAATGCCCTTCAATAAATTCCAGTAGGGGAATCACAGAAGATTTGTGAATTCAGTGTTACATTTAGACACCTAAAAACCTACTGTACCATAATAGTAAAGCTAAAGTTTCAAATTTAGTAACATGTGTGTCTTCAATGTAATATATTTGCATGTATCAAACCCAGAGATTTTATTTTAACCCTTAAAGAGAACATGAAAATATCAAACAAAGGCAACTCATATTTATGCATAACAACAGGGAAGAGAACTAGTAAAAACAGATTTGTTTACATAGTGGAAACCAGGAATGCTTGCCTCATTTTATTATTTTAAAGTGTTGAAATATTAAAAGAAAGAAATTAAATTTTGAACATGAGGCAAAAAAGCTGTCTTTGTAAAAAATATTCTCTCAATCCAAAGTTTCTGTCTAGAACCTACAACTAAAGAACAGAAGATGAACCTGACCAGGTGGTGGCACAGTGGATAGAGCATCAGACTGCCAAACTGAGGACCCAGACTTGAAACCCCGAGGTTGCTGGCTTGAGCGTGGGCTCATCTGGCTGGAGTGCGAGCTCATAAACTTGAGCGCAGGGTCACTGGCTTGAGCGTGGGATCATAGACATGACTCCATGGTTGCTGCCTTGAGTCCAAACGTGTCGCTGGCTTGAAACCCAAGGTCACTGGCTTGAGCCCAAGGTCGCTGGCTTAAGCAAGGCGTCACTGGCTCAGCTGGAGCCCCCAGTCAAGGCACGTATGAGAAAGTAATCAATGAACAACTAAGGAGCCGCAATTATGAGTTGATGCTTTTCATCCCTCTCCCTTTCTGTCTGTCTGTCTGTCTCTCTCTCAAAAAAAAAAAAAAAAAAAAAAAAGAATAGAAGATGAAAAAGTGAATGTACACTTTTACTTTTATGTCTTTATTTTCCATAACCATAGAAATGGGAGAAAAATGATAATATATACCCATACCTAAGTGGATAGGTTCTCTCATGCCAACACACTCATTAAAAGGATGCAGTGGAGAGACAATTTAAGATTAGTTTACTTATGTGCTAATCAAAACCATCAATATGGAAACCTAAATGTGGCTATAAAAATAAAAACCAGGATCTCACAGCATTTTTAGATTGGAAATGGTTCTAAATGATTATCTTCTAGCAAACTCATATTTTTTTAATAATATATTTTATAGATAATAAAACTGAAGTCATGGGTAGGGTTTACATTCCTGCCTAAGGTCACACAGATTGTAAATACTCCAGTAAATAGTTTGGTGTTTTTTCTACTACCCCATAAACCAAAATTATTAAAAGTAGAATTTATGTCTTGCTTTAAAACAATGTCTCATATCTTATATTCTGGAGGCTTTTTTCAATCTATGGACTAACTGTTCCCATAATATCAATGAAGAAAAAGAAAAGTAACAGCAGAAAAAGTTTTTAAATGTATTATGCAATAATCAGTCAAGATCTAATCATATAGAATTCTTTTTACAAAATCAGCACATTTTAAAATCTATATGGAAAGTTCTATAACAGAATACCATCTATATCATTTCAGCTGAAAAATTTTTTTTGGCATCATGGAGCAATGGAAAGACCTAGGAATCAGGAAACAGGTTCTAATTCTAATTTTTCCATGAACAAGCTGATGAAATTGGACAAGGTCAAATTATAAAATTAGAACATATACTATTCAAAGTAAGAAGCATTAAACAAAAATATTTTTAAAATCTGAATTTTTATGATTTTGAAAATCCTAGACAAACACTTGCTAGGCTGAAATTTTGTTTTGTTTTTTTTCTTTTAGTGTGTGTGTGTGAGAGAGAGACAGACAGACAGACAGGAAGGGGAAAAGATGAGAAGCATCAACTCATGGTTGCGGCACCTAAGTTATTCATTGATTGCCTCTCATCCGTACTTTGGGGCATGGGCTCCAGCTGGGCCAGTGACCCCTTGCTCAAGCCAGCAACCTTGGGCTCAAGCCAGAGACCTTTGGGCTCAAGACAGCAACCATGGGGTCATGCCTATGTTCCCACACTCAAGCTGGCAATCCTGTGCTCAAACTGGCAACCCCACGCTGAAGCTGGGGAGCCTGCACTTCAAGCTGGATGAGCCCGCACTCAAGCTGGCAACCTTGGGGTTTTAAACCTGGGTTCTCAGTGCCCCAGGTCAATGCTCTATCCACTATGCTACCACCTCGTCAGGCTAGGCTGAAAATTTTTATACAATTCTCTCTACGTGAAACAAAATTAGAAAGAAAACGAAGCAAATGAGCCTAAATAGAGTACTAATGCTTTAACATTTTAACTAGAAGTTATTTTTCTAATCGCTTAACTTCACTCTCCTTTGTCCAGTGCTGACTCTATTCAATTCTAGTAATTACATATACTGCTTAACGACAGGGACACATTCTGAGAAATGAATCATTAGGCAATTTTGTCATTGTACGAACATCAGAGTATTCTTGTGCGAACCTCAATAGTATAGCCTACGACACACCTAGGCTATATTGTGTAGCCTATTGTTCCTCGGCTATAAGCCTGAACATAATGTTACTATGCAACACAACATGAGGTTAAATCAAGCACAAGAGAAAATGATTCAGTTGAAACACAGTAAACATGAGATGTATGAGATTGTAGCATATCAGACTTGTTTTACAGCCAATTTTAGTTTATAAGCAGAAAGAGTACACTCTAAAATAATGAAAAATAATATAGTAAATATATAAAGCAGTAACACAGTCCTTTATTATCATTGTCAATTATTAGGTACTGTATATAATTGTATGGGCTATACTTTCATGACCAGCAAGCAGCACAGTGGGTTTGTTTACACCAGCAACACCGTAGACATGCCTTGTACTAGCTAAGACATTACAATGACTACTAACTAGTCAATAGGAACTTTTCAGCACCATTATAATCTTATGGGATCACCGTTGCATGTGGCCCATTGTTAACCCAAACATCATTAAGCAGTGCGTGGCTCTATAGACAAGAAAATAGTCCTGATTTAATTTAAGTACTAAATTAAAATGCTTGAAAATATTTTAGAAGTCTTAATTATAATTAAGTTCTGTAAATTCTGGGTAAGAACCTAGCCAAAAAGTGAGCTTTACTATATGATCACCTGACATGAGAATCTT
Organism: Saccopteryx leptura; assembly: GCF_036850995.1. Taxonomy (NCBI): domain Eukaryota; kingdom Metazoa; phylum Chordata; class Mammalia; order Chiroptera; family Emballonuridae; genus Saccopteryx; species Saccopteryx leptura. The sequence goes on along the minus strand of NC_089503.1, from coordinate 293,391,505 downwards.
TGATTTTTAATTTTGCTGGTGATAATAAGAGTGAGAAGATAAGGAATAAAAAATAAAAAGAACCAGCCTGACCAGGCAGTGGCGCAGTGGATAGAGCATTGGACTGGGATGCGGAAGACCCAGGTTCGAGACCCCGAGGTCACCAGCTTGAGCGTGGGCTCATCTGGTTTGAGCAAAAAGCTCACCAGCTTGGACCCAAGGTCGCTGGCTTGAGCAAGGGGTTACTCGGTCTGCTGTAGCCCCGCGGTCAAGGCACATATGAGAAAGCAATCAATGAACAACTAAGGTGTCAATGAACAACTAAGGTGTCATAACAAAAAACTGATGATTGATGCTTCTCATCTCTCTCTGTTCCTGTCTGTCTGTCCCTATCTATCCCTCTCTCTGACTCTCTCTCTCTCTGTCCCTGTAAAAAAATAAAATAAAATAAATTAAAATAAAAAGAACCAAGTTTTTATCATTATAATTCCACAATCTAGTTATCTAGTGTAAAGTTCATATTAACAAATAAAAATTTTTAAAAACTGATACCCCAACTAAAAATTTCTAATGCAGTTAATTATTGAAAACCTTTATCTCTTTCAAATTCGACAGCCAACAATCTGCTATGTTGAGCTTAGGGTTATATCTGTATTGCCACAGAGATAATGAAGAATTTTCTTTGAAATCTGAAACTTTAAAAAATTTCTACAGAGACTGCTATTGGAACTCAGAATTCTTGGAATCCTTGTTACTCTAATGACAAGCCAGTAAGTCCTCAGCATGATTTCCGGAAAGGAGTTTCTCAATTACGTTAACAGAAGCAAATGAGTATCTGAACTCTTCTCCTGCTCTTGTTTGGGAATTGTACCAACGAGCCAGGAGACAACTCAGAAAGCCTGTTACACACTAAGGTTTACATATCGTAAATATAAATATATCTGAAATAAGATATTTTAAAAGTTTGTAGATAACTTTTTAATATTTCTTATTATGAACACTCATATTTAAATAAAAATATGCATAATCTTGAGAAATGAAAGTAAAAGACCGTAAGAACAGATGTTTGTAAATTCACTTACCCTGCAGAAGAGAAGCAATGAAGGCCGTCGCTACGCTGCTGGAACACAGAAGTATGGAATGGTCCAGGGAGTACTTTCCCTCTGGAATCCAGCCCAGTATAATTGCTGCCACAGCTGCTAGAAAACCAACTACTGTTGCTTGAACCTAAAAAAACGTTTCATAAAATCCAACGGAATTATTCATTTCAAAAACATTTTTTAAAATCTGAGTATATAACTACGCATACAAGTCAGGAGAAAGTATTGCATATGGAAATTGAGCTGCCTTACCTTTTAGAGAAGCTACTATATTTAGTTTTAATATTCCCTGAGGCAGTGGGTTCTCAAACTGCCCTGATCTAATGGCAATAGATATGGAATAGATTAATTTATAGTAGTCTACTGGTTGATATATATTTTGATCATCATCCCTGCATAGATTCCTACAGTTTTAAGATGAAAAGCATCACAGACATCTCTAATGCAATACTGTGACTTAAAAGAAGAGGAAAATGAAGGTCAGAAAGGTTAAGTTAACAAAGGTAATATAGCTGGTTAAAGTTAGAGCAGAGATTAAAGATTAGATAGATTTTCTTATCTCTAACCCTGTGATCTTAGAAGTAGCTGCACAATTTTTTTTTAAGTCTATAATCCAAAAATTCCTTTATTTCTTTCCCTTTAAAATGCAATATGTTAAATTACTTTTCTGCAACCATGTTCTAAACAGTATGTCCTGGTTGATCTAATATTAAAATAAGTACAACTGACCAGGCGGTGGCACAGTAGATAGAGCGTCGGACTGGGATGCAGAGGACCCAGGTTCGAGACTCCGAGGTAGCCAGCTTGAGCGCGGGCTCATCTGGTTTGAGCAAAAGCTCACCAGCTTGAGTCCAAGGTCGCTGGCTCAAGCAAGGGGTTACTCGGTCTGCTGAAGGCCCGCGGTCAAGGCACATATGAGAAAGCAATCAATGAACAAACTAAGGTGTCGCAATGTGCAATGAAAAACTAATGATTGATGCCTCTCATCTCTCCATTCCTGTCTGTCTATCCTTGTCTATCCCTCTCTCTGACTCTCTCTCTGTCTCTATAAAAAATAAATTAATTAATTAAATAAAATAAGTAAGCATCTCCTAAACTGACACTTGCCAGAATTACTAGGGGGCTGCATTTCTGTGTCTTGGAGATACAAGAAGGTGGTAACAGAGGGATATATTCACCTGAGATTAGAAAGAATGGTAGATAATTTATATATAATTCAACACTTTAGTATATATGTAATTGACAATTTAATGTGTTCATTTACATTAACACTGGTAACATTGACAAATTAAGGAAAGTTCAGTTTAAACAAACATCCAACCATAACATACAAAAAGAGCTAAGTTTAACTAAATAAGAGGATTTATATAAAAAAAAGTCAAAGTAGGGAAATAGCACCTAAGCAATAAAATGCTAAATATTTACTTGTACAGATACTAATTCAAATTCAGGCTCTATTACACATTTATAATAGAAAATATTTTGTATATTTATCTATACTTTGTATAGTATATATTTTTGATATTTATAAGAACACAATCAGTTCCTAAAGAAAGTTTTCAAAATCATGGATATTCATTTATTCTATCCTTTTCTTACAATATTAAATTATCGTTTTGGGTCCCCTGAAACAATTAAATGGTAGATTTAACTAAAATGTATTCCATTCTTACAGGTAACACCCAAGATCTGTATGTAAACCTAAGACCTATAAACAAATATGTATATCACCTACCTGTTTTAAAGCCAAGTTGCCAATAATTAGGTTCCACTTTTCAATGGGTGAATCCATCTTCCCAATATTTACCTGTGAAGGTGGATAATTTCATTTATACTGAAATTATTATATGCTCTCTATGAATTTATTATATGCTCTCTATTCTGCTTAAACAACATATGAAGTCTGAAAGCCAAAGATAATTCTCTAGTAAATCTAATGAGCTCACATTGCACTTTAAATATAATTCTAGCCCCGGCCAGTTGGCTCAGTGGTAGAGTGTCGGCCTGGTGTGCAGGAGTCCCGGGATCGACTCCCGGCCAGGGCATACAGGAGAAGTGCCCACATGCTTCTCCACCTCCCCCTTCCTCTCTGTCTCTCTTTTCCCTTCCTGCAGCCAAGGCTCCATTGGAGCAGGGTTGGCCCGGATGCTGAGTATGGCTCCAAGGCCACTGCCTCAGGCGCTGGAATGGCCCTGGTTGCAACAGAGCAACGCCCCAGATGGGCAGAGCATCGCCCCCTGGTGGGCATGCTGGGTGGATCCCGGTCAGGTACATGCGGGAGTCTGTCTGACTGCCTCCCTGTTTCCAACTTCAGAAAAAAATACAATAAATAAATAAATAAATATAATTCTAAATTCACTACCAGTCTTGCATCTCATATTCAGCTTGCCTGAGATGTTTAAAAAAAAATTTGGGGGGCCCTGGCCAGTTGGCTCAGTGGTGGAGCGTCTGCCTGGCGTGTGGAAGTCCTGGGTTCAATTCCCGGCCAGGGCACACAGGAGAAGCACCCATCTGCTTCTCCACCCCTCCCCCTCTCCTTCCTCTCTGTCTCTCTCTTCCCCTCCCACAGCCAAGGCTCCATTGGAGCAAAGTTGGCCCGGGCGCTGGGAATGGCTCCATGGCCTCTGCCTCAGGCGCTAGAGTGGCTCTAGTCACAACAGAGCGACGCCCTGGATGGGCAGAGCATCGCCTCCTGGTGGGCGTGCCGGGTGGATCCCGGTTGGGTGCATGCGGGAGTCTGTCTGACTGTCTCTCCGTTTCCAGGGGGGGGTGGAGAAGCATGTGGGCGCTTCTCCTGTGTGCCCTGGCCGGGAGTCGAACCCGGGACTCCTGCACACCAGGCCGACACTCTACCACTGAGCCAACTGGCCGGGGCTAGAATTATATTTAAAGTGCAATGTGAGCTGCTTAATTACTAGCTCACAAAACTAGTAGACTAGCTAGTACTACCCAACTGTCCACTGATGTTATTTTATGACTAATGCCACCAACTGCATCCTAACATACCACATTTTGTATATTTAGGCACAATATAAATACACAATTTTGAGCTGCTAGCATTTTTTATTTTTTTTTTACAGAGACAGAGAGTCAGAGAGAGGGATAGGGACAGACAGACAGGAATGGAGACAGATGAGAATCATCAATCATTAGTTTTTCGTTGCGTGTTTCAACACCTCAGTTGTTCGATTGCTTTCTCATATGTGCCTTGACTGCAGGCCTTCAGCAGATGGAGTAACCCCTCGCTCTCGAGCCAGCCAACTTGGGCTCAAGCTGGTGAGCCTTGCTCAAACCACCAGATGAGCCCGCGCTCAAGCTGGCGACCTTGGGGTCTCGAACCTGGGTCCTCCGCATCCCAGTCCGACACTCTATCCACTGAGCCACCACCTGGTCAGGCAAGCTGCTAGCATTTAATACTACATCATGAAATAAATGTAATTTGAAGAATTATTAGCCAAGAAACCCAGATATAATCAAATCATTCACATGTGCATAATTTATATGAGGTATGACTAGCACTATTAATTTAGTTCAAGATGAATTTTGATCATGTATCTCACTATTAAAGTTTATACATCTTTCTGCTAAATGGAAAAATACACTCCCAAAATATTAGTCATATGTAATTGCACTATAAGCCAATCATACTTATCAACCACATATGACTCAAAGAATGTATATCCTAATCTAACAAGTTTTTCTATTGCAGTATTTTGGAAAACAATGAGCAGTCATTATTAAAAGTAATATACTTATCACCTACTTGGTCGTGGAAGATAGGTGATGTGGAAAATATATAAGGGTTATTATTTATGGGTAGTTTTAACCATGGTCAAACTGGAGTTCAGCTCACTGGCTTCAGACCATTAGGTTAAGTGCTACATCAACAGTTCTTGTATCTATCTAGAAAACAGTTTCTGTCTCTAACTTCATCCTGGACTGTAGCCTCCAAGTATCCAATAAATGCAAATATTAAAATTTTTCAGTGTTTTGGAATAATTATTCCTGCTGTCTTCATTTGTATATTTCTTTCTTAAGCCTGGAAATCTGAATTATTGATGAATTTGTGTTGTAGCTCTAGCAACTTAGGTTTTTGCTCAAATGAGTAATAAGATACAAGCATTGTTCAAAGAGTGAAACTATCTCGGATTTAGTGTTCAAAAAATGACCTGTGGTGGCACAGAGGCTAAAGCATCGACCTGGAATGCTGAGGCTGCAGGTTTGAAACCCTGGGCTTGTCTGGTCAGGGCACATACGAGAAGCAACTACTATGAGTTGATGCTTCCCACTCCTCCCCCTTCTCTCAAAATCAATAAATAAAATCTTTAAAAAGAAAAAGAGAAATAGGTATGAGACACTGGAGAAATGGAAAAATATTCCTTGTTAATGGATTGGAAAAATTAACATTGTTAAAATGTCCCATTACCTAAAACAATCTAGAGTCAAAGCAATCCCTATCAAAATACTTCAACAAAGTCAATTTTACAAATTAATACAGCAGTAACTTCTTTAAAAAAATTTTAAATTATATTTCCATCACTTGGCTCTGTCAAATATTAAAATTTAACCATATTCAGAATATCACTATATCATACACATGTTTAAGATCATTATATTGTCCACAGGTAGCTGAGGTTCTAGTCATATTTCTTCAATCTTTTTTTTCCTCTTGATTCTTCATATTGGGTAGTTTCTTCTACTATATATCTTCAAATTCACAAATTCTTTCTTCTGTTATCACCAATGTGATACATTTGATTCTTTTCTACAGTTTTCATTACTCTTAAGATTTCCATCTGTTCACTCATTAAGACATATGCTTGTTTCATTCTTTGAACATTTTTTTTCTTTAGTTCTTTGAACATATTTTTACTAGTGTCTTTGAAAGATTTTGTTAAATCCAACACCTGGGCCCATTCTGAGTCACTTTCTAGAGACTAAATACAAATCACACTTTTGTACATCCACAAATAGAGATTATTTTTGGTTGAAAACGATTTCCCTTGTAATAGGCAGTTAAATACCATAGACTCATTACAGACTCTTGTATCTCCCACAGTGTGCACCAGCTCATATCTCTGCTTGGTTCTTTTTTGAGCTCAGCCCTTTTGGGATCTTTGCACCTGTGTATTTAACGGGCAGCCAAAGACTTGGGCAGAATTTTACTCAGATTCTGTAGCTCATGTTCTCTGCAGTTCTCTTGTTGCTTAATTTCCCCATAAATTTCCACCTGCTCTGTCATCTCCCAACTCTGTTTATCTGATAATTCAAACCAATAAAAATTCAACTTTCTGCCACAATAGCTATGCATAAATCACAGAAGGCACTTAGTTACACAAGCAAAAACTCACACATTGTAGCTGGTGTATTTGTCTTTAAAGTACGGGCCCTCTCACATTTCTGCCCTTTGTTTTGACTCCATGACCTCTGCCACCTCAAGCTGGTAAGACTGTAGGTTTTTGCCACATGAGATCCAGGGGTTGGGGAATTCCCTCAAACAAAAAAGCCATAAACTTAGCAATTCTTACCCATTGTAGTAATGGTCTTTGAAAGGTAAACTCTAGTTTCTACCTGTTTTGGGTCACTTTCCATTGCTTCAAATAATTTATCTAGATTTTTCATTGTTTTTCTCTAAGAAGGTTCACTCAACCACTTTAGTCTGATATTAACTAGAACTGGAAACCCTGATATATATTTTACATGCTTGAAATAATTTACAAGAAAACATAATTCACAAAAACATATACACACTCACACGCATGTACATACACCCTAATACCTTTCTGGATGTACAGGGTGAAGCATAATCTTAATTGTGGTGATTATTTCACAGGTATAGACTACATACTAAAACCCATCAAATTGTAGACTTCGAATTTGTGCAGTTTACTCAAAGCAGGGAGCCATAAATCTAGCTGACTGAAACAGTTTTAGATTGAAAAATAGGAATACGCAACCCATGTCTATCTAACAATCAGGTTTGTAATGACAAGAACATGTAAAATTTAGAATTACATCAAATTTAGGAAAACAATATTAAGATTGTAAATACATCCAAATTATGCCAGTTATTAATATTATTATTTGGTAGTTTAATTTTTCTTTATTTTAGAAGTCTTACAATTTGAATTGAAAGTCTAACTTACATTATTAGGAAAAGAGGCTTTGCCAACTTCTTCACATCCCTCCACTGAAATGTAAGCCCAATGAAGGCAGGGACATTTTCTGGTTTGTCTGTTGCTGATTCTCTAGCAGACACAGCAGTACTTGGCTAATAGTAAGACCTCAAAAATATTTTTTAAATTAATCAGTTAAAAAATAATTTCAGAGAATCAAGAGTTCTCTGAGCCTGATCGGGTGGTGGCGCAGTGGATAGAGCATCAGACTGGGATGCTGGAGGTTCGAGACCCCAAGGTCACCAGCTTGAGCACGGGCTCATCTGGCTTGAGCCAAAAAAAAAAAAAAAAAAAAAGCTAACCAGCTTGGACCCAAGGTCGCTAGTTTGAGCAAGGGGTTACTTGGCTGCTGAAGGCCCAAGGCACATATGAGAAAGCAATCAATGAATAGCTAAGGTGTCACAAGGAAAAATTGATGATTGATGCTTCTCATCTCTCTCCGTTCCTGTCTGTCTGTCCCTATCTATCCCTTTCTCTGACTCTCTCTCTGTCCCTGTAAAAAAAAAAAAAAAGAGTTCTCTGAGAAGAGGTTTGAGGCAATAGAAATCCATTTTGCCTAGAGTGGAAACGTGCTTATCAAATTATGTTAGGCAATTTGCTTCTGGGAAATAGTTTACAAGGTTTTTTTTAAAAAAAAAACACTATCATTAGGACAGTGAATACCATTTTGACTCTCTTCTATCTAGCCTTCAGAGCAGAAAATTTTAGATCTCAGATAACAGAACTTAAACCCAACAATTTATAGAACCACTTGTATTTGGCTTAATCTCCATCAATACTACTGTTATGTATCTATAATAATATCTATTAAAACATATATCTATCTTTGAAAAGATAAAAATCCAGGAAAAATTATTCGTTAATCATCATACCTTTACAAATAAATTTTTATTCAAGTAAGAAAGCAAGATAAAGTTGACTTGGAATTATTAAATTTCCCTCATTAAAATAGGAAACCATTTTTATTGACATATCTTTTAATATGTGAACACTTAATCTTTATAGAATAAGTTTAAGAATAATTAAAATGCAGCAGACTGAGGGAACAGGCTGCATCTGATACCTTATGTTTTAAGTTCTCTATCTCTATACTTTCTCAAGGTTTTCCTTCTAATCCTATAAGCTCTTTTATCCTGATTCTCATGCAGATAATCATAAAAATAAAAGAAGACACTTCAATGAAGCAAAATGATTAAAGTAATCATAGTTTGGCCTTCTGTAGCTATAATAATTTTTATTCCTACTTGAACAAGTGAAAATTAATACTACAGAGGAAACTTGTAAAATTTTTAAAGAATTATTTTTTGCACATAAACGAAAATGCTGATTTTCAAACACAGCTTATTCTAAGTTTAAATAGTAATTACACTCATTCACTCTTCTCCCTGGAACTAGGGAGTTCAGTTAGGAATCGGCTACAGCATCCCATTCAGAGACAATAGGCAACTAAGACAAGGTTGTGATGTGGGGTATAGGGGGAAGGGGAGAGGGATTTCGTTGGTGGAACTGACAGTCTAGACCAGTGGTTCTCAAATTTTTTGAAGTCAGGGCGCATTTAAAATCCTATATATAATTGTAGGCACACTATATACAAATTTCTGAGAATTATGTTATAATAATTAAGTCAAATATTAAAGAAACAATACAAAGTCCAAGCGTGCTTTTATAATTAAACAAATACGAAAAAATTTAATTTATTCTGACATTAAAAAACATTTTTATGTTACATTTCATGAGGTATGCTTTTAGTATTTTTTAAAAAAGAGGGGTTAAAAATAAAAAGCTACAAAAAGTTATCTTTTTATATATATAAATAACATTCTTAGTAAGATTTAGTAAATTTGGCAGGTCCCAGTGCAAATGTGTTAAGTTTTTTCATTCTTGTGTTTATGAGAAACATGAGCCTGATGTGTCCTAGCGATTTCTTCAATGTTTGGGCATATATTTATATTTGAAAGGCAAACTCTCATTTCCTTGTTAATACATTGAAGAATTCCTCTCTTTTTACTCTTAATTGTGTTGAGTGCAGAAAACCCCCACCATACATATCATCTTAACTTTACACCAAACAAAGGATAGAAGAAACTTGCCTCCAGTGTTTCTGGGGAACATGGGGGGGTAGTGTAAACAATCCAGCACCACATCTTAACAGCCTTTGCAACCTAATCAGGCAAGTGAGGTGGGGGGTTAGGCAGACTGTCAGCTTACAGCCAATTCCCCACCCTCTGTCCCCCCAAAATCTAAACTCCAAAATCCCTGTTAGTTTTTTGGTCCCCAACAGGTACATATTTCTCTGGAAATCTTCTAGGGCACACCAGTGCGCCCTGGCACACACTTTGAGAACCACTGTTCTAGACAGTAACTGGATAGAGCAGAGGCATAGGTGATTGGCAATGTTAATAAACTGATAAAAAATATATAGGTAAAAATAGCCTGACCAGGCGGTGGCGCAGTGGATAGAGCGTCGAACTGGGATGCCGAGGACCCAGGTTCGAGGCCCCGAAGTCGCCAGCTTGAGTGAGAGCTCATCTGGTTTGAGCAAAAAGCTCACCAGCTTGGACCCAAGGTCGCTGGCTCGAGCAAGGGGTTACTCGGTCTGCTGAAGCCCCACAGTCAAGGCACATATGAGAAAGCAATCAGTGGACAACTAACGTGTTGCAACACGCAACGAAAAACTAATGATTGATGCTTCTCATCTCTCCATTCTTGTCTGTCTGTCCCTGTCTATCCCTCTCTCTGACTCTCTCTCTCTCTGTCTCTGTAAAAAAAATTTTAAAAAAATAATAAAAAAATAAAAAAATATATAGGTAAAAATAAATGGGTGGAGTAGGATAAAAGAATGAGTTTAGTTTTGAACATAGTGAGTGGTATATAGACAATTAAAAATTCAGCTCTGCATTTTATGAATTTGACTCCACAGGCAAGAGAAGTGAAGGCAAAAATTAATGAATGGGACTACATCAGACTAAGAAGTTTTTGCTCAGCAAGAGAAACTGATAACAAAATAAACAGAAAGCCAACTAAATGGGAAATGATATTTTCAAACAACAGCTCAGATAAGGGCCTAGTATCCAAAATATACAAAGAACTCATAAAACTCAACAACAAACAAACAAACAATCCAATAAAAAAATGGGAAGAGGATATGAACAGACACTTCTCCCAGGAAGAAATACAAATGGCCAACAGATATATGAAAAGATGCTCATCTTCTTTAGCTATTAGAGAAATGCAAATGAAAATTACAATGAGATACCACCTCACACCTGTTCGATTAGCTATTATTAGCAAGACAGGTAATAGCAAATGTTGGAGAGGCTGTGGAGAAAAAGGAACTCTCATCCACTGTTGGTGGGAATGTAAAGTAGTACAACCATTGTGGAAGAAAGTATGGTGGTTCCTCAAAAAACTGAAAATAGAACTACCTTATGACCCAGCAATCCCTCTACTGGGTATATACCCCAAAAACTCAGAAACATTGACACGTAAAGACACATGCAGCCCCATGTTTATTGCAGCATTGTTCACAGTGGCTAGGACATGGAAACAACCAAAAAGCCCGTCAATAGATGACTGGATAAAGAAGATGTGGCACATATACACTATGGAATACTACTCAGCCATAAGAAATGATGACATCGGATCATTTACAGCAAAATGGTGGGATCTTGATAACATGATACAAAGCGAAATAAGTAAATCAGAAAAAACCAGGAACTGCATTATTCCATACGTAGGTGGGACATAAAAGTGAAACTAAGAGACATTGATAAGAGTGTGGTGGTTACAGGGGGGAGGGGGAAAGGGAGAGGGAAAGGGGGAGGGGGAGGGGCACAAAGAAAACTAGATAGAAGGTGACAGAGGACAATCTGACTTTGGGTGATGGGTATGCAACATAATTGAACGACAAGATAACCTGGACTTGTTATCTTTGAATATATGTATACTGATTTATTGATGTCGCCCCATTAAAAAAATAAAATTATTAAAAAAAAAAAAATTCAGCTCTGGAGACAGCTGGTGGTTGCCAGAGACAGGGGCGGCTGGGGGACTGAGTGAGAGAGGTAAAGGATTAAGAAGTACAGATTGGCAGGTACAAAACAGTCACAGGAATGAAAAGTACAGCACAGGGAATAGAGTAAAAAATATTGTAATAACTGTACATGGCACCAGGGGGGTACTGGAAATATTGAGGGGATCACTTTGTAAAATATCTGACTGTTCAACCACTCTGCTATACACCTGAAACCAATAAAAAGTAATATTGAAAGTAAACTAATTGAAAAATAAATAAATAAATAAATATAAAGAAAATTCAGCTCTGGAGGTCAGGAAGAGACTGGAGACATGAACTGGAGTGGCGTGCAAGCAAGCAGTGTCGGACTACGTGAAATTATGGACAGCATGTCGGACAAAGTACTAAAACCTGAAGAAAACCTTGAGGTGCACTCTCCCTTTCCATGGAAGACTGAAGACCGTCTCCCTGGCTGAGCTGCAATATCGCGGTCACCAGAGCGGAACGGACGGTGCACTGACAAGCACTCGGAGGAGCAGGGCTGCCCAGCCAGGCAGAGGCCTGGCCCGAGGCTGCCACCCAGCCCTGCTTCGTCTCAGCTGGGCTGTTTATCACAGAAGAAAGTTTCTGCCTTTACTGTGCCTCCCCCTTTCAAAACTTTAAGAAAACCTCAAATCAAGAAGATGAGCAAAGAAAAAGAAACCAAAAAAGTAGATTAAGAAGCAGCCATGAAAGAGGTGGGAGAATGAAGAGAGTGTGGGGTCTCAAAGTTGAGGGTAAGAATTTCAGGTAAAGAATTGTCAGTGAAGAGCCTACGGCAGTTGAGACTTTGGGGATTTTGCTACTGTGAAGGCATTAATATGGAGATGCTCTAACAGTGGTCACTACATCAAAACTGGAATGCAACTGACAACAACGCTCCAGCATATTCTGTAAGAACAGTACTTGAGAACTGTAAGAACAGTACTAGAAAACCTGAGATCCAATTAAAACACCATAACCTAGATGAATAAACCATGTTACCATAGCTTGCTGTCACAAGTGACTACTTTCCCATCTACTAATGTTTACTTTTACTCCTCGTAAATCCAGAAAAAAATTTCAAGTGACTAATCCCAGTCTTCTATCTAATTCATCGGCCAATTCTGTCATCTCCCTCTGAAAATGAGTTCTGGACTCCAACTATGTCTCACTACTACCCTGACCCAAGCCAACATCATCTCAATTTGTCTGCCTGCTTCAGTCCCTGGCTCCCTATAGCTCTGTGTCAACACAGCAGTCACAATAATCTGTTAAAAATATCTAACAGATAGCACCATTCCTCTGTTCAAAAGCTTTCAACAGCTTTCCATTCTACACAAAAGCCAAAGACCTTGCAAATGGCCCATAAGGTAATCTTATCCCTGTGATTTACCCCTTCTCTCATTTGGTCCCAACCTTATTGGCCTCCAGGCTGTTCCTCTAACACAGTGTCTTCAAATTTTTAATGTGTATCAGAATTGTCTGGAGATCCTGTTAAAATACAGATTGCTGAACCAAATCCCCAGAATTTCTGAGTCAGCAGCTTTGGAGTGGGGCCGAGAATCTGCATTTCTAACAACCGGCTGACACTGCTGATCATAAGACCACACTTAGACTTAGAGAACTACTGGTCTAACGTACCAACAATAGTCCTGCTGCTGGCCCTTTGCCCTGCCTGGGACATCTCTATCTCAAATAGCCTCAAATATAAAAGTAAACAAATTAGTACACAGTAAAGTAGTAACTCATGGCAACAAGGTATGATAGCATGGTATATCCACCTAATTTACAGTGTCTTAATTGCTTAGAGAACTGAATAATTCTTCAGTCTATGGCTCAAATATCTTATAATCAGTGACACAATTCTTGACCTATGGAAGACAGCAACTCCATTCCTACCTCCCCAAAGAAAGGCCGGCCAGATTACATTACTCTGCAATGAAAATCACGACTGATAAACTCCTTACTCTGAGCTTCTAATCAGTTTGGGAGTTCTCTCTTAAATATGAACAAAGAGACATGACCAACGTTTGAGGAAAATATATAAGATATTGATGTCAAAATAACTAAACTTCAAATTTAAAAATTAAGAAAATTCACATTTATTCAGTTTTAATGGCATTGTAATCAAATTAAACAGAAGTTAATTTGCAGCATATTCTTTTTTAACCATATTCCCTATGGCATGGCCTATTTCAAAATGGACTGGCATGTTTAATCTATTATTTAAATAGAAATGAATGCTGGATAAAGCTCGAGAATGTTGCTTTTATAAATATTTTCTTTGAGGTAAGTTAGCCAAAATTTCAGTTTTCCTGGCAAAGTCATCAAATCACTTAAATGCTTGCATGCTTCACTATATTTACCAGAACAAAGTTCATTTTCCAACAAAATGAAACTAAAGCCACCTTTTAACTCTCATTCTAATAACCTTCTTCTCCATTTATTTGCCACCTTTGTTTTTCAAGGCCTCTTCTTTATTCTCCTCTCCTGCAGAAAAGCCTCCTGGATGGGGTTTACTAAGGAGGTCCACCAGGTCTGAAAACACAGTGTACACATAGATCACCGAGAACATGACAGATGGAGTCCATGCATGTAATTAACTCTGAAAACCTCAGTAAAACCATAGGACAGTTTTGTTTTGTTTCAGACAAAAGCTAAAGGTATTCTGGACAAACACAGCTGGGTGCCAAGTGTTCAAATCAATAATCAGTGACACCAAGTGTCACCATTATATAGTGAATTTCTGGAATACTAAAAAAATATAAAATTTAACCAAATTTTTAAAATTGTATTACCACTTTATTATTAAACCTTCTAGAAACAATGTCTTAACACTGAGAGCTTCTAGACTGATCCTGCGGTCACCATACTTCCTATTTTTAATACTGTTTAGATACTCACCTTCAAACAAAGTCATTAGAGAACCAAGACTGTCTGGGGCTTGTTGAGCCAATCTAGATACTGCTGAGAATGACAGTGTTACCATGTTATTAGACTTTCTTTCCACTCTGTAACATTTGATAAGATGAAAGACTTGTCTCCTTTTAATTCCTAGGTTTGAAGATTTGTTTGATAGTGATGGTGCAATTTTTATTGAAATAATTTCATAAACTGGCCCGGCCAGTGGCTAAATGGATAGAGTGCTGATCAGGCAAAAGGTCGTCCCAGGCTCAATTCCCATTCAGGGCACAAAGGAGAAGCAACCATCTGCTTCTCCCCCCTTCCCTCTTCCCCTTTTCTTCCTCTTCCCCTCCCACAGCCAGTCCACTCCATTGGTTTGAGCATAGTCCCAGCCACTGAGGATAGCTCAATTGGTCCAAGCGTGTCAGCCTCAGGTGCTAAAGATAGCTCAGTACTTGAGCATCAACCCCAGTCAGGGGTTGCCAGGTGGATACCGGTCAGAGTGCATGCTGGAGTATGCCTCACTATCTCCCCTCCTCTCACCTAAAAAATAATGATGATAATAATAATGATAATTTCATAAACTAACGCTTGGGACATTATTTGATGATGCTTTCTAAACATTTTCAGATGAGCCTAAGATTGTTGCCCTAACTTACATATTTTTTATTAATTTAAATATTTTTACACATACTTACTGTTTCATATGATCACTTGAGAAAAACTTGTCTTTTAAACTTTGAATCTAAAAGTATAACAATGAAGCAATGTAACTGGTATCCTAGACACCAAAAAAAAAAAAAAGATTCTCAGCTTTTATTGCATCCATGCCAATTTTAGTACTTTCTCAAGAGTAGAATGATGAGACTTTTATAGCAGTTATCATGTAAGAAATACCTGTATGCTTCAAGGTACATCTACTGAAGAAAGTTCCAGTAAAAAAACAACAACAGCCTGACCAGGCAGTGACGCAGTAGATAGAGCATCGGACTGGGACGTAGAGGACCCAGGTTCGAAACCCTGAGGTCACCGGCTTGAGCGCGGGCTCAACCAGCTTGAGCATGGGGTCACTGGCTTGAGCGTGGGATCATAGACATGACCCCATGGTTGCTAGCTTGAGCAAGGGGTCACTCGCTCTGCTGTAGCCCATCCCCTTGGTCAAGGCACATATGAGAAAGCAATCAATGAACAACTAAGGTGCTGCAACAAAGAATTGATGCTTCTCATCTCTTTCCCTTCTTGTCTATCTGTCCCTATCTGTCCCTCTCTCTGCCTCTGTCAGAAAAACAAAAAACAAAAAACAAAAACACAAAAAGATGCTTTCTCTGTAAGCAGCCACAGATTATTAGTAAGTCCTGTTATTGTTATTTTCAGAGTATAATATGAAGGCTATTTTGTTCAAGCAAGCCTTTTTAATATATATCTTCTCTTCCATCTTATTTTTATATCTTGCAGAACTACATCAAAGACAGCTTCAAAAGCTCTTCTGTGTCATGCAATTTTACTCAGGCTAAGAGAAGTTTTTCATGCCTGGAATCTAGAATCACTAGTACTCTAAATCTGGTAAGAAGGGCCCCAGTTCCGAGACCCACAGCTTAGAGGGCCCCAGTCGGGCTATCCCTTGGTTCCGCCCCATCCCACAGGAGGAGGGGCATATAGATAGGGCCCAAGTGGTGTGCCCACTTGCAGCCTGTGCCTCACCCCTTCTAACCCTTTCTAGGCTGTGCAACCATACTGCAACCATAGAGTTCTCTGATCAAATGGGCTGAAGTCCAATGCCAGAGCCTCTTCCTGAAGTCAGTCCTCCTGAAGGAGGACCCCGCTACCACTGGGTGAGGCTCGGGGGTGGCTATTAACGAGGGGTAGAGAGGGAGCTCAAACATGGGGCCTGAGCTAAGTGTGAAGTCTTTCAAAGAGCAGTGCAGACAACCAAGGGCGGTGAGGAACAGGGCAGGCCTCTGACCAGGGGCTGGATCTCTCCACAACACCAGGTTCCAAAACAGAACCCAGGAAGTCCAAGAATATGTTAGACTGCCAGGTCTTCAAAAGGATATATCTGCCAAGATAGAAAGATAGTTTGTTTGTTTTTCAATTTGTAAGCTCGTATAGTTTTAAACTATAGACATAAATCATATAGACCTCTGATCATATTTCTGCTCAGGCCCACCTGTTAAAGAGAATCTGTGTAAAATGCTTACAAATATTTGAGATGATTACACTGACATCATTACAATGATTAGGTACAACAGTAACCTGGACGGGTCTCTTCCCAGAATCTGATGTGGCTGACTCACACTATTATTCAGGTACCGGCTTATACATCACCTTTCAAAGAAGTCTTCCCTAACCACTTAACATACAAGAGCCCTCATGAATCACCCTACATCACACTACCCTGTTTTATTTTCTTCATTGCTCTTACCAGTATCTGAGATTATTTATGCAAATTCCATGACAGTAGAGTCCTTGCCTGCCTTGCTATTCTTTATAAACTAATGGATTATCTTTTTATGCCATATATTATAATCTGTAAATACCATTTATTTTGTGATTTAAATTGTCCCAGATCTGGCTAGTATCTAGTATGGTATATCTTATATCCATTTATCATGTTCCATTACAAAAAAAAGGTGTGTGTGTGTGTATTTACTTTTTGGCACCACAAGATATTCCAGGGTCATCTTACACCTTTATGCTCCAGCCCAAGGGCTCTAGTTTCCATTATTCTCCATTCCCTTTAATAGTCAATAATTACAATGATTATATGAAAAATTGTGGGCTTGGCTAAAGTGAATTTAGCCAAGTAATTCTAGTCTATGATGATATCCCCCAACATCATCTCTAGCTCACCAACTATAGAAATAAGCAACAGGATTATATCCATAAATAGTAATTTTTTAAAATATGCATATCAAAAAAATTTTAAATATGAAGTACCAGGAATATTGTGCATTGGTGCTAAGACCAAGACCTTAGGAGAATACCCCATAATGTACAGGAGGAAGCTATTAAGTTTTTGTTACTGCTGTTATTGACTGGTTTTATAGACTCTGATATAGGTGTCCTATGCAGGGAAAGGGGGATGTTCTGGAATGTGACTTATTCCATGATGTGTTAGCTCAGGAAAGTTACTCAACTGCTCTAAGCCACAGTTCCTCCTCTGTAAACCAGAAATAACAGTGCTTATTTCATACGGTTGTTATAAGATATCCTTGTAAAGCAGCACACCCTGGCACACTCTGAGTGTTCATTAATACCCAACATTTCACAATTGTCCTGGGAGAGTATGGCTCTATGACCTTTTATATATAAGAAAGGGGCATAGACAATGCCATAGGGCACATGTAGCACTTTCTCTGACTTAAGCAACCCAACAACGTTAACAAAACATTATTTAATGCATTTCCTCTCCAAGCTTTGGCTTTACTCAAGAAACCCTAGAGAGTTCACAGCTGCCTGAAGGGGAAATGGGGAGAAGGGAGGGGGGGATTGCTCCCTTAGCAACATAATTGTTCAGCTTCCATCTTGGTTACCTTTAGTTAAACAATAATTTTTCCTAGTTCATAGATAGATTCATTTGCTGTAATTCTGTAAAGAAAAAACATATATGTAAGACACTGCAATTAGTAATACCCTCTGACGGCTTAGTGAATTTTCAGCTGATATTCATGGGCAGATGGCTCATCAAAGTGAGCCTGACTAGCTATATGGTTTTACCCACAACCTGGTTCCACAATGGTGAACACCCCAAGAATGGTACAGAGAGAAAACAGTGTCTTTTGGGGCTTCTAAAAATAACTCAGAACTCTGCTAATAGAAATATTTTCTAAAATGTTTAACATTTCTAGATGAGTTAATCGCATTATATAACTAAGGCCTTAAAAGTATGTATTTTTTCCTGAATGGTAATCACAATTCTAGAATTAGCCGAAAGAAATAAGAATTCCAAACTGTATATATAGCATGACCAGGCGGTGGCGCAGTGGATAGAGCGTCGGACTGTGATGTGGAGGACCCAGGTTCAAGACCCCGAG
The DNA here is from genome assembly GCF_036850995.1 of Saccopteryx leptura. Classification (NCBI taxonomy): domain Eukaryota; kingdom Metazoa; phylum Chordata; class Mammalia; order Chiroptera; family Emballonuridae; genus Saccopteryx; species Saccopteryx leptura. The sequence continues at coordinate 293,373,276 of NC_089503.1, read as the reverse complement.
GTCGCCAATTTGAGTGCAGGCTCATCTGGTTTGAGCAAGGCTCACCAGGTTGAGCCCCAGGTCACTGGCTCGAGCAAGGGGTCACTCGGTCTGCTGCAGTCCCCCGGTCAAGACACATATGAGAAAGCAATCAATGAACAACTAAGGAGCCTCAACAAAGAATTGATGTTTCTCATCTCTCTCCATTCCTGTCTGTCTGTCCCTATCTGTCCCTCTCTCTGACTCTCTCTGTCTCTGCCACAAAAAAACAAAACAAAACAAAAACTGAATATATAAGAATATTCAGGCCCTGGCTGGCTGGTTTATCGACTAAGCATTGACCCAGTGTGTCAGAGGTAGTGGGTAGACATCCCCCCCACCCCCGCCCCAGTCAGGGCATTGTAGGAGAAGCTATCAATGAGTACACAACTAAATAGAAAAACTAAGTGAAGCAACAAGTTGATGCTTCTCTCTCTCTCTCTCTCTCTCTCTCTCTCTCCTCAGTTTCTCTCCTCCTTTCTTTCTAAATTTAATGCAAAAATTGTTTTTGAAAAGTATATTCATTACAACATTTTTTATAATAAACATTATAAAGAACCTATATAGGCCCTGGCCGGTTGGCTCAGTGGTAGAACATTGGCCCAGCATGTGGATGTCCTGGGTTCGATTCCCAGCCAGGGCACACAGGAGAAGCGCCCATCTGCTTCTCCACCCTACCCGCTCCCCCACCCTGATCCTCTCTCTTTCTCTCTCTCTTTTTCCTCCCCTCCTGCAGTCAAGAGTGAGTTGGCCCCAGGCACTGAGGATGGCTCCATGGCCTCAGGCACTAAGAAAAAAAAGAAAAATGGCTCCTGTTGCAACAGCGCAAGGACCCCAAATGGGCAGAGCATCACCCCCCTAGTGGGCTTGCCGGGTAGATCCTAGATGGGGCATATGCAGGAGTCTGTCTCTGCCTCCCCTCCTCTCACTAAAAAAAAAAGAAAGAAAGAAAAATAAAGAACCTATATAGCCAATAACAGATGATGGATTAAACTGTGGTAGAAGCTCTGGCCAGACAGCTTAGTTGGTTACAGCATCATCCCAAAGTGCAAAGAATGCAGGTTTGATTCCGGTCAGGGCACTTACAGAAACATATAGATGTTCCTGTCTCTCTCTCTCCCTTCCTCTCTCTCTAAAAAATCAATAAGTAAACATTAAAATAAAGTTAAGGAAAAAAAGCTGTGGTAGAGCTATATACCAGAAAAGTACATAGATAAAAAATAATGGTATGGCCTGACCTGTGGTGGCGCAGTGGATAAAGCGTCAACCTGGAAACGCTGAGGTTGCCGGTTCAAAACCCTGGGCTTGCCTGGTCAAGGCACATATGGGAGTTGATGCTTCCTGCTCCTCCCCCCTTCCCTCTCTCTCTTTCTCTCTCTCCCATCTCTATAATGAATAAATAAAATCTTAAAAAAAAAACAACCCACAAATAAAAAAAAAAAAATAATGGTATGGGTTTATACTTATTGATGTGGAAAGATGGTCATGATGTAGCTCTCTTCGAATGGATATCACAGATAATAAAAGAGAATATAGATGATTCTAGTTCTTTTTTTGAAATATACAGTATGCATGTTACATTGTGCTATACCTATGTCTAAGTACAGATATCCACCCAGGTATAGAAGGATCTATTGATATATCAGAATATTAATAGTGATTATGTGTAGGTGAAGAATCTGGAGTAGCTTTTAAATTTTCTTCTTCATACTTTCCCCCCTTTTCTGTAGTTTTTACAATAAATATGTATTACTTTTATAATCACAAAAAGTTTAAATACCAATCAACCAACCACCAAATCATAAAGAATCTCAATATCTCAATGTCTTAAGCCCTGATGATAATTAGCAGAATGCCCTGGAATTATAGGCAGCAAGTATACCACTACTTCTCAGGATAAAGTAGGACCCATAATTTTCAGTTTAGACAAACCAGAGAATTCTCAGGATATCATATCAGGCAGAAATATATACTTACCATAACTTTGAGATCTAAAAATGTATCAGAGGAAAGAAAAATTTCCTGTTACAAGTTCTCCATAATAGAGAGAAACTGCATCAGTAATATACATACTTTGAAATAGGAAAATACTTACTGCAGTGGATAATCTAGATGCCAATGTCATTTCCAAGTTTCCTTTGAGACCAAGTAGTGCAGGAACTAAAATAAAAACTTCTGTTACTTTTTTGAACACCTCCCAGTGCTGAAAGAAAAAAAAAAAAGAATTTTCTGACACTTTTTACTTTTATTTTTTTCTGATAACTTTTAAAACAACATTTTAGAACAGACATTTCTTTAAAAACTTGCCTTTTTCCCCCAATGTCGCATTTGCATTTACATTTTGAATGACAAAAATTGGTCATTTAACCAATGAACATTTAGTTTAACCCCATTCTGCAAAGCACTGAAACCCTGAGTTACTTCAGAAGATCCAGTTAGAGTTAGGAGTGATAGCTGATAGTCGCTACATCTCAAAATACATCTAGCTTGCTATACAGGCTAATAACACTTAAATTTTACTTTATCCCTTTATGATGGCAAGAGTTATTGTAACTCAGGGTTAAGAGCACAGACTCAAGGACCAGATAACATCGGTCTGAATCTTAGTTTCAACACTAATTACAATAATCCCACAGGAAAATTACAATAATATTATTATTTGATTTCACAAATGAAGAAATAAAGATTCAGAGAAGTTAAATGATTTTCCCAAGCTCAAAAGATGGGACCCAGAATTGACCTCAGGAGTTCTGAGTCATCTAATTTTAACGTTTGCCGCAAAACGTTGCAGAGCGTAGGAACATAAAAAGTGCTCTCCACTGGAAATGAGAAAATCTGTGACTCTGTGCATGGATCTTTCAAACCTGGCTGCATGATCCTGGTGAATTACGTATCTTTTGGATCTCAATTTCTTCAACCATGAGATGCAGATACTATCTGCTCTGTCTAGACCATTGGGAAATACCATGATAATGAAAATGAATATTCAAGTACCTTATGAACTGAAAAGACCATGCAAATGACTAACACCAAGTGCTATTTTATAAATGCTATTAAGCCTGACCTGTGGTGGCGCAGTGGGTAAAAGCATCGACCTGGAACACTGAGGTCACCGGTTCGAAACCCCGGGCTTCCCTGGTCAAGGCACATATGGAAGTTGATGCTTCCAGCTCCTCCCCTCTTCTCTCTCTCTCTCTCTCTCTCTCTCTCTCTCTGTCTCCTCTCTCTAAAATGAATAAATAAAATCTAAAAATAAATAAATAATAAATGCTATTAAGAGGTGATTGTCCCAGTAAGAGACTTTATGAACTAAGCATATTAACCTATGCCAAAAAATAATCAAGAACACAGCCAGCACGAAGGCCCAGACAGGCGAGGCACACCTTCCCGCCCAGGAGCTCCCCTCTCGGGAGCCTCCTGCCGGGCGTTCCCCCACACTCTGCCCCCACCCCTGCAGTCACCTTTCCCTCTCTCTCTCCTAGGCTCCAAGGGCCCTTCTTTTGCTTCTGTAACTTGTTTCCTGAGCCAGCTGGCTAATTTCTACTACCTCTGTAACTTTTTTAATGAACTTTTTCTTATAATTAAAAAAAATAAAAGGTAAGAAAAGTACAATTTAAATCCGTCAGCCTGACCTGTGGTGGCGCAGTGGATAAAGCGTCAACCTGGAACGCTGAGGTTGCTGGTTCAAAACCCGGGGCTTGCCCGGTCAAGGCACATATGGGAGTTGAAGCTTCCTGCTCCTCCCCCCCTTCTCTCTCTCTCTCTCTCCTCTACAATGAATAAATAAATAAAAATAAATCCATCAGATAAATAAAAGAGAATTTCAATCTGTTCCCAAAGTTTCCCTAGAGGTTGTTCCAAATAGGTGTAGAATTAGGGCCCAAAGAGAGTTTAGGAAATGTTTATCAGATCAGCCTTTGGTAAAATCCTGGTTCAAAGGATTGGCAGGGAAAACCCTTCCCTCCAATTAAAGATGGGCTTAAAAAGCACCAGGAGTCCCATAGCATCCTAGATGCTGTCAAAAAGCCAAAAAACATGTTTGTTGTCCATATTTCATGATGGGTTAAGAATTCTAGGCTGACTAAGTGATGGCACAGTGGACTGAGCGTCGGCCTGGGATGCTGAGGACCCAGGTTTGAAACCTCAAAGTCGCTGGCTTGAGCGCGGGCTCACCAGCTTGAGCGTGGCATCATAGACATGACCCCATGGTCACTGACTTGATCCTAAAGGTCGCGCTGGCTTGAAGCCCAAGGTCACTGGATTGAGTCCAAGGTCGATGACCTGAGCAAGGGGTCACTCAGTCACTTGCTCTGATGTAGCCCCCTGGTCAGGGCACATATGAGAGGGCAATCAATGAGCACCTAAGGTGCCGCAATGAGGATTGATGTTTCTCATCTCTCCCACCCCGTCTGTCTGCCCCAGTCTCTCTCTCCTCCATCTCACTCTCCCTCTCTCTTGCTAAAAAAAAAAAAAAGAAAAAAGAACAAAGAATTCTGCTGTGCTAGGGGGGATATGCATCCTGTAGAGACGAGGCTGTTGGTGGTGGTGGTGATGATGAGAATGATAACAACAGATCATCATCATAATAAACATCAACAATATTCAACATTCTCTGATTGCTTGCTATGTGCCGGCACTGTTCTTTAGGCTTACTCATTTCATCTTCACAACTAACCTGTAAGACAAGTATCATTTTTATCAGGTCAGACATAACTCAGGAATGCATTTTACCTAGGTCATAATTTTAAGACATCTACTTATGCAATATAAATTAGAAACAGAATAACATCTGAATATCTCTTATCAGTCACTCCTTTGGGTTACTACCAGCTTTCTCAAGTTCAATTCAAATCAAATCCTCCTGTGAGAATTACTATGAAGTCATTAACACCTTATCATTGCTATAACAATAAGAAATATTACTTATTGATTTCCTCAGGCCAAATAAACTGTACATTCTCTTCTTTACACCTGCAGAGATGTGCTTACACTTCCGCAATTCACAGCACTCAGTGTCTCACAAATGTTTTCACCGCGTCCCGAGGCCAAAAGAAATACCAAATAGTCCTATATACTAAGTAAGTTGGTCCAAATAACCTAAGTATTTATTTAGCAATTTAGTAGCCATTTGAAGAAATAATACAAATAAGTTAAAAGCAAAAAATAATACTTTTACGTCCTGTAACCTTAATCACTTACTAATGGAACACATGTAGCTATTGGGCACTGCACACTTCTCTAACCTTGGAACAGGAGACTGCCACCTGCATTTCTTGTTCCATGTTGATTTTATGTGACATCTGCTTTTTTTCACAGTATCACTGAAAATCTTGCTTTGCAAAGATATGTCATTGAGAGAAATGGAGTGTGATCTAAAGTTGAAATGTTAAACCACGATGAGCCATTTGTCTATAGTGTCCAAGAGATGTTTCCTTCAAAAATTTAAAATACCCCATAGCAATCCTGGGGTGTCACAGTTTGGGAAATATGAGAACAAGGAGAAGCATTTAATTTTTTAATTTTTTTATTTACTTATCCATTTTTAGAGAGGAGAGAGAGAGAGAGAAGAGAGAGACAGAGAGAGAGAAGGGGAGAGGAGCTGGAAGCATCAACTCTCATATGTGCCTTGACCAGGCAAGCCCAGGGTTTCGAAGCGGCGAACTCAGCATTTCCAGGTCAGACGCTTTATCCACTGCACCACCACAGGTCAGGCTGGGAGAAGCATTTAGTATATCAGTAAAAGGAAGGGGCTCTGGAGTCAGACTACCTGGGTTGAAATCTGATTCTACTACTTTTACTGTGTGAGTTAGACAAAACTAGACTTTACATTCTTCATCTAAAATAGGGACCTAATTGTACCTACCTCATATGGCTGTGCTCAGGACCTGCCTATACATAATAATGAATAACAATGTTGATGTTTGTGAACAATAACATCAAGAAATATTGCCAGTTAATTCTCCTTTTGGCCCTGGCTGGTTGGCTCAGTGGTAGAGCGTCGGCCTGGAGTGCGCTGCCCGGGTTCGATTCCCGGCCAGGGCACATAGGAGAAGCGCCCATTTGCTTCTCCACTCCCACCCCCTCCTTCCTCTCTGTCTCTCTCTTCCCCGCCCGCAGCCAAGGCTCCATTGGAGCAAGGATGGCCCGGGCACTGGGGATGGCTCCTTGGCCTCTGCCCCAGGCGCTGGAGTGGCTCTGGTCGAGGCAGAGCGACGCCCTGGAGGGGCAGAGCATCGCCCCCTGGTGGGCAGAGCGGCGCCCCTGGTGGGCGTGCCGGGTGGATCCCAGTCGGGCGCATGCGGGAGTCTGTCTGACTGTCTCTCCCCGTTTCCAGCTTCAGAAAAATACAAAAAAAAAAAAAAATTCTCCTTTTAGTGCCTAAAATAGATTTCACTCACTTACAAATTTTTCCATGATACAGACATGTCCTGTGAGGCTATGCAGATTGTTATAAACTGCTAAACATCTCCACAATAACCTGCCCTAAGGGAAATCGACTTCTGTTCTTACCTAATTTTGCACTTCTGTCAATATGCAGAACCTCTGCCAAACACCCACACACCAAACGTAATGTCAGATTGCTTATACATATACTAGGCTCAAAACCTAAAACTCTATTAATGTCCAAAGGGAAAAACAAAAATGAAACTTTAAAAAAATAACAAAATAAGTTGAGAAAAACATCTATACAATCCTAACTTAAAAATACACAGAAAAAATGCCCTGACCCGTAGCTAAATTGGTCAGAGCATCATCTGGATAGGCCAATGTTGCAGGTGCAATCCCTAGTCAGGGCACATACAAGAATCACTCCATGAACGTATAAATAAGTGGAACAACAAATAGATGTTTCTCACTCTCTCTCTCCACCCAAACCCCTTCTCTGTCTCTAAAATCAATAAATAAAAAATTTTAAAATATAGCCCTGGCCGGTTGGCTCAGAGGTAGAGCGTCGGCCTGGCATGCAGGAATCCTGGGTTCGATTCCTGGCCAGGGCACACAGGAGAAGTGCCCATCTGCTTCTCCACCCTTCCCCTCTCCTTCCTCTCTGTCTCTTTCTTCCCCTCCCACAACCAAGGCTCCATTGGAGCAAAGTTGGCCCGGACACTGAGGATGGCTCCATGGCCTCTGCCTCAGGCGCTAGAATGGCTCTGGTTGCAACAGAGCAATACCCTAGATGGGCAGAGCATCACCCCCTGGTGGGCATGCTGGATCCTGGTCGGGCACATGCGGCAGTCTGTCTGACTGCCTCCCCGTTTCCAACTTCAGAAAAATACCAAAAAAAAAATTTTTTTTTAAATATAAACAGAATCTGGCCTGTGGTGGCGCAGTGGATAAGGAGTCAACCTGGAATGCTGAGGTTGCCAGTTGGAAACCCTGGGCTTGCCTGGTCAAGGCACATACAACAAGCAAGCAATGAACAACTATAGTGAAGCAACTATGAGTTGATACTTCTTGCTCCCCGCCCCCCTCCTCTCTCTGTAAAGTCAATAAATAAAATATTTGATAAATAAATAAATAGAAAAGGTTTTTAAAAATCTAACTGGTAAAAAAAGTTTCTGCAATTTTAAGAAACATGCATACCCCAAATCTGGAGAAGTTTTGTTTCTCATATTAACTTAGTTGAAAAACGAAACCCATTCACTTTAAGATATATGACAAAATGACCAACCTCATTCATAATTTCATAAATGCAAATTAAAAGATGATAGAAAACTGTGGCCAGGGACATGAGGTAAGAAGCAGGGCCAGGAGGAGCCCCTCAGACTACACCTGTGGCAAGTAACCTACTGGACAAGAGTTGACACACAGCCAGCAACAGTGGGGCCCTGAGGTGTGGGGCAAGGTGTGTGTCGAGGCCAAACATCAGGGGACATGAGGTGAGCAGTGGGGGGGACATGAGGTGAGAAGGGGTGGAGAACAGCTACAGTTAGCCTGTGAGGGGCAGGAAAGGGAGCCCAGACTGTTTCTGGGGTACATACACATCTCAGGTCCCAATTTAAGTGAGCCCCCTCCGTGGGACCACTTTCCGTGAGCTCAGCCTCCAGACCGCATACGGGACTCGGGAGTGCCCTGCTCCGGTCCCAGTTTAGCTGAGTCTTGCGAGGACCAACCCCATAGGCTCCAGGGAGGCAGAATCAAGCCTAGATATTTCAGCAATGAATGTTCTTAGCTATAAAAATGAGAACTTTTACAGGTGATACAACAAAGACCCCGAGAGGTTTATTCTGTGTCCAAAAGAACACAGCTTGTAAATTGCAGACCCAGACTCAGACAAATTCCAGGGGCCCAAAGGTTAGGAGTTCCCCCTATCATAACTGCTGCAATTGCACATGAAGTGCAAATTTAAAAAGGAGCCATTTTGGGGTAAACAAATAGAGATTCCCCTGTGACTGACAGGCAACCAGGCTGAGTAAGCAAAAAAAAGGCTTCTGGTGTTGTTATTACTATTCTAGATTATTTTTTTTAACTATCCCATGTTTTCCTCTAGTACTCTTTTCATTAAAAAAATTGTTCTTCCAGCTCAATGGGATCCTGCTGCACCTAGAGTCAGAGTTGGGCCAGTCCTGGGCAGAGGGGCAGCACCAGGCCCAAGAGTATGAGACCCTGCTGAACATCAATGGCAAGCTGGAGGCTGAGATCGCCACCTACCGCCGCCTGCTGGAAGGGGAAGATTTCAATTTTAGTGATGCCCTGGACAGCAGCAATGCCATACAATCCATCCAAAAGACCACCACCTGCAGGACTGTGGACAGCAAAGTAGTTTCTGAGGTCATCAACACCAAAATACTGAGGCGTTCAAGGCAGCAGATGTGGGGCACCCCTTGGAAGGAGAGGAGGCCAATAAAAAGTTCAGAGATCATTAAATATTACTTTGCATACTCAAAAAAAATTGTTGTTCCAGTTTAAACAATACAGAAATATAATTTTTTTCTTTTTCTTTTGTGACAGAGAGGGACAGACAGGAAGCGAGAGAGAGAGAGAGAGAAAGAGAGAGAGATGAGAAGCATCAATTCTTCATTGCGGCACCTTAGTTGTTTATTGATTGCATTCTCACATGTGCCTTGGGGGGGGGGGGCTACGGCAGACCGAGTGACCCCTTGCTCAAGCCAGCGACCTTGGGTTCAAGCTGGTGAGCCTTACTCAAACCAGATGAGCCCGTGCTCAAGCCGGCGACCTCAGGGTTTCAAACCTGGGTCCTCTGTGTCCCAGTCCGATGCTCCATCCACTGCACCACCGCCTGGTCAGGCGGAAAAATGAAATTAATTCAGCACTTTGTACACATTTCCTTTTTCCACTTTCTCTGGATTTAACTTACTGTTGTAGGTTCTTAAGTGCAAAACTTGTGAATTTTCAGCTTTTCTTTTTTTCCTAATTCATGCACTTACAACTTTACATTTTCCTGTAGGTTTTGGTAAGTAGTATTTTTTTTTTATTATCATTCAGTTCAAATTATAGTCTAACTACAATTGTGATTTTTGGAGTTAATTAGAGCTTCTACTATAAAGACTTTCTATACCTCTTATTACTGATTTCTAGATTAACTGCAGTGAGAGCAAGAAACATTATAATTTCAAACCTTTGAAGTTGGTTGAAACTCACTTTATACTACAATATGGTCACCTTTAAAATTGTTCCAAGAGGCCTGACCTGTGGTGGTGCAGTGGATAACGCGTCGACCTGGAACAATCAGGTCTCCGACTGGAAACCCTGGGCTTGCCTGGTGAAGGCACTTATGGGAGTTGATGCTTCCTGTTCCTTCCCTTCTTCTGCCCACACCATTCTTCTCTTTAAAATAAATTTTTAAAAATTTGTTTTAATTTTAAAAATTGTCCCAAGTGTGCTTCTCTGCTGCCATCTGGTGTGCACCTTGGAAAATAACACCTTAGTGCAGATCAGCAGAAAATGTTAGGAATAGTGGATTATCTGTGAATGTTGAGTCCAATTTGCTGATCATATTAAGCTTTTTATATTCTTACCAGATTTTTTTGTAGGGGTCTATTGGTTCTTTTTTTTGGTGACAGACAGAGAGAGTCAGAGAAAGAGATATGAACAGACAGGAAGGGAGATGAGAAGCATCAATTCTTTGTTGTGGCACCTTAGTTGTTCATTGATTGCTTTCTTGTATGTGCCTTGATGGGGTGGTGGTGGGGGCTGCAGCAGAGCACGTGACCCCTTGCTCAAGCCAATGACCTTGGGCTCAAGCTGGTGAGCTTTGCTCAAACCAGATGAGCCTGCGCTCAAGCTGGCGACCTCGGGACTTTGAACCTGGGTCCTCCGCATCCCAGTCCAATCCTCTATCCACTGCGCCACCGCCTGGTCAGGAGGTCTATTGGTTCTTAAGTATGCTCTATCACTGAATGAGAAGTTTTTTAAATCTACTATGAGCATAAATTTGTCTATTTTCCCTTTATCTTTGTTTTACATAATTGGCATTTAAGTGCATACAAATTTGGAACTTTCTGGTAAATTAAACTTATTGATATAAAGTGCTTTTCATTTCTAGTAATGCTTTTTGCCTTCAGGTCTACCGTATGTTAGTATGTAATTTTCACTTGGTTCATGTTTTCACAATACATGTTCTCCCATTCTTTCATTTTCAATCTTTTTGTACCCTTATGTTTTAGGTAATTCAGTGGTTTATATTAGTTATAAGTAACTATTAAAATTCATAAGGAATTGATCTTGGTAGGAAGGTATGATGAAGGGGTCCAATATTGTTTTACATTCATTTGTCTCAACATTATTATATAATGCATATTCTTTCAGCTGATCTAAGAAGACAGCTGTAATATACAAAACTTCAATACTGATTTGCATCCTTACTTGACCTTCTATTCTGTTTCATCAATTTGTCTAATCACAGAGCATTACCCCCACCATTTTAATTATTGTAGCCTCATAACACAATACACTTTTTTAATAATCTTTTTTTATTATTATTATTTTGGTGAGAAAGGAGAGAGAGAGAGAGAGAGAGAGAGAAGAACATCAATCCGTTCCTGTGTGCCTGGAATGGGAATCAAACCGTCAACCTCTGCACTTCGGGACAATGTTCCAACCAACCAGGCTATCCAGCCAGGGCATAATACAATACATTTTTATATCTGGTTGGGCTAGCTCTTATTCATTATTTTGCTTTTTCAGAATTGTTCTGTGCACTGTAGGTGCTTGTCAGCATCCACTCCCTGTATTCACTGGATGCCAGTAAAGACTCTCCCTTACCCCACACTCATCATTATCTAAAATGTTTGCATACATTGCAGAATGGCCCCTGCTTGAGAATCACTGACCTTGTAGCTTTTGTAATGCCTGGAACTTGAATTATCTGGCCTGAGAATGTAGAACTTTTTTCCCCCTCAGATGTAGAAAGTTTAACACTATAGGGATTGATGACTATTACTAAGGTGACCAATCATCCTCCTTTAGGGAGGACAGTCCTTCTTTTGTAAGTTCCATCCTCCCTTGAAAAGTGTCCTCCTACATGTCCTCCTTTTTGATATTGGAAGACTAATCTGTAAATGTCCGTATTCGATCAATATAAAGTCGATCCATTGTGTGTGATGTGACGTATTTGTATTTGACATGACGATTCGTCAAGGATCAGTATCTAAATGAGTATTTTTCTTACAATTATTATTGAAAATTAATAGGCTTGTAAGCATAATTATAATACAAAATACTACAAATGGTTTTATTATGCATTTATCATATTAACTGTATTATTATTGCAATGAATAAAACGTTTCTTTTATTTATAATATTGTTTTCTTCAATTTATTTTTGTTCTCCTTTTCATTGTACAAAAGTTGGTCACCTTGCTATTACAGAATTGTATCCATTGATGAATAATTAGTGCCATAGCGCTTTCCTGTATTCTTCCCCATTTTCCAGTGGCCAGTCACATAAGGAAAATAATTCTTAATATTCTAGGGTTTATAGTCAGGACACTTTGAATGAGTCAGCTCTGGAGCAACTGCTGCTTTTGTTTGGATGGATGTGAAACGTGCCCATCTGGTTTTGGGGGCTCCTCATAATCCACAATGGCCAAAGGGAACAGGTGAGACAGGAAGTAAGAAGTTGTACTGGCTCTGAGGAGCCTCCGTTTTTTCATGTTGCCTGCTATGAGCAAGAAATTCTTTTCCTCCAGTTCCTTCCTTTTGTACTGTGGACAAAAAAGGGGCCACACAGTAAACCTGACGAGCTCAGAGGACTGTATGGTGTGGCCTTACAAAGTCAGAGATCTAAAAAAACCCTATAGGATGGTCTGAAATTAAAACTTTCTAACTAAAAGCAGTTCATGGCAGGTAGTCAAGTCCTAGGCTGGTATTTTTCCCTAACAAGGGTCAATCGTTACCTTAACTGGGTCTGTCTGTTGTCTTATTTTGCATCTATGATAATATACCTGATAACATACCTTTGGAATACCAAAGTAATTTCCTTTTTTTCCAGACTCCTCAAAGCACAACCACAGCACCAGAACAGAGACTACAAACCCCCTCATTATTATTATTGATAGGAAGAACTCATGAGTTAGAGTTTAAGCTTGAGTAATAGCGGCTTTAGTCCTAATCAATAGGCTTAATGCAGGGACCCCAAACTTATAGCCCGCGGGTCACATGCAGACCCCTGAGGCCATATATCCGGCCCCAGCCGCACTTCCGGAAGGGGCACCTCTTTCATTGGTGGTCAGTGACACAAAGCGTGGCATCGCTCACATTCAGTACTTCTTCCGGTGATGCAGGATGCTCGCATCATGGCTCCAGAAGCGTGTCATATCACTTGTTACGGCTAGCAGTGTCAAATATGGAACCAGACATTGACCATCTCATTAGCCAAAAGCAGGCCCATAGTTCCCATTGAAATACTGGTCAGTTTGTTGATTTAAATTTACTTGTTCTTTAATTTAAATATTGTATTTGTTCCCGTTTTGTTTTTTTACTTTAAAATAAGATATGTACAGTGTGCATAGGGATTTGTTCATAGTTCTTTTTATAGTCCGGCCTTCCAAAGGTCTGAGGGACAGTGAACTGGCCCCCTATGTAAAAAGTTTGGGGACCCCTGGCTTAATGGTTATTGCAAGTAAAAGCTTTGTTTCAGGAACTGGGGTACCTGACCTGGCCTACAGGACTTAATGAGATCTAGAAGCAATCCACCATTGTGCCTAGGGGTCTACAAGTAATCCACTTTTGTGCCCCAGGGGTTTGCAAGCAAAGCCTTTGTGCTCCAATTAACTATATGTCTATGATCTAACTTTCTCTTGAAATTCTAAAATACTTACTTACCCTTTTCTTTCCCTTATAAAAATATTGGCTTTGGATAGGATATTAAGATGGCTTAGGGTACATGACTCCTGTATTCTTGTATCACTGGCCACTGGATAAAGCACCCATAAAAATTCAATCCCTGTCTACTTATTCGGCTGAGTGGTGACAGTCAGCACAAACACCAATATTTCTGATTTCAGTTTGGAGATTTCTTATGTTGACAGTAAAAGTGACTGAATTAGGTGAAACAAAAGAGGAAGAGACAAGGAAATCCAGTCTAAAGTTGAATAGCTGTTTCCCATGCTCTGGGTGGGATATCTCCTAAGTAGATATGGGCTATATTTCCTGTTCACATATCAGAATCCATGGTACTGATAGGGGAACCCAAAAGTTAGAAATTTGGTTTCAATAATAATAACTTTTAGTTGTAATCAATAAGAGTTTATGTAAGGGGTTAAATTATAATAAATTATAATAATTTATTATAAGGGCGCAGTCACAGACTCTCCTACAAGGGGTTAAGGCACAGTAGATAACTAGAAGCTTAGTTCAGAAACCTTAATCTTAATTTTGCTGCCTAAGGAATACAGGGAGTTCTCTTGCAGAAGGCTCCGAGAGGCACCAGACCATCCTGGAGCAACGCCAAGGACGCCAAATGGACCTGGGCCTGTGTCGGAAGGACATTCCAGGGAGGCACTCCAGCGACCCGTCTGCCACCTCCCCCTTGTCTACGTGACTAACTTTGCAGACTGCCCCTTGCACCATTACTACCGGCCCCTGAACCCTATAAAAACAGTCAGCATCAGGACAGTGTTGAGGCAGTTCTGTTGGACATGAGTCCCCCACCTTTTTGGGTGTCTACCAATCTGAATGAAAGATACTTTTTATAACACTGGGACCCTGGTTCCATGTCTCAGTGGCAATGGGCAAACTGAAACCTGGCTTGTTCTAATAACAGTGTGGGGTATGTGATTAAAGGGTAGACCTCCCTTTTCTTAAGTGTGTGAGTCTCTGGGTACTTCCATTTTAGGATTACTGGGGGAGAGTGTAGCTGGTCCTATTTGCTTTTAATTTTTTCAGAAGTTTGGCTGTTCTGAAGTTATTTATCATATTCTGTTTCTTAACCTAGACTGTTTTATGGACAGAAAAACCTATTTCATTTTTTTTAAGACTTGATTTATTCATTTGAGAGAGAGCGAGAAAGAGAAGGGAGAGAGGAACAACAGGAAGCATCAACTCCCATATGTGCCTTGAACAGGCAAGTCCAGGGTTTCAAACCAGCGACCTCAGTGTTCCAGGTCAATACTTTATCCACTGCACCACCACAGGACAGGCAAAAACTATCTCATTTTTAAGTAGGGTATTGTGGACAGAAAACATATCATTTTTGAGATGGATATTGTGGTATGGCTATTGGTATTGTCATTTTTTTGGAGTTTAGCAGTTCTACTAGGTGTGCAGTGCTCTTATCATTGTTTTAATTTGTAACTTCCTAACGACATATGATGTTGACCTCATTTTTGTAAACTTATTTACTATCTCTTGTTGATATAAGAAACATCCACACCTGTAGCGAATTTTTATGAGTTTATTTGAGCCAAACAGAGCTTGGGATCAATCTCTCAAATGCTCCATAAAATGTCAATGTCAAAATTTCTTTTATGCCACTGGAATTAAGGAAGAAACATAAGGATGATCACATGAGGGTGGGAGAAAGCAAGGCCAGGACTGGATTACAGACGAGTTATGAGTCTTGTTCTCATAGTTTAGAAAGAGGGGACTGCCAGGATGCATTTCCAAGGGATGTTACTGTAGATGCATAGAAACAATATACAGAACTTGTTTAAAGCAAAGATAAGCCTTTTACTAAAGAAGTTATACGGGCCCTGGCCGGTTGGCTCAGCGGTAGAGCGTCGGCCTGGCGTGCAGGGGACCCAGGTTCGATTCCCGGCCAGAGCACATAGGAGAAGCGCCCATTTGCTTCTCCACCACCCCCCCTCCTTCCTCTCTGTTTCTCTCTTCTCTGTCTCTCTCTTCCCCTCCCGCAGCCGAGGCTCCATTGGAGCAAAGATGCCCCGGGCGCTGGGGATGGCTCCTTGGCCTCTGCCCCAGGCGCTAGAGTGGCTCTGGTCGCAGCAGAGCGTGGCCCCCTGGTGGGTGGGCCGGGTGGATCCCGGTCGGGCGCATGCGGGAGTCTGTCTGTCTCTCCCGGTTTCTAGCTTCAGAAAAATACAAAAAAAAAAAAAAAGTTGTTATATGCCTGGCATGTGACTACCTACCATGACCTAGGTGCTCAATTAGGGATTTATGATCAGATCACCAAGAAGTTATTTTCCATAAAATCCCATATTTTGTCCACACTGTATATCTTCCTTGGCCAGGTGTCTGTTCAGATCTTTACCCATTTTTAGTGGGGTTGTTTGTTTTAGGTATTTTGGGCAGAAATTTTTTTTATCAGATATGTGTTTTGGAAAGATTTTTCTCCCAGGTTGTGACTTGTCTTGTTATTCTCTGAACAAGTTCTTTAAGTTTATCAAATCTCCATTATTAATTTAATTTATTTCTTCATTAAATTTTATGTCCACAACTAAAAACAGAGATGATAAATTTTCATCTGTAAAGATTGGTGAAGATCAAAAAGTTGAAAAATACTCTCTTGGTAAGATTATAAGGAAATAGGCAGTCTACTCCACTACTGGTGAGAATATAAATGTTTAACTTCTTTGGGGGAATTTGGCGATATCTATCAAATGTAAAATGCGCATAATTTTCAACTCAGAACTCTACTTCAAGGAATTTATCCTATTAACAAACTTGCACATGAGTTCAAACACATACATTTATATAATGAGTTTACTTCATCATTACTCATAATAGCAAAGGACTCAAGGCTATTTAAATCACCTTCATTAGGTAAACTGTGAAAGATAGAAGAGAGAGGGTAGTCATAAAATTAAGTCCCTGTTCTAATTATGTCTGAGGTAGGCAGTACACCTGTTCTTCCCAGTTACAAAGAAAATGAATTCTTTTTTTTAAATCACTCAAATTAATTGGTTAGTTGGGTTTCAATTTCTTACAAAAGTAGAGTTCTGACCAGTAGAAAGTGATATAAAGAAAACATATTTTCCTCATAAACAAGAAGATAATATAGTAATTAAAGGCATAAGTTTTAGAGTCAGCAAACTTAGGTTTAATTCAGCAATTTACCAGTTGTATAATCTTAAGTCATTTAATCTCTAAGCATCACACATAAACTGGAAATAACATCACCTACCTTGGAGTCCTCATAAGAATCAAATGAGATCACTCATGCAATGTACTGCCAAAAAACATTCAATGAATGAGACCTGTTAACATTACTCCATTTACTGAACATTTATCTCCCAGGTACTGTAAGTGGTTTACATTCTCTTTTACTAAATTCTTTAATTTGGGGCCCAGAATGCATAAAAGGGCACAAGTCCTGATGAACATAGATGCTAAAATTCTCAAAATATTAGCAAGCTGGATCCAGCAATACATTAGAAAGATCATATACCGTGACCAACTGAAATTTATTCCAGAGATGGAAAGTTGGTAAAATATTTGCAAATCAATAAACACAATACATCACATAAACCAAATGGATGATAAAAGTCACATGATCATATCAATAGATGCAGAAAAGGCATTTGATAAAATCAGGCACCCATTATGATAAAAAACTCTCAGCAAAGTGGGAATATAAGGAATATACCTCAATATAATAACAGCCATATATAGCAGAATCACAGCCAACATCATATTCAATGGGCAAAACTAAAAGTATTTCCCTTAAGATCCAGAACCAGACAGAGATGTCTGCTTTCACCACTCTTATTCAACACAGTACTAGAAGTTCTAGCCACAGCAATCAGACAAGAAAAAGAAATTAAAGGCACCTATATTGGAAAGGAGGAAGTAAAACTGTTATTGCTTGCAGATCACATGATATTGTACATAGAAAACCCTAAAGTCTCCACCAAAATACTACTAGATTTAATACATGAATTCAGCAAAGTAACAGGATACAAAATCAATATTCAGAAGTTGGTGGCATTCTTATACACCAATAATGAACTATCTCTATCTAATTAAGTGAGATTAAGAAAACAATCTCATTTACTACTGCAACAACAAAAAAAAATAAGGTACCTAGCAATAAATTTAACCAAGGAGGTAAAAGAACTATACTTGGATAATTATAGGATACCAAAGAAATTGAAGAAGATACAAATAAGTAAGTGGAAGCATATACCATGTTTATAGATTGGAAGAATTAACATCATTAAAATGCCCACACCACCCAAAGTAATCTACAGATTCAACACAATGCTTATTAAAATGCATATTTTGGCCCTGGCCGGTTGGCTCAGCGGTAGAGCATCGGCCTGGCGTGCAGAAGTCCCGGGTTCGATTCCTGGCCAGGGCACACAGGAGAAGCGCCCATCTGCTTCTCCACCCCTCCCCCTCTCCTTCCTCTCTGTCTCTCTCTTCCCCTCCCGCAGCCGAGGCTCCACTGGAGCAAAGATGGCCCGGGCGCTGGGGATGGCTCTGTGGCCTCTGCCTCAGGCGCTAAAATGGCTCTGGATGCAACAGAGTGACGCCCCAGAGGGGCAGAGCATCGCCCCCGGGTGGGCATGCTGGGTGGATCCCGGTCGGGCGCATGTGGGAGTCTGTCTGACTGCCTCCCCGTTTCCAGCTTTGGAAAAATGAAAAAAAAAAAAAAATGCATATTTCGCCTGACCTGTGGTGGTGCAGTGGATAAAACATCGACCTAGAATGCTGAGGTCACTGGTTCAAAACCCCAGACTTGCCTGGTCAAGGCACATATGGAAGTTGATGCTTCCTGCTCTTCCTCCCCTCCTCTCTCTAACCTTCCCCCCCCATCTAAAATGAATAAATAAAATCTTAAAATGCAGAATGGATTGGAATATCAAGCTATCATTTAAAATAAATAAATAAAATAAAATGCATATTTCACAGAACTACAACAAATATTCCAAAAGTATATTTGGAACCAAAAAAGATCCCGAATAGCCTCAGCTATCTTGAGAAAGAGCAAAATTGGAGGCCGCACAATACCCGATATCAAACTACTACCATATTTCCCCATGTATAAGATGTTCCTATGTATAAATAAGATGCACCTTAATTTTGGGGCCTGAAATTTGAAAAAAAATTTATTACATAAAGTTATTGAACTCAAGTTTTACTCATCATAAAATTCATACAACTCCTCAGCAAGTGCAAAAAAGCAGGAATGCAAGTTTAAAAATCTACAACCGCCTGACCAGGTGGTGGCGCAGTGGATAGAGCGTCGGACTGGGATGCGGAAGGACCCAGGTTCGAGACCCCAAGGTGGCCAGCTTGAGCGCGGGCTCATCTGGCTTAAGCAAAGAGCTCACCAGCTTGGACCCAAGGTCGCTGGCTCCAGCAGGGGGTTACTCGGTCTGCTGAAGGCCCGTGGTCAAGGCACATGTGAGAAAGCAATCAATGAACAACTAAGAAGTCGCAACGCGCAATGAGAAACTGATGATTGATGCTTCTCATCTCTCTCCGTTCCTGTCTGTCTGTCCCTGTCTATCTCTGCCTCTGTAAAAAAATAAAAATAAATAAATAAATAAATAAAAATCTACAACCACTGTATAAGACGCACCTGGTTTTTAGGCCCCAAATTTTTTGGAAAAAGGTGCATCTTATACATGGGTATAAATATGGTATATGACAAGGCCTTAGTAATCAAAAAGCCTGGTACTGACTGGCATAAGAACAGGCATACAGATCAACTGAACTGAACAGAGAACCCAGAAATAAACCCATGCCTTTATGGTCAATTAATATTTGACAAAGGAGGCAGAGCACACAATGGAATAAAGACAGTCTCTTCAATAAACAGTGTTGGGAAATTTGACAGGTAAATGCAAAAAAAAATGAAACTAGACCACTGACTTACACCATACACAAGAATAAACTCAAAATGGATAAAATACGTAAATATAAGTTGTGAAACCATAAAAATCCTAGAAGAAAGCATAGGCAGTAAAATTGCAGACATCTCTCAGGAAATATTTTTGCTGATATATCTCTTTGGGGAAGGGAAACAAAGGAAAAATTAAACAATGAGACTACATCAAACTAAAAAGCTTTTGGACAGCAAAAGAAACCATCCATAAAATGAAAAGGGAACCCACTAAATGAGAGAACATATTTTCCAATAATATATCTGATGATGGGTAAATTTCCCAAAATATAAAGAATTTATACAACTCAACACCAGGAAGATAAACAGTCCATTAAAAAATGGGCAAAGACCTGAACAGACACTTCTCCAAAAAGGACATACAGATGGCCAACGGACATATGAAGGAATGCTCAATGTCACTAATCATCAGAGAAATGCAAATTAAAACTACAATGAGATATCACCCACATGCCAGAATGGCTTTCATCAATAAATCAACAAATAAGAGCTGACAAGAATGTGGAGAGCCTGACCAGGCAGTGGCGCAGTGGATAGAGCGTCGGACTGAGATGTAGAGGACCCAGGTTCAAGACCCCAAGGTCACCAGCTTGAGCACGGGCTCATCTGGTTTGAGCAAAGCTCACAAGCTTTGACCCAAGGTCGCTGGCTCGAGCAAGGGGTTACTCAGTCTGCTGTAGCCCCACAGTCAAGGCACATATGAGAAAGCAATCAATGGACAACTAAGATGTCACAACGAAAAACTGATGATTGATGCTTCTCATCTCTCCGTTCCTGTCTGTCCTGTCTGTCTGTCCCTGTCTATCCCTCTCTCTGACTCTCTCTCTGTCTCTGTTTAAAAAAAAAAAAAAAAAGAATGTGGAGAAAAGGGAATCGCACTGTTGGTGTGGGAATGCAGACTGGTGCAGCCACTGTGGAAAACAGTACAGAACTTCCTCAAAAAATTAAAAATGGAACTGCCTTTTGACCCAATGACCCCACTTCTGAGAATATATCCTAAGAATACCAAAACACTAAGTCAAAAGAATGTATGCACCCCTGTGTTCACTACACCGTTATGTACAATAGCCAAGATCTGGAAGCAGCTCAAGTGCCCATCAGTAGATGAGTACATAAAAAAACTGTGATACATTTACACAATGGAATACTACGACACGGCTGTTAAAAAGAAAGAAATCTTAATTTTTGTGACAGCATGAATGGACCTATAGGGTATTATGCTGAGTGAAATAAATCAGAGAAAGGTACCACATGATTTCACTCATATGTGGAAGCTAATGAACAAAATAAACTGACGAACAAAATAGAAAAAGACTCAGATACAGAGAACAGACTGACAGCTGTCAGAGGGGTGGGGTGATTGGAAGACTGATGACAGGTGAAAGGATTAAGCCAAAAAAACACCACATATATATAGACACAGACAACAAGGTGGTGATAGCCAGAGGGAAAGGGAGTGGGGCAGTAGGTAGAGGTGGGCAGAAGTGCAGGGAAGGGGACCTGGGGATGAAAAGAGACTCTGCACCTGACCAGATGGTGGCGCAGTGGATACAGCATTGGACTGGGACAGAAGACCCAGGTTCAAAACCCCAAGGTCGCCAGTTTGACCATGGGCTCATCTAGTTTGAGCAAGGTTCACCAGCTTGAGCCCAAGGTCACTGGCTCAAGCAAAGGGTTACTCCATCTGCTGTAGCCCCTGGTCAAGGCACATATGAGAAAGCAATCAATGAATAACTAAGGAGCCGCGATGAAGAATTGATGCTTCTCATCTCTCTCCCTTCCTGTCTGTCTGTTCCTATCTGTCCCTCTCTCTGTCTCTGTCACAAAAAATAAGTAAATAATAAATAAATAAAAAGAAAGAAAAGAGACTTTGCTTGGGGCAATGGATACAGATGGTGTTTTACTGAGTTGCACACTTGAAATCTGTATCCCAATAAATTCAATTTAAAAAAATAAATTATAAATAAAATCATACAGGTCTGGAAAAAAAAGGTCTGCTAGCATGTACAATAAACTCATAACAATGGTAATCTCAGAAGGTGAAGAGTTTGGTCTGGAGATGAGGAATAGGGAAGACCCTATTTACACTCTATATCGTTTGAACCCATTTTGGGTAACTTTATTATTGTAATACCTTATGAAGACTTACAAAGAGCAAATTCTCCAGCAGAATCAGCATCAGTTCATTTTACTAAGGGATAACTTAAATCTAAGTTAAGTGTTTGAGATGAGTAAACTATATGAAGCACTTTAAACAACAAAGACAGTGGAGTTAAAGATAAAAATCTACCTGGACTATATCCAACACCATGCCAGCAGAAACTGTTCCAAAACCAGCTAGCAAAAATGGCACAAGTATCTGCAATGCCATGACCCCACTGGACTCCTTTGGTAGTTTTTGGTTTGCTTCCACGAGGACATCTTCATCACCATCACTGGAGACATCTTCAGCTGGCAACATAGCAGTCGTTTCTGAAGTCTCCCCTCCATCACAGTAATTGTAGTTGGCATAGTCATCGTACCTTTGGCTACAGCTTGATTGTGTGTGCCCATTACTGCCATGGAAAGACTGCTCTGAGAAGTTGTGATACTCCATGTGCTGCTCAGATCTAGTGCTAAATGTCTGTGCTGCAGGTGATAACCCATCTTGCCAAATGTCATTTGCTTTCTTGTGCCTGTCGTCCTGGTTTTTCTGGTAAATTACTGGAACCATATTCAACAGTAAGTTTAAAAACTTATCAGATTGAACTGTACTTAAAGTTAAAGTCCAGTCTACAAAACCTCCTCCACTACTTGGACCATCACTTGTTTTATTAGTAACAGATCTTCCTTTACTATTAGTCATATTGTCATCGCAGAAGACCCTGTCCTCCTTAGACCTCAAGCTTCATGAACCATAGCAGGTGAATCAGAATCACATGACATCGGTTTAAATTAAGATGTTGAATTCATTTTGTAGAAAATGTTTCCACTAATAAAAGATGTTTAGGGTGCCACACAGGGATTGGATCTGGAAAAGAAAAAAAATAAAGTTATTTTTAAAAATCAGATGAACTATCTTGATACTTAAGATTTTCAAGTTAAAAATATAAAACACATGCCTGACCTATGGTGATGCAGTGGATAAAAGGGTCGACCTGAGACGGTGAGGTCCCCAGTTTGAAACCCTGGGGCTTGCCCAGTTAAGGCACACACAGTAAGCAACTAAAAGTTGATATTTCCTGTTCCCCCCCTTTTCCTTTCTCTCTCTCCTCTCTCTAAAATGAATAAAATCTTACAATGAAAAACGTTATAAAACTCGTATGTTCTTAAACCAACCCTAAGGTACTGACATACTTCATGGGCTTAACATAAAACTGCTTTGTGCCATACTACTGCTTTATATGCAGACATATCGTACAGAGCTATTTTCTTTTTCTTTCTTTTTTTTTTTTTTACAGAGACAGAGAGAGAGTCAGAGAGAGGGATAGACAGGGACTGACAGACAGGAACGGAGAGATGAGAAGCATCAATCATTAGTTTTTCATTGCACATTGCGACACCTTAGTTGCTCATTGATTGCTCTCTCATATATGCCTTGACCGTGGGCCTTCAGCAGATCGAGTAACTCCTTGCTCAAGCCAGTGATCTTGGGTCCAAGCTGGTGAGCTTTGGCTCAAACCAGATGAGCCCACGCTCAAGCTGACAACCTTGGAGTCTCGAACCTGGGTCCTTGGCATCCCAGTCCAATGCTCTATCCACTGCGCCTCCGCCTGGTCAGGCCGTAAAGAGCTATTTTCTGTGCTCAATATTGGTTATATTTTTCTTATCTTTGCATATTTCATATAATTAGTGCCTATGAAAACCCTTCAACTGTCTCTTAAGTTCTACAATGGACAAATTTACTAAATAAAGTGATAGCTTCCATTACTATAGAGAGGTCTCAGAATCAAACTGCTACAATCTTTTCCATATCTCAGTACACAGTAAAAGGTAAGACATATGATATTATATTTTAAGCACATTAAATAATAAGCTGTTACCTATTTATATCTTAATGTACATTTTGTTATTAAATTGTGGAGACAGTGATAATGTCTGCCATAAAAATACTTGTCAAATATCTTGAATACTGTACTGGGCATTTATTTCACATATAAAATTAGACTGGAGCAATATTTGTAGTTCTAACATACAAAAAATTCATTAAATTGATTTAGGAGTATAATCCCTCTATTATCTAGGAAAAGGGATTACAAATATTCTCTTAATCCTCTATTTTGCAAACCAACCAAAAGAAAGCTTGTAATGCACTTATCCCTTAATACCCTTCTCCCAGTCTGCTCTGACCCACAATTACAGAGTAGGCCTCTGACTGGACAGCCGTGGCCAGATTCTCTGTACAGACTTTAACTCAGAGACACAGACACATACCGGTACATACTATAGCTGGTTCGAGAGTGATGGGCACTGAAGCTGCAAGGCCATGCCCCGCCTGCCCTGGTAGAAAGCCTATTTGAATGGCTGCTGCCATCACTGCAAATGCTTTCAAAGCTATCTATCACAATGGATCTAAAGGCCTCATGTGTTTCTCTGGAAACTGGCACTGATTTGACCCACCATAGATGGTCTCACTGCCTAAATGGACTGCCTACCTACCAAGCTAGACTGAGAATTGTTGCTGCTAACACTGCTGCTTTTAATAAAAATCATTATATTCTTCAATATTTTTTTCAATGTCTTAAACTATCCATCTCTTCTCCTTGGATAGGAAGATCAATACCAAAGAATGGCAAAGAAAAGAGGAAAAGGGGCCGTGTAGGGGACAGGTGGGCACTGAGGCACGGCTTATGTAAGTCATCCTTCACTTGTTGTCCTTTTCCTCCTGTGATTATGTATATTCTTACTGGGGAACATTCTTAAAATATAGATTCGAGGACCCCTCCCTCCACCTACTGCCTCAGCATAGCTATGTTTGAGGCCTTAAATCTTTTCTTTTGAGCTCCCCAAGTGATTTCAGTGCAGACTACCTATGGACTTGCACTGAGAATCCAATGAGTAGACTAAGTACCAGTTGCCAATTTTGGCCATCCACAGATTGATGGGTATACAAAGTCAGTGTTTAAAGAAAATCAGATGGATGGAAACAATGTCCAGGGTGAAGCAGAGGAGAAACTAAGCAGTCCCAGAAAGAGAAATAAATAAGCCAGAAGAGCCTCCTGAGAACCTTGCATGTAATGAGAGGTTCAACTATATGTCTGGAACTGATGAAATTCCTGGCAGCCTGAAATGAGTCAGATTGGGTGAGTTTCTCTTCCTGCAACCCACTCACCTCTTTTTAAATTGTGAGCATCTCACTGTCTCAAAGATGTCTTTAATCAAACAAAATAGAAAACAAAGAGATTGAGTTTGCAGACAAGTCTATTACACGGAAAGGCAAGTGGTGGATATGGGCCGTTTCTTCTTCTTGAAGAATTATCAGGTTGATCAAAAATGAAATGCAGAGAAATGTAGATAAACCAGAAAGATGGATGACAGTATCTGTATCACCATTCAGTCACACTAAAATTCAGAAAGCTCAAAATGTATTCTTGGGAAACCTGACCTACAGTAAAATAGAGGGTAAGGAAGAAAAGAAAGAGAGGGATTTCCCAAGACAAGTCATCTCTCTTAGAATATATGCAGGACATAGCTAAACACAGAGTCTACACTGAGATGGCCGGTCAGATCTAGATGCACAGGCATGTCCAGTTCATAATTTTGTTGTTGTTGTATTCCTACTTCAGTATGAGCTATTGAGGTTAGATGGAGAAACACTTCACCAGGTCCACTGTGTGCAGAGACCAATACAGAGCCTTTGTGTAAA
This sequence comes from Saccopteryx leptura, assembly GCF_036850995.1. Taxonomy (NCBI): domain Eukaryota; kingdom Metazoa; phylum Chordata; class Mammalia; order Chiroptera; family Emballonuridae; genus Saccopteryx; species Saccopteryx leptura. The sequence goes on along the minus strand of NC_089503.1, from coordinate 293,348,144 downwards.
TTTAAAAACAGAGTGACTCCTGGAAAAAGGAAGCTCATGAGTAGTGCCTCGCATCCCAGTCCGATGCTCTATCCATTTCCATTGCAACACCACCTGGTTATGCAGGAACCACTGACTTAAAAGAAAATAAAACTAGTATTACAATTCTTATGAATTCAATTTAGTTACAAAAACAAAAAAACAGCCTGACCAGGCGGTGGCGCAGTGGATAGAATGTCGGACTGGGATGCAGAGGACCCAGGTTCGAGACCCTGAGGTCGCCAGCTTGAGCGTGGGATCATCTGGCTTGAGCAAAAGCTCACCAGCTTGAACCCAAGGTCTCTGGCTAGAGCAAGGGGTTACTCAGTCTGCTGAAGGCCCACGGTCAAGGCACGTATGAGAAAGCAATCAATGAACAACTAAGGAGTCGCAGCGAAAAACTGATGATTGATGCTTCTCATCTCTCTGTTCCTGTCTGTCCCTATCTATCTCTCTGATTCTCTCTCTGTCTCTGTAAAAAAAACAAAACACATTACTGCTAGAATTCCTTATTTTTAAAAGTTAAGGAAAAGAAGTGTCTGGTATGTGCGTTGATTTACTAAAGCCGTGTCTCAGGGACATCTGCCCATTGTGCTGGAACAGGCATTCTGTTCCATTGCAAAGTTAAATGACAGCACTTGAAAAATCCAGCTAGCTCTGCATTAGCAAGCCTAAATCATGCCGGATTACTAAACACACCATTATATGGGAGTTTAATACTCTATTATCTTCCCATAACAACAACAAAAAGGGCTTAATGTAATCTACTACCAGTAATTATCACATTTAGTGGGGGGAAAAATCAAAACTTGTTGATCAGGTGAATATTTTATATTTGTATAAATAAACATAAAACCACAGTATTGTCACACACACACACACACAACCTAGACGTCTAAGTACAGTTATTACGTATTCTTACTTTTGCCATTCTGCAAGTGTACATTTCGTTCCTTTCATTTTCTTTTTTATGAACACATTTTCTATGTTTGTTTGTTACTAAAATGTTGATAGTTCCCAAACAGGACCTATTATATGCTCAGTTATATTAGCTTTCAGAGAGATCATATTTATTTGTAAGAAAGATACATCAAAAACAAGCCAATGGCCTGACCTGTGGTGGTGCAGTGGATAAAGCATCGACCTGGAAATGCTGAGGTCGCTGTTTCGAAACCCTGGGCTTGCCTGGTCAAGGCACATATGGGAGTTGATGCTTCCAGCTCCTCCCCCTTCTCTCTCTCTCTGTCTCTCCTCTCTCTCCCTCTCTGTCTCTCTCTCTCCTCTCTAAAAATGAATAAATAAATAAATAATTTTTTAAAAAACAAGCCAACGAATCAACTACAATCCACAGCTAAACCATTTCAACTTATTGAGAAAAATGTTGACAGAGTAAATATGGTGTGTGTCCTAGAACTAAGTATAGTTCATAAACAAAGTACAGTTTATTCCACCAAGTGCCATCAGTCAGATTATATCTAGTCCCACCAAACCAATCAACTGAAATATATAGGGGGAAATGCATTTAACTGGGTATTCTGATTAAATTGAAAGCAATACATGAATAGGTTATCTATTTTTTATAATACAGGAGGCAAATAATTGCCAGAAATATCAGTTAGTGTTACTGTTTTAAACAAATGGATGAATGGCTGGATAAAAAACGAGATGAATCAGAGAACTGTTTTGAAGTTGAGAAAGTGCTTTTAAACAAAAAAGATTTCCCCTACTCTATCTTAAACATTGCTTATCTATATCTTACTAAGAAAAACTACTCAACATTTAATAATGTGCTCCTGTAATTGACATTCATTTATTTCCTGCAAACTACCACTAAGAACACATCACCTCCTCATGAATCCTTATTTAGGAATTACAGCTACAGAAAGCCATGCTACTGAAAACTGGCGTTTTTACTTTTCTTTAATGAAGACTGAACCTACTTTTTTTAAACTTTAGCAGCAAGGAAGTTCGCAGTTACCCGTGAAACTGAAATCTGTGATCAACGTATTCATCGTAACATTATACTCCTAGTTTTATTTTCTTTGGTACTGGTTTTATAATTCTTCTTTTAAGGATTTTTTAAAATGTTTACTTTATTGATTATAGAGAGAGGAAGGGAGAGAGAAGGAGAGGCAGGAAGATCAATCTGTTCCTGTTTGTGCCCTGACCAGGGATCGAACCAGCAACCTTTGCACTTCGGGACACTGCTCTAATCAATCAAACTATCCAGCCAGGGTTATAAATCATTTTTGAAACCAATATTTCTTGCATGTGTTGTTTTTATAAACTGACTCTACACACTTGTGTAAAAGATAGTGTACATAAGACTAAAACATAAATAAAACATTCTCTTAGTTTTTCTCTGGTACTTATTGTATAAATCTGAAATACCTAAATTTAGAAACTAAGTATGGAGAGTTCATCAGCATTTCAAGAGAGTAGAAATTATTATTCAGAACTTATACAGAAGTATACTTTCATAATTCTACCCTTAACACGTCCTTATACTCCGAGAAAGAATTCAATTTTAAAAATGCAAACCCACTTCTGGGACCTACTTAAAATATGCCTTGACTCTTTGTATAATTAAACTGAAAATTGAAAATAAAACCTTCCAGAAAGTTAAGGTAAGAAAGAATGCCAATGTGTGAAATTTTTAAAAATATTTTTTAAGAAAAGGGAAAGGAAGAAAGGAAGCTGACATGTCAAAGTTTAAAAGAAAAGCAAAACTTTCTTTTTAAGAAAAATGAGAAGAAAAAAATTATATGCCACCTGTAAGGTTATCATTTTTATTCTACATTTTAAGATTAAGAGTCTCTTGTCATGTTCAGCTTTCCCATTCCAAATATTTACTCAGAGCACTTTTATTTATCCAGGGCCCTTTCCTTCCCCCAGGGAAGTGAGCTGGAGCTGAAGCAGCAGGCTACCTGGATGAGCGGGCCACCCAAATAACATTACCTTCTGACTAGGCACTAGGGGATGAACTAGGACCGCTCCTACACTGAGGTCTTCCTCAGGGAGTGGCCGAGAAATACCTTACCTCGCTGGGATATCTCCACTCAGGGAGATGAAGCCCGGTCTTCTGCCTTCCCCAAATTGCACTTTCCCTCAATCGTGTTCCCTGGTACAGACTACGAAGTTGGTTCAACTGCACAAACTCCCTACAGCGACTACACACAGATTAGATAAACTACAGGTACACAGTGTTATGTTACTCAATTATCTTGGCATCAAACTGAAACAATGACCTAACTCATCACCTTTACTCCCTGTAATCAAGTCTCTACCCTTTGGTCAGGGCTGTACACTTTTTTATTCAAATACCAGTTGAAAAAAAAAAAAAAAGGAGCCATTTTTCTGAATGGTTCTAAGTCCAACTTGAAGTTCAAACTAAAACTACTCTCAAAGCCACTCAAAACCAGCTTTTGTTGCCACAAAATGGTCTTTTGCTCATAAAAACATACCTTCTTTCACACCCCATTTGAAACTGTGCTTCCAACATCCATTGGCATAGAGTTTCTTTTGTTTTTTTAACAGAAAATGTGTTAAATATGTGTTCAATATTTAACATAGCAATATGTGTTCAATGTAAATGAAAACTAAAAAAAAAGTCAAGGATAAAAAAATTAATCACTGATCACATATTTGTGTATATGATGGTAATATTATATTATATATATCGTATTTTTCGCTCCATAAGATGCACTTTTTTCCCCAAAAGTGGAGGGGAAAATGCCTGTGCATCTTACGGAGCAAATGTTCATTTTTTTTTAGCTGCTGCGGGTTCCCAGACAACTAGAAGAGTATTTGAACATTAAAGTCTCTTCTCATTTGTTAATAACAGTGCTAATGGTTGTTAATACTGCTGTTGAGTTTACATTGTTGAAATATTATTGTGGTATATTTTATTAAATATTTTAACACCCATTTGGTTCAGAATATTTTTTTTATTTTCCTCCTTAAAACCCTAGGTGTGTCTTATGGTCAGGTGCAGCTTATGATGCGAAAAATATGATATATATGTTAAAACAAAAATGGTTCACATTGTACATACTGTTTTTCATCCAGCTGTTTGCATTTCAAAAAGTATTTAAAATTTTTCCTTATCAGTATTAATTTAGTTATTTTTAATGGCTACTTACAATTTGCTGTTTCTAAAACTCCCAGGAGCCCTAAGATTTCTTGTTTCTTTTCTGCTTTTCCCTCACTGCGCACTCCCCAGTGAGAACACCACAACTAGAAGGCAACCGCCTTCCTTCAATCAGCACATCCCAAATGCTTTCAGACAACTGCCACCACGCCGCTGTGTCTGTTCCTCAGAACCATGATTTCACTTATAGCGTATGTTTGTTAGACGACTATGAATCAATCACTCTCTCTGCCCCACCAAGCTCCAAGCATGGGCCAGGCCACCCTCTCATCCGTGGTGTGTCTTCCCCATAATTCACCATGCACAATTCAAAATGAAAATAACTCCACACAAAACACAAGTCACAAACAGTATGATTTTACTCAGAAAGATGACCTCATTGTTTCTTTAAAAAGTATAAAACGTTAAATTATTTAAATGTTGTCCTCTTTTTGTGCTCCCTCCCTAATGCTCAAACACAGGCTGAGATTGCCTGTTAAGCGACGTCCCTGGAGACTGAGACACATTTTGTTCTAAGGGGTAGTCTGAGTCTAAATCCACATTACAAAATCTACACACAATCAAAACTCCACACCTGAGTGAGTATACTGATTCTGGTGGAGTACGTTTTGAAAAGGAGAATATTAACCGCCTGTTTAAAGCAGTACTGTTCACGGGAATCACTGGCAAATGCTTTACACTGTTTGAAATTTTATGAAGCATACTGAGATTTTCACCGTGCTTTCATTAGGTGAATAAATAACATGACTTGCCTTAGGATATTTTATGGGGGAATTTCAACTGATCTATTCAGCAAATCTTCACACTTCAATGAAGAGAAATGATTTGCTTCCAAAAAATTAAATGTCAGGAAGTGTCAGCACACTAGTGGTATTGATAGTAAAGAGCCTGGACTCCCAAGTCAAACTGCTTTGGCTTAAATTCTGATTTTCACCAGCCGTGGAATCTATACCTCTATACCTCAGTTTCCTCATGAAAAAAAATACTTCCTTCATGGAGTTACTGTGAGGATGAAATTACTTAATACATGTAAAGTGCTCAGAACAGTGGATTGAGCCTTCAAAAAATATTAGCTAATTATTATCATCATTATTACACAAACAGTATTTACAAAATGTTCAAAATCTAACTTTCTATTTTTCCTCCCCTTACTAAGAAATACACTCTGCATTCTCTCTGCTCTCCCTCTGCCAACATGGTTTCTTTTCTCCTTCTCCTTCTTCTTCTCTGCTCTTTTCAAAACTTTCTGACCTGTGGTGGCGCAGTGGATAAAGCGTCGACCTGGAAATGCTGAGGTCGCCGGTTCAAAACCCTGGGCTTGCCTGGTCAAGGCACATATGGGAGTTGATGCTTCCAGCTCCTCCCCCCTTCTCTGTCTCTTCTCTCTCTCTCTCTCTCTCTCTCTCTCTCTCCTCTCTCCCTCTCCTCTCTAAAAAAAAAAATGAATAAATAAAAAAAAAAAACAACTTTCTGGAGTGAAAACTTTCCCTCCAGGAAGCATTAGCAAATCAATGGCTCTTCTCAAGCAGGAAGGTAATTTGCAATTTCACAGATCACATATACCTGGCGCTTCCCAGCCCCCAATGCAAACTATCAGTGAGCAAACATAAAAATTATATTTAACAAACTTATTTGACAACAATGTCCTAAAAAATATTAAAAGAAAAAAAAAAGAAATATACTATACCACACAATCACAAAAATGTTATACATTGCTGTATTGAATCCCCCCAGCTTATAATTTTCAAATCAACTGTTTTTGCTCCAATTTCCTCTAAAAAAGTCAATTGAGTATTGGCTTCAGCTGCACATATACTAAAATTAGAATGATACAGACTAGACTAGCTTGGCCCCTGTGTAATGATGGCATACAAATGTGTGATGCATTCCATGTTTTTATCTTTCTGTAAATCAGCAAACACATCCTTTACTAACCTTTGATGAAAATGTTCCTTCTTAATGAATAAAGCACTTTTGTCATTTAAAAAAAATCAACTGGCCTGACCAGGCGGTGGCGCAGTGGATAGAGCATTGGACTGGGATGTGGAGGACCCAGGTTCGAGACCCTGAGCTCACCAGCTTGAGCGCAGGCTCATCTGGTTTGAGCAAAGCTCACCAGCTTGGACACAAGGTCTCTAGCTCGAGCAAAGGGGTTACTCAGTCTGCTGCAGCCCCACCGTCAAGGCACATATGAGAAAGCAATCAATGAACAACTAAGGTGTCACAACAAAAAACTGATGATTGATGCTTCTCATCTCTCCGTTCCTGTCTGTCTGTCCCTGTCTATCCCTCTCTCTGACTCTCTCTCTCTCTCTCTCTGTCTCTGTAAAAAATAAAAAAAAAATCAACTGAAGTTAATGTTTACATTTTATACAACTTACCCATCCTACTTATAATTAAACTTGTCAGCATGTTGTCAAGTATTGTGCCTATATATACTGACTAGTATATATACACTAAACAGTACCTATAGATATGGAACAACACAGGTCTTAAGGAAACCACGTTTTAAAAAGGAAATGAGCCCTGGCCGGTTGGCTCAGCGGTAGAGCGTCGGCCTAGCGTGCGGAGGACCCGGGTTCGATTCCCGGCCAGGGCACACAGGAGAAGCGCCCATTTGCTTCTCCACCCCTCCGCCGCGCCTTCCTCTCTGTCTCTCTCTTCCCCTCCCGCAGCCGAGGCTCCACTGGAGCAAAAATGGCCCGGGCGCTGGGGATGGCTCTGTGGCCTCTGCCCCAGGCGCTAGAGTGGCTCTGGTCGCAACATGGCGGCGCCCAGGATGGGCAGAGCATCGCCCCCTGGTAGGCAGAGCATCGCCCCATGGTGGGCGTGCCGGGTGGATCCCGGTCGGGCGCATGCGGGAGTCTGTCTGACTGTCTCTCCCTGTTTCCAGCTTCAGAAAAATGCAAAAAAAAAAAAAAAAAAAAAAAAAAGGAAATGAAAGCTGGAATAGGAAGTAGCTCTGATGCTGTTGTTAAATTTAAAGATCATATCTGATATAGCTTTTCATTTTAAAATGATATCCAAATAACATCTTTACAATCAGACAATAAAACATACTACCTTAAATCATACCATAAGCTTTATTCTGGGACAGCTGAGTCTACCTAATCAGGGGTTATGCATTAGAAAGGTGGAATCCATGAGCTTGCCTGGGGTTATTTTGAGAACCTATAATCTAGAAACCCTAAACTACAAGAGCTTTCTTTTTTCTTCTTAAAGAGAATTAGAAAGTTACTATAAAAAATTCTTTATTAATTGTTTGTTATCTAAAAGATAAAAGAAAGTGGCAGATATAATGAAGAAAATAACAGGCCAGGGTTTGGACTCAAGGGTTACCTACTAATTTTGCTTTCTTTATAGTCTGCGTTAAGTCTCAGGAGAATACACTGGCTATTGATGAAAGAGACATAATATTTCCCCCACTATATGCTCCTTTGACCCTATTGCTTTCCTGTATTGTTTACTCTTAACTTACCAGAAATATGAATAGCTTATCCAAAAAAGCCACTCTCAGACTAAAAAAAACGCTTCCTCAAAGAACTGGAGTCTTTCCATTTATGTTTAAGGTTCATGAATCCTTATTTACATAACTAATTAGCAGTTTCCACATCTCAAATATACATTAAAAAGAAATCTGATTCTGAAATTGAAATCAATCTTTCATGCATTTTTCATAATGTCTCTTGCCACTTATCAAAACCATACCCTGAAAGAATTTTTCCTTCATAGATGGGTTTCACAATCTAATTCTGTGAAGTCACAGTACTGTGACAGTATAATCATTCTCTGGCAACAAACTGACATCATTAAATTCTTATTTGTGTGATAAGGTGCCAAGGAACTGTAAAACTTAGCATTAGCAACACCATTTTTTTTTCTTATTTTTACAGAGAGAGTCAGAGAGAGGGATAGACAGGGACTGACAGACAGGAACGGAGAGATGAGAAGCATCAATCATCAGTTTTTCATTGTGCATTGCAACACCTTAGTTGCTCATTGATTGCTCTCTCATATGTGCCTTGACCGCGGGCCTTCAGCAGATCGAGTAACTCCTTGCTCAAGCCAGCGATCTTGGGTCCAAGCTGGTGAGCTTTGGCTCAAACCAGATGAGCCCGCGCTCAAGCTGACAACCTTGGAATCTTGAACCTGGGTCCTCGGCATCCCAGTCCAATGCTCTATCCACTGAGCCTCCGCCTGGTCAGGCCGTAAAGAGCTATTTTCTGTGCTCAATATTGGTTATATTTTTCTTATCTTTGCATATTTCATATAATTAGTGCCTATGAAAACCCTTCAACTGTCTCTTAAGTTCTACAATGGACAAATTTACTAAATAAAGTGATAGCTTCCATTACTATAGAGAGGTCTCAGAATCAAACTGCTACAATCTTTTCCATGTCTCAGTACACAGTAAAAGGTAAGACATATAATATTATATTTTAAGCACGTTAAATAATAAGCAGGCCTTCAGCAGACCGAGTAACCCCTTGCTCAAGCCAGTGACCTTGGGTCCAAACTGGTGAGCTTTTGCTTAAACCAGATGAGCCCGTGCTCAAGCTGGCGACTCAGGGGTCTCAAACCTGGGTCCTCGGCATCCCAGTCCGACGCTCTATCCACTGCGCCACTGCCTGGTCAGGCAGCAACACCATTTTAAAGAGGAAAAATCAGCCGGACCTGTGGTGGTGCAGTGGATAAAGCATCGACCTGGAATGCTGAGGTCACTGGTTCAAAATCCTGGGCTTGCCTGGTCAAGGCACATATGGGAGTTAATGCTTCCTGCTCCTCCCCTCCTTCTCTCTTTCTCTTTTCCTCTTTCTCTCTCTCTAATGAATAAATAAATTTAAAAAATAATGAGGAAAAATCAGGCCTCTTGCCCCCTCCTTTCTGTGGAGAAAGGAAAGAGAAGAATGCAGGAGCTTCCTGGCTTACAAAGGCAACTAGGTCAAATAAGTTATAATTTACAGAGCAGTGAAGATAGAACTTATCTGAGAATCCCTCCACCTCTCTTTTCTTAAAAGCCTTTAGAAAAGAATATTTATGTACCTTAATTAAGAATTCCTACACTCTGACTCACCTTCTCATCCTAAAGTCTTAAGGAGACTTATACCTCTGGACAAAGGGATCACAAGCCCCTACTTACCCACCCCAACCAGTACAGTGCCTGTACTTGATTTTGTATAAAAGCAGGCTCAGAACTGTATGAAGCCCTACCTGATTTGGGATTGTGCTGTGTGTAGCTAGCCAGCTAATTAATAACTCCTCAAAATTCATCTGGAGTTGGTGTCTTAATGGAACTCATAGGTTACATTACAACATTGTAAGATCTTGGGGATGTACAAATGTTTTAGTTTTACTTTTGTGTGTGTGTGTGACAGAGACAGAGAGAGATAGGGACAGACAGGAAGGGAGAGAGATGAGAAGCATCAATTCTTTATTGCGGCTTCTTTAGTTGGTCATTGATTACTTTCTCATATATGCCTTGACGGGGGGGGGGGCTACAACAGAGCGAGTGACCCCTTGCTCAAGCCAGCGACCTTCGGCTTCAAGCCAGCCAGCAACCTCTGGGCTCAAGCCAGTGACCATGGAGTCATGTCTATGATTCCATGCTCAAGCCAGCAACCCCACACTCAGGCTGGTGAGTCCGCGCTCAAGCCGGCAACCTCGGGGTTCTGAACCTGGGTCGTCTGCGTCCCGGTCTGACACTCTATCCACTGCACCACCGCCTGGTCAGGCTAGTTTTACTTCTTTTAAAATCAAAATCTATTTTCTGTTGCCTCTCCAGTAACTTCATATGAGTGATACATTTTAATCTAATTTACTTTGTCCCCAGACATCTTTATAAAACTACTTTTGGGGGAGTGCTCAGAGAATGCCTTTTTGTTCCAACAAAATATAAATGACAGCTGGGCTATCTCTTCCTATGACCCATTTATTTTTTTTTTATTTTTCTTTTTTGGTGATGGAGACAGAGTCAGAGAGAGGGGCAGATAGGGACAGACAGACAGGTACAGAGGGAGATGAGAAGCATCAATTCTTCGTTGTGGCACCTTAGTTGTTTATTGATTGCTTTTTCATATGTGCCTTGACTGGGAGGCTACAGTAGACCAAGTGACCCCTTGCTCGAGCCAGCAACCTTGGGCTCAAGCTGGTGAGCCTTGCTCAAACCAGATGAGCCCGCACTCAAGCTGATGACCTTGGGGTTTCGAACCTGGGTCTTCTGTGTCCCAGTCCTACGATCTATCTATTGTGCCACTGCCTGGTCAGGCATCTCCCTATGACCAATTTCTTATTGCTCTGTACTCCTGGGGAGGAGAAACCCCAACATCAGAAAGTTTGATGTTCTTATCTCTACACTGTTTTAATATAAGAGTACTTTTTATTAAATTATCCTTTAAATAATTGAATGTGGTTGTATCACATGATTTCAACTAAAAAAAAATACTAATTTCTATCCCTGGCCAGGTAGTTCAGCTGGTTAGAGAGTCATCCCAGTGTACCAAGGTTGTGGGTTTGACTGCCTATCAGGGCACATACAAAAATCAACCAATGAATTCATAAATAAGTAAAATAACAAATTGATGTTTCTCTCTCTCTTCCTCCCTCCCCTTCTTTAAAGTCAATTAAAAAAATTTTTAAGGGCCCTGGCCGGTTGGCTCAGTGGTAGAGCGTCGGCCTGGCGTGCAAGAGTCCTGGGTTCGATTCCCAGCCAGGGCACACAGGAGAAGTGCCCATCTGCTTCTCCACCCCTCCCCCTCTCCTTCCTCTCTGTCTCTCTCTTCCCCTCCCGCAGCCAAGGATCCACTGGAGCAAAGTTTGCCCAGGCGCTGAGGATGGCTCCATGGCCTCTGCCTCAGGCACTAGAATGGCCCTGGTTGCAACAGAGCAATGCCCCAGATGGGCAGAGCATCGCCCCCTGGTGGGCATGCTGGGTGGATCCCAGTCAGGCGCATGCGGGAGTCTGTCTGACTGCCTCCCTGTTTCCAACTTCAGAAAAATACAAAAAAAAAAAAAAAAAAATTAAGATTTTCTAATAAAAACTTTTTTCAAAAGCAACATCAAGATCGCTTCTGCTACTATGTAACAGCTCTCACATTAAGGGTATTTACACTCTATCAACAAAGATTTGCTTAGTCTTTACTGGGTACCAGACACCTCCCTAAATGCCAGAGACTCAACATGAATGAGACGGAGGCAAGGTCTGCTCTCATAGATCTTTCAGCTTCGGCACAAAGGCACTTAGGCAAACAAGAAATCTTTATGAAATGCAAGGGTCCAGCACAAAACATAGTGGAATGATTCTTTGGAAAAAGAGATTGGAGGAGGAAAAAACAAGATTGAAACCAATTTTGGAATACCTGTAACAATGGGCCAAGAAATTTAAAGTTTACATTTAAAATACTAGTCAAAGGGATCTGTAGAAAATATAAATCTAATAAGGCCCTGATTAAAATTTTTCAGTATCTTGTCATCTCCTCTAAGATAAATCCGAAGTCTTTAATAAGGTTAACTATTGAATAAATCCTGCATAATCATCCTCACCTACCCACGACCTTTGGCTGTGGTCACACTGGACCTGTTTGCTCTGTTGTAGGGGTTTTCTAACTATATACCACAATCTAATAAGTATCTCTGTGTGACACTCTTTTCTATTTTATTTCTTTTTTAAAACACATAGGTCACACAAACAAAAAAAGTGAAAGAAAATAAACATACAGGTCACAACCCACTAAACTGAATTTACAATCTACTGGTAGGTGCCTAAGTGCCTGCAGTTTGAAAATACTTTAGTATATGACACTCTCACACTTCTTAGCCTTTCCTCATGTTCTTTCCACCTGAATCGCTATGGCTCATCCTCACTGTTCCCTTTTACCTGACTAGTTCATATTCTACTTTATGATCTTAGCTCCTACACACCACTTCCCTGACCCTCTTAGATTAGTCTCCCTCCTCTGTGGTCCCAAAGCACTCCATGCTTTCTACCATTTACTATGCTTTACTGTAATGGTACTTGTATTTGTTGTCTCTCTAGGCTGTAAATTTCACAAGAGCAAGTAGTTTGTGCACTGATGAATTCTGATGGCCTAGCCTAGTGCCTACTGTATATCAGACACTCAATAGATATGGGAGGAGTAAAACAAGGAAATGAATAATCTATATCTTTAATCACAATGAAATGATCACCCATTTAAAAGCCATTTAGTTCTTTTCTACTTTTTTTTTACAGGGACAGAGAGAGAGAGAGTCAGAGAGAGGGATAGATAGGGACAGACAAGAACGGAGAGCGATGAGAAGCATCAATCATCAGTTTCTCGATTGATTGCTTTCTCATATGTGCCTTGACCGGGGGCCTTCAGCAGACTGAGTGACCCCTTGCTTGAGCCAGCAACCTTGGGTCCAAGCTGGTGAGCTTTTTGCTCAAACCAGATGAGCCCACGCTCAAGCTGGTGCCCTCGGGGTCTCGAACCTGGGTCCTCCGCATCCCAGTCCGACACTCTATCCACTGCGCCACCGCCTGGTCAGGCCATTTAGTTATTTTCAAGGAAAACATGTTCTTGGTTTCAATTTTATAAATGGTGATTAAGTTCGTAAGCCAGCCTACAATATTACCCACAAAACACTTAACTAATGAGAAAGTGGCTGCTTATTTTCTTCTGTGCAATGACATCAGAACTCAGGGACCATAGGAACACTCTTCTTTCTTTCCACCCCACCAGTGGTTCCTCCTAAAGGAAAAAGATTGATCTAGTGGCTAAAATAGGGATAAAGGTCAGTATTCCAGATAAGCCCCACCCCTGAGCATTCATTGGCTCTCTTGTTTTTCACGTCTTCAAGGTGAGAAAGTTTTCCTTTCTATTTCAACTCCCAAGAGATAAACTCCCTGGAGACAGGACTTTCGTTCTCTGCAGGAGAGACCTGCAGTTTTAAGTGCTACAGTTTTATGGGGGTAGGTCAATTAAGAAGGAATAGAGTAAGCACAAGTCTAAGCTAAATTCTCCAGTACAGCTTTATCATAAATGACTATGAAATTATACTTTAGTACTCTAATCCTTATCTGGCTTCTTGGATTTTATCTCAGTTCGACCAGAATCTGGAGAAGGGATATACTTAGCACACTGAAAAGCTGAACAACAGTAACTCCAGTCTGATGCTGGGTCCTAGAACAGCAGGCAGGGAGGAGCAAGTTGAGCAAATAAAATGGGAAGAGAAATGGGATAAGGACAAGGTTTGTTCTACTTTCCCTATTTAGAGTTTTTCTTGGGCAAAGTTGTCTGAAAAAGCTGAATCTACTTTATATCCTACAACCTTCCCTTCTAACCTGTTTCTCACTTGTGCTTTTCTTACCTTCCAGACCCCTTATGCTGTCGAAAGATCTCCATTTTCAACACCCCCACTTTTAGACATAGAGCAGTTTGCCCAAACCTCCCAAATGTTCCATGACCTATACTACTTACCTCTCCTAACCCCCCTCATGTCAAAACTCATTTCCTTAGTGCAACTGATCATGTGAAGAGCAATCTGATTAAATCCATTCACATTAGATTAGCTACCTGGCTGACAGTCTTAGCCTTTGAATCCTACTATAGACAGATTGAGACAGATTTTTTATTTTATTTTAAAGCTACAGAACTCTGCAATAATTTCAGGGGAAAGATGAGGAGTGTTTAGAAGTCTCCCATAAAGGAGGTAGGCCCACTCTGACCAGCATTTTCTGGGGATCGTGTCCTCAAAGCCGTTCCCCCAGACCTCTCCAGGAGGCAGGGAAGCACAACCAGAGAAAACACTTGTAGCTACCGGATATTTATACAACCATCGGGTAAGTTGGTAACAAATTAGGTTGAACAGGTTATATTTTCAATGACTGATAATCATTCCATTTGCTAAAAACAAAACAAAAAAATCAAACACTCAGGTTATATATATATTGAAATTACTAGCCTCATCCTACTAATGGAGTCAATCAGGCATAAATGGGTTAAATGTTTCCATTGTGTTATAATTTGGTAGTTGAAGCAGAAGATTGGACTGCTCTTCACACTCTTTCAATAAATTGCTTATCCATTATTTCCACTTGGAAATTTTTGTCTACATATAATGTCTCTGAAATTTGGCCACACATATATATATCTTTATTATATGCGGCTTAAGTATCTGTTTGTCGCCGATAGTTTATTGGTTACTTGCGTAACTGTACTAGCCAATGGGGTGAAGTTGCCACGGCTGAACGCAAATTGAGCGGGTCAGGGGGAAGGTGAACATTTGTTTGCATTGGCAATCATCTGTTTTACATAAAAACTACGTCTTAACGTAATTTCTTTTAAGAATGCCTCCTAGAAAATACAGCTCTGAAGAGGAGAGAAAAGGAGCTAAAGCTGCACAAAAACAGCTTTCTCGACAAAAAGAAACCACTGAGCAGAGAAAGACAAGGCTTGCTTCAGTCGCAGAGCAAATGCGTCTTTCTCGGCAAAATGAGACTGATGAGCATAGAGAAACAAGGCTTGCCTCAGGTGCAAGACAAAAAAGCCTCTCTCGACAAAATGAGTCCCTTGAACAAAGGCAGGAGAGAAATGCAAAAAAAACGACAGAGTAATGCTGACCGAAACGCAAAAAGGATTAAAACATATTTAAATCACCTTTATTTATTGAGCTAGTGGTGGCTCTTAAGAAATGTACCACCAGTGGTTTCCTTCATTGCACTCTACTTTAAGCAATTAAGCAAGTAGAAGGGGGAAACCCCGTGGGGCACTAAGCAAAGGGGCGATCTCGCCGCCTGCCCTGGGTAATTCAGTTTGAATTAGCAGACACCTTTGCATAAATCATTTTAATTACAATTTATAATATCTAGAACAGCGGTCATTTCGTATGACCGCCGGGCTTTCTAGTATATATATATTGTGTGTGTGTCTGTGTGTCTATGACAGAAACAGAGACAGGCAGCCAAGAAGGGAGAGAGATGAGGAGCATCAATTCTTTGTTGCGGCACCTTAGTTGTTCATTGATTGCTTTCTCATATGTGCCTTGACAGTGGCCCTTCAGCAGACCGAGTGACCCCTTGCTCAAGCCAGCAACCTTGGGTTCAAACTGGTGACCTCGGGGTCTCGAACCTGGGTCCTCTGCATCCCAATCTGACTCTCTATCCACTGTGCCACCGCCTGGTCAGGTGGTAATATACTTTTGAACAGTCATATTAGAGTAATAGAAAAATGGGCTTGAATTTTTTTTTTTTAGATTTTATTTATTGATTTTATGGCAGGGGAGAATGAAGTAGTTGCTTCACTCTAGCTGTTCATTGGTTGCTTGTGGTATGTGCCTTGAATGGGCAAGTTCAGGGTTTTAAACCAGCGACCTCAGCAATCCAGGTCGGTGCTCTCTCTACTGCGCCACCACAGGTCAGGCTAGGCTTGAATTCTCAATCATTCCAAGTGTCATGTCTTTTTCACTGTTTTTTTTTTGCTATGAAAGACCTGAAGCTAATTCTGAATTTGTGTACACTCTGAAAAATTTTTTTATTGGTTGATTTCTAAGAGACAAAGAGAGGGAGGCAAAGGGAGAGGGAGGTAGGGAGAGAGAAGCATTTATTTGTTGTTCCACTTAGTTGTACATTCATTGGTTGCTTTCTGTATGTGCCCTAGGGATTGCATCCACAACCCTGGCATTCTGGGATGACACTCTAACCAACTGAGCTAACCTGCCAGGGCTGCACTCATAAATTAACCAAAAATAAGCATAGCAGCATTCATTCATCTGTATGTGAATCTTAACTTCAGCGCCATCAAAAATATTTATTTGAGGCCCTGGCCAGTTGGCTCAGTGGTAGAGCATCGACCTGGCGTGCAGGAGTCCTGGGTTCGATACCCGGCCAAGGCACACAGGAGAAGCACCCATCTGCTTCTCCACCCTTCCCCCTCTCCTTCTTCCCTGTCTCTCTCTTCTCCTCCTGCAGCCAAGGCTCCATTGGAGCAAAGTTGGCCCGGGCGCTGAGGATGGCTCCATGGCCTCTGCCTCAGGCACTAGAATGGCTCTGGTCGCAACAGAGCAACGCCCCAGATGGGCAGAGCATCGCCCCCTGGTGGGCATGCCGAGTGGATCTCAGTCGGGCACATGCGGGAGTCTGTCTGACTGCCTCCCCGTTTCCAACTTCAGAAAAATACAAAAAATATATATGTATTTATTTGCCACCCGTATATAAATATAATTAAAATAAAGACTACACAAACTTAGAAAAATAGGATCTTCCACCTTGCCTGAGAAGCATGTGAAATTTTAATTGAATAATAGGTGTCTGTCAATTTTTATTAGTTTGCTTAGCTAGCCACCAAAATAATTTGTAATTAAAGTGATAACTGAGACTTTTTTTCATAGAATATATAAAAATGCTAAATATGTGTGGTCTCTCTTGACTCTAGTCATGAACACAACTTTTGTAGCTTTTTTCAAAATGCCAGAAAAGGAAAAGGGGCAGTAAGATGCCCAAGAATTGATTGTGTATTCTGAAAGACTTCAGTGGCACTTATTTAACTTTCCCCAGTAGAAGCAGTATGTTGCTTAATATTGGGTTGATTGTCTTTATTAGTCAGAGCTAGACCCCTAACCAAAAACAAGTTTTTTGTTTGTTTTTTGGGTTTTTTTTTTTAGTGAGAGATTGAGAAAGAGAGGGATAGACAGACAGGAAGGGAGAGAGATGAGAAGCATCAACTCATAGTTGGGGCACCTTAGTTGTTCATTGACTGCCTCTTATATATGCCTTGACGGGGGGGGGGGGGGCTCCAGCCAAGCCTGTTACCCTTACTCAGTGACCTTAGGCTTCAAGCCAGTGACCTTTGGGCTCAAGCCACAGACCATGGGGCCATGTCTATGATCCCACACTCAAGATGGTGAGCCCGCACTCAAGCCAGTGATCTCAGGGTTTTGAACCTGGGTCCTTGGTATCCCAGGCTGACACTCTATCCACAGTCTGGTCAAGCCAAAAAAATTTTTTTCCATAAATGAACAGTATAATTCAAAATAGCCTAACTGGTGATGGCACAGTAAACAGAACTTCGACCTGGGATGCTGAGGTCCCAGGTTTGAAACCCCGAGGTTGCAGGCTTGCGCAAGGGGTTAATGGCTCACTAGAGCCCCCTGGTCAAGGCATGTATATGAGAAGCAATCATTGAACAACTCAAGTGACACAACGATGAGTTGATGCTTCTTCACCCCTTCTAAGCAATATAACTACGAGTTGATGCTTCTCCTCTCTCTCTCTCTCTCTCTTTCTAGGGCATGTACAAAAAAGGAAATAAATAAACAAACATAACCCAACTGAAACATTGGAAATATCTGAATAAACATTTCTCCAAAGAAGATATACATAAGCACAGGAAAATATGCTCAACATGATTAGTCACCAGGGAAATACAAATCAATACCATTTCACACCCAGTAGGATGGCTATAATAAAAATTAGCCAATAGAGACCTGTGGTGGCGCAATGGATAAAGCGTCGACCTGGAAATGCTGAGGTCGCTGGTTCGAAACCCTGGGCTTGCCTGGTCAAGGCACATATGGGAGTTGATGCTTCCAGCTCCTCCCCACCTTCTCTCTCTGTCTCTCTCTCCTCTCTCTCTCCCTCTGTCTCTCTCTCTCCCTTTCTTTCTCCTCTCTAAAATGAATTAAAAAAATTAGCCAATAGACAACAAGTGATGGTGAGGGTGTATAGAAACTGGAATCCTCATACACTGTTTGGTGGGGATGTAAGAAAGTGATGCTACTTTGGAAAAGTTGGCAGTTCCTCAAAAGTTAAACATGTATGGGCCCTGGCTCGTTGGTTCAGCAGTAGAGCGTCGGCCTGGTGTGCGGGAGTCCCGGGTTCGATTCCCGGCCAGGGCACACAGGAGAAGCACCCATCTGCTTCTCCACCCCTCCCCCTCTCCTTCCTCTCTGTCTCTCTCTTCCCCTCCCGCAGCCAAGGCTCCATTGGAGCAAAGTTTGCCAGGGCTCTGAGGATGGCTCTGGATGCAACAGAGTGACGCCCCAGATGGGCAGAGCATCGCCCCCCCTGGGTGGGCATGCCGGGTGGATCCTGGTCGGGCGCATGCGGGAGTCTGACTGCCTCCCCGTTTCCAGCTTCGGAAAAATGAAAAAAAAAAAAAGTTAAACATGTATGCATACCCAAGAGAAATGAAAGCATATGCCCACATAAAAACATTCACAAATGGCCTGACCAGGCGGTGGCGCAGTGGATAGAGCGTCATACTGGAATGTGGAGGACCCAGGTTCGAGACCCCTAGGTTGCCAGCTTGAGCCCAAGGTCGCTGACTTGAGCAAGGGGTCACCCCATCTGCTGTAGTCGTGTGTCGTCCCCCCCCGCCCCCGTCAAGGCACATATGAGAAAGCAATCAATGAACAAATAAGGAACCGCAATGAGGAACTGATGTTTCTCATCTCCCTCCCTTCCTGTCTGTCCCTGTCTCTCTCTCTCTCTCTCTGTCACAAAAAAAAAAAAAAAATCACAAATGTTCTTAGCAACATTATTCACAATGGTCAAAAAGTGTGACCGTCCTTAATGTCCATCAACTGGTGAATAGATAAGCAAAATGAGATACTATGGTACACCAATACAATGGGATATTATCCATCCATAAAAAAGACTCAAGTTCTGATGAATCTTGAAAATATTATGCTATGGCAAAGAAGCCAGTCCCCAAAACCCACATACTATATGATTTCATATCTATGAATTTTCCAGAATTGGGAAATCCACACAGACAGAAAGTAACTTACTGTTGCCAAGGGGCGGGGTAAGGGGGGGAAGAAGGAGTGACTACTAACTGGAAACAGGGTTTTATTCTGGAGTGATGAAAATGTTCTGGATAGTGCTGATAACTGCAGAACTTTGTGACTATACTTAAAGTCGCACTTTTAAAGGATGAATTTTATAATATGTGAAATATATCACGATTAAAAAAATTGTTCAATTACATATGTGTACTATACATGTAAGATGATAGCTAGCATATGGATATGTAACCTGTAAATGAACACTTTGGGTTTGTGTATGTGTGTGCGCGTGTTTTACTGAGATTTACTTCACACATATAAAAAAACCAACAAAAAAGAAAGAAACACAGTGACTCAGAACAAATGCCAAGCCCTGAAGCAGTGGATTTGGAGTGTGCCTGAGCCCGCCTCGCAGCCTCTCCATCCGTACTCCCCTTCCACCCATCACTCGGCCACCACCGCGGTGTGACCCAGTGTCCCGGCCCGGGACGACCCACCGCGGCAGCCCGCGTCCGCAGACGGCGCCCAGAGCCAGCCTGCCCTCCCGCCCGAGGCTGCGCAGGCACGGCGGGCCGGGCTCCGGCGCCGGCGATGCCCGCGGCCAGGAGGGGCACGGCGGCTGCGGCGGGCCGCGCCCAGCTCCCCCGGCTCCCCGCCCAGGTCCCGAGCCCGGGTCCCGCCCCACCTCCCTCTGGCACCTGAGATGCGCCCGAACCCGGCGCCGCGGCCAAAGCCAGGACTTCCCCTCCATTACCACCTGCCACGGAGCGCGGCGGCAGCCGAGATGGAGAGGGGACCCCGCCTCCTCAGACCCGACCAAGGCACCTGGGGCGAGGAATGGATGGGGCATTCACCTAGGACCCCCGCGACGGCCGCGGGGCCAGCGACTCCTGCCTGCTCGCGCCTCCTCGCGCCCTCGCGGCCCGGCGCTGACAGCCCAGGAGCCGGCGGCCCGCTCGCTCCCTGCCACCCGCCCCGCCCCCGCGCGGCCGCCGAGCGCAGGCGCAGGCGCGGCCCCCTCCGAGCGGGGAGAGCGAGGTGGGGGAGGGTGGGGGTGAGCTCGAGCCTGATGATGTGGCCGTTTGGGCGGCGACCTGGGGCGCGAACTCCGCCCCCTACCGGACCCTTGGCCGCACCTTGAAAGAAGCCGACGGAGGGCGGGATTGAAGAGAGGAACGGTAACTCTCCGGGAGAGAAGGGCTGTGGCCTCTTTCTGGCAGCCCACTCCATCCCCTCCGACCACGCGCAGCCACATCACCGAATGCTCCTTCGTCCCAACCGCCAAGTCCATGACTCATGTTCTGTGTTCTCAAACCAAGGGTTAGCCGGGTTCGCTTTTTCTTCTCGCAGAATGCGATTGAAACCAAGGCACGTGTAACTGGATGCCTTTCGCAGAGCAGCGCGCCTTGAGCCGAGGGCGGAGAGAAGGGGTCGGACTAGAAGAGGACGAGATTCAGGGCAGCTCCGAGCACCCTCCCAGTGGGGAGAGGTGTGCAAGCACAGTCCACCGCGCCGCGGAGGTGGCTAGAATGCCAGACTTTTGAAGTTGGCCCACGCTTGCTTTTAAATGTAGGTAAAAGCGAGCCAACGTTTGCAATGTAAAACCAAGAACGAATTTTGTTATTTAACAGCTGTTTGTTGAGCACCTTTTGTATATGATTCAGGTAATGGACCACGCCCCCGCGGGCTATTCCAGGGAACACAACAAAGGTGTCAGTTCTTAGGTACTTTATCCTAAGGGAGAGAGTGTTATTGTAAAGATTACACAGCTGCCTGACCAGGTGGTGGCGCAGTGGATAGAGCATTGGACTGGGATGCGGGAGGACCCAGGCTCGAGACCCCGGGGTTGCCAGCTTGAGCGTGGGCTCATCTGGTTTGAGCAAAAATTCACCAGCTTGGACCCAAGGTCGCTGGCTCAAGCAAGGGGTTGCTCGGTCTGCTGAAGGCCCGAGGTCAAGGCACATATGAGAAAGCAATCAATGAACAACTAAGGTGTCGCAATGAAAAACTAATGATTGATGCTTCTCATCTCTCCGTCCCTGTCTATCCCTCACTCTGACTCTTTCTCTGTCTCTGTAAAAATAAATAAATAAATAAATAAATAAATAAATAAAGATTACACAGCTAATGACATTCTTTTCCTCAAATTAGAGCTTCCACCAACTTAAAGTCACACCAGTGATTTAGTAGCAGCTTCTCAGGTGCTAAAAGACACCAAAGCGTACATTTATCCAGTTTATTTTTCTGCTGAAGTTTTGACTGTCACCTTCAGAGTTAAAAGTGCTTCCGTATGTCTTGGCCATCTGGTGTTAAGCTTTTCTAAATGACTCATGTGAAAATAAATAAATAAAATGGCCCAGGCAGGTGTTCCTCACTGCCTAAGCACAGTGAGGAATAAAAGTGTAATTGCAAGGAATATGGAAAAACAATATTTCTACTGTATTTCCAGTGGTTTTCTCCTTATATTTTTAATTACATATCACTTGAAGATAATTAGCCGCTCTTGAAATTTTGCCAGAAGTCAAGTTCCAACCAGATCAATGTTCCTCTACTGGGTCATGTAATCTTTCAAGATTCTGCACTAAGTATACCATATCTCCCCATGTATAAGACACACCCTTTTTCAAAAAATTTGGAGTCTAATAACTGGGTGTGTTTTATACATTGTTTATGGCATTTAAATGCCATAGATGGAACTGAGAACGAGGCAATATATGAAGACAGTGATTCATCATCAGACACAGATGAAGACAAGCTAATGGATGAGAGTTTTGACAGTGATGAGGAGTTGTATGAATTTTATGATGAATAAAACTTGAGTTCAATAACTTTATGTAATACAGTTTTTTTCAAATTTTGAGCCCAAAAATTAAGGTGCGTCTTATACATGGGAGAGTTTATACATGGGGAAATACAGTACATAGCAGAGGCCACCCTCTCCAGGGTTTGAAAATTCTACCACCAGGTTCTCCCTCCCAACCCAACCCAGGCCATTTACCTTTGCTTTGCCCTCTCCTAAGCCCCAAGGGCACTTTTGTTTCTGGAACTTGCTTCCTGCGCCTACATAACCCAGCTGGCTCACTTCTTCTACCCTTGTTTTGGGCAAATCAATGTGTTTCAAGTGTGAAACAGTGTGTTTAGTTTGTTTGCTTGTATTTTGCATTGGCGCAGGGCAGTGCCTTGTGTGTGGTCTGTGGAAGTTCTGCAGATGCTTGCCCTCAGGTTGGCAGGTTGTAAATTTCAGATTCACTTCCTGCTTGTGAGGGGCAATTGTTTGTAAATTTCAGATTCACTTCCTGCTTGTGAGGGGCAATTGTTTGCTATTGTTGGTTGGAGAAGGGGTTTTCTCCCCCAGCCTGTTTTGGCTGGAGAGTGAAGAGAGAGAGAGAGAGAGAGGGAGAGAGAGAACGCACTGAGGGGCTTTGGAGCCCTGAGATTTCTACCAGGTCTGTTGGCTGGGGAGTGCTGAGGTTGGTGGATGCTGAGAGAGAGGGAAGGGGTCTTCCCTGCCTGTTTGCTGGTCTGCTGTTAGGAGACTTTAATAAATGGAATGACACACCATTTTCTGGCTCCACAGTTCCTTTACTGTTGCCCAAATCTAATGAGAACCTACATGGCCACAGCCACAACCACCAGCCTTACACCCTATAACTTTCTAAATAAACTTCCTCTTATAATTTGAAAAAAAAGAAAAGAAAATTCTACCACCATTTTTTTTCTGAGAGAGCTGATGGTTTCAACTGCCCTAAATTTCATTAGTTGGCATGTGGTAGGCAATCTTCTACTTACGGAGTGCTCTTCATTCTGTGTGCTACAACATAGTGTGTATTTTTTTAAAGGTATTTTAAGCTTCAAGCTGGAACCCAAATTTTAATTACATTCGAACTCTGAAAATAGCTCAAGGGAGAATCAGATGAAGAGACATTACCTTCTGAAAAATTAGGTCCTAATGTGTGCAGGCAATGACTACGTTATTACTTCACCTTCTGCCTGATTGCTGGCAACTTAAACTGCGAAGCAAGTAGGTTAGAATTGAGGATGTGTATTAATCACTGTTGTGATGACTGCTAGACAAAAGCCTGGGAATTATAAGAGTGTGTAACAAAGGCATCTGTCTGCTCTACAGGGAAAGAAATAGGAAGTGACATTTAATCTGAACCTTCAAAAATAAAAAGGGGAAGGCCCCAGCCACAAAGGGAGCTGTGTGGGGTGGGGAGTGTACTCGCAGAGGCTGAAAAGCAGGTCTAAAGGGCTTTTGGTAGAAAGGGGTTCCACCTATTCAGGCCTGGAGAAAAAGGCCCCACAGTGACTGGAGTGAGATGAACAGTTCTGCAGAAGAAGGAAAGACTTTTGAGTTAATCCTAAAGACAAAAGATAGCCACTGAAGAGTTGAAGAGAGTCCATCTGCACATTATTAGATGTGTATTTGTAAAAGACATTTCTGGTTGTAGAGTGGGGAATAAATAAGAAGGAAGCAACAGCCCTGGCCGGTTTGCTCAGTGGCAGAGCGTCAGCCTGGCGTGCGGGAGTCCTGGGTTCGATTCTCGGCCAGGGCACACAGGAGAAGCGCCCATCTGCTTCTCTACCCCTCCCCCTCTCCTTCCTCTCTGTCTCTCTCTTCCCCTCCCGCAGCCAAGGTTCCATTGGAGCAAAGTTGGCCTGGGCACTGAGGATGGCTCCATGGCCTCTGCCTCAGGCGTTAGAATGCCCCCAGTTGTAACAGAGCAACGCCCCAGATGGGCAGAGCATCGCCCCCTGGTGGGCATGCTGGGTGGATCCCGGTCGGGCGCATGCGGGAGTCAGTCTGACTGCCTCCCCATTTTCAACTTCAGAAAAATACCAAAAAAAGAAAAATTATATATATATATATATATATATATATATATATATATATATATATATATATATAAAGAAGGAAGCAACAGAGGATGTTTAAAGACTAGTTTGCAGGCAATAGCGATTGGGAAAGATGTTGGACTAAAGAAATAGATCAAAGAACTGTAAGGACTTGATCTTTGACTACATGTGAAGGAGAGAAAAGTGAAAAAAAAAAAGTGACCCCCAGCTTTTTAGCTTAAGCTTGTAACAATAATATAAACAGTGCCACTTTAACATGGAGTCACTGCCACCCCAAAGAAACTGCTTTGCAGATCTCATTACTCAAACCTTTAGAATGTTAAAACTGGGCAAATCAACCTTTGTAGTTGGTCTAAAACTGCCCTGTATTCCGAACTGTTTATTGTGTCTAGGACTGGAAATTCAAGGCATTCTTTGAAATTCACATCACTATGTTAGTTTATCTGTATCTATAGAAATCCCTTTTCTATTTAGGTAATTCATTTTCCCCCTTCCCTTTGGTATAAATATTCCTTGCCTTTACCTCCTAATCAGACTCTGACTCATCCGAGTTTTCCTGGAATCAAAGGCTTTCATCTCACCAGTCTTATTCACCTTTGTTCCCTAACTTTTTCTTTGCACTAACTCTGCATGGATTGGCTTCTCCTTCAGCACTCCACCATCTTAGCTGCCTCTCCTCTGCAATGTTGATGGTAAGATCTGAGAGAGAGAGAGAGCTGCCGGTCTGCCTTATGTTATAGTGTAGAAATTAAATCCTTTAAGCCAATATACAAATAAGAAAGTCTCTGATACAAAGCCACTTATCTGAGGCATAAATCAGATTCCTCATAAGAGTGCACCACCTCACATCATTCAACAGTCAAGGTGTAAAGCCAGGAGCCATGGCCAGGGCCACTATCACAGCAGCCTTCTGGCCTATGCAGGTTCGCATTGGATTTGGACAGTCGGTAAAGAAACAACGGAGCCAAGAACTGATGGGCTGTCATCTTTAATTCTAGCTTGCACCCGGCGGGCAAGTAAAAACATACACTGGGCTCCAAAACCCACTCACATTCAGTGCTCACAAAGCTACTGACTTATCCGAGTTTCCTAAAATCAAAGGTTTCTAGCTCACCAGACTTATTCACCACTGTTCCCCATCTCCTTCCTTCACCAGTGTCAAACTGCACAAACTGGCCTCTCACTCAACACTCCACCATCTTGGCTGCTTCTCCTGGCCATATGGCCTCTTTCTGCTCTCCTCTCTGCTCTCTCCTCTAATGATAATCTCAGGAACCAAGAGAGCAAGCTCCCGCTCTGTCCCCATTTTATAGTGTAGAAATCCAAACTCTTAATCCAATATACAAAATAGGGAAGTCTCTAATACGAAGTCACTTCTCTGAGGCATGATTGGATTGTACCACCCCACATCAAAAAAGGGTAGGAAAGGCTTAATCCCCAAACCAAGCCCCAGGCTACAAGGATTCTGCCTGCCTTTAGCCCACCCCAACACACATTAATATCACCTGGGCGACGGCCTCCTCGTGGGCAGCGTGATCTTTAACAAAGTGAGCATAATACATTTTATCTGCCAACACAAGGGTATGGGAAAAAACTTAGTTTTGAGAAGATCTTAGTATTAGAAGCGTGTTGAAAAGATCTTAGTATTAAAAGGGTGGGAAAGGCTTAGTCTTAAAACGAAGGCAGAGGTCTCAAACTCGCGGCCCGCCGAACAATTTTGTGCGGCCCGCAGACTAATCCACGAACTACAGTTTCTGGTCGTTTTGTGACACTGAAAAGTGTTGCGTAACAGTTGCCTTTTGTAGACCTAGTGCGGCCCGCCCGAATGGCTGTGATCTTGCTCTGCGGCCCACATGCTGAGTTGAGTTTGAGACCCCTGGATAAGGACCTTGTGAGCGTAACAGCCTGTCTCCCACACCCAATGCAAACTATAAACGAGCAGACATATATATCATATTTACAAATTTATTTGACTGACAGACAACTATTTGGGTTTCTGCCAGAATTGGTGCTTCTGAAATACTTATTCTTTGGATCTCAAATAAATGAATGCCCTTGCCTTTCACTTTGGCCTTTTACTTTAAGATTAATAGTATGAATATGTAGATAGATGTAGGTCCCATATGGTGATAACTACTTATAAAAACATAACAGGGTTGGCCTGACCAGGCAGTGGTACAGTGGATAGTGCGTCGGACTGGGATGCAGAGGACCCAGGTTTGAGACCCTGAGGTCGCCAGCTTGAGTGCGGGCTCATCTGGTTTGAGCAAAGCTCACCAGCTTGGACCCAAGGTTGCTGGCTTAAGCAAGGGGGTTACTCAGTCTGCTGTAGACCCCATGGTCATGGCACATATGAGAAAGCAACAAAAAACTGATGATTGATGCTTCTCATCTCTCTCCATTCCTGTCGGTCTGACCCTATCTATCCTTCTCTCTGACTATCTCTCTGTCTCTGTAAAAAAAAAAAGAAAAAAACATAACAGAGTTGGAGAGTTTAGGGGCATGGTGGGAGGCGTGTATAGAGAGGGGAGACTTTTACGTAAAATGATCCAGAGAGATCTTGCTGGTTTAAACAGAAAGAAGTGTGGATGATAAAAGGGATTCTATGAAAATAAATCTTAGAGTGATCCTAACAGGGCAGGTCATGGTGAGTAATCACATCCCAGGCACATAACTTTCTAGTGAAAGGTTGACTTTTTCCTTAAGCATTCCCTGTACATTGTTTTTGTGCATCTAAATTAATACACCTTTTCAATAACCACCACCAAGAGAGCATATAATCTCAACCAAGGGTCCCCAAACTACGGCCCGTGGGCCACATGCGGCCCCCGCCTCACTTCCGGAAGGGGCACCTCTTTCATTGGTGGTCAGTGAGAGGAGCACATTGACCATCTCATTAGCCAAAAGCAGGCCCATAGTTCCATTTGAAATACTAGTGAGTTTGTTGATTTAAATTTACTTGTTCTTTATTTTAAATATTGTATTTGCTCCCGTTTTTTGTTTTGTTTTGTTTTGTTTTTTTACTTTAAAATAAGATACGTGCAGTGTGCATAGGGATTTGTTCATAGTTTTTTTTATAGTTCGGCCCTCCAACGGTCTGAGGGACAGTAAACTGGCCCCCTGTGTAAAAAGTTTGGGGACCCCTGATCTCAACTATGCTGTAATCCCATCCTACCTTCCTTTCATCTTCATGTAATTCCCTCCTTAAGGCTGGGGTGGAATTGTTAATGTAGGCAGGTAACTAGAAATTGATGGGGAAAGAGAGCAAAGGGAGTTGGACATTATATTTTATAAAACTTGAAAAGTCTGAGTCCATAAGAAGCTGCAACATCCCACTTAACTTAATTTGCTAGAAGGCTATATTCACAGGCTCAGCTGCAAATTTCAGGAATCTATTGTGCTTTGAGAGTTCATTGGTTCTTCAGCCCTCAGGTCTTAATTCTGAGCCATTAGGGAGGAATTTTCACAAGGCACTGCTTGTCCTGTGCTAGAGGAAGATGCTTCCATGCGCAGTGGAAGCCAGAATGGCAACCGTAGACACATGTCAGTCTAGAACAGGGGTCCCCAAACTACGGCCTGCGGGCCACATGCGGCCCCCTGAGGCCATTTATCCGGCCCCCACTGCACTTCCGGAAGGGGCACCTCTTTCATTGGTGGTCAGTGAGAGGAGCATAGTTCCCATTGAAATACTGGTCAGTTTGTTGATTTAAATTTACTTGTTCTTTATTTAAAATATTGTATTTGTTCCCATTCTGTTTTTTTTACTTTAAAATAAGATATGTGCAGTGTGCATAGGGATTTGTTCATAGTTTTCTTTATAGTCCGGCCCTCCAATGGTCTGAGGGACAGTGAACTGGCCCCCTGTGTAAAAAGTTTGGGGACCCCTGGTCTAGAAGAAGAATCTGATTAGTTAGTGGGAGGAAACAACATAAACCCGTGAAATAAATGAAACTATGATTGGTTAGTTTAAGGAAAGTTAGTCCTTCCCAGCCCCAAAATATAAACATGGGCTTAACAGAAGTTCAACAGTTTTCTCTCTTCCAGTTTAGAAACGAGCTTGCCTCACTCATTCCTTAGCAGGGTGTGTTCAAGCAGCAACCAGATGATCTCCCACTTTGAGCAAAACCTCGACTAGACTGAGCTATGATATGGGCTAAACCACAGCACAGAATATCTGGACTTTG
The DNA here is from genome assembly GCF_036850995.1 of Saccopteryx leptura. Lineage (NCBI taxonomy): Eukaryota > Metazoa > Chordata > Mammalia > Chiroptera > Emballonuridae > Saccopteryx > Saccopteryx leptura. The sequence continues at coordinate 293,320,175 of NC_089503.1, read as the reverse complement.
GTTTTAATACTGGGCTTAATGAAGACAAGACTGAACTTCTTTGGCAAAACAGATGAAGATGAGACATTGGATACCTGTGAACCTTCTATTTCAACTCCAAATAAATCTTCCTACAAAAGCCTAAGCTTCTCAACGTGCAGGTCTATTAAAATGCTTTTTATACAATATCGTACAAAAGTTTGATCAGAACTGGTATCAAAATAATCAAAAAGATAGTGGGAGCAGATGCAGTCAGCGAAGTAGCTGGAGGCAGGGCATGAGGACTGTAGGCCACTGGAAGGCCTTTGGCTTTGCTCTGAGTGAGACAGGAGCCACTGAAATGATCTGGGCAGAGGAATGGCCCACTGTGACTTAGGCTTCATTGGGCAAGGCCAGAAGCAGGAAAAGTCATGAGGAGGCTTTCACAATAATCCAGGTGAGAGGGAGAGTGGCTCTGGCCAGGGTGGTGACACAGGAGGTGGTGAGAAAAGGCTGGACTCTGAATGTTTTGAATTAGAGTAAAAATGACAGGCAGGGCCCTGGCCAGTTGGCTCAGCGGTAGAGCGTCAGCCTGGCGTGCAGAAGTCCCGGGTTCGATTCCCGGCCAGGGCACACAGGAGAAGCGCCCATCTGCTTCTCCACCCCTCCCCCTCTCCTTCCTCTCTGTCTCTCTCTTCCCCTCCCGCAGCCAAGGCTCCATTGGAGCAAAGATGGCCCGGGCACTGGGGATGGCTCCTTGGCCTCTGCCCCAGGCGCTAGAGTGGCTCTGGTCGCAGCAGAGCATCGCCCCCTGGTGGGCAGAGCGTCGCCCCCTGGTGGGCGTGCCGGGTGGGTCCCGGTCAAGCGTATGCGGGAGTCTGTCTGACTGTCTCTCCCCGTTTCCAGCTTCAGAAAAATACAAAAAAATATGACAGGCAGGATGTGCTAATGGAATGAATGAGTGGTGTAAGAGAAAGAGAGGAGTTAGGGTGCCTCCAAAACTTTGTCTTTGAGCAATTGGAAGAATGGCATCACCATAGGCTGAAATGGAAACCGCTATGAGAAGAAAGTCAGGAAATGGGTATCAGATCAACTACTGAGAGTTTACTATTCTAAGCACCTGTCTGTATGAACTCATTCTGTCTTCACAACAATGCACTAAGGTAAGTACTATTGTTATTCCTATTTGGTAGGTGAGGAATTGAGGCATTACTCTACAATGTGCCTCAAAGCCCACAGCTGTAATGTGGGGTAATAATCCTGCTGAGTTTTCCACTGTATTGTCTGTCAGGGAAGACAGGTAACTCAATAAACAATTTCAACAATATCTGGATCTATGGTGAGGAAAATCTGAGTTGTATTTGTACAAAGCAGAAACATCTCCTAATGTTTGGAGGTAGTGAAGACAAACAGGGTTGTTATGGACCTAACGCGAGTAATTATTGATCGGAGCCCAAATTGATTAGAAATTTAAAGAGCCTTTATTAGCCAGCCAGCGACTGCTAGCTGACAATCCACACAGGGAAACAGCTAACAGCCCCGAAAATAAGGGGAGAGCAGTATTTAAGGGGATAAACCATAAAGTCATAGCTATTGCAACCTGTTTGCACAACTTTCTTGACATTTCAGCAGAAAGCATTCTTTGTTTTAAAGCTGATTACAGTTTTTTGGTCAAATAAGTTTGTAAATATGATATATATGTGTTGGTCAAATAAGTTTGTAAATATGATATATATGTTTGCTCGCTTATAGTTTACATTGGATGTGGAGGACAGGCTGTAAGCAGCCAGGGTCATTATAGCCTAAGGCTTAGTTTTAAGACTAAGCCTTCCAAAAAAAAAATAATAAAGACTAAGCCTTCCCCACACCCTTGACTGTTGCATGATAGGGAATGGTGCACTCTTATGAGGAATCCCATTTATGCCTCAGATAAGTGACTTTGTAACAGAGACTTCCTTATTTGCATATTGGATTAAAGGTTTTGATTTCTACACTATAAGAGAGAGCAGAGAAAGGCCACGTGGAGGAGAGGAGAAGCAGCCAGGATGGCGGAGTGCTGAAGGAGAAACCAGTTTGTGCAGAGTTTGTGCAGAGAGGGGGAACAGAAGTGAATAAGGCTGGTGAGGTAGAAATCTTTGATTCTAGGAAACTCGAATAAGTCAGTGGCTGTGGGAGCCCTGAATGGAAAGGGAAGTGTTTTCCCACTGTGTGTATTTCTTGCCTACCGAGTGCAAGCTAGGATAAAGATGACAGCCCATCAGTTCTTGGCTTCATTGTTTCATTACCGTCTGTCTGAATCAAATGAGAACCTGCATGGGCCAGGCGGCTGTGATGGTGGCCATGAGTACTGGATTTACACAGTTCTTCCTGTAATTTCTGCAAGGCTAAAGCATAAAACTACATCCTGCTTCTGTAGGCAAGATTTGAGTCAAGATATCTAACTAGCTGGGCTTGTAAAAATTTTTCACTCTAAGCTACTGGCATAGGCAAGCTCCGTTTAATGCTTAACTTCCTTGTACAGACTATTGGGGATTTTCTACACTAAGCAGCTACCAAAAGCAAGTTTAAAGTTCCTCTTTATGTCCAATTCTCCATAAACAATACTAAGGTCCCATACACAACTCCAGGCCCCTATCACAGGGTTCATCTTTTTGTGTGTGTGTGACAGAGACAAGAGACAGAGAGAGGGACAGATAGGGACAGACAGAGAGGAAAGGAGAGATGAGAAGCATTAATTCTTTGCTGTAGCCTCTTAGTTGTTTATTAATTGCTTTCTCATATGTGCCTTGACAAGGTGGGGGGGAGGGCTACAACAAAGTGAATGACCCCTTGCTCAAGCCAGCAACCTTGGGTTTCAAGCTAGTGACCTGTGGGCTCAAGCCAGTGACCATGGGGTCATGACTATGATCCTATGCTGTTGGTCAAATAAGTTTGTAAATATGTTATATAGGTTTGCTTACTTACAGTTTGCATTGGGTGTGGGGGACAGGCTGTAAGTAGGCAGGGTTGTTATACCCTAAGGCTTAGTTTTAAGACTAAGCCTTTCCCACCCTAAGTGACTTTGTATCAGAGACTTCCTTGTTTGTATATTGGATTAAAGGTTTTGATTTCTACACTATAAAATGGGGCAGACCGGGAGCTTGCTCTCTCTCGGTTCCTGAGATTAGCATTAGAGGAGAGAGCAGAGAAGGGCTGTGTGGAGGAGAGGAGAAGCAGCCATGCTGGTGGAGTGCTGAAGGAGAAGCCAGTTTGTACAGAGAGAAGGAGATGGAGAACAGAGTTGAATAAGGCTGGTGAGGTAGAAAACTTTGATTCTAGGAAACTCAGATAAGTCAGTGGCTTTGGGAGCCCTGAATGGAAAGGGAAGTGTTTTCCCACTATGTGTATTTCTTGCCCGCTGGGTGCAAGCTAGGATAAAGATGATAGCTCACCAGTTCTTGGCTCCATTGTTTCATTGCTGTCTGTCGGAATCAAATGTGAACCTGCATGGGCCAGGCGGCTGTGATGGTGGCCGTGGCTACTGGCTTTACACACGCTCAAGCCAGCGACCTCAGGGTTTTGAACCTGGTTCCTCTGCATCCCAGTCCAATGCTCCATCCACTGCACCACCATTTGGTCAGGCAGGGCTCATCTTTTTTAAGAGGAAATTATGTTAAGATGAAATCCAAAGGATTTAGATTAGGCTAAGAGAAATTTTAGGAAAGGATGTAGAAAAGGAAGGAGAGAGCATTTCAGGTACTGTATAAGGAGCTACTTGTGTAAAGAAGGAGGGTGGATTTTGAGGAATTGAAAAAATTTCAGAATGTTTGTGTGTTGATTGGTCCCTATTGAGAGTTTGCCTCCACAAACACATAATAATGTTTCATGGTTCCCTATTCCCAATGTCTTTAGACTGTTATCTTTGAGAAAGCAGAAGCCTGCTGTCCTTGATTAATCATCAGGTCTTTGTCATTCATCAATCATGTCCATGAGTTCCTGCCTCTGGACTTTGGACTTGCTGTTCTCATTAACCAGAACACTCTATTCTCCCTAAACCTTCCCAGGTATGCACCCACCAGTGCATACCTTTTTTGCTTCCATAACAGCCAGTGAAAGGCATGATCACAATACTTAAAAATACCACATTGGGCCCTGGCCTGTTGGCTCAGCGGTAGAGCGTCGGCCTGGCGTGCGGGGGACCTGGGTTCGATTCCCGGCCAGGGCACATAGGAGAAGTGCCCATTTGCTTCTCCACCCCCTCTCTCTGTCTCTCTCTTCCCCTCCCGCAGCCAAGGCTCCATTGGAGCAAAGATGGCCCGGGTGCTGGGGATGGCTCCTTGGCCTCTGCCCCAGGCGCTACAGTGGCTCTGGTCACGGCAGAGCGACCCCCCGGAGGGGCAGAGCATCGCCCCCTGGTGGGCAGAGCGTCACCCCTGGTGGGCGTGCCGGGTGGATCCCGGTCGGGCGCATGCGGGAGTCTGTCTGACTGTCTCTCCCCGTTTCCAGCTTCAGAAAAAAAAAACAAACAAAAAAATACCACATTGGTGCCTGACCAGGCGATGGTGCAGTGGATAAAGCATCAGATTGGGATGTGGAGGACCCAGGTTCGAGACCCCAAAATTGCCAGCTTGAGCGCAAGCTCATCTGGTTTGAGCAAGGCTCACCAGCTTGAGTCCAAGGTCACTGGCTCAAGCAAAGGGTCCCTCGGTCTGCTGTAGCACCCTCCCTCCCCCCATCAAGGCACATATGAGAAGTCAATCAACGAACAATTAAGGAGCTGCAATGAAAAATTGATGTTTCTCATCTCTCTCCCTTCCTGTCTGTCTGTCCCTATCTGTCCCTCTCTCTGTCTCTGTCTCTGCCACAAAAAATAAAAATAAAAAATAAATAAAAATAAAAAAACTACCACATTAGTAAGGTGACCAACTTTTCTTGCAATGAAAAGGAGGACAAAAATAAATTGAAGAAAACAATATTGTAAATAAAAGAAATATTTTATTTATTGCAACAATAATACACTATATGATAAATGCATATAAAAACATTTGTAACATTTTTATTGTAATTATGCTTACATGCCTATTAATTTTTAATAGTAATAACTTTTAATAATAATCCATTGAATGAATATTTTTTGTCAATGTATCATCTTGTAACAATATGTTGGAAATTTCTGAACAAGAAATATCCTTCATATTGAATTTTACGGCAAGTGCTGCAGCTAGAGTATCAACAATCAATCTTGATTTCTCACTCGTCCAAAAATCATTAGCAACTGATAAAAACTCTTTCAACTGCTGCATTAGTTCCAGGGCAGCACAATGTAAATTGAACAAGAATAAATAAATTTTCACATGGAATATGTTTATTTTTGAAATGGCTGACTATTTCCACCTATCTTTTATCAATTTCGACGAGTTCATTTTCCCATTGTATTAATTTTTCAGAATTTAAATATACATTCAGTCTTCTAATTTCTTCAAAGAGACAATTGTCATCTATTTTGATGTCTGGCATTTCTTTAGATAAAAACTCAAGACAAGATTCAATATCTGTCCAATATACTTGCGATGAAGTAAAAAAATCACCATTGAAAACTTATTTCTCGTGATGTTTGTTTCAGACCATTCTTCTATATATTGAAAACATGTCTGGTAAAAATTCCGCACTTCTTTGATAAACATTTCTGTTATGCCCGGATTTTATTCCTCTAAGTTTGACAATTTTCTTTTTATAACTAAAGGAAGAAATTTTTCTTCAAAATGAGATTTATATTGAAGGATAAAGTCATTCAAAATAAAACTAACTTCCGTAGCTGAAATGTGTTCACCTTCAATCTTTTTTGAATCGTTTTGTGAAAAATAGATGCTTGGTTATGTACAAAATACATTAATATCTCAGATATTTTATTATTGAAAAACGATTCCAGGGTTTTAGCACATTTGTCTAAACTTAAAAAATATGAACAGAGAGGCTCAAATAATTGTAGAACACGCTCTATAGCAGGTCTTAAAGCAAGCCATCTAACTTTTAAATATCCTAAAAGTTTTTTGTATTCCAACATTTGCTTCTTCACAAAATTGTTTGTTTTAAAGTAGCAACACAAATGGCAAAATGACTAAAATGCAAATAAATTGTAGTATTTATTACTTCTACATCAATTGGCATGGCACATGATGTTGTGTTGATTGCATTTGACAAAATATGTGCATTACAACCTATTCCTAGTATTTTCTTTTGGAGTAACTCTTGTAATTTACATACACATTATTCACTTCTTTGTGTCTTCACCCACCAAAACTTGTATTTGTATTATCAGCCATTAGTGCAACAACTTTGGATTTTAAATTGTTTTCATTTATTACTCTGTATATATCAGGGGTCCCCAAACTTTTTACACAGGGGGCCAGTTCACTGTCCCTCAGACCATTGGAGGGCCGGACTATAAAAAAAACTATGAACAAATCCCTATGCACACTGCACATATCTTATTTTAAAGTAAAAAAACAAAACGGGAACAAATATAACATTTAAAATAAAGAACAAGTAAATTTAAATCAACAAACTGACCAGTATTTCAATGGGAACTATGCTCCTCTCACTGACCACCAATGAAAGAGGTGCCCCTTCCGGAAGTGCGGTGGGGGCCAGATAAATGGCCTCAGGGGGCCGCATGTGGCCCGCGGGCCGTAGTTTGGGGACCCCTGGTATAGATGGTTTGACAAAATTTCAGTTTCGCCCTCAATGGATTCTAAATTTAAATTTTTTATTTGAGGCCCTGGCCGGTTGGCTCGGTGGTAGAGCGTTGGCCTGGCATGCGGAAGTTCCGGGTTCCATTGCCGGCCAGGGCACACAGGAGAGGCGCCCATCTGCTTCTCCACCCCTCCCCCTCTCCTTCCTCTCTGTCTCTCTCTTCCCCTCCCGCAGCCGAGGCTCCATTGGAGCAAAAGATGGCCCGGGCGCTGGGGATGGCTCCTTGGCCTCTGCCCCAGGCACTAGAGTGGCTCTGGTTGCGACAGAGTGATGCCCTGGATGGGCAGAGCATCGCCCCCTGGTGGGCGTGCCGGGTGGATCCCGGTCAGGCGCATACGGGAGTCTGTCTGACTGCCTCCCCATTTCCAGCTTCAGAAAAAAAAAATTTTATTTGAATTCCCTTGGTAATATTAAAATATCTTACTATTATTGGATACAATTTAATTTCACTATGATTTGATGCATTAGATAAAATTGTTACAAATGCTGCAGTTTCCAAGTCCTCTGTAAGTATATATTTTGTCACAGTAATTTTTAAATACTGATTTAAAAATAGCTTCACATTTTGTTCTGGCACATGAAAATTTTGCATTGTGAAACTTTTTCAATAATTTAGTTGTACAATCCATACTACAAAAACTTTGATTGTGAATTATGGTATGAAATGCAAATGTTCCCTCCATTGCAGCCAACTGTTTTTCATCTTCAGAATAATTTGAAGTTTTAAGAAACTTTTTACTTTATAACTGGAAACTAATGCATCTAATGATTGCTTATGTTTGTTGGTGGTCAAGTATTTCCTTATCGCTGCTCTGCCCCCAACTGCAATACAAAATTCTCTGCTGTAGCCTGACCTGTGGTGGCGCAGTGGATAAAGCGTTGACCTGGAAATGCTGAGGTCGCCGGTTCGAAACCCTGGGCTTGCCTGGTCAAGGCACATATGGGAGTTGATGCTTCCAGCTCCTCCCCTTCTCTCTCTCTGTCTCTCCTCTCTCTGTCTCTCTTTCTCTCTCTCTCTTTCTCTGTCTCTCCCTCTACTCTCTAAAATGAATAAATAAATAAAAAAATAGAAAAAAATTGAAAAAAAATTCTCTGCTGCAAGTACTGCAGAAAACAATGGTATCTTTCTCTGATATGAGGAATAGAAATTCCTTTTTCAATTTATCATTGAAATGGCATTTTCTCTTTTTTGATTTTTCTATGCCTTAAGTGAAATTTAAAATTAAAAATAAAATATAGAGCTACACAAACGATGCAAGCACATTAGGAACTGAAAATGTTACATCATCGTATGTGAATTTTCCAGAAGCTAAATTAAAAAAACTAAGTATCAAACAAAACCACTAATTTGGAGTGATATTTGGGTGTATTTATCATTTTCCAATTAAAAAATGTCTGTTTTATGCAACTATTTAATCAAAATGCATTATTAATAGATATGGTTTGAGGTTAGATTTCCATTTTAAAACTTGAATTTCGGGAAAATACTTGTAAATAAAATTATACGTATTTGGAAATTATTAAATAGATAATCTATATAAATAAAAATGTAAATGTTTGTTCAAAATCTTAAAACTCCAAAAGTTCTTCACAGATTGCTTTGAAATTTTGAAACAATGTTGCATTTGAATGCACTCTCTTTTTTATATACATACTATTATATAGATATAGATGTCACACCTGTGACAGGTAAAAACATGCTTTTTTGAAAAACAGTGCCATCTGTTGGACGTAAAAGCAACACACTCTATACTAAATATTTTACTATTCCATTTCAATGTTTTCGATTTACAATTCATTTATGTGCAGCCAGACTTGAGGATGCACGGTTGTGAGCATGGCGATTGCATTCTGCAGCTTCAGATCTGCTTCGTTTTCAACAGAATGAATGCAACAGGCTGAGAGTGGCTGAAAGACATCAATGAGAAACAGCAGATCAGCATTGAACACGACTTTGTGCTCAGCAATCATGCGATTACAATCGCCTTGCATTCCGGTACAACCCAGTTGATGATTATAGTTTGAGCCATCATGTTCTAATTGGCACTATGACTGAAGCGTGTCCTTATTGCAAGGCTCTGAAATTTAATGGAGAAACAAAAGGAATGTGTTGCACCACTGGAAAAATTAAACTTCCTCAACTTGGAGAACCACCAGAGCCATTAAAAACTTTGCTTGCTGGATATACCACCAAATCAAAGCATTTCCTATCTAACATCAGGAAATAGAACTCATGCTTCCAAATGATGTCATTCAGTGCAGAAATCGTAACAGCTCAATTCATGCCAACTTTCAGAGTGAAAGGACAAATTTATCATAAAGCCAGCTCCCTGTAAGGTATTTTTCCCCACCGAGAAGGAAGGAAGAGGTCTTGGAGCCTCAAAGTGTGAAATAATAAACGGCTTTATTCAGTACAAAGCACGCATCCTGCCCGGCAAGGTTCCCTGGCCCCGAGGAAAGATGGAGGCTAGGGAAGTTGCGCGGATTAAACCACGTGGGAGATATTTAAAGGGGTCCCTCTAGGGAAGTGGAGCTACTATGACATGGTAAAATCCCACTGGCTGGTAGACAGTAGCTTTTTTCCAAAGGGTTCCTGGGAAGCTTCCTTTGGCGGGCTTGATTGTGGGCGGTCCTAGCCAAAGTTTGCAGGCCTGAGTTCCCCACGTGATCATCCCCCATTATCCACCGACCTTACATTCTGCCCTTTTGTGTTAAATAGAAAAAGGGGCGCCATTTATTCGTCTGGCTACTTCCTGCTGAATAGGGGCATCGTGGGGAGGGGAGATCAGAAGGTGGTGGCTTTGAGGGGTGTCAGGAGGAGCATTTGTGTGGCTGTGAGTTGAGAAACTTCGCAGATGCAATCCTGTAAGGATTTTAAAAAAAGAGGAGTAATAGGGGAATTTGCAGGGTCCAGCCTTTTGGTGAGCTGGAGATGGATGGAGTCCAGTGGTTCCGACTGCCAGTGATCCTGTAAGGAGGCAAGCTTGAGGCAGAACTGCATGTCAGGAGTGGCATAAAAAGGGGAAAGGAAGGGGCCCCATCCATTCCCATAACCGAAACCTGTGCGGGAACTAGAGGTCTAGAGTGTGATGACAAAACAGAGAAGGTAGCCCCTGTGTCCACAAGAAATGAGATAGACTTACCCACTTGTTGCAGCATACCCTGGGTTCTCTGTGTCCAGGCCATGTCCTAGGAGTTCGAGTGATGCACCCACCTGGCTGGATTGGCCTTCCCATTCAGGCAGCTTGTCCTCCACGTAGAGGCGCTGAGGAAAAACCTGTTGCCCAAAGGGGCAATCACTCCACTAGTGACTGGGTTGCTTGTAGTCAGGGCAGAGCTCAGTGGGCAGCTGGGGGCAAGGGCCCTTCCGGGACCAGTGGTCCTGCTTGCCACACTTAAAGCAAGCTGCTGGTGGCTCTGCTGGTCACAGGGTTGCCACAAGAGTTTGGGTTTGGAGTGTTACTTTCTGCTGCATGTGGGCCTGGCAAACAACTTTGGCCTGTTTCTCCTAGTTGGGACCATTAAAAACTTTAAATGCCATGTTCACAGGTTCTGGATAGGGGTTTGGGGGGGTTGAGAATAAAAGGAGGGGGGCTCATGCAGAGCCCGGCACCCAGATCCTACAGGAAACACTGGACAGGGCAGAAACTTCCTGCAAGAAAATTGTGGTTGGACATCCTGAAAACAGGCTGAGAATGGCCTGATGGAGGAGGGACTTAAGAACACAGTGAAGGGAGGGGCCTCTGGCCAGCAGGGGAGGAGAAAGAGAGATGGTAGTAGATGGCAAATAAGAAGCAGGTTTTTGCAAAGGGAGGGGAGAGCTCAGAGGGAGGAGAACCCAAGCACAAAAGAGGTCCACAGAGGGACCAGAGAAAAGTCCTGAGAGAGGGGTGCCTGCAGGGGTCAGACAGGAGGGAGAGAGAGTTGGGAGTCCACGGAGAAGGAAAGATCAGGAGTGGAGGTTTTAGGTGAGGTTTCTCTGGCCAGAAAAAGACCTGCGCTGTGGAACAGGTGGCGCAGAGATTAAGGACGGGTGTGCAAATAATTAGCAGCCGTGTATGTAAGAGATCTCCAATCAGTTCCCAGCTTTTTTGGCGATAGTTAAATTGGTGAGGGTGTTAACACCGAAAGTCCCTTCAGGAGGCTAATTCAGTGAGTTCTGTGGCCTGGCCATAGCGGAGAAGAAGAACAGTTTCTTCTTCTTTAGGGAGGGAGATTCCTGTGCCCCATCAGCCGCCTTCAGTCCTCGGAGTGGTCAGTATTGAGTATTAGCGTCCTAAAAACTCAAAGGTCTGGCCACGGACGGAAAAGACAAAGTGGATGTGCTTGGGGAGTTCTCCGAAGCACACGCTCACTTGGATGGAAAAGAGTTCCCTGACGTAGCTATGGTTTCGGACAGGGAGTCTCGGAAAGAACTGAGAGGAAGGCTGAGGCAGGGGACTTACCGCACCATGCGCCGAAGTGGGTGGAAGGTCGGAGATCCTGGTTCTTTCTCGGAGGGGAGGGGAAAGGAGCGATTCTTGCAGACTTCTAACTCTTCCCGGGTTTCGGCACCAAAATGTAAGGTATTTTTCCCCGCCGAGAAGAAAGGAAGAGGTCTTGGAGCCTCAAAGTGTGAAATAATAAATGGCTTTATTCAATACAAAGCACGCATCCCACCCAGCAAGGTTCCCTGGCCCCGAGGAAAGATGGAGGCTAGGGAAGTTGCACGGATTAAACCACGTGGGAGATATTTAAAGGGGTCCCTCTAGGGAAGTGGAGCTACTATGACGTGGTAAAATCCCACTGGCTGGTAGACAGTAGCTTTTTTCCAAAGGGTTCCTGGGAAGCTTCCTTTGGCGAGCTTGATTGTGGGCGGTCCTAGCCAAAGTTTGCAGGCCTGAGTTCCCCATGTGATCATCCCCCATTATCCACCGACCTTACACTCCCTGCTTCCATTCCCAGATGGTCAACATAAATTCCTACAAATGTATTTCATCGGTGATGGCAATGATAAATTGAATGCACGCTGCAGAATTTCTACCGGCATAAAAAGGTCCATTATTTCCCAACTGCAAGAGCTTCTTCACAAAAAAAACCAATATAGTGTGTTTGTTCAAAACAGCAATTGACATGATGCCATCTGATACACATAAGATTGTTATTCATACTGACAAAACAGCTGCTGGAGAACATATGCGAAGATTCAATGCTCCAACTGTAGACAAAGTGGCAATTGTTATAGTCGGAGATTGATTCCAACCTAGAGATATTGTTCTTCATCGGAGAAACAATCAATTGACAAAACTTGCAAAACTCATCGATGCTACGACGCCCTGCAATATCCAATCATTTTTTGGGATGGTTTCGATGGATATCACTTCAACGTTAAGATGATAAATCCAGTCAGTGGCGAAGAAACAAATATGAAATGCAGCACAATGAACTATTATTCATACCAATTAATGATTCAAGAGAATGAAGACAATCACATTTTGAAATGCTGTCAATTGTTTCACTAATACATCATAGAAATATATGCAAAAATCAAAACAGAACATTTGATAGTCGTCCTTTTGAATCAGACCAAGCTTTGCTCTGAAGAATATGTTCATTTGTGAGATGCAGTAGTAAATGATGGTAATACAACTACCCTTGGAAGACTAGTGATTTTGCCATCTTCATATACAGGCAGTCCATGTCATGTGCATGAGTATGCTCAAGATTCAATTGCCTGTTTGTCACTACGAGCATCCAGACCTATTCATTACATTCACATGCAATCCAGTTTGGGACGATATACAACAGCTCTCACTTCCTGGCCAATCGCCGATGAATAGGCATGACATCACAGCACGTGTTTTCAGACAGAAGCTGAAATCGCTGATGAATTTCATGGTAAAAATGAAGTGTTTGGGTCTGTGCGCTGTAAAAAATTAATGAGCAATGTTGTAGAAGCAACAATCTTGACAGGACCTTTCAAAGGTGAAGATGTCCTCATTCTTCGCATTCCTATGATTCCAGCGGATATGTCATTTCAATTTAAGAGATTGCAATTCCCAATTCGATTGGTGTTTACAATCACCATCAACAAAGCTCAGGGCCAATCTGTAGAATTGTGCAGTTTAGATCTACACACGGATTGCTTCTCACATGGACAATTATATGTGCGTCTTCTAGACTCCGTAAACCAGACAATCTCTATATCTGCACAGACAATGGAACAACAAAAAATATTGTATACCCACAAGCATTGTGAAATTAAACATATTAGAAATGTGTGCTTTCTCTTTTCTTTCTTTTCCATTTAACCAGACTGAGCCACTGCAACGCATGGCTGGGTACAGCTAGTGAATTAATAAAACATGAACTGTGCTTACTTGTCTATGATTAAATATTCACTGAGAAAGAAGTAATCGTGAGTCTACAATGTTATATGTGCTGTGTCGTGTTTCAGTAAGAAGTACACAAAGTCATTTGCACGCTCGGTATATCTCGCGCTCTCTCAAGGTCTCTGGTGCGGAGCATATGTGTCTCATAATTGCGTCTCGCCGTACTGTACTGATCCTTGACGAATTGTCATGTCAAATACAAATACGTCACATCACACACAATGGATCGACTCTGCTTTGATTGAATATGGACATTTACAGATTAGTCTTCTAATATCAGAAAGGAGCACACGTAGGAGGACATTTTTCAAGAGAGGATGGAACTTACAAAAGAAGAACTGTCCTCCTTAAAGGAGGATGATTGGTCACCTTAACATTGGGGTTCTGGTGGGATAGCTCAGCTAGTTAAAGTGTCCTCCCAATAGGCCAAGGTTGCAGGTTCAATTCCTCATCAAGACACATACAAGAATCAACCAATGGCCTGACCTGTGGTGGCGCAGTGGATAAAGCGTCAACCTGGAAACACTGAGGTTGCCGGTTCAAAACCCTGGCTTGCCTGGTCAAGGCACATATGGGAGTTGATGCTTCCTGCTCCTCCCCCTTCTCTCTCTCTCTCTCTCCCCCCCTCCTCTCTAAAATGAATAAAAAAAAAAAAAAGAATCAACCAATGGCCTGACCAGTAGTGGCACAGTGGATAGAGTATCAACCTGGGCCACCAAGGTCTCAGGTCCAAAGACTTGAGGTTATTGGCTTGAGCGCTGGCTCATTTGGCTTGAGCGCAGGGTTGCTACTTTGAGCAGGGGATCATTGACATGATCCCCAAGGTCACTGGCTTGAGCAATGTTTCACTGTCTCGGCTTGAGCCACCCCACCTCCCTAACCCCCCTGCCTTCAGGGCACATATAAGAAGCAATTAATAAACAACTAAAGTGCTGCAACTACAAGTTGATGCTTCTTATCACTCTCCTTTCCTGTCTGTCTGTTTCTGTGACTTAAAAAAAATAAAAATACTACATTGGTGAAGGGAGAAGTGGGATGAAAGGTGAAGGGGACTAAGAGGTACAAACTTCCAGTTATAAAATATATAAGCCACAGAGCTGTAATGTACAACTCAGGGGACATAGTCAATAATATTATAATAACTTTGTGTAGTGACAGATGGTTACTAGATTTAGTGTGTTGATCACATTGTAAAGCATATAAATGTTGAATCACTAGGTGGTACATATAAAACTGATATAATATTGTATGCCAACTATACTTCAACTATTTTTAAAAAATATATCATATCTTAAAGCTTTACTTTACCCCACTTCCCTATTAGGTTGTCGCAGGGTCTTTAGATCTCAGGCTAGCACAATATTATTAGCCCTGAGTGGATAGCAATAATTTTACTCCTGACATGAATGAATGGATACATTTTCATTGACCTTCCCTTGCTTTTAGTGGTGCTGCTACTAGCATTTTGATTTTCTGTTCTGGTTCCACTCCCAGCAGAATAATAATGTTATTTTGATTAATTATATATTGCATTGTTCTGGCTTCTTTTTTTTTTTTTCTTTTAGGGACAGAGAGAAGGATAGATAGGGACAGACAGGAATAGAGAGAGATGAGAAGCATCAATCATCAGTTTTTTGTTGCAACACCTTAGTTGTTCATTGATTGCTTTCTCATATGTGCCTTGACCGCAGGCCTTCAGCGGACTGAGTAACCCTTTGCTCAAGCCAGCGACCTTGGGTCTAAGCTGGTGAGCTTTTTGCTTAAGCCAGATGAGCCCGCGCTCAAGCTGGCGACCTTGGGGTCTTGAACCTGGGTCCTCCACATCCCAGATCGATGCTCTATCCACTGCGCCACTGCCTGGTCAGTCTTTTCTGGCTTCTTTAACATGACTGTTGGATTTTTTTTCCAGGGGACAGGCTTTTTGCAGCACTGGAATGCTGGTGGCTGAGATTTTTTTAGGGACATCTGGGCATTGACTAGTCATCTGGGGATGAAGATGTGGCCTTGTTGATGCTGTCTGGTTTAAGGACAAGGCAAACCCAATTATTTCTGATCATTCTCTTCGATGGATACTCATGTATAAAAAAAAAGAAAGAAAGAAAGAAAAGGAAAGGAAAAAAGACTATACAAAACTGTTCAAAGCTGCTTTATTATAATAGTTAAAAACTAGAAATAGGCCCTGGCCAGTTGGCTCAGTGTTAGAGCGTCTGCCTGGCGTGCAGGAGTCCCGGGTTCAATTCCCGGCCAGGGCACACAGGAGAAGCGCCCATCTGCTTCTCCACCCCTCCCCCTCTCCTTCCTCTCTGTTTCTCTCTTCCCCTCCCGCAGCCAAGGTTCCATTGGAGCAAAGATGGCCCGGGCACTGGGGATGGCTCTGTGGCCTCTGCCTCAGGCGCTAGAATGGCTCTGGATGCAACAGAGTAATGCCCCAGAGGGGCAGAGCATCGCCCCCTGGTGGGCTTGCCGGGTGGATCCCGGTTGGGCGCATGCGGGAGTCTGCCTCCCCGTTTCCAGCTTCAGAAAAATGCAAAAAAACAAAACAAAACAAAAAAACCCCAAAAAAACCTAAAAATAATCAAAAGTTCATTGATAGGAGAATAAAAAACTAAGTTTGATATGTTCATATGATAAAATACTACTCTGCAAATAAATGAAACAAATTATGAATATACTCAACAAAAGGTGTTGAGAAAGCCCTGACAGAAAAAATAGACATGTTATATACATAATCCATTTTGCACTGCTGATATAACAAATGATCACAAACTTAGTGGCTTAAACAAAATATTTGTTATTGTAAAGTTCTGTAGAGATCAATTCAAATCTCACTGAACTAAAATTAAGATGTTAAGCTACTGTTGCAACTTGTCTACAAGCTAAAATTATATCAAAATAAAACATGACAAAAAAGTTAAGCTGGGGAAGAGGGAGATGGCAAGTTTCTGTGGCAGTCCTCTCACCAGCGCAGAGAGAAAAGCCGTACATAAATGTGCTGGTTCTGCTTTTTTTTTTTTTTTTTTTTTTTTTTTTTCATTTTTCTGAAGCTGGAAACGGGGAGAGACAGTCAGACAGACTCCCGCATGCGCCCGACCGGGATCCACCCGGCACGCCCACCATGGGTCGACGCTCTGCCCACCAGGGGGCGATGCTCTGCCCATCCTGGGCGTCGCCATATTGCGACCAGAGCCACTCTAGCGCCTGGGGCAGAGGCCACAGAGCCATCCCCAGCGCCCGGGCCATCTTTGCTCCAATGGAGCCTTGGCTGCGGGAGGGGAAGAGAGAGACAGAGAGGAAAGTGCGGCGGAGGGGTGGAGAAGCAAATGGGCGCTTCTCCTGTGTGCCCTGGCCGGGAATCGAACCCGGGTCCTCCGCACGCTAGGCCGACGCTCTACCGCTGAGCCAACCGGCCAGGACTGGTTCTGCTTTTATTCTCTGTGGCCACCTTTCTTCTAATACCGTCTGTATTTTTGGCTGAATAAAGCATTACTTACAGCTAAGGTGTAGGTGGTCTATTTCAGCAGCTTCAAAGGAAGACAGATTTTGCAAAATTGAAAGCATTCATTTAAAAATAATAGAAGCCCTGGCCAGAGGCAGATTTAACCATGGGCCCCGATTTCTGAAGGGCCCCGCAAAACCCCAACTTTACAACTTTACACTTTTTTTCTAATGTAAGGGGCCCAATATTTTCTTGTGCACCAAGGCCCTCAACAGACCTTAATCCGCCTCTGGCCCTGGCCAAGTAACTTAGTTGGTTAGAGCCTCGTCCTGATATGTATGCCAGGGTATGGGTTCAATCTGAAATCAGGACACATACAAGAATTAACCAATGAATGAATGATGCATAAATAAGTGGAATAACAAATCAATGTTTCTCTCTCTCTCTCTCTCTCTCTCTCTCTCCCCCTCCTTCTATCTCCCCCCCCTTTCTCTCTTTCTAAAATCAATAAATAAATTTAAAAAAATAACAGAGACCTCTGTGTCCTGGATGGCAATTTGGGGACCCTAAAACAGTTTGTAATCAGAATGTGTGAACTTGCAAAATGTTCTTTACATGAAATAGAAAAAGAGAACAATGCACACTGTACCCACTTTACCAATGTAAAAAAAAAGTGTTTTCTTCCAGTGCTCTCCCATGGTTTAATTCTTATATGTAGTCTTTCTTCTGATTGTTCTTTTTATCAGATTGTACCCCTATCATTGTATAAAACAGTATCCTGAGAATGCTTATTTACTGACCTAATTATGTAATTGTCTAACCATCAATACTTTTGAAGAGATGCTGGCAACCTAGCCCTAAACACTCTGTTTAGCTAGAGCCAGATCCTGCTCATACTGGAGCAAGTTCTATATTTCTAAGATCCTAAAGTTGGGTAAAAAAGGTGAGGTGTTAAAGTCAAACTTGGTAGTTACAAAACAGTCACAGGGATGTGGGATGTAAAGTACAGCATAGAGAATACAGTAGATAATATTGTAATAAATACGGTGTCAGATGGGTACTAGACGTATTGGGGATCACTTCATAAGTTATAAAAATGTCTAAGTACTATGCTATATACCTGAAACTAATATAAAATAATGTCAACTGGACTTGAAAAATTAAAATTTTAATTCCAAGAGGTGAGGCAGAAAAATCAAGGTAGCTCCAGTTTATGGTAACTGCTCTTCAGAATACTAGTCTAGTAGAAATAAAATCCACTCCCTCTACCCACTGAGTGAAACTTTTACATTATCAGAAAAAAAGCTGGCCATGGCCCATGGTTCAGTGGATTTTACATGAAGTAGAAAAAGGGAACAATGCACACTGTACCCACTTTACCAATGTAAAAAAAAAAGTGTTTTCTTCCAGTGCTCTCCCATGGTTTAATTCTTATATGTAGTCTTTCTTCTGATTGTTCTTTTTATCAGATTGTACCCCTATCATTGTATAAAACAGTATCCTGAGAATGCTTATTTACTGACCTAATTATGTAATTGGTCAGTGTTGGCCTGGCATATGGATGTCCCAGGTTTGATTCCTGGTCAGGGCACACATGAGAAGTGACCATCTGCTTCTCTTCCCCTTCTTCTCCCTCTTCTCTCTCTCTTCCCCTCCTGCAGCCAGTGGCTTAATTGGTCAGTGCTGGCCCCAGGTGCTGAAAATAGCTTGGTACTCAAGCACTAGCTTTAGACAGGGTTGCTAGGTGGATCCCAGTCAGGGCACATGCGGAAGTCTGCCTCACTATCTCCTCATCTCACTTAAAAAATAATAATTTAAAAATTAATAGAGATAAAGCATTTTTTAAAAAATTACTAATTTTAGAGGAAAAAAAAAAGGAAAGAGAAACATTGACTTGTTGTTCCACTTATTTATGCATTCATTTGTTGATTGTTGTCTGTGCCTTGATCCCCTGATGGAGAATAGAACCTGAAATCTTGGAGTATGGGACGATGCTCTAACCAACTAAGCAACCCAGGCAGCACGGTGGAGTCCTTATGAAAGGATTAGTGCCCTTATAAGAAGAGACAAAAAAGAGTTTGCTTCTTTTTTGCTCTCCATCATATGAGAATATAACCAGAAGATGACTGTCTATAAACCAGAAAGAGGATTTTCACCGGCCCTGGCCGGTTGGCTCAGTGGTAGAGCGTCGGCCTGGCATGCAGGAGTCCCGGGTTCGATTCCCGGCCAAGGTACACAGGAGAAGCGCCCATTTGCTTCTCCACCCCTCCCTCTTTCCTTCCTCTCTGTCTCTCTCTTCCCCTCCTGCAGCCAGGGCTCCATTGGAGTAGGGATGGCCCGGGCGCTGGGGATGACTCCATGGCCTCTGCCTCAGGTGCTAGAATGGCTCTGGTTGCAACACAGCAACGCCCCAGATGAGCAGAGCATCACCCCCTGGTGGGCATGCTGGGTAGATCCCGGTCGGGCGCATGCAGAAGTCTGTCTGACTGCCTCCCCATTTCCAACTTCAGAAAAATACAAAAAAAGAAAAAAAAAAAAGAAAGAGGATTTTCACCAAGAACCTGACTGTGGTGGCACCCTGATATTGAACTTCTGGTCTCCAGAATATGAGAAACAAATGTTTGTTGTTTAACTCAAAAGAAAAGAAATAACTCTTCCTCTTTCTTTCTTTCTTTCTTTCTTTCTTTCTTTCTTTCTTTCTTTCTTTCTTTCTTTCTTTCTTTCTTTCTTTCTTTTTCTTTCTTTCTTTCTTTCTTCCTTTCTTTCTTTCTCTGTTTCTCAATTTTTGAACGGTTTTATTTTATTTTATTTTTTTACAGGGACAGACAGAGAGTCTGAGAGAGAGATAGATAGGGACAGACAGACAGGAACGGAGAGAGATGAGAAGCATCAATCATCAGTTTTTTGTTGCGACACCTTAGTTGTTCATTGATTGCTTTCTCATATGTGCCTTGACCGTGGGCCTTCACCGAGTAACCCCTTGCTTGAGCCAGCGACCTTGGGCTCAAGCTGGTGAGCTTTTTGCTCAAGCCAGATGAGCCTGCGTTCAAGCTGGCGACCTCGGGGTCTTGAACCTAGGTCTTCCACATCCCAGTTCGACGCTCTATCCACTGCGCCACCGCCTGGTCAGGCTGAATGGTTTTATTTTTAATAGTTGGCTCTCTAATACATTTGGAATTTATCATATTTCTTTTGTTCCATTTAAAAATTCATCTTTTCCGTCTTGGTTTGAGATGTTACCTTTATCAACATTAAATTTCCAAATGCTCTGGGATATATTTCTAAATTTTCTTTTTTGCTCATTGTTTCATTTGTGCACCAATACTGTTTTTAATTATCATGTAGACTTTAAATGTTTTATTTTATTTTTGTTTGTTTGTTTTATTTTTTTACAGAGACAGAGAGTGAGTCAGTGAGAGGGATAGAGAGGGACAGACAGACAGGAATGGAGAGAGATGAGAAGCATCAATCATCAGTTTTTCGTTGCACATTGCGACACCTTAGTTGTTCATTGATTGCCCTCCCACACGTGCCGTGACTGCGGGCCTTCAGCAGACTGAGTAACCCCTTGCTGGATGGAGCCAGCGACCTTGGATTCAAGCTGGTGGGCTTCCCACTCTAACCAGATGAGCCCGCACTCAAGCTGGCGACCTCGGGGTCTTGAACCTGGGTCCTCTGCATCCCAGTCTGACGCTCCATCCACTGCACCACCGTCTGGTCAGGCTAGACTTTAAATGTTTTAATGTCCACCAGGAAGTGTTCCCCTTTCCCCACTATTGCTCCTTTTTTATTTTTTCAGAGCACCCCTTATGAGCACTTGTAAACTTTAATTTCATAATTTGTGGCCCAGTATTTGGATTTTTGCAGCTTGAGTTCTGAAGCTGCTTGCAGAACATAACTTTACTCTTCTGAGCTCCAGAACTGCCCACACAGCCAGCAGCCCTTTCCCTCCCCCGTACTAATTGTACTGTCAGATAAACTGTACTCCTTGCATCATTATTAAATAATACCCCCTGCACTATGACTGTGTGGTCAAAGACAGCCCTTTGGTTGTGCAAGCCTGGGCTGAAGCTAAGACTCGATAAATGCTTAATCATATATTATCCATTGTTCTCTCCTTGCAACTCTATTAGCTTGATCACTGAGTCAGCCAACCATTGAAAGTCCAGTTGCCTTCACCCATTAGAAAATAAATGATATATGTTCCTCTGGTCTTATTTCTCTATCCACCAATCGCTTTGATCCTCAGCTCCTTGCAACTTTTGTCTTTATAAACCCTGCCCAACCCCCCTTCATTTTGGAACATATTCTCAGTTCATACCAAAGACTGTATTTCCCAGTTTGCAAATTGTTACCTGAATAAACTCTCTATATTTTTAAAAAAGTTTTCTTCAGAATTTTATTTATAATTACTACTGTTGTTTGTCTTTTGATATAAACTTTATACTCAATTGTCCCTCAAATGGAAGAAATGCCTGACGGTATTTTTAAATAGAATTGCAAAACTTTCGTAGAGTATTTTAGAAGATTGACATTTTTTTCTTTATTTTTTTTAGTGAGAGAGACAGACAGACAGACAGACAGAAAGGGAGAAAGATGAGAAGCCTCAACTCACAGTTGCAGTACCTTAGTTGTTCATTGATTGTTTCCTCATACGTGTCTTGACAGGGGGACTCCAGCAGACCCAGTGACCTCTTGTTCAAACCAGCGACCTTTTGGCTCAAGCTAGTGACCATGGGGTCATGTTTACGATCCGATGCTCAAGTCGGCAACCCTACACTCAAGCTGGTGAGCCCATGTTCAAGCCGGTGACTTTAGGGTTTCAAACCTGGGTCCTCAGAGTCCCAGACCTACACTCTATCCACTGTGCCACCTCCTGGTCAGGCAAGGTATCATTTTTTTTTTTTTTCATTTTTCTGAAGCTGGAAACAGGGAGAGACAGTCAGACAGACTCCCGCATGCGCCCGACCGGGATCCACCCGGCACGCCCACCCGGGGCGACGCTCTGCCCACCAGGGGGCGGTGCTCTGCCCATCCTGGGCGTCGCCATATTGCGACCAGAGCCACTCCAGCGCCTGGGGCAGAGGCCACAGAGCCATCCCCAGCGCCCGGGCCATCCTTGCTCCAATGGAGCCTCGGCTGCGGGAGGGGAAGAGAGAGACAGAGAGGAAAGCGCGGCGGAGGGGTGGAGAAGCAAATGGGCGCTTCTCCTGTGTGCCCTGGCCGGGAATCGAACCCGGGTCCTCCGCACGCTAGGCCGACGCTCTACCGCTGAGCCAACCGGCCAGGGCCAAGGTATCATTTTTTATCTTGTTGAATATTGACTATCTTTGTGATATCTATGGGGATGATTGTATGATTTTTCTTTTTAACTGTTAGATTGATGAATTATATTTATGACTATATTAATATATTAGTGAATATACTAAAATCCACTCTTGCACTCCTGGAATAAGTACCACAGTGGGGCTTGTTTTATTCAGTCTAACAATCTTTGCCTTTTAAATCTTACACCAATTGACATCTAATCTAATTAGTGATGTGAGTACTGCTTAAGTCTACCATTGTGCTATTTGTTTTCTAATTTTTCCCTGATCTTTGTTCCTCTTTACCTTTTATCCTGTTTTCCTTTACATTAATTGAATATATTTTATGGCTCCATTTTATCTCCACTATTGGCTGAGTAGTTATTTATCTTTTTTCTATTTTTTAGGAGTTGATCTAGTATTTACAATATAAATCTTTAAATGACTACCCTGTACTTTCAAACCCTATTAAAACACTTCATGTGAAATATAAGACCCTTACGACAGGTATTTCCATTTACTGACTCCGTCTTCTGCGCTGTTCCTGTCATGCGTTTCACTTGTACATTTGTTATAAACCCCATTATACAACGTAAACATTCAATTATCTTTTAAAGGTGTTAAGAGTGAGAAAAGCTATATTTTACATATAGCTTCATATTTCATGAAGCTGCTTTTCTGGTTAACAACATCATTTGCTAGGAGGGAAACTAAATTCTGCCTGTGTAATCTATGTTGGTCAGATAAATATCTTAGTTTCCAAGTTATTATAAACCAGAAGAGCTCCATTAATTTTGTACAGTTTGTACTTGTGGGATGCTTCTGATCTCAGTCAATAATTCACACACACATACAAAACTTGAGGACATGTCTAGGTGCTAGAATTCAGGTTTACTGATGTAATCAATTGGTTATTGAAACTATTAACACATCCATTTGCTCAACTTCTCTCTGTTCATTCATTACTTATAGAGAATTAATCATTATGTGCCCAAATCCAAGTGAGGTAC
This sequence comes from Saccopteryx leptura, assembly GCF_036850995.1. NCBI lineage: Eukaryota > Metazoa > Chordata > Mammalia > Chiroptera > Emballonuridae > Saccopteryx > Saccopteryx leptura. The sequence continues at coordinate 293,297,362 of NC_089503.1, read as the reverse complement.
TGGCAATATGAAGAAGAAAGATGCAGCCGTTCCCTGGAGGCTCTCCAGACATGGTAGGTTTTAAGTAGAAAGAGTAAATGTAGCTTTTAAAACACATTAATCAGTGTTTTCCTCTTCAGCACCCATGGTCATTTCTCCCATAATTCTCCCTAAGTTTTCATAATAATATGGTATAATGTTAAAATTATTATGATCACAATAATGCAGTTACCAGTTTCCTTATATACATGTTGGGCAGACAAAATATAATATATTATGCTCACTTTGTTAAAGATGGTGCTGCCCACATGGAAGCCTGTCGTCCAGGTGATGGTATTGGTTGCCCTTATTGCTTGGGATGGGCATGATTATATTAATGTGTGTTGGGGACGGGTTGTGGGCAGGCAGGATCCTTGTAGCCTGGGGTTTGGTTTTGGGACTAAGCCTTTCCCACCCTATTTGATGTACGGTGGTGCACTCTTATGAGGAATCCCATTATGCCTCAGGTAAGTGACTTTGTATCAGAGACTTCCTTGTTTTGTATATTGGATTAAAAGTTTTGATTTCTACACTATAAAGTGGGGCAGACCAGGAGCTTGCTCTCTCTTGGTTCCTGAGATTAGCATCAGAGAGGAGAGCAGAGAAAGGCCACGTGGAGGAGGCCAGGAGAAGCAGCCAAGATGGTGGAGAGTTGAAGGAGAAGCCAGTTTGTGCAGAGATGGGAAACAGAGGTGAATAAGGCTGGTGAGGTAGAAACCTTTGATTCTAGGAAACTCGGATAAGTCAGTGGTTTTGGGAGCCCTGAATGGAAAGGGAATTGTTTTCCCACTGTGTGTATTTCTTGCCCGCCAGGTGCAAGCTAGGATTAAAGCTGATGGCCCACCAGTTTCTGGCTCCATTGTTTCATTACCGTCTGTCCGAATCTAATGCAAACCTGTACGGACCAGGTGGCTGTGATGGTGGCCTTGGCTACCATATTTTGTTTATTGACTTTAGAGAGAGGAGAGAGAGAGAGAAATGGGGAGAGGAGTGGGAAATGTCAACTCATAGTAGTCACTTCTTGTATGTGCCTTGACTAGGTCAATACTTTATCCACTGTACTACCACAGGTCAGGCTCCTAATATTCATTTTAATCATCTTCTCAGAACAGCCTTTTTATGCTCAGTATAACTGTGTAAAGTATGATTATTCTGATTTTACAAAGCAGAAAGATGAGGCTCAGAGAGTGATTTGCCCAGTCACAGGTATAAGTGAGTGATCTGAGACTGGATTTAATCCAGGTCTGGCTGACTTTGGACCAACTATTCTGTCAGAAACAAGCAGAAAACTGTTGGACCAAGATTTATGTTTCTGACCTGACCTGTGCTTGCGCAGTGGATAAAGCATCAACCTGGGCTGCTGAGGTTGCCAGTTTGAAACCCTGGGCTTGCCCAGTCAAGTCATATCTCTGCTTCTACCCCAACACCTTTCTCTTTCTCTCTCCCTCCTCTCGCTAAAATCAATAAATAAGATATAAAAAGAAAATCATGATAGTTAAAAAAAAAAGATTATTGCTTCTGGTTTGAATCCTGCACCAGAGAGGTCTGAGGATTCTGTGAGTGAAAAGGATGGGAAACAATCAACAGTAAAAGGGCAACCTATGGAATGGGAAAAAATGTCTGCTAATCATATATATATATCTGTTTATATATACAGAATATATAAATTTAACATACAGAATATATAAATTTACTAACTCCTACAATCCAACACCAAGAAAACAACTTGATAAAAAAAATGAGTAATGAATTTGAATACACATTTCTCCAAAGTAGATATACAAATGACCAATAAACATGAAAAGATGCTCACCATCATTAACCATTAGAAAATGCAAATCAAAACCATGAGATGTCACTTTACATCCACTAGGATGAGCACTATGAAAAACAAACAAAACCCCCAGAAAATAGCAAGTGTTAGTGAGAGTGTGGAGAAATTAAAACACTTATGTATAGCTGGTACGAATGTAAGATATAGTACAGACACAATGGAAACCAGTATGGTGGTTCTTAAATAATTAAAAATAGAATTATTATATATTCAGTAATCACACTATGGGAATATATCCAAAAGAACTCAGAGCAGAACCTCCAAGATATATTTGCACACCCATGTTATTGCAGCATTATTTACAAAGCCCTGCTACCCCCTACTGTCTGTAGGAAGAGGTGTTGCAGAATCTCATTCTTTTCTTGTTATCACTGCCCCCTTGTGTAAGGGAAGAAATTAATAGTTGCACTTTTGGAAACTGCTCTCCTCAGATTGTTCTTGATTGAGTGCTTATGGAGATTTATTAATCACCCATCTATTCTCTTCAGAGTTGCAAGGTTTTAAACTTACTGTTAATTAGTCTCTGAATTTAATGTCTATTTTTCATTGTATGTAATTTTATTCAGTAATTCAATTTCTAAAGATATTTTCCATCAAGGAATGGATAGAGAAAATGTGGGATGTGCATAGAATGGAATATTATTCAGCCTTAAGAAGAAGGGACTACTGTCACATGCTACAACATGGAAAGATTTTGAGGACATTATACTAAGTGAAATACATCAGCCATGAAAAGAGAATTACTGTATGATTCTACTTATATGAAGTATCTGAAGTAGTTAAACTGAGAGAAATAGATATTTATTAATTTTCTTATTTTATCTATTCATTTTTTATTTTTTAGAGATAGAGGAGAGACAGAAAGAGAAAGAAGGGGAGAGGAGCAGGAAGCATTAACTCTCATATGTACCTTGACCAGGCAAACCTAGGGTTTCAAACTGGGGACTTCAGCGTTCCAGGTCAAAGCTTTATCCACTCACAGCACTACTACCACAGGTCTGGCAGAAACAGATATTTAACAGTGGCTGCCAGGGGCGGAATGCAGGTGACAATGAGGACTGTTCAATAGATAGTTTCAGTCTGTGTTCATTGCAGCATTATTTACCCAAGTATTCATCAGTAGGTGAGTGGATAAAAAGGCTGTGGTACATGTACAGAATGAAATACTACTTGGCTGTAAAAAAAAACAAAAAACCCAAAACGAAAAATTTTTTTTTAAATATTTTATTTATTTATTTAGTTAGTTATTTTTACAGAGAGAGGGATAGATAAGGACAGACAGGATCGGAGAGAGATGAGAAGCATCAATCATCAGTTTTTCGTTGGGACTCCTTAGTTGTTCATTGATTGCTTTCTCATATGTGCCTTGACTTGTGGGCCTTCAGCAGACTGAGTAACCCCTTGCTCGAGCCAGCGACCTTGGGTCCAAGCTGGTGAGCTTTTTTTTTTTTTTTTTTCTCAAGCTGGTGACCTCGGGGTCTCGAACCTGGGTCCTTCTGCATCCCAGTCCGTAGCTCTATCCACTGCGTCACCAATTGGTCAGGCCAAAACAGAAATCTTAGCTTTTGTTACAGCATTCACTTAGCTTATTATGCTAAGTGAAATAAGCCAGTCAGAGAAATACAGAGACCATATGATCTCACTTAAATGTGAAATCTGATGAACAAAATAAACTGATGAACAAAGTAGAAATAGAGGCATGGCTACATGGAACAGACTGTCAGCTGTTGGGGTGGGGGCTAGGAGGCTGAATGAAAGAAGGTGAAGGGATTAAGCATATAAACATATAAAACACACAGACAAGACAACAACGTGGTGATAGCAAAGGGGGGAAATGGGGACAGAAATTCTGGACTTTTTTTGGAGCAATGGAAGCAGATGCATTGTGTAGATGTTTTGTTGAATGGTACACTTGACACCATATGATTTTGTAAATCAATGTCACTCCAATGAATTCAATCAAAAAAGTCCTAGAGATCTCTTACATAGCACTGGGAATATAGCTAACACTCTGAACTGCACACTTAAAAACGATTAAGATGTGGCCCTGGCCGGTTGGCTCAGTGGTAGAGCGTCAGCCTGGCATGCAGGAGTCCTGGGTTCGATTCCCGGCCAGGGCACACAGGAGAAGCGCCCATCTGCTTCTCCACCCCTCCCCCTCTCCTTCCTCCCTGTCTCTCTTCCCCTCCTGCAGCCAAGGCTCCACTAGAGCAAAGTTGGCCTGGGCCCTGAGGATGGCCATGTGGTTCTCAACCTTTCTAATGCCTAGACCCCTCAATACAGTTCCTCATGTTGTGGTGACCCCAAACCAAAAAATAAAAATAAAAAAAATATATATATATTTTATTATTTTTTTAACAAAGACTAATAGAGAGTCAGAGGGATAGACAGGGACAGACAGACAGGAATAGAAACAGATGAGAAGCATCAATCATTAGTTTTTCGTTGCGCATTGCGACTTCTTAGTTGTTCATTGATTGCTTTATCATATGTGCCTTGACTGCGGGCCTTCAGCAGACTGAGTAACCCCTTGCTGGAGCCAGCAACCCTGGGTCCAAGCTGGTGAGCTTTTTGCTCAAGCCAGATGAGCCCGCGCTCAAGCCGGCGACCTTGGGGTCTTGAACCTGGGTCCTTCCACATCCCAGTCCAACACTCTATCCACTGCGCCACTGCCTGGTCAGGCATCAAAAAATAATTTTGGTGGCTACTTCATAACTGTAATTTTGCTACAGTTATGATTCGGAATGTAAATACCTGATATGCATTATGTATTTTCCGATGGCTTTAGGCGACCCCTCCGGTCGCAACCCACAGGTTGAGAACCGATGGCCGCCTCAGGCGCTAGAATGGCTCTGGTTGCAACAGAGCGACGCCCCCTGGTGGGCGTGCCGGGTGGATCCCTATCGGGCGCACGCGGGAGTTTGTCTGACTGCCTCCCGGTTTCCAACTTCAGAAAAATACAAAAAAAAAAAAAAAACCACAAACCCCAAAACCGATCAAGATGTTACAATTTACGGGTTGTTTTTAACCAAAAATTTTAAAATCATTTTAAGAAAGAGAGGACAGCCCCGAATTTGTATAGCTTAAAAAAAAAAAAAAAAAGTTAAAGAGCCTGGCCATCAGTTATCCAACCATAGGGCCTCAAGAGTTGCAACCTCCCTTTTCCCACACTAGGAAAGGCCTCTAGCTTCAGCCAGGTGTCGCTCTCACCGCTGGACCCTCGCTCCGCCCCTCTCCCAGCCCCCCTCCTAGATTTCTCCAATCGCGGCCCTGGCTCCGCCTCTGCCGAACCTCTTTCCTGCATCCGGGCCTGGGCCGGCTGGTTTTGAAGCAGCATGGAGGTCCCCAGCGAACCCTGGTGCCGCCGGATCTCTTCCTCGTCCCCCAAGGATAGCTCCGGGGTCTCGGTGTCCAAGGAGCTGCTGACCGCAGGGAGCGGCAGCCACGGAGGTGACGGGCGGGTGGCAGCGACGTGGGGCGCGCACGTGCGGCGTGGGGCTTGCTTCCGGAGCGGCCGGAGCAGCCGGGGAGGAAGGAGCCGGCACCCTAGCCAGGCCTGGAATCCCACAGGGGAGCCCCCCGGGGTGACCTGCGTGCCTGCCGCCGCGGGGACAGTGGGTGGAGGGCGTGCGTCGGTAGCAAGCGCCCATCTGCCGAGCGCCACAGCAAGGCTCCTTGAAGGTCGGACCTTAGGGTTGGCTGGCTGCGTCCTAGCGATTGGCTGGTCCTGGGAGCCGATAACTGATAAGGATCGTTCCTCCACTCCTCCATCCTCAAAGAACCAACACTTTGTGACGTCCTCTTGAGAGGGAGACATAGGTCCATGGAATCCACACAGGGTTTCAGACACCGTAATAGAGAAGCATAGGTTCGAGTCCCAGCTCCACGAGTAATTAGCTGTGGGCCTTTCTAGGAGAGTTGTTTGCATTCTCAGCGCCCGTTTTCACATTTGAAATATGGAGGTAGTAGTACTTACAGAATTTTTGTGAAAGGAGAATGTGCATATATTCTCAGTAAATATTAACTTTACGAAATAGTTTTGTGAGAACCCAGAGTGTCAGGAGTTATAACAGCCAAAGCTTTGTAATAATTATATAATAAGGAATAATAATAATAATAAATAACAACAAAAGTTTATGTAGTGTTTACTGTGTCCCAGGGATTAACTAGATTAATGCTCACAACCCTGTGCAGAAGGTTCTGTTCTCTCCATTTTATAATATAAAGGAGGAAACAGTCATGGTGTATCATAGCAGGTAAGTAACTTGCCAGAGATAGTGTGGATGGAAATGAACAAAACTAGGATTTGAATCCAATCAGTTTGCCTGCAGAGTCCAAGCGCTTTTTTTTTTTTTTTGAGACAGAGAGAGGGATAGACAGGGACAGACAGACAGGAACGGAGAGAGATGAGAAGCATCAATCATCAGTTTTTCGTTGCGAGACTTTAGGTGTTCTTTGATTGCTTTCTCATATGTGCCTTGACCGTGGGCTTTCAGCACCGAGTAACCCCTTGTTCGAGCCAGCAACCTTGGGTCCAAGCTGGTGAGCTTTATGCTCAAACTAGATGAGCCCGCGCTCAAGTTAGCGACCTCGGGGTCTTGAACCTGGGTCCTCTGCATCCCAGTCCAACGCTCTATCCACTGCGCCACCCCCTGGTCAGGCCAAGCTCTTTGTACTAATCCAATCGCTAGGCCTAAATTAGTAAGCAGCCAATGTTTGTGGAGCTCTGTTTTGTGAGCAAACAGGAGATTTTGTGGGTATTGGAAACTGGGTGCAAAGCCCTGAGTTTTTTTGAAAGATAAGTCCTGTTCTCTGAGCTCGGATGGGTGGAAACGTTGGGTTGATTCAAGGAGTAGTGAATGATGGGACTAAATATATAGCATGGAGGGACAAAATTTTTCCAAAGGGCTGTTTTCACTAGGTTGGGAATAGTTTTTTGGCTTTTTTTGCTTGTTTGTTTTTTGTGATAGAGGCAGAGAGAGGGACAGATAGGAAGGGAGAGAGATGAGAAACGTCAATTCTTCCTTGCGGCACCTAAGTTGTTCATTGATTGCTTTCTCATATGTTCCTTGACTGGGGGCTACAGCAGGGTGAGTGAACTCTTGCTCAAGCCATCAACCATGGGTGGTCATGTATATGATCCCACACTCAAGCTAGTGACCCCGAGCTCAAGCTAGTGAGCCCACGCTCAAGCCAGCGACCTTGGGGTTTCCAACCTGGGTCCTCTGCGTCCTAGTCCAATGCTGTATCCACTGCACCACAGCCTGGTCAGGCTAGGTTGGGCGTTGTTAATGAAGGGGAGCTAACCACACAGGCATGTTCTACAAATGAAACGAATGCTCAAAGAGGTTAGGTAATTTGCCCAATATAACACAGCTAGTAACCATGTCTGGCTTCACTTAACCACTGTTTACTCTGTACAACTTCCTCCATTCTGTCAGTGCAGACCCACTTTTGTCATAGATGGATTTCTGATCCAGAAAGGTGCCGTTTAGTGTGACACAGAGATGTATGAGACAGGCTTAAGAAAGGGGAGGTACATAAAAACTAAAATGTTGTAATGGAACTTGGGGTGCTTCTCTTTTTGTTATTTTATTTATTTATTTATTTATTTTACAGAGACAGAGAGTTAGATAGAGGGATAGATAGGGAGAGACAGGAATGGAGAGAGATGAGAAGCATCAATCATCAGCTTTTCATTGCGACACCTTAGTTGTTCATTGATTGCTTTCTCATATGTGCCTTGACCGTGGGCCTTCAGCAGACCGAGAAACCTTTTGCTCAAGTCAGCGACCTTGGGTCCAAGCTGGTGAGTTTTTGCTCAAACCAGATGAGCCTGCGCTCAAGCTGGCGACCTCGGGGTCTCCAACCTGGGTCCTCCACATCCCAGTTCGATGTTCTATCCACTGTGTCACCACCTGGTCAGGCGGGGGTGCTTCTCTTTTTAAAAGCGTCTTGGGAAATGTGTAATGATCAAGACTTAAGAGTGGTCACAGAAGGTTTGCTGATGGCCCCTATTTCTTTAAGCTATAGTAAATTGTGTGTGTTTTCAGGTATATGGGACAGATTGCTCATCAACTCCAAGCTTAATTCCAGAAAGAATTCCACTCTTCAAACAGTTCGGGTAGAGAGGAGTCCTTGTAAGTACCCTTCCCTCGCTCTCTTCGTCTCTCTCAAGAACCCTCTTGGATGTTAACTTCTGCCTGATTAAGTAGTTATTTGATGGGATCGCCTCTGCCTTCATGGTCAAATATTAAAACACCATTACCACCATTTTCTTTTCTTTCCTACTCTGAACATTTTAGCCACCTGTTGTGGAGCTCTGTCAGTGACTTCATGTTCTGAGAGCTAGTTATGTGCTAGGTCTCCTTCGAAAGAAAAAGGAATTAGTATCCCTTATTTGTTGACTCCCCTTGCAATTATCCCCCCTATTTTATAGATGAGTAAACTGAGATTTCGAGTGGTTAAATTAAATATACTAGTTTGGACTCCTGTGGTTGTAAATGACAAAAACCCAATTCAGATTGCTTTAAGAACAAAAAAAAAAAAAAAAAAAAAGGAGGGGGGAAGGAAGGAAAGAAAGAAAAGAAATTACGTTGGCTCATTTTATTGGGGAAAAACCCCAGTGACTTCAGATACATCTGCCTCCAAGCTCTGGGTCCTCAGGGCTCTGCGTCTCTTAGCTCTCCCCTCCCAGGTGTGGGATTATTCTAGAGCAGGGCCTTCCCCCACCTCTGGCAAGTTGGCCAACTTATCAGCAGCTCCAGGCTTAGATTCAGCAGCACACTCAGTCTGTCACTCAGAAAGATGGCCTTTCTCTACAGTTCAAACCATGTCTCAGGGAGACCTCGTATTGGTCTGGTTAGATCACGGTGTCACTTTGTATGCCATGCTTCAACTCATCCAGCCAAGGTTGTGGAGCATGTAGTCACACCTGGGATGAGGGACAGTGACTATGAGTGACAGAGCTTGAAAGGAAAGTCAGGGTATGTTATTAGAAGAAAGGGGACTAGATGTTAGACAGGTAAAAACAATCACTATTTAATTAACATGCCCAGTGTAATTCATACCGTCAGAGGTAGAACTGGGATTCTGGTAATAACTGTCAGTCTGTCTCCACAGCCTGGTGCACTTAACTGTTAAGTCATTCGGCCTCCTTTTTCAGTTACTGTTGGTTGAATGTCAGACATCTAGGAGGTCACAGGGCTGGGGATTTATGAAAAACATAACATGTTGAGAAATAATTGCTGGTGTGGTCCTACTGCTTTTAGAATTCAGAAGATGAAGATTTTTAAAATGAAAGGAATTTGAAAATTTTTAAATTACAATTTATTATTATTATTAAATTCAGAAGTGTTTTATGGGAAATTATGGATTTTAAAATTTGAACTTTGGACAAATACTAACATAAGTATTGGTAAACTATATTACCTCTCCTAGTGTTGGACCAAGTGCAGACCTTTCTGCCACAGATGGCTCAGGCAAATGAAAAGCTAAGCAAAGAAATGGAAGCTGCACCACCTGGTCGTTTCAATATTGAAAATATTGATGAGACTCTTGGAAAAGTTATACAGATGGTAACTATGCTTTGTTTTCATTTCATACAGTAAAATTACCAGTATGCCTTATCACCGAAAGAGACAGAGAGAAATGAGAAGTGTTAACTCATACTTGTGCCACTTTAGTTGTTCATTTATTTATTTATTATTATTTTTTTTTCTGAAGCTAGAAACAGGGAGAGACAGTCAGATAGACTCCCACATGCGCCTGACGGGGATCCACCCAGCATGCCCACCAGGGGGCGATGCTCCGCCCCTCCGGGGCGTCGCTTTGCCGCGACCAGAGCCACTCTAGCGCCTGGGGCAGAGGCCAAGGAGCCATCCCCAGCACCCGGGCATCTTTGCTCCAATGGAGCCTCAGCTGTGGGAGGGGAAGAGAGAGACAGAGAGGAAGGAGAGGGGGAAGGGTGGAGAAGCAAATGGGCGCTTCTCCTGTGTGCCCTGGCCGGGAATCGAACCCGGGACTTCTACACGCCAGGCCGACGCTCTACCACTGAGCCAACCGGCCAGGGCCTAATTTTTATTTTTGTATTTTTCTGAAGTAAGAAGTGGTGAGGTAGAGAGACAGACTCCTGCATACACCCGAAAGGGATCCATCTGGAAAGCCCACCAGGGGGCGATGCTCTGCCCATCTGAGGTGTTGTTCTGTTGCAATTGGAGCCATTCTAGTGCCTGAGGCAGAGGCCATGGAGCCATCCTCAATGCCTGGGCCAACTTTGCTCCAGGGGAGCCTTGGCTACAGGAGGGGAAGAGAGAGATAGAGAGGAAGGAGAGGGGGAAGGGTGGAGAAGGAGATGGGCGCTTTTCCTGTGGGCCGTGGCCAGGAATTGAACCCAGGACTTCCACACACCAGGCTGATGCTTTACCACTGAGCCAGCTGGCCAGGGCCACTTTAGTTGTTTATTGATTGCTTCTTATTTGTGCCTTGATGAAGGGGCTCCAGCTGAGTCAGTGACCCCTTGCACCTTTGGGCTTGAACCAGAGACCATGGGGTCATGCTGCTCTCAAGCTGGTGAGCCTGTACTCAAGCCAGATGAGCCTGCGCTCAAGCCAACAACCTCGGGTTTCGAACCTGGGTCTTCAGCAACCTAGGTTGATGCTCTAGCCCCTGCACCACTACCGGTCAGGCTAGGCTCATGTCTTATTTCTATTCTGGAATTCTCTCTTTTGTTTATTGATTTTAGAGAGAAAGGAAGGGAGAGAGAGACAGAAACATCTATCTGTTCCTGTATGTGCTCTGACCAGGGATCAAACCAACAACCTCTGGGCTTTGGGATGATGCTCTAACCAACTGAGCTCTTCAGCCAGGGCTGGAATTCTCTTTATAACAATTGTGTCTGGGCAGAGCTGACACCATTGTTAATAATAATATCTAATTCATCAGCAAATCTGGTCAGCTCTACCTCCAGAATATTCCCCAAATCCAACCACTTTACATGAGCTCCCCTTCTGCCACCCCTGCTCCTAATAATTAAGGTCTCTCCCCTTTGGACTATTGCAGCAATTTCCTAACAGGTCTCCTGTGTTCACTCTTTTTTTCCTAGAGTCTCTTCTTCACACTGTGTGTGGCCCACAGTTTGGGAGCCAGCAGACTTCCCATCCCATTTCTTTTTTTCTTTTTTCTTTTTTTTTTAAACAGAGACAGTCAGAGAGAGGGATAGACAGGGACAGACAGACAAGAACGAAGAGAGATGAGAAGCATCAATCATTAGTTTTTCATTGCGCGTTGCAACACCTTAGTTGTTCATTGATTGTATTCATGACATTATCAAATTGGGTTATGGGGGCCTTTTAGACTTTCGGTAACTGTAAATCATTATGGTGGATTCTGGCAACTAAAAGGATAAAAGTGTCATGTATTGAAAACATGTCCTCTGAGCTTCAATATTGTGCTAAACGTTGCTTGTTCCCAATGTGTTATGGCAACTCTTTAGGGAACTGCCCTGAACTAAATTTCCCATGTGGTGTTTTTTGCAGGATGTGGTGTTGTTTGAGATGAATCGGTCTGATTCAAAAGAAGAGGACAGTTCAGAAGAGAATTCACAGCATAGTTCAGAGGATGACAGTTCCGAATCCGAGGATGAAGATGAGAGCACCTCTTCTGAAGTCACCATAGACAACATTAAGCTTCCTCATTCAGAAGATGGAAAAGGAAAGATAGAAGTGTTGGACAGTCCAGCGAGGAAAAAAAAGAAATAGTGAAAAAAGTGATCTAAGAAACAGGTGATCTATGCCTGCTAATTCTATGAAAAAGAATGTGGCTCGCTGGTTATTTTGCATTTCAGGTGTATGGGGCTTTGATGTCATATTGGATATGTTTTGTTTCCTGGAGAAACAGAAGCTTGACTTTTACAGAGTTGGAGTGGATAGCATTTGGGGATCTTCTAAGAGCAGACTGTCTTTGATCTCACGCTAGAAAGATTTAGTTTAGAAAGTTTAACTTTATTTTTGGTGATGATTGAATTTGTTGGCATTTTTGTTCTTCAGCATAGAGTTCAGACATATCAAACTTATTTTAAAGTAAAAATAAAAATCACCTGTTAATTTTTGTTTTAAATTATCATCTCAGATTTTAAAAAAGACGAGGTGGGATTTTTTTGTTATTATAACATCGAATTTATTTGTTAACATCAAAGAGATTTTAGAGGGAGTAATTTTTTTATTTTTTATTTATTTATTTTGGGGGGGGGTATTTTTCTGAAGCTGGAAACGGGGAGGCAGTCAGACAGACTCCCGCATGCGCTCGACTGGGATCCACCCGGCACGCCCACCAGGGGGCGACGCTCTGCTCATCCGGGGCGTTGCTCTGTTGCACCCAGAGCCACTCTAGTGCCCAGGGCAGAGGCCAAGGAGCCATCCCCAGCGCCCAGGCCATCCTTTGCTCCAGTGGAGCCTCGGCTGCAGGAGGGGAAGAGAGAGACAGAGAGGAAGGAGAGAGGGAGGGGTAGAGAAGCAGACGAGCACCTCTCCTGTGTGCCCTGGCTGGGAATTGAACCCAGGACTTCCGCACGCCAGGCCGACGCTCCACCACTGAGCCAACCGGCCAGGGGAGAAATTTTTAAGAGAAATCTTTTTTTTTATTTTTTTACAGAGACAGAGAGTGAGTCAGAGAGAGGGATAGACAGGGACAGACAGACAGGAGTGGAGAGAGATGAGAAGCATCAATCATCAGATTTTCATTGCAACACCTTAGTTGCTCATTGATTGCTCTCTCATATGTACCTTGACCGTGGGGCTACAGTAGACTGAGTAACCCCTTGCTCAAGCCAGCGACCTTGGTTCCAAGCTGCTGAGCTTTTTGCTCAAGATGAGCCCACGCTCAAGCTGGCCACCTCAGGGTCTTGAACCTGAGGCTTCTACATCCCAGTCTGATGCTCTATCCACTACTGCACCACTGCCTGGTCATGCGAGAAATCTTTTATAATAAAGAGAATTATTTAGATTTACCTGCCCTCACGCATATCTCCTTCAATTTAAAAGGAGATATTCCTTGCCAGTTTGAGCTGGAAAACTGATTCTCCGTGGGTTTAATCACTGTTGGTAACTCTGCAGCCATTCAATGGGTACAGAATTTACTAGTTGGAAAAATTCATTTTCTTTTTTATAAAGCAATTTGTTTTTCTTATTCTACTGGAACTATTCTAACAGTTGCCCACAGTTTGAAATCTATCACGTGTAGACAATGGGGAAACCACAGAAAAAATAAGGCACAGAACAAAAAAGGTAACAGTGGTTTTCCCATTCAAAGGCAAAAGCAGTCCTCACTGGAGTCAACCTTCAGCCTCATTCTTGGCCTCATTAAATTGTTCCAGATCTCATCCACTCTGGAGCTGGCGTTGCTCAGGATGTAGACCTGAGATTTTAAAGGACTATCTCCAAGTAGGTTGCTGATACAATTTTGCCCCCTAATGTTCTAGGGTTCTCTTTTAACTGTTTTCCTATTCCTCACATTAGCCTTGTAAATACTCTAAAGATAATTGTCACAGTTCTTTCTGGTATTTCCAATTGGAAATTGGAACCAGATCTTCCAAGCTATAACTGACTAGATGTAGGAAGAAATGAACAGATCTGGAAACAAGACTTGTGAGCTGGAAAGGGTACTGTGCTGTACTTTGTAGCACCAAACACAAGTGTGATGAATTACTGGTGTAAATATTTAAAGGTTGTCTTCTACCAGCTAATTTATTGGGTTGGGGAATAAGTTCGTAGTGTTTTTACCGAAGACTTATTTAAACAAAAGACAATAATTATGTCAATAAGTTAATCAATTATATATTCGCCGTTGCTGTTTACAACCTCTTCCCACCTCTCGACCAATTTGTTGATGCCGTTCCGCCAAAAATCGCCTGGTCTGGTGTCAAAGAAGTTGTTGAGCCAGTTTTTAAGGACCTCTTTGTTATCGAAGGTAACGCCCTTCATATGGTTTGACAAGGAGCAGAAAAGATGGTAATCGGTCGGTCGGTGCAAGGTCCGGAGAATACGGCGGATGCTGAAGGCCCTCCCATTTGAGCTCTTGGAGTGCGGCTTTGACGACTTGTGCAACATGGGGCCTGGCGTTGTCATGAAGGAGTATGGTTTGACCATGTCGATCAGGTCTTTTCAGTTGAATAGCCTCATTCACGCGGTGTAGCTGGGCAATGTAGAGCTCCTTGTTGACCGTGGTCTTCTTTTCGAGCATTTCCCAGTGCACCATGCCCTCCCAGTCCCACCAAACACATATCATGATCTTTGGATGAAGGTCTGGTTTGACTCTCGGCTTTGGCGTATCTCCTGGAGCCACCCACTCCTTTCTTTGCTTCATATTGATGTATAGGCACCATTTCTCATCTCCCATGACCATTCGGTTCAAAAAGCGCTGTTTATGACCACGTGTTGCTCGATGGCGGGCGAGATGCTGAGAAGCAATTTGAAGGCGACTTTCTTTGTTTTTTTCGTTGAGCTCGGAGGCACCCAGGCTCCCAATTTTTCGGTAAATCCCATTGAATGAAGGTGATTGAGAATCGTTTTATGATCGCAGTTCATTTTTTCCGCCAATTCACGACTGGTTTGGCGACTGTTCTCCTTCAAAAGTGATTTGAGACATTCTTCAGCGAATTCAGAAGGCCTTCTGCTGCGGGACGTGTCATCGACGTCAAAGTCGCCATTTTTGAACTTTGCAAACCATTTCCGTGCTGTAGACTCGCCTATGACACCTTCTCCATACACATCGCAAATGTCCCGGGCTGCTTCGGCAGCTTTTTGACCTCGATGAAAAGCAAAGAAGAGCAGGTGTCGAAAATGTTGATTTTTGCCTCCTGGGTATTCCATTTCTAAGCCTCAAAACTAATAAAAAATTAAATAACTCAAAAATACAATTAACATAGTTTTGTAGAGCAGAAAGAGTTTTATCGAATGAATACTTGCCCTTTGCCAAACAGCAAACAAATCGTTGTAAAATAAAATATAAAAATGCTACGAACTTATTCCCCAACCCAATATTATGTTACATGTGGGAAGAGTTGCATTTGTCTGGTTCAAATGCAACTGGTTGCATTGTCTGGTTCACTACTTAGCATAGGCACAGTAGGCACTGAATACGTAGATTAACAGGTGTATGAGGATGTTGTAAGCCATGTAGCCTGTTACAGGCAAGGGGATATCAAGGTTTAACTTTACAGGAACTACATAGCCAAGTAGAAAGAGACTGAATGATCAGTGAAAGAGACTAGTCGCTCAGAATTACATACTAGTATGTAGAATTTAAATATTTTTCTCCTGCCATGGCTATCTCATATAATAGAACTAGGCTTCCTATACAGTTAAGAAAGTCAACTACATTCAGGTCCTCTAAACATTTCTATGACAAGGAGAAAAAAAAACACCATTAAATGATAAGGATGTCCTTTTAAGCAAGTGTAAAATGGAATGTTTACTGAATGTACAATGTCAGGACTGGCTATTTTTAAGCAAAGTTAGATTCTAGCCTCATATCATGTACTAAATTATATATGGATTAAAGATTTAAATATAAAGAAAATTATAAGGCTTCCATACTAAAATGGTGAATACTTAATAATGTAGTTGGGCAAAACTTTTTTAAAAAGTAGAATGTTAGGACTCGTCTGTAGTGCAGTGGATAAAGTGTCGACCTGGAACACTGAGGTCACTGGTTTGAATCCCTGGGCTTGTCTGGTCAAAGCACATATGGGAGTTGATGCTTCCTGCTCACCCCCCTTTTCTCTCTCTCTTCCCCCTCTCTAAAATGAATAAATAAAATCTTAAAAAAAAATACCCATTTAAAAAAAAACAAAATAACTTGAGTTCAACAACTTTATGTAACATATTTTTTTCAAGTTTCTCTCTTTCCCTCTCCCTCCTCTCCTTTAAAAAAAAAAAGTAAAATGTTAAAACCTAAAATCACAAAGGAAAGAGCAGAAAATTCATTCACGTAAATATTAAAAATAGGCCCTGGCTGGTTTGCTCAGTGGATCATCGGCCCAGCATATGGACATCCTGGGTTCGATTCCTGGGCAGGGCACACAGAAGCAACCATCTGCTTCCCCTCCTCCTTCTCCCCCTTCTCTCTCTTACCCTTCCAGTCAGTGGCTTGACTGGTCCGAGCATCGGCCCCAGACGGAGGTTGCTGGGTGGATCCCAGTCAGGGTGCATGCAGGAGTCTGTCTCACTATCTTCCTCCTCTCACTTAAAAAAATAAAATTAAATAAAAAACTAGTGAGTGGCAAGGAAATTTAAAGGGCAAAGTACCAGTTGGGAAAAATATTTGCAATATGAGACTGAGTGCCATTAATATATACATACAAGGCTCTTACAAATTGGTAAAAAAAAAAAAAAAGATGTGTATCTCCCTCTCTCCCTCTCTCTCTCTCAATAGTGAAAAGACCATAGGATGTGAACAAGTAACAACAACAAAAATATTTGACCCCATTTATCAAAGAAATGCAAATGAAACCAAGATTGTATTTTTAACCTATCAAATCAACAGGTAAAACAGTACTTAACTGAGCCCATGCCATGTGTCAGTCACTATGGAAAGTGTTTTACATTTAAGAGTTACCACAGCCCTGGCCGGTTGGCTCAGAGGTAGAGCAACGGCCTGGTGTGTAGAAGTCCCGGGTTCGATTTCCAGCCAGGGCACACAGAAGCACCCATCTGCTTCTCCACCCTTACCCTTCTCCTTTCTCTTTCTCTCTTCCCCTCCTGCAGCCAAGGCTCCATGGGAGCAAAGTTGGCCCAGGCACTGAGGACGGCCCCATGGCCTCCTCCTCAGGCGCTAGAATGGCTCTGGTTGCAGCGGAGCAATGCCCTAGATGGGCCGAGCATCACCCCCTGGTGGGCATGCCGGGTGGATCCCTATCGGGTGCATGCGGGAATCTGTCATCCCCCACTTCTCACTTCAGAAAAATCCAAAAAAAAAAAGAAAAGGAAAAAGTTACCACCATTCGTATGTATGTAAAAACTTATCGGATTACACATATAACATTTGTGCACTTCATGTGTATACATTAATTAGAAAGCTGTCTTGTTTGTAAGCAGTTATTTCTTACAGCCTATTGGAAAGTAAGTCACTATTGTCCTTGGGTTGGTCTGATCCTGTGCTTTGTCTGCCTGATGTGTAGGTGTGAGGTGATGGCAGCCGTTGGGAGGATGGTTCTCTTCCTGCCAAAGGGATGAAATGTTCTCTTCACATTTGTGGGCTATTACATCGTCTATGGCTCTGTGACAGTTAAATATCTGAAAATTAGGTGTAATGGTCTTTGACTAAAAATTTCATTCAAAATCAATCTGCCCTCTGTTCTCATGTGCTATAACTGTGTATTAAATATGGTACCTATACCAAAACAAATGCCTTGCAAAGCAGTTTGTAGTTTGTATTCTTGTGCCTGTATCCACTTCTGTGCTAGGAAATATGAGGAAGAAGGTTGAGTCTTAACCTTCATTTGTATTCCCCTCAGTGCCTAGTAATGTAATGCCTTTCACTCAGTTGGAATGTACATTAAATGTGCATTAAACTTTTTTTCTCTTTTTGTCAATAAACAAGTTTATCCTAAACACATAGTGGTTCACATCTTAAAAAGATAAGGATAAATATGATTGGTAGACTTTTCCCAAAAGGTTAATGTCAGAATATTTGTGGTTGACTCCCCACCATCTGTTCATGGAAATCCTTGGCAGTGATTGGTTTGGGAATGGACATGGGACACTAACCTTCCCAATAAGATGAGCAAAGGCCTGTAAGTAGACATTGTGAAGGGCAAGTATGTTTCATTCCTAAACAGGAGGCACATGAAGAGATGGTCCCTTTCTTTTTTCTGGAGGAAGGACTGGATATCTTTTTTTTTTTTTTTTTAGCTTTCTTCGTTCTTTATCCCTTTTTTCAAGCACTGTTATTTATTTGGTTTTTTTTACAGAGACAGAGAGAGAGTCAGAGAGAGGGATAGATAGGGACAGACAGACAGGAATGGAGAGATGAGAAGCATCAATCATCAGTTTTTTGTTGTGACATCTTAGTTGTTCATTGATTGCTTTCTCATATGTGCCTTGACCGCGGGCCTTCAGCAGACCAAGTAACCCCTTGCTTGAGCCAGCGACCTTGGGTCCAAGCTGGTGAGCTCTGCTCAAACCAGATGAGCCCACGCTCAAGCTGGTGACCTCGGGGTCTCGAACCTGTGTCCTCCGCATCCCAGTCCAGTGCTCTATCCACTGCGCCACTGCCTGGTCAGGCAGGACTGGATATCTTATTATTGCATATGATTCCTGGGACTCTCATCTTGTAGCCATAAATGGAGCCATCTCTTGGGTATAGGCAGCACACTAAGGATAGTGGAGAGAAATAAGAACATTATTTTTTTTTTCTCTTTTTTTTTTTTACAGGGACAGAGAGAGGGATAGATAGGGACAGATAGACAGGAACAAAGAGAGATGAGAAGCATCAATCAGTTTTTTGTTGTGACACCTTAGTTGTTCATTGATTGCTTTCTCATATGTGCCTTGACTGCAGGCCTTCAGCAGACCAAGTAACCCCTTGCTCGAGCCAGTGACCTTGGGTCCAAGCTGGTGAGCTTCTTTTTTATTTTGCTCAAGCCAGATGAGCCCACACTCAAGCTGGCCTCGGGGTCTCGAACCTGGGTCCTCCGCATCCCAGTCCGACGCTCTATCCGCTGCGCCACCACCTGGTCAGGCGCAAGAACATTATTGAGTCACTGCATCACATAACTGTAGATTGAACTATGGCTGAATTTCTTGCTTCGTGACACAAATTTCCTTATTGTTTTCAAAAAGACTACTACCATATGAAATATTCTGCTTATACCCATTGCACAGATGAGAAAATTGGCATGGAGATAGTAAGCAAATTTCCTGAGGTTTCACACTAGGTAAGTGGTGGAGCCAAGTGTTATGTTCAGTCACACCTAGCCAGCATGGGCCTGCTAGTCACCATTCTGAGCATAGGCTCTGAAACTGGGTCAAATCCCTGCCCCGCCACTTACCTCAGTTTCTCCATCTGCCATTGGACATACTGTCAGTGTGAACAGTATCCCTCATGGAGTCTTGATAAAAAATTAATGAATTAATACATATCACTTGCTAAGAACAGTATTCAGTATGTGTGAGGTGTTATGATGTTATAAGAATAATACACAAGCCTGACCAGGCGGTGGCGCAGTGGATAGAGCATCGGACTGGGATGCAGAGGACCCAGGTTTGAGACCCCAAGGTTGCCAGCTTGAGCGTGGGCTCATCTGGCTTGAGCAAAAAGCTCATCAGCTTGGACCCAAGGTCGCTGGCTTGAGCAAGGGGTTGCTTGGTCTGCTGAAGGCCCGCGGTCAAGGCACATATGAGAAAGCACAATGAACAACTAAGGTCTCACAATGAAAAACTGGTGATTGATGCTTCTAATAAAAAAATAAGAAAAAAAGAATAATACACAAGCCTAACCACGTGGTGGTGGTGCAGTGGATAGTGCATTGACCGGGGACGCTGAGGTCCCAGGTTCAAAACTCCGAGGTCACTGGCTTGAGCACAGGCACAACAGCTTGAGCACGAGGTTGCTGGCTTGAGTGTGGGATCATAAACATGACTCCATGGTCACTGACTTGAGCCTAAAGGTAGCTGGCTTGAGCCCAAGGTCGGCTTGAGCAAGGGGTCACTGGCTCAGCTGGAGGCACATGTTAAAAGCAATCAGTGAACAACTGAGGTTCTGCAACTACAAGGTGATGCTTCTCATCCCCCTTGTCTCTGCCTCTCTCGCTAAAAAAGAAAGAAAGAAATACAGTGGTGTCAAAAAAACTTGAGGAAACGTGGTAAGATTATTGATTCCTATATCCTTTGACTCAGGAATTCCACATCAGGAATTTATCTAATTAAAGAATTGGCTTTGTTCACAAATTTCTATATAAGATTTATTGTGATGTTTAAAATAGCAAAAAGCAAACATAAATGTACAACAATAAAGAGCAAGTTGAATTATCCATTGAACATGTGCAGAGAGGTATGTTTATTGACATAGAAAGATGCTTATAAATTGTTACTTGAGAAAGGCAACAAAGTCATATACACTATTATACTGGTTCTGTAAAAACACCTGTAGAAAAAGTCTGGAACAATCTCAAATAACATCTGTGGTTATTTCTGTGTGGAGAGTTTGTGGTTCAGTCTTAACTTCCTGTGTTAATGTATTTTTAATACATAAGAAGGTATTACTCATTTAAAAATTTAACTTGGGTATTATTTGCAACAGAGAAATAGTAATAATCACCCACCCTATCCATCCTGGCTCGTGTCCGCTATCTTCCTGCCCTGGTTCCCTCAGCGGCTGTCATTCCCTTGGAGGGTGGTATGGGGGAACCAGTGTAGGTTCCTCACCCTGTCTCACCCACTTCCACAAAAGCTCTTGCAGATAATGTCCATTCTGCTCAGTCCTTTGGTTTAACATACACTTACTGTGTGTGCCTGCTCTTTGCTACCCAGGCCCTGGTTAGGCATTGGCAATAAAATCCATGCAGCTTGGTTAAGACCACCAGCTTCGTTGCTCGAATGCTGGTGCTGCCACTTAATAGCTGTGTAGTTTGAGCAGGTTACTTAACTTCTTTATTTGAAAGTAAACATTTTCTGAGCTTCTCCTACCCATAGACACGGGAGGTATAGCACTGAACAAAAGAAGCACCTGTTCATGAAGCTCAAGTTCTAAGGGGAAGGGATCCACAATAAATACAGGCCAGGTTGTGGTACGTGCTATGGAAATAATGCAGGATGAGGAGAATAAAGAGAACTTTGTGTACAGTGAAGTCAAATTGATAGGTCAAAATCAGTCTTGATGAAAGTATGCACAGAAATCAGCAAATACTATCAGTTTTTTTCCCCCCAGAGGGCCATTTGTTAAATATTTACCAGCACAGCACTGGGAAGCAGGAGCAGCAAGTGCAAAGGCCCTGAGGTAAGAGTGTACCTGGTGTGTATGAGGAATATCAAGACAATCAGAGTGGTTAGACAGAATGAGAGGGCAGTGGATAGGAGAGGAGGTCAGAAGTAGCCAGGAGTAAGATTGATAGGATGTCGCAGGGCATGGTAAGTACACTGGACTTCATTCTAAGCAAAACGGCAGCCATTGGAAGGTTTTAATTAAGCAAAGGCGTGACACTGCCTGATTTAAGCTTTGAACAGAACCACATAGGGAGGAATCAGGAAGACTAGTTGAAGACTTCAGCCATAAAGTAGAGGTAGTAAGAGGAGCACCTTAAATTTATTCATCTTTTTTCAGATGTTGTGAAGATTAAGTAACATTTAAAAAGTGCTTAATGTTGATCTGGCACACGGGAGGCCATCGATAAATGATAGCTGCTGTTGTTATTGACAGAATGCTAATTCTGGAGAGAGGAGGGGTGCTCATATCTGGTTAGGAAGGCAAATAATTGTAGCTCCATGGTAAGTAGTGTGCTCCAGATACGTGGGAACAGAGAAGAGAGACATTTCGACCACCTTTGGGTAGGAAGGCCAGGAAGGGCATTTGAGCAATAGGGCTGCTTTAGCAAAGAGGGAGGGAAATAGGACCAGAAGGAATGGAGAAGGTGGGGCAGAGGACACACAATACGGTATACAGAGATGCGTTGTGGAATTGAGCACCTGAAACCTGGATAATTATGTTAACCGGCGTCACCCCAATAAATCCAATAAAAAATACAAAACAAAACAACAACAAAAAACGAATGTAGAACTGCTGAAAGTGTCCACACCTTCCCCAGTTCAGTGACAAGCAGATCTTAGCTTTACCCTTCAGCAGAATACATCAGTGATCAGATGGAACAATGATAATTTAATTACTCAGTGTGTTAATTAAATTGCTTAGTAGGCTGTGGATCGTTAGGTTCCAACTCAAATTCACCGGTAATTTTATGAATTCCATGGAGCCTTTGATTCTGATCAACAGTCTGATAAAAACTCCAGCTGGTAAGAACTTTAGAACTCACTGTGGGAAAAGGAGTTTTTAATCTGAGGCCCAACCATGGGCTTCAGGAGGGCTGTGAATCCCATGAGGATATTTGCAGAATTATGTGTGTGTAATGAATTTGGGGAGAAGTGGAGCAGAGGGGTTCCATTTTTATGAGATTCTGAGGCAGGTTTATGACCTGAGGATTAAAAACACTGCTACCCAGATTAACATTAGAAGGTAAAATCAGTCTAGAACAGGCATGTTTTTGTTTGCCATTTCATCCATCATTAGAAGATCTGGTAAATGATATTTTTAACCACATGAAATGAGTTCAGACACCACATTTAAATTGTGGTTCCGTTATAATAAGGCCTTTGTCATTTTAGTCAAATAGGAATCCAGAGATCATTCATTCCAACTAAGATTTCCAGTGGTAAATGAGCTATGATATAATACAAAAAGCTCTCAGACAAAATAATGCTCTATTGACCATGCCAGGGTCATCTGGTATTCTTCCTTTTGAATGTTTTCTGCCTCTGATTTTGTTCTTGCTTATTAATTATTGATTTCCTATGGTCCCCAGATTGTAAGCCGCTAAACCTTCAAAACAACTCTTCTGTAAGGGCTTCTTCAAGGTTTAAAGAGATTGCAGAATTTTTACTTTAGAAGGAGGAAAAATAGAGGTTAATTGCTCTGACCATCTTCAGGAATTCACCTTCTAGGCACACAAGGATGGTGATAATTCACCTCCCTACATACCTTTGTCCGGCAACAGGCAGTGCTATGAGTACTGCGTGAGTTGTAATAATTCCCATTTCGTGAGCAGACTAGGGTCCAAAAACCTTAAGTGTGTTATATAGATGAATCTATTGGATCCTTATAACACCCTAATGAGACAGGGAATTTATCCATTTTATAGAGTCCAAATCTAGGCTCTGAGATATCAGGTAGGTAACTTGCCCAAGATGACATAGCCAGTGAGTAGCAAAATCAGTAAACAGAAAATGGGAAACAAGATGTTCTAGGAAGGATAAGTGAGCTGCAGGAAGGAAAGCAACCCTTTTCCCTGCGCCATCGTCCTTTCTTGTTGCATGGCACTTTCCAGAGCTGCTGTATCGGGCACTGGGTCAGGACAGGGTGAGAAATAGAGTACGGGAATCATGACTATTGAGAAGGGTCCTAGGGAAATGAATTAATTCATCTACTTAATATATCTAACTATATATTGTTTAATTAGTGATGGTGGAAACAGTTAACTTTTATTATCTACCACAAAGCATGGTGCGAGGTGTTTTACTTATATTATTACATTGAATTTTCATCATAAGTCTCCTGAGGGAGGCATTACTGTCCCCATTTCACAGATAAGAAAGCTGAGGCTCAGAGAAGTTGCCTAAGTTTCCCAAAGTCACAGATAGTAAGATTGTATGATATGAACCCAGATCAGCCCCCAAAACCTATTTACTTTATACAGCTGTGGTGGGTAACAGTAGGTTTACAGTTGTGAGTGCAAAAAACAGAGTGTAGTCTTGTATTATTATTAATTATTATATTATTTACTTGTATCACAACTGTAAAACTACTTGTGCCCACACCTATATCATACTGTAAAATTTACTTTCAAAGCTATTGACTAAAATTTAAACTATCAGGGGTCAGAGATCTTGTCATGAAAATTTGTATACTAATACCTGTTACCCAGTAGGTATTTAAGAACTGTGAGTTGGTCACCTATCACAGTGGGTTGAAAAATAGAATATCAAAGGCACAAAGATGTATCTTATTTCCAAATATGAAAAAATAAACTTCTTTCACATTCCTTATAGGATATACTGTTTCTTGAAGGCAAAATTATAGAAAAATTTTTTCAATAACTCAACATATGGTTCAGAAGTTAAAACCTGTACATATTATATAAAGCTTCTAAAAAATGCACTTAGTGATTATAACTGAATGGTACTGACGTTTCAAGATGGATAGTCATGACTAGGTTAGTTTTGGTGGAGGAAAGCAGCTTGGCATTGTAGAAATACACAACATTATCAAAAACCAACAAGTGGGAGTCATTTTAAGGTACAGAAGGTACACGTGTAAATGCTTAGACATGTGGCCTGACCGTCTGCATGGTCCATGCCTGTATTTTTCTAGCTCCTGGTTGATGCCTCCTTCCTCAGCTCACCCAGCCTTCTTACACGTGTTGAGAAGTGCGGAGCAGTGCTGTCTGCCGAGAGTTCCGATTGTGGTGTTGCTCTAATATTCCAGCGTCACCGTTTTGGTTTTGAGGTATTCGTTTAGTGCTTCCTCACCTAGGGAAGAGAAAAACTTGATGGATGTTCATAGGTGGGTGTGATGTTACCAGACTTTTGGACACAGGTTTAGGTGTCTTGGTCACTAAGCAAATAGAATGTGGCCCAGACCAGTGCCTCTCAACCTTTAAATTTCATGGGAATCACCGGATAATCGTGTGAGACTCCAGGTTCTGATTCAGTTAAGTTCAGCATAGGCCCCATGATTAAGCATCTCTTGTCTACTGTGTCTCTTTTTTCAATTACAGTTTACATTCAATAATTTTTTTTTTGAAGATGTGAGGCCTTAGGGCTTCCTCAAATCCATCTTTTTTTTTTTTAAAACAAGTTTTCTTTTCTTTTTTTATTTTTTTTACAAAGACAGAGAGAGAGTTAGAGAGAGGGATAGACAGGGACAGACAGACAGGAACAGAGAGATGAGAAGCATCAATCATTTAGTTTTTCGTTGCGCAATGTGACACCTTAGTTGTTCATTGATTGCTTTCTCATATGTGCCTTGACCACGGGCCTTCAGCAGACCGAGTAACCCCTTGCTCAAGCTGGCGACCTCGGGGTCTCGAACCTGGGTCCTCTGCATCCCAGTCCGACGCTCTATCCACTGCGCCACCGCCTGGTCAGGCTATATTCAATAATTTTGTATTAGCGCAGGTCGACAGCATAGTGGTTAGACAATCATACACTTTAAAAAGTGCCCCCCCTATTATTTCCAGTACCCACCTGGCTTTATACATAGTTACTACAATATTATTGCTGATATTCCCTACACTGTACTTCACATCCCTGTGATTATTTTGTAACAACCAACTTGTACTTGTTAATCCGGTCACCTTTTCTACCTAGTCCCCTAACCCTTCTCCCCTCTGGCAACCACCAGTCTATTCTCTGTATCTATGAGTGTTTTTGTTTTGTTTGTTTATATTGTTCTTTAGATTCCACAGGTAAGTGAGATCATATCATCCTTTTCTGACTTATTTTGTTTAGCATATACTATATCTCTCTTTTTTTTTAAGTGAGAGGAGGGGAGATAGCGAGACAGATTTCCACATGCGCCTTGACCCAGGATCCACCCCAATTTGGGGCTGATGCTCGAATCAACTGAGCTAGTTTTAGCACCTGAGGCTAACATACTTGGACCAACAGAGCTATCCTCAGCAAAAGGGGTGAGCTTGAACCAATTGAGCCACTGGATGCAGGAGGAGGAGAAGGAGAGAAGGGGCAGAGGGAGGGGGAGAGAAGCAGATGGTCACTTCTTCTGTGTGCCCTAACTGGGAATTGAACCTGGGATATCCACATGCTGGGCTGACTCTCTGTCCTCTGAGCCAACCAGCCAGGACCTATACTATGTCTCTTGATCTCATAATTTTTTTCTTGTGCTTGCTTTAATCTTGTGTTGTTTTATAAATTTAGTGTAGCCTAGGTGTACTGTGTGCATAAAGCCTACACTGGTACACAGTAATGTCCTGGTCCTTCATGTTCACTCACCATTCACTGACTGGGTCACCCAGAGTAACTCCCAGTCCCATAAGCTCCATTCATGGTAAGTGCCCTATACAGGTGTACATACCATTTTTATCTTTTATAATTGTGTTTTTACTGTACCTTTTCTATGGTTACACAATATCTTTAGATACACAGCTATATCCATTGTGTCTTCACAATAATGACTACCTACAGTCTTCAGTACTAATCATATTTTAAAATAAGGAAAATGCAGTTTTCCTGCTTCCTGTAGTATTTTAGAAGTAGAGAAAGCCATATCCACACAAAAATAATAATAAATAGATCTTGCTTTGTGTGTGTGTGTGTGTGTGTGTGTGTGTGTGTGTGTGTGACAGAGAGAGAGACAGAGAGAGGGACAGACAGGCAGGAAGGGAGAGAGCTGAGAAGTATCAATTTTTCATTGTGGCTCATTTGTTCATTGATTGCTTTCTTATATGTGCCTTGACCTGGGGGCTGCAGCAGAGCAAGTGAGCCCTTGCTCAAGCCAGCGACCATGGGGTCATGTCTATGATCCACGCTCAAGCTGGTGAGCCCCCCTCAAGCCGAATGAGCCCTCTTTCAAGCGGGCAAGGTCAGGGTTTCGAACCTCTGTCCTCCGCGTCTCAGTCCGATGCTCTATCCACTGCGCCATTGCCTGCTCAGGATTGCTTTCTCTTTCTATTCTAAACTAGAATAATCATCAATTTCTATAGTAGTTAAAGGGCATAAATTCCACAAAGCTGACGAGTATGTGATTCTGAGGGTTGAGCTAAAACAAGGGTTGTGCCCTTAAATTAGGATCACCTGTTTTATAAGAAAACCAAGACCCGAACCTGGCCCATCAAAAGACAACTTGCTTCACTTCATAATACAGGGGGCCCTTGGGTTACAACACAGTTCTGTTCCTACGACAGTGATGTAACTGGAATTTTGGTGTAAGTCAAAGCAAACCCTAGCCTGACACAAACGGAACCCTTGAGCTTTTAACAGTCCAAAGTGGCCTAGGTAAACTGCATTACTGTGTATTCTTCCACCATGTGCAGCCAAACTAGTCCGCCCACAGTAGTCTGTAAGTATGATGCTAACGGCGTAAGCTGAAACATTCACATCTCAACTTTTTAAGTTTTTATGGGAGTGAGCGTGTTAAACTTGAAATGTTGTTATGTCGAGATTGTTGTAACCCGAGGACCCCCTGTAGTGAATTCTGAAAGAAAATCTCCCACTGTATGTTGGAGGCAGGATGAAAACTAGATAAAAGACCTGGAAAAAAAAAATGACTTCACCTTCCACTCAATGGAATTTAAAATGAGAGTTACTTTTATTGCTGCCAATACATAGCCCAAAGTCATCAGGAAAGAAAAAATGTAAAAATGCCCCAAGTTAACAAAATTTATATTAATTGACTATAATTTCAGGAAATCACATATATTTCAGTTTTTGAACATGCTGGACTGACCATGGGGAGTGAGAACATGGGCTCCATAGCCAGACTGCTTGGCTTGGAAATCTCTGCCAGTGGCTGGCTGTGTGACTTTGAGCAAGTTACCCCACCTCTCTGAGCCCCGATTTTCCTCATCCATTAAATAAAATAAATGGTACCTCTCTACCAGGGCTATTGTGAGATTGCTTGTGCTCATACAGGTGAAGTAATTAGAATAACACCTGGTTTAGTGTTCCCACTACTACTTGAAGTGGGATGGTGTCACGGCCCACAATGAATTGCATTTTGGGCTTTCTACAAACTTGAAATCTGTTCCCAGAGCCCCAAACCCCTGCAAGTTGCAGTGCTGACTGTGAAGGACTGCCAAGCAGCTCAGAGACAGGATTTATTCTTGGAGCTATCTGGGTATAGCACTGTACCCATTTTGCCTGTCTTGGGTCCACTTAGTCCAATAAGTGCTAAACCAAGTTCATGCTAAAAGTCAGGCCAAAAGAAAACCCAGACAAAAAACACTATTTTAGCTAAAAGATATTGTCAGAGGTTCTTTTCCCTTCCAACACTAATTTTCTTTTAAAAAGAAACACTTTCTCCACACAATTTGTGTACTTTTCTGTATGTTCAATAAAATGTTTTAACATTTAAAAGAAGTTAGTGTCCGCCTGACCAGGCAATGGCGCAGTGGATAGAGCATCTGACTGGGAAGCTGAGTACCCAGGTTCGAAACCCAGAGGTCACCAGCTTGAGCGCAGGCTCATCCAGCTGGAGCTCGAGCTCACCAGTTTGAGCGTGGGGTTGCTGGCTTGAGCAAGGGGTCACTCGCTCTGCTTGAGCCTCCCTCCCCCCCATCAAGGCACATATGAGAAAGCAATCAATGAACAACTAAGGTGCCACAATGAAGAATTGATGCTTCTCATCTCTCTCCCTTCCTGTCTGTGTGTCCCTATCTGTCCTTCTCTCTGACTCTCTGTCTCTTTCAAAAAAATAAAAATAAAAATAAAAGATGTGCCTGACCAGGCGGTGGCGCAGTGGATAGAGCGTCGGACTGGGATGCAGAAGACCCAGGTTCGAGACCCCAAGGTCGCCAGCTTGAGCGTGGGCTCATCTGGTTTGAGCAAAAAGCCCACCAGCTTGGACCCAAGGTCGCTGGCTCCAGCAAGGGGTTACTCGGTCTGCTGAAGGCCCACAGTCAAGGCACATATGAGAAAGCAATCAATGAACAACTAAGGTGTTGCAACATGCAATGAAAAACTAATGATTGATGCTTCTCATCTCTCTTCATTCCTGTCTGTCTGTCCCTGTCTATCCCTCTCTCTGACTCACTCTCTGTCTCTGTAAAAAAAAAAAATAATAAATAAATAATTTAAAATAAATAAATAAAAGATGTTAGTGTCCTTCTCAACACAGATCAAACTGATTGGAGGAAATGAATGCCTTTCAAAACAGTACATGACGATCGCATGAAACACAGAGCAGGCTTTTCTGTGATGTGGGAACAAAGGGAACATGCAGTGGAAAAGTGAAGCGTACCTAAGTCCTTTCCGAAGCCGGACTGTTTAACTCCACCGAAAGGGGCTGCCACGTCCGTCTTGTTGTATGTGTTAATGAACACGGTGCCCGCCTCCAGCTTTTCACTCACGTACATAGCTTTATTTATGTCTCTGGTGAAAACCCCCGAGGCCAAGCCATACTCTGTATTATTTGCTCGCTGCAACACTCCATCAATGTCCCTACAAGATGTTTTTAGAAGACATAAAACTTCATGAAATGTTAAGCACAACACTCCCACTATATGTTCTCATATTTTCCCCCTCTTTGCTAGAAACAGGATAACCTTACTGCCAACCTACTTACATTTTTATAAATTAAACTGTCCAGGCTTCTACCAAAAGATACTCCCAGTGAAACATTACAACTCCAGTATGATATTTTTCATCTATATCATACAACACCCTTTGGAAATGAACCTGAAGTCATCTTTTCCATCTTCTTTGCTGGTTCTGCTTTATGATTTCCTCAGCCCTCCCTTGAGTCCCACTTCTAGACATACTCTCAGAGCAACCCCCATTGCCCTCCATCTCTTCAGACTTTAGACACAGTTCACAACTCATTCGGCGCCTTGCCCTGCACCCCCAGCTCCCACCAGTGCCACTGGGGTGTCGATGGTAGTGACGCAGTAGGAGGGCTCTGCAGCCAGACTGCCTGGATGACCCTGGGCAAATGACTTCATCTTCCCACACTTGTTTATTCTTGTGAGAATGGAAATAATAATAGTAATGATAGCACCTGCTTTGTTGTGAGGATTAAATGAGCTATTAGTGTCTGGACCACAGTAAATGCTCAGTAAAAGTCAGCTATAATCAGAAAGCACATATTCCTCCAACTCAGGATTTTGAATAAACTCTTTGTAAACTTTTTTTTTTTTTTTTTTTACAGAGACAGAGAGAGAGAGTCAGAGAGAGGGGTAGATAGGGACAGACGGACAGGAACAAAGAGAGATGAGAAGCATCAATCATCAGTTTTTCATTGCGACACCTTAGTTGTTCATTGATTGCTTTCTCATATATGCCTTGACCGCAGGCCTTCAGCAGACCAAGTAACCCCTTGCTCGAGCCAGTGACCTTGGGTCCAAGCTGGTGAGCTTTAGCTCAAGCTGGCGACCTCGAGGTCTTGGACTTGGGTCTTCCGCATCCCAGTCCGACGCTCTATCCACTGCGCCACTGCCCGGTCAGGCTCTTTGTGAACCTTTGGTTCACCTCCTAACCAGATTGGAAACTCCCAGAGGATCTTGCTCCTCTTTACACCATGGTGTTGTAGTAGCAAATGAGTGGGAATTTAGTTAATTTGCTAATTCAACACAAGGAGGATAAGACAATCCCTTAAATGGGTCTGGTGACTTCACTGCCTTTTGATTCAGTATGTGTCCAGTTCTAACCTGCCTGTCATAGTGTGAGTATCTCACCTTTCTGAGTGTCATCCTCATGCTTAGAAATGCACACATTTTCTACGATACGGTCAGTAGATGCAAGCCAACAAAGAAACAGACTCTTTTCTAAAACTGTAGGAAAAAATAAGTTGTACTGAATTTTTAAAGAAAAAGCACAGGCTTTAATAAGGAGGCTTCCAAAGATATTTTCAAAGGTAATCTTGGCTACACACAATTTTAAATTTGCACAAGATATTTGGAACCTAACTTGGAGTGAACTGAAAAGCTGCTAAAATGCTCACACTTCACTGCATTGCTCCTAGTAGAGATCCAGATATTCATAGACTGGACTAAGGCTTTATGCCATTGCTTATGAGGACTATTGAGATGACATAGTTTCATAATATATCTTGTCTACTTCTTTAATAATAACAAGCATAACAATGGCAACACACCAATAGCAAACCCTTGATTTATTTAATCCTTAGAATGACCCACAAGGGTAGATACTATTAATAACTCAATTTTCCAAATAAAGGAACCAAGGCACAGAATGTTTAGGTAACTGGCCCAGGCCCATAGAGGCAGCCAGGTCTGGGGTCAGAGTACAGATTACCCCCTGTACAATACTGCCTCTGGCCTTCTGAGATTAATTGCCCATATACTTGTCTGTCTCCCACAGTAGATGATAAACTCCTGAGGACAGGAACTGTGACTTATATAGGTTTATACCCCCCAAACATGGCTTCTAATATCTGCACGCTTAACACAGAGACTGTCTTATGGGGGAATTTATAATAAGGGAACAGGGTAACAGGGTAACAGGGCATTCTTGAATCAGTTTGTCAAAGTTTACTCACTATAGCTTAATGTCCCCAAAGTCTCTTAAAATGTGTCTATTAAAGACCAAGAGGTTCTTCTGAACTCTATATTCTGTTTTTCTCCCCCACTTTATCATTGGTTGAAGAAAACTAAAGCTAGAATTCAAAAGGATCTTGCGTAGTGTACCATCAGGCTATTGTATTACCGTAGATTCCCATGTATAAAATGCACTTTACTTTTGGGGCCAAAATTTGAAAAAAAATATGTTACATAAAGTTGTTGAACTCAAGTTTTTTTTGTTGTTTTTTTTAATTTTTTTTTAAAGATTTTATTTATTCATTTTAGAGCGGGGGAAGAGAGAGAGAGAAAAGGAGAGGGCAGGAAGCATCAACTTCCCTATGTGCCTTGACCAGGCAAGCCCAGGGTTTTGAACCAGCAACCTTAGTGTTCTGGGTTGACATTTTATTCACTGTGCCACCACAGGTCAGGCCCAAACTCAAGTTTTATTCATCATAAAATTCATACAACTCATCACTGTCAAAACTCCCATCCATTAGCTTGTCCTCATCTGTGTCTGATGAAAAATCATTGTCTTCATATATTGACTTGTCCTCAGTTCCATCTATGGCATTTGAAATGCCACAACCACTGTATAAGACACACCCAGTTTTCAGACCCCAAATTTTTCCAAAAAAAATGTGTCTTATACATGGGGAAATACAGTAAATATTCTTATGAGTTCAGTTACCATGTGGCCTTCTTCAATACACTGAATACTCTGGAAAGTTTCATATGCTATATAACAAACCAGGATATCATTTAAAGCTGATTATATGGTGATGGCAGGTATTTCTATAAAAAGTTGAGTAGGCCCTAACCAGTTGGCTCAGTGGTAGAGTGTCAGCCTGGTGTGTGGATGACCTGGGTTCAATTCCTGGTCAGGGCACACAGGAGAAGTGACCATTTGCTTCTCCACCCCTCCCCTTCTTGCTTCTCTCTCTCTCTTTCTCTCTCCCCCCCCCCCCCCACAGCCATAGCTGGATTGGAGCAAGTTGACCCTGGGTGCTGAGGGTGGCTCCATGGCCTCTGCCTCAGGCGCTAAAAAAATGGCTGCAGTGGCAATGGAGCAAGGGCCCCAGATGGGCAGAGCATCGCCCCCTAGTGGGCTTGCTGGGTGGATCCTGGTCAGGGTGCATAAGGGAGTCTGTCTCTGCCTCTCCTCTTCCCACTAAGTTAAGAAGAAAAAAGTTGTATATTAGGCTTCTGGGGGCATAATCATTTAGGAAGGCAGCACTTTTTTGGGAGAAAATCAGATTTCACAGATGCGGCCTTCTGTAAGAATGTAAATATAAAAACTAGTTCTGCTATTCTTGGTTATTTACCTGGGTCCAGAGACATTTCAAATGTCAACTATACAAGAACTAAACTTCACTCAGCTAAAATCTCATGTCAGTCATTAATTTAAGCTAAGAAACAAAGTATATTTCAATCTACATCAGTTGGCACTCTCTTTTAATTAGTTAAGTCAATTATTCTTAAATTGAATTTTTAATAAATTTGTATTGGTTGATTTTAGAGAAAGAGAGGAAAGAAAAGAGAGAATAAAAAGCATCGATTTGTTGTTCCACTTATTTATGCATTCCTTGGTTAATTCATGTTTGTGCTGTGACTAGGAATCAAACCCACAACCTTGGCATATCAGGACAATGCTCTAACCATGTTCATTCATTTTATGCTCTATGTATAGCTCAATGGAAGAAGAAAAAAGAACTTATTTAATCAAAACTTGTTAACATGTGCCTGAAGAACATACCCATTTTGGAATTTAGAAATGACCATAACAGGCCCAAAAGATTCCTCTTTGGCAAGATACATGTGGTCTTCCACATCTGTGAAGACTGTTGGTTCCATAAAAAAGCCTATTTGAAAAACAGAGGAAAAGAACATCAATTATAGGGTAGTTTCCAATGAACAGTTCTCATTTAATTACATTAAACATTTTTTTCTTCCCTCTGAGTGAGTAAAACCAAGAAACTTTCATTTTCCTATTTGGCATTAGAATTTCTAGGTTTGTAGTTTTTTAAAATGTCTTTATTATAAAAATTTCAAACGTATGTAAAAGTAGAGAAAATAGCATCATGAATAGTTAAATATTTATTCATATTTTGCTATATTTCATTCATTATTTTCCTTGCTGAAATATTTAAAAGAAAATTACAGAGATTACAACTTTGACCTCCAACTATTTCAGTATAAATCTGTAAAAAATAAGGACATTTTCTTACATATCACAATACATTATCATACCTAACAAATTCATGCTAATTCCTTATTCATAACTAGCCGTACCTGGCCACGCGTTGCTGTGGCTCAGTCAGGTTAAATGGAAAAGAAAGAAAAGAGAAAGTGCACGTTTCTAATATGTTTAATTTCACAATGCTTGTGGGTATACAATATTTTTCATTGTTCACTGTCTGTGCAGATATAGAGATTGTCTGGTTTGCCGACTCTAGGACACACAACATATAATTGTCCATGTGAGAAGCAATCTGTGTTTAGATCTAAACCGCACAATTCTAAAGATCGGCCCTGAGCTTTGTTGATGGTGATTGCAAACACCAATCGAATTGGGAACTGCAATCTCTTAAATTGAAATGGCGTATCCGTTGGAATCATAGGAATGAGGACATCTTCACCTTTGAAAGGTCCTGTCAAGATTGTTGCTTCTACAACGTTGCTCATTAATTTTTTTATTGCAAGCCATGTGCCATTGCAAAGCTTTGACTGGTTGATATTTCACAACATGATAATTGGCATGCCAATTTTCAATTGCAGTACGTGCGGTGGCATCCCTGGCAGATCAAGTGAATTCAAGAATTCTGTTGGATAATTAACCGCTTCATCTGCTTCCACAACAGTGTCGACGGACTTGTATGTGACTGCCTCACTTTGAATGTTGGACTGAATAATATTGTTAAGTTCGTAGACGTCTTTGTTCTTGGCCACAAGAATAGCTCGTTCACTCAGCCAATCGTGATTCTTATAATTGGGAAATACTTTTTCAACCAATTTTTCTTTTGATGTCACTAAATTGCAGAAGTTATGAGGTCTGAGGTCAGATCAACTGGCACCTTTCCGTTCCCAATTTCCAGCAATTGATGTGAGAATATCTCAGCTGATTGATCGTTTTGCAGCTGGACATGCATATTTGTAGTTAATTTTAACGTCTTTTCGTGTTGCCACAAAATAGAGTATTTCAGGTAAGCATTTATTTCATCCGCTGGTGTCGATTGAGGAATTACAGGTAATGTTTGCCTGAAATCTCCTGCAAGCATTATTAATGTGTTCCCAAATGGTCTGATGTTTCCACGCAAATCTTGCAATGATTGATCAAGAGCCTCTAGAGATTTTTTGTGTGCCATTGTGCAAATCATCCCAAACAAGAAGTTTGCATTTCTGCAATACTTTTCCCATGCTGGATGCTTTGGAAATGTTGCACGTGGGAAGTTTTAATGAATTGCAAGTTCAATGGCAATTTCAAAGTGGAATGAGCAGTTCTTCCACCTGGTAGCAATGTCGCAGCTATTCCGGATGACGCAAGAGCTAAGGCTATGTCATTTTGGGATCGAATTGCTGCCAGAATCAATCTAATTAGGAACATTTAACCAGTTCCTCTTGGTGCATCTAAGAAGAAGATTTCTCCAACCCCGTTATTGACAGTTTGCATTATTTGATCGTAAATGCCTTTTTGCTCAAGCGTTAGCTTAGGAATATTTCATTGCACATACAACAAAAGATCACCCGTGTTGTAATTTTGTTCACGACGCAATGCTACATCGAACAAAGCAGTAGCAGATTGATTCAGTGATGGCATTCCCAATTGATTGAGAACTTTGTCCACGATTTCTAAGCACAAATCTTCAATCATTATCAATGCTTCATTGTAGATTTCTGCTGTGAAATCCATGTTCATATTTGAATTTTCCTTGCATATTCGATGGAAAATATCTTCAGCCATATGCGATTTATATTTCTCCCATAACATTGAAATGAAATCATAAAATATTTAGTATAGCGTGTGTTGCTTTTACGTCCAACAGATGGCGCTGTTTTTCAAAAAAAGCATGTTTTTATCTGTCACAGGTGTGACATCTATATAATAATAGGTATATAAAAACATAAAAAACATGTATTCTAATGCAACGTTGTGTCAAAATTTCAAAGCAATCAGTGAAGAACTTTTGGAGATTTAAGATTTTGAACAAACGAACATTTACATTTTTATTTATACAGATTATACTTCAATTTCTGATTGTCTAGAAAGATCTCATTACAGATGATCTGTGTGATTCAGGAGTTAAATTCTACATATTACATTTGGTTGTTAGATCTCTTAAGTGTCCTTTAATCTAGAACATTCCCTCCTTATCCCTGCCTCTTATTGTTCATGCCATTGATGTGTTAAACAGACTGAGTCACTCATTCTATCCTGTGGAATATCTTGCACGTTCGATTTGTCATTGCTTCCTTGGGTTGATATTTATTTTTTTGTCCCCTGTATTTCATAAATAGAAAATTTGACCTAAAGATGTGATTAGGTTCACATTAAAAGTTTTGGCAAAAACACTTTACAGGTGATGCTGTGTGTTACCCATTGCATCCCATAGGAGACACATCATATCCAGTTGTCCTGCTCTCACTGATGCTAAGGCTCCAGTGGTTCCAAGTGGTGACAGACAGACCTCGCCATTATAAAATTGTGTTTTTCTCCCTCTGATTGCAAGCCATCTTACACGTGATACTTTGGTATCTTACAAATACCCAGGTCCTCATCAACCTTTTATCTAATAAATTTAGCTTCCCTAATGATGATGGTCTGAATCAATTATTCCATTTAATTAGGGAGTGCAAGTTGGTCATTCTTCTATTCTATCACTTTTTTCTACAATAATTAGGAAGGATTCTTCTGAAAAAAAAAAAGTATCCTTTGTTAGCTGCTCAGTGATTCAGAAATTTAGTTCATATAGGAAATACAAGATAAATATTGATTTTTTCCCCCTTCTAATTACTAGTTTCAGAGTCAGGTATTGGTCCACAATCTACCTACAGGAGTAAAAAATGAGTTTTTTGCAGTTGTTTTTCTTTTTCTCCTTGTGGGTACCATGACAGCAAGCCACTCACATATTTTAGTAAGAGGTACTGCTCTAGACAAGAGGCATGAATCCTTCCTGGGCTATGCTGGTTAAGATTAAATCTCACAGCACCAGGAAGAAAGATCCACAGCTCCTGAGTAACACAGTTATCCACTATCCTTGTTTCCCCTCCAGCAACGGCCCTGTCCTATGTCCTTTATTACTGAACTAGAAAGCCCGGCGGTCATACGAAATGACCGCTGTTCTAGATATTATAAATTGTAATTAAAATGATTTGTGCAAAGGTGTCTGCTAATTCAAACTGAATTACCCAGGGCAGGCGGCGAGGATGCCCCTTTGCTTAGTGCCCCACGGGGTTTCCCCCTTCTACTTGCTTAATTGCTTAAAGTAGAGTGCAATGAAGAAAACCACTGGCGGTACATTTCTTAAGAGCCACCGCTAGCTCAATAAATAAAGGTGATTTAAATATGTTTTAATCCTTTTTGCATTTCGGTCAGCATTACTCTGTTGTTTTTTTTGCATTTCTCTCTTGCCTTTGTTCAAGGGACTCATTTTGTCGAGACAGGCTTTTTTGTCTTGCACCTGAGGCAAGCCTTGTTTCTCTATGCTCATCAGTCTCATTTTGCCAAGAAAGATGCATTTCTCTGCGACTGAAGCAAGCCTTGTCTTTCTCTGATCAGAGGTTTCTTTTTGTCGAGAAAGCCGTTTTTGTGCAGCTTTAGCTCCTTTTCTCTCCTCTTCAGTGCTGTATTTTCTAGGAGGCATTCTTAAAAGAAATTACGTTAAGACGTAGTTTTTATGTAAAACAGACAATTGCCAATGCAAACAAATGTTCACCTTCCCCCTGACATGCCCAATTTGCGTTCAACCTTGAATTGTTTCAAAAGCAGATGATTGCCAATGCAAACAAATGTTCACCTTCCCCCTGACCCACTCAATTTGCGTTCAGCCATGGCAACTTCACCCCATTGGCTAGTACAGTTACGCAAGCAACCAATAAGCTATCGGCGACAAACAGACACTTAAGCCGCATATAATAAAGATTTTCACAGCCTAGTAAAGCAGGGTGTGCACGTTTCATCCCATTTTACATTGGGGGCTCGGGAAAATTGTGATCTTCACGGTGCCAGCAGCTTAGAAGGGCCAAGCAGGATCTAGAAATTAATTCCCCTGACTTCTGAGGCAAACTGGTGTTGTTGTAAAAACCGTAATCATCTAGTCCCACTGAAGAAGCCAGGTGCCCCTTATACCTCAGGAGGGTCTTCTTACCTGGCCTTGCAACTTGTCTTCCCCCATACACCAGCGTGGCCCCTTCTTTCACTCCAGTTTCACAGTATTGCAAAAGCTTTTCCAGATGGGCCTTATGATTTTGGGGCCCATGATCAGTAGATCTGTCCAGCGGATCACCTATTTTCATCTTTTTAATTTCTTCCACCTGTATGTCACCCGGTTCACAAAATACAACTGACTGTTAATAACATTAATAGATACCCTTGACTGAGCTTCTAGCATGCAGTCAGTGTCATATTAAACTCTTAAAAGATGTGTCGTCATTTAGTCTTCAAAATAGCACTAGAGTTGGGTTTGTGTTATTTCCATGTTACAGATGAAGAAATGGAAGCTTAGAGAGGTTGAGGGACTTGCCCAAGGACACACAACCACTAAATGTTGTGCTTTTCCTGACTGGAAAGCCTAAGCTCTTAACCACTGACTTCTAAAGGAGCATAGGTACATAAAAATGATCCTGAATTAATCCATTAAAATAGTAAATCTGATGTTCTGGAATTTCTGTTAACACAGCGTACTAACACTCTTTGTGAAAAAAAACCCAAAAAACAAACCACACCCAAAATGGCCACATCGTTATCTTTTTCTCTCTCCAAATGTGTCTGACTGCCCTTGTGAAATTCTCATGGCATGGCCATGCCAGAGGAATTGCTAGAATGTTCTTTACTGAACAATGTTTATCACTGATGTGTCTTTGTAATCACTTCTTGTGCACCTCAGTTATCTTAATCTATTTGTGCATTCTTTTAATGTTAAGTCCAATTCTAGTAAGAAGAAAGAATGGGAGGAATCGTGACCCCACAGGCCCATGAATTTGAATTGAGGCCTGACAATAATCCCTTAGTAAGTGTGAAAAAAAAAACACCTGTTGAACAAATAAGTGAATAAATGAATGAATATAAATTGCATGTGTAAAAATGTGTGTGCTGATGGACTGATAGAGGAAATCCTTGACATTTCTAGTCTCAGTATTTAAAATTTCAACAAGTTATAGTTGTAAAAACCCAATGACATGAGGTACTGTAACTATTTTATTGAGGTACAAAATTGAATTACTGGGATATTTAGGTGGCAGCCGCTGCCCACCGTCTGCCTCTCTGTCTGACTTCCTTGTTTTCTACTCGCAGAAAGGAAGACTGTTTGCCTCTTGGGGATGGGGTGGGGGAATTGGCTCTGAAGAAAAAAAAAGCTGGGTGATTGTTTTTCAAATATAAACAAATGCATGATTACTACTACC
Source organism: Saccopteryx leptura (assembly GCF_036850995.1). Taxonomy (NCBI): domain Eukaryota; kingdom Metazoa; phylum Chordata; class Mammalia; order Chiroptera; family Emballonuridae; genus Saccopteryx; species Saccopteryx leptura. The sequence goes on along the minus strand of NC_089503.1, from coordinate 293,258,876 downwards.
ATCGTAATGATATGATGTAGTATAATTTAGTGTTTAGTCTTCAGTCACAGAATTCATCTTAGTCGTTCTATAAATGGCTTTTAGTCCCGTATTTATAGAATCCTGACCAATCTATAGTGGGCATCTGTCTATCTATCTATCTATCTATCTATCAATCAATTATCTCTCTTAGTGGAGAAAATGATATCTGCCTTGTTAACTGTGACTTGAGGATTTGTAAGGATCTAGCAGTATATCCCTCAGAGTCAATTTAGGGCTTTATAAAAACATCAAGTGTCAAGGATTTAATGTACTATAGATGCAGAGCAAGGCATATGTAATAACAGCTTGTAACAGTATGTTTTTTTATACAGACCTATAACTTTTTACTATGAAAAATTATAAACACATATAAAAGTAGACAAATAATATAATAAAATTCCATGTACCCATCACCCAACTTCAACAATTACCAGTTCATAGCCAATTTATTCCACCACTCACTTCCTCCCCTCCTGGGGAGTAGGAGGGAAGTGAAGTCTAGACATTATATAATTGAACCTATAAATATGTCCAAAAGTAGCTCTAAAAGATAAGGACTGTGTTGTGTGGTTTTTCTTTCAATATACAACCACAGTACGATTATCACACCTAAAAATTCACTAAATCTCTGAAGTACTTTTCAAGTTTCAGCAATTTCTGTTCGACTCATGGAGCCAAGGTAAAAAGGCACCTTACCACTCTCGTCACAAAGTCATCGTGGATGGATTCTTCCACAAACAGCCGTCCCGCTGCAATACAGTTCTCTCCTTTGTTGAAAAATACTGCTCCCATGCCCTTGGGCAGCAGAGGAGAAAAGATTGTTAACATTACTTGGGAAGTCGGGACTGTCATAAAATTGCATGTACTGAGAATTAGATGCTATTCAAGGCAGCAGACAGCACAGAGAGGTCACAGAAAAGCACAATCCCTTGGCCTAGTTAGTGATGAGAGCTGCTGGAGACGCCCTGTTTTGAATCTACATGCTTCTAGGGGTTTTGTTTCTTCCTTTTGGTCTATGAGCACTTTAAAAAAGTGTGTAAAAATAAGGACACGCCACTAAGCACAAATTTTATGTTGCAAGAAAAACTAGATTGCTCTGTAAACTTAAAATGTAATATTTGTATAGCAAATTTTGCTTCTGAGAGCTCTACATTAGTTTGTATAAACCATGAATGTTTATAAGACTCCCCCACCTCCAAGCTTTAAAATCATCTTAATGAGCCCTGGTTGGATAGCTCAGTTGGTTAGAGCATCATCTAGAAGTGCAGAGGTTGCCAGTTCGATTCCCAGTTAGGGCGCATAGAAGAATGGATGTTCCTGTCTTTTTCATGCCCCCTCCTCTCTCTAAAATCAATAAGATAAACATTTAAAACATCTTAATGAGACAAATTATAAATATATTATTTTTTAAAATTAAGTGCTCTGAGTATTCCCAAATCTAAGCATAAGGGCGATAATTTCTACATATGACTGGACAAGACCAAATCTCACTGTAAGGTTTCTAGTGAGCAAGGAGGTGAAATGTGTTTTAGAAGCAGGCACCTATTTAGTTAGACTTGACCCACTCTTACCATTCTCACGGCTTTGTCAAGTTCACAGTCACTGAATATTATCAGTGGGGATTTGCCACCAAGTTCAAGGGAAACTTTCTTCAAGTTGCTCATAGCGCAGCTAGAGAAAAATAAATGGGAAACGAGTATTTAGTCTCTCCCTCCCCACCATAAACTACCACTTGGCATGGAAAACATAACTGAGCCTCAGAAATATTCAGAACCTTACACAAAGACAAAACATGAATGGTGGAATGAATGGGGACAACTGTTAAAGCTAGGTGGCAGGCACGTGGGAGTGCATGAAGCTATTCTGTGTGCTTTGCATATATTAGAAAGTTTCCATCATAAAAAGTTTTGTATTAAATTCTGTGGTACATGATTAGAGAGCTTTATAGGTAAATTTAGATTCTTTAGGTATCAAGAATTTCAGTTACATAAAGGGGCTGGCAAGGAACCTAGCCTCAAACTAGATTACCGGGGGGAAATATAGATTTTTAGAAGTATATTATTTCCCCTTTCTTGCAAAAGTATTATTTAGAACATTTTTAAAATTAAAATAAAATGCAGAAAAAGAATTCACAATTCCGTGGATCAATGACCGTTGTTTTTTACCATTTTGATATAGTTATTTCTGGTCTGTGTCCAACTATAGCATTTGACTTGTTTAATATAGTTGGGAATCACCCAATATATACAATTTTATACCTTATTTTCCTTTCCATTTACCATTTTAACAACATTTTTCAATGTTATTAAAATGCTCTGTGGACATGACTGAACAGTATTCTATTATGTTGACATACTTTAACCACTGCCTTATTTTGGACATTTAGATTATTTGCAATTTAAAAAGAACTAATGTTATTGCTTTTTTAGAAATTCAGTTTTCATTAATAATCTAGATTTGCCGTTTATATGTCTTTTTGGCTTCTTGCTATGCTCCAAAAACAATTTGGGCCAAAGATCCAGTACAAAAAATGTTTAGTGCTGATTGTTAAAGCTACCAGTTGAGTGTAGAATTTCATTATGGCTTTAGTTTTATTGACTGTGGGATTTACACTTTGGAAAGTATTTTATTATATTCAAACATTTCAATAGCCTACAGTGATAAGAAGATTTCTTTTCTAAAACGATGTGATATTTCTCCAAAAGCACCCTATTCAAAGAAGCAAGAGCTAAACCAAAAACCTGGTTTAACAGGATCTACAGCAAATTGACTTATTCAAACCAATACCTCTTCATGATCTGTTTGCCAATAGGAGTGGAACCAGTGAAACCAAGTTTGCGGATGTCAGGATGTTCAGAAAGGTGCTGTCCTGCTACCCCACCTATAGTATTAGGGAATCAAACATGATTTAAAACACTAGTCAAGTTCTGATGGCTGGGGTGGCTTTGAATTCATTGACGGAGATTTCTCAGCTTTCATTGACATCTTAGTTTTACATTTTCTACATTAATTATAAACTGATAAAAATCTAAATGCTGTCCTCCATGTGACTGTCATCCTCCCACAAAAGATGGGTAAGTCTAGGTTTTTTATCTTCCAAAATAGTTGGGTTTTTTTGTTTGTTTGTTTGTTTTTTTCTGTATTTTTCTGAAGCCGGAAACGGGGAGAGACAGTCAGACAGACTCCTGCATACGCCCAACCGGGATCCACCCGGCACGCCCACCAGGGGGCGATGCTCTGCCCCTCCAGGGCGTCGCTCTGTTGCGACCAGAGCCACTCTAGTGCCTGGGGCAGAGGCCGAGGAGCCATCCCCAGCGCCCAGGCCATCTTTGCTCCAATGGAGCCTCGGCTGCGGGAGGGGAAGAGAGAGACAGAGAGGAAGGAGAGGGGGAGGGGTGGAGAAGCAGATGGGCGCTTCTCTTGTGTGCCCTGGCCGGGAATCAAACCCGGGACTTCTGCACGCCAGGCCGACGCTCTACCACTGAGCCAACCGGCTAGAGCCTCTTCCAAAATAGTTTTTAAAAATCAAAATGGGCACCCTTAGGGTAGTTTTACAATACTGTATAATTTGCCTGACCTGTGGTGACACAATGGATAAAGTGTTAACTTGGAAAGCTGAGGTTGCTGGTTTGAAACCCTAGGCTTGCCCAGCCAAGGTACAAAGGAGAAGCAACTACTATGAGTTGATGCTTCCCACTCCTCCCCTCACCTCTCTCTAAATTCAATAATAAAAAATAAATAAATAAAAAACAATGGTGTACAAGTTCTGCCCCTCCTGCTCTACTCACGCACCATTATATTTCCACTTTATGGTAAGTATAATTATCCTGAACTTAAATGGTAAACTGTATTTAGTTTTAATATAGTTATAATTCAGGACAGACTCTAGTAGGAAAACAACCACTCAACTACCCCTGTACCATTCATTAACTGTAGTGAAATGGGTCCTTTGGTGGCTTACCTGAGCCTGGAATGATGTTAATTACCCCCTTTGGAAAGCCTGCTTTCGCAGAGAGCTCTGCAAACTTCAAAGCAGTCAAGGGCGTGACCTGAATGGAAGCAGATAGCAATGACCTTCCTCAGACTTCATCCTGTCCTTTAGATCAGCAGCCAGCATTCCCCTCTATGGCCTCACTAGGGTTTGTATTCTTTTTCCTTTTGACATAATTTCAGACTTACAGCAGAGTTGCAGAAATAATATAAAGAATGTATGTCTCTGATTGTAAGCAAACAGGAAAGGACAAAAGGACGCACGTGGCCACGCGTCTTACCAGCGCCGGCTTGAGCACTAAGGTATTGCCGGCTGCCAGGCAGGCGGCACTCTTCCACGCCAGCATCATCAGTGGGTAATTCCAGGGGATGATAATGGCACAGACGCTGCAGAGGGAGAACGACAACATCCTTAGTTGTCCCAAACTAACACAAGTCATTCAGAGGGGCTTTCCTTGTCTTACCCGAGTGGCTCCTTCTTGGTGAAGGTCAGGTTGCGGTTTGGTCGGGCCTGGTTGATGGGAATTGTAGAACCCTAAAAAAACCAAAAAGGTTTATACTTATTTTTTTAAAGGTTTTATTTATTCATTTTAGAGAAGGGGGGAGCAGGAAGCATCAACCCCCATATGTGCCTTGACTGGGCAAGCCCAGGGTTTCAAACCGGCGACCTCAGCGTTCCAGGTCAACGCTTTATCCACTGCACCACCACAAGTCAGGCGGTTTATATTTATTTTATTCATTGGAATAGGTAAATTTAATCTGTTTCAAAACAGGTAGAGATTTGAGGATATTATTCCTTTGAGTAGTGAGTTTTTTTCATGCTTGCTGACCCCTAGGAGTTTTTTTTCAAAAAATAAAATTCGTTCCAGTTACAGTTTTATTAACTTAAAATCATGTTTGTTTGATAACCAATTTATGGAAAAAAGAATATACATTTGCCTTTTTTAATGTTGCCTTACACATTTTTAAAATAAATCAATCATACTCTGGATCATCAGGAGGCACGAGGACGTACATGAACGTTTGTACTACTCAAAGGGTTATAAGTGGTTTACAAAAATTGTTTCTCTGGCCTGACCAGGCGATGGCACAGTGGATAGAGCGTCAGACTGGGATGCTGAGAACGCTGGTTCAAGACTCTGAGGTCGCCAGCTTGAGCGTGGGTTCATCTGGTTTGAGCAAAAGCTCACCAGCTTGGATCCAAGGTTGCTGGTCCGAGCAAGGGGTTACTCGGTCTGCTACAGCCCCCCCATTAAGGCACATATGAGAAAGCAATCAATGAACAACTAAGGTGTCGCAATGTACAACAAAAAACTAATGATTGATGCTTCTCATCTCTCCCTTCCTGTCTTGTCTGTCTTTCCCTCTCTCTGACTCTTTCTCTGTCTCTGTAAAAAAAAAAAAAAAAAAAAAAAATTGTTTCTCTGTAATCTCAAAGAATACATTTTTTTTTGCCTGCGTCTCTTGTTTTTCTAGCTAATATAAAAAGGCAGTGTTCAATTTATAAGAAATATAGCCACACCAAGAAAAGAGCTGCAATTTCTTTCTTGAAAGATCTAAGACATGGGAGAATAAACGTAACTCTAATTTATTCACCTCCATTCCAATGTCTTGGCATCGTAGGGAATGTTAATTGTCTGCCTGATATTCTTTCTCCCCTCTGTCTTAGTGATAGAAACTCTTATATTGATGATGGGGGTGGCAATATGCCCGGATAAAAAACTGTTTCCAAGTTTTCATAGCAGGTGGGATGGTCAGTGGAAGAGGTAAACACAAGGCATTGAGAGGGGAATGCTCTTCAAAGTATGCTGACTCAGCTCAAACAAATGCTCTTTTACCCTTTCCCCCACTCCCACTTCTTCCTTCTTCCTGCTCAGAATGTTGCTGAAATGGCTGGCACTGCAGTGGTAATCATGAGACCATGAGACAACCTTAAGAGTAAAGATCATATGATACAAAGGATGGCCTGGCAGAGAGAGAGAGGGACCCTTCATCTCCCGTACTGGACCTGATTGCCTGCCTTTGAACTCCTTGAAAGTGAGATAAAAACAAACTTCTTAGTTGGGTTCTCTATTATACACAGCCAAGTTTAGTAACAACTGATTCATGATAGTGATCCTTAATGAAGTTATATATTTGTTTTGCCACATAAAATATTGCTATAAGTAAGTGTACAATCTCTTATCTGAAACCCTCGGGGCCAGGCATGTTTGGGATTAGAAATATAATATAATGCATGTATTTTATATTATGTTATATTATCTATAACTCCCAGTAGGTTCTGGGGCAGCCTCCCAAAGGATTGGAGGGGGGAGTGGGAATGGTTTTTAAAGTCCAGGCCCTGGCCGGTTGGCTCAGTGGTACAGCGTTGGCCTGGCAAGCAGGAGTCCCGGGTTCGATTCCCGGCCAGGGCACACAGGAGAGGCTTCTCCAACCCTCCCCCTCTCCTCCCTCTCTGTCTCTCTCTTCCCCTCCCGCAGCCAAGGCTCCATTGGAGCAAAGTTGGCCCGGGCGCTGAGGATGGCTCTGTGGCCTCTGCGTCAGGCACTAGAATGGCTCTGGTTGCAACAGAGCAACACTCCGGATGGGCAGAGCATCGCCCCCTGGTGGGCGTGCCAGGTGGATCCCAGTCAGGTGCATGCAGGAGTCTGTCTGACTGCCTCCCCGTTTCCAACTTCAGAAAAATACAAAAAAAATAAATAAATTTTTTAAAATAAATAAATAAATAAAGTCCTTATAATTTCCTCCTTCCCCACTTCCTTTTCACTTATGCTGGGAATGTGGCTGTGATGGCTGGTACTGCAGTGGTTATCATGAGTCTATGAGTGGCATGCATTCTGCTATTTAACATAAGCCTTACCTTTCCCTTTTACAGCCCCATTGCCAAGGGCAAGTATAGTTGCCACTTGTCATCACATATGTGCTATTTATTTTTAGTAGTAAAAGGAAAATGAACTCATGTCTTAATTCTTTTTTCCTCATACCCAGTCTGCATAGCCCTTTTATGTTAGCTCTCTGGGCTCTGTAGGCATTTGAGTTTGCAATTCCTCCATGGTGCCAGGCTTAGCACTATATGTCCAGAAGATTAGATGCCAAGGAGAAATTACAGTAAAGTATAAAGAACATCATTGGATATAGTTCAGAAAAATTTTGCCCTGGCCAGGAGGCTCAGTGGTAGAGCATCAGCCCAGTGTGTGGATGTCCCAGGTTTGATTCCTGGTCAGGGCACACAGGAGAAATGACCATCTGCAACTCTACCTCTCCTTTGCTCTCCTTCTCCCTCCCACAGCCATGGCTCTATTGGTTTGAACACCTCGGTCCTGGGTGCCGAGGATGGCTCTGTGGAGCCTCGCCTCAGGCACTACAAATAGCTCAGTTGTAGAGCATGGGCCCAGAGGGGGATGGCCGGGTGGATCCTGTTTGGGGCACATGCAGGAGTTTGTCTTCACTATCTCGTCTTCTCTCACTTGGAAAAGAAGAAAAAAGAAAAAATTTGAGTTCAAATCTTAGCTCTATGGTTTACTTACTAATTATGTTACCATTGTCAAGTCATTCACTGTACTCAAGCCTCCATTTCCTTACCTGTAACAAGGATAATAAAAAAAAAAATTGCTCTTCCCGAAAACGGGCCTAGGTGACCTCTCAAAATGGTTCACTACTCACTTGACCCAGAAAACCCCACAAAATCATGCAAGTCAAGAGGCTCAAACCTTCGAGTTCACTTTAAGAACACGCGTGAAACTGCCCAGGCCATCAAGGGTATGCATATTTGAAAAGCCACCAAGTACCTGAAGGATGTCACTTTACAGAAGCAGTGTGTGCCATTCTGTCGTTACAATGGTGGAGTTGGTAGGTGTGCCCAGGCCAGACAGTGGGGCTGGACACAGGGTCGCTGGCCTAAAAAGAGTGCTGAATTTTTGCTCCACATGCTTAAAAATGCAGAGAGTAATGCTGAACTTAAGGGGTTAGACGTAGATTCTCTGGTCATTGAGCACATCCAGGTGAACAAGGCCCCCAAGATGCGGAGGAGAACTTACAGAGCTCTTGGGCGGATTAACCCTTACATGAGCTCTCCCTGCCACATTGAGATGATCCTTACTGAAAAGGAGCAGATTGATCCTAAACCAGAAGAGGAAGTTGCACCGAAGAAAAAGATATCCCAGAAGAAACTGAAGAAACAAAAACTTATGGCCCGGGAGTAAATTTAACATAAATAGTAATAAAACTAAAAGTCAAGGATAACTTGCAGTGTGGCCTAGATGGGATAAGTTTGCGGTTCTATTCATGTAATTAGGTGAACCAAAGGATTCAATGTGTGTCTCTCTCCCTTCCTCTATCTAAAAAAAAAAAAACAACAAACTTCAGGTGACTCTTACAAGGGTTAGATGAGAAAACCTACATAAAGGGTAGCTCTGACACAGTGTCTTTAAAAACTAATAAATGTTTGCCCCTTTTCTTTTTGGAACAATCTACATGGAGACAAACAACATTTGCACTTACCTGAATTTTGTCGCACCAGCCAGCAAAATATCTGAATGTTTGTACAGACATTCCTATGTGCGTCTTCAGAGCCAAGGTGTAGACTGCGCCTGAATCGAGAGCTTCAATGGTTGCCAGCTCTTCTTGGTTCTCTTCCAGTAGATCTGCAAGTCTGTGTGGTCAGTGAAAGAAATCCATACAACAAATGTTGGCTGAGCTCCTTTGTTGGATAAGGCACCATACATCCTAAGTGCTGAGAATTCAGAGCTGAACACAAATGGACCAGGTCTCTGTCCTTATGGAGAACATGGGAAGACAGACATTAAACAAATAGGGCCGTAAATAATTTGTTTCAAGAGTTAGAGGAGAAGCAGAGGGCATTGGAAGGCTGTATAATTCACCTTATAAATATATGAGAAGTAGAACAGTGATTAAGTCATGGTAGTTCGAGACTGATGATAGAAAACAGCAGGTATGTGGCTAGTTCATGAATATACAGGGAGGTATTAGACCCCCTAGAGAACTCGTGAGCTTGTGAGAGGGTTTCTGGTTGGTACAGAATTATTTCCAATGCTAACTGAAAAGGACGAAAGAGAAATGGATGGAATAAATTACAGATGCCACAACAGGTTTCTGTTTGGTGTCCAGTCTCCATGGGAAGATAAGTCTAGGACTGCCTAATGACTATGAAATAGTCAAAATTCACCTTTTTTTTGTTCACTTTTGCTATTTGTTTTTCTTTAGTAGTTCCATGAGCTGTCCCCTTTGGGCCATTCCAAAGTCAGGCATGAAACCCTCCTACCCTAGTGTTTCTTCTGGATCCCACTGTAAAAGATCTTTTGACAAAGGTCAGCTATCTGGCATAGGTAAACAGAAAACTTAATTTATGATTGAATTGAATTATTCTTGACATACTCAGTTATCAGCGTATAATACCCTTTCCAGGCCTTAGTATTTTTCTTCCTTGCTTCTGCTTCTTACACATAAAGGGGATTTAAATTTTCTCTTTGAAAATAACAGGGGGCTGGATAGTCTTCATTTGTTGCTGTTAGCCGTTGTCTACCTGCTCTGTGACCGGGGAGGATGACCTGCATAGACTATATTACTTTGCTTCCTTGCTTTCTCACTGGGTTTGGCCAACAGGAGTCGAATGGGCAGCACCCTCAGAAGCCCAGCGAACTAGAGGCAGAAGTAGTTGGGGATTTGAATCCCCTGGCTGCCTCAGAGATGAGCAGTGGTTCAGCAGCTGCTGTATTCCCCAACCAAAAACCATGATAGTGTGGTCTTCTCCTATAATTTAGATCCTGCCAGACTCTAGTAGCCCCTTCCTCTGTTCCATTAGACCTTGGTGTAATGGTAGCTGCTCCATGTTGCTACCCTTGCCTGGGTACTACATCATCCCTTGACCTTGCCCACACTGTTTTCTGGTTGTTGTTTTTTTAATTATTATATATTTTTTTCTGTTTTTTTTTTTTTTGTATTTTTCTGAAACTGGAAACGGGGAGAGACAGTCAGACAGACTCCCGCATGTGCCCGACTGGGATCCACCTGGCACGCCCACCAGGGGGCGATGCTCTGCCCCTCCAGGGCGTCGCTCTGCCGCGACCAGAGCCACTCTAGCGCCTGGGGCAGAGGCCAAGGAGCCATCCCCAGCGCCCGGGCCATCTTTGCTCCAATGGAGCCTTGGCTGCGGGAGGGGAAGAGAGAGACAGAGAGGAAGGAGGGGGGGGGTGGAGAAGCAAATGGGCGCTTCTCCTATGTGCCCTGGCCGGGAATCGAACCCGGGTCCCCCGCACGCCAGGCTGACGCTCTACCGCTGAGCCAACCGGCCAGGGCCTTAATTATTTTTATTTATTCATTTTAGAGAAGAGAGACACAGAGAAAGAGAAGGGAGGGAGGAACAGGAAACATCAACTCCCATATGTGCCTTGACCAGGCAAGCCCAGGGTTTTGAACCGGCGACCTCAGCATTCCAGGTCGATGCTTAATCCACTGCGCCACCACAGGTCAGGCTGGTTTTTTTTTTTTTTTAAATTCAGTGAGAAGAGGGGAGGCAGAGACAGACTCCTGCATGCGCCCCAACCAGGATCCACCTGGCAAGCCCACTATGGGATGATGCTCTATCCACCTGGGGTGTTGCTTAGCAACCGAGCCTTTCTTAGTGCCTGGGGTGGAGGCCATGGAGCCATCCTCAGTGCTCGGGATCAACTCGCTCCAACTGAGCCATGGCTGCAGGAGCGAGAGAGAGAGAGAGAGAGAGAGAGAAGCGAGAGGGGGAGGGGTGGAGAAGCAGAGCAGACGGGCGCTTCTCCTGTGTGCCCTGATTGGGAATCAAACCTGGGACTTCCACACACCAGGCCAACATTCTACCACGGAGCCAACCAGCCAGGGTCACCCACACCTTGATAAATAGTCCTTTATTAAACCTCTTTTACTAATGGAACCTCGACTGATACAAACAATAATATAAAAGTCAGGAACTCACATCTATGAAATTTTATATGATATAAGTAACAGAAAATATGTTATATAATGGGTACATAATAGAATGTTTTGAAGGAATGTTTTAAATCTTGGGAATGTTAGTCAATATCAAAGTTCGCAGACTTGCATTTTTAAAAATACATACCTGTACATCAGTCTTCCTCTTTCTCTTGCGTTCATTCTTCCCCATTCACCATTTTCAAAGGCATCTTTGGCTGCTGCTACTGCTTTATCAACATCCACCAAAGAAGCACAGGATACTTTGCATATTGTCTTTTTCAAGAAGAGTAAAAATAGGTTAAAGGTTATTTTATAGTGAGACATATTAATATACTTCTTAGAATTAATATTATATAACAAAAGCCAGAGATTTTTATAATGGAAAAACCAATATATTCAGTAATAAAGTAAACAAAAAAAACCCCAACAATGTATTTTTTCTTCTTTTCCAAGTGAGAGGAGGGGAGATAGAGAGATAGATTCCCACATGTGCCCCAACCTGGATCCACCTGGCAACCCCCATCTGGGGCTGATGCTCTGCCCATCTGGTGCCATGCTCGCAACTGAGCTATTTTTAGTGCCAGAGGCCATGTGCTTGAACTGATTGAGCCATAGCTATGAGAGGGGAAGAGAGAAACAGAGAAGGGGGGGAGGGTAGAGAAACAGATGGCCACTTCTGTGTGCCCTAAGAATTGAATCCAGGGCATCCACACACCAGGCTAACACTTTACCAGTGAGCCAACTGGCCAAGGCCAAAAAGAAACAATTTTAACATGAAAATTGTGAGCTTGAAATTTGGTACTTCTCATGTCACACTACATTATGAAAAGAGTCATTTAGGAAAACTATAACTATTTCTTCTAGTGCCTTTTTTTTTTTTTTTTGTATTTTTCTGAAGTTGGAAATGGGGAGGCAGTCAGACAGACTCCCGCATGCGCCCGACCGGGATCCACCCGGGATCTACCAGGGGGCGATGCTCTGCCCATCTGGGGCGTTGCCCTGTTGTGACCAGAGCCATTCTAGCGCCTGAGGCAGAGGCCACAGAGCCATCCTTAGCACCCGGGCCAACTTTGCTCCAATGGAGCCTCGGCTGTGGGAGGGGAAGAGAGAGACAGAGAGGAAGGAGAGGGGGAGGGGTGGAGAAGCAGATGGGCGCTTCTCCTGTGTGCCCTGGCCGGGAATCGAACCCGGGACTCCTGCACACCAGGCCGACGCTCTACCACTGAGCCAACCGGCCAGGGCTCTTCTAGTGCCTTTGAAAAGCTGAGTCTCTTGCCATGAGCTTATAAAGTCTGAAATTTCCCCCTGATATACAGCTTTATGTGTAGGTGTGCCTCTGATGTGTATATATATCTGCCTAAATTCATCACAGATATTCATTCTGTAAAATGTTAGCGTAGCTAACAGCAGCCAGTACCATAACTGAATAGTTGAAAAGAAATGTATAAAGTACATTTATATTAAGTGATCAGAGGCGGAGTGATAGAATAAAGCAATTTCTTGAGACTGTCTGTTTTACAACTGTGTATTAACTAAAAATCCATGACTAGAGGTCACTATGCTCACTGAGTAATTACTTACAGAGCCATCTGCTGGGTTGATTGTGTCATATGTCTTTCCATCATCAGCATCTGTGAACTGCCCATTTATGAAACACTGATATGGCATTTTTACTGTCATTTCATTGACCTCCTTTGAAACCTAAAAGAGAGAATTATATTAATAAATTCAATGGATGGCTGTGCTTACTCATTTGATACTGAAGAGCATTAAAAAAGCTTATTTACTAATGCAGAGGAAGAAGTTAAGTCAACGGGATTCTAATTCCTGTTCAGAAGAGACAATTACATGTAAGATTTGGGCCTCATCATGTTCAGATTGGCTACTGATGCAGGAGGTTGGCATCTGTGATGACCAAAATGCTTGAGGCTGGGCTTTAGAAAGGTAGGATTTTCTTCCTTACACAGATGAAGAAAGTTAACTCAAAAGACCTCCAGATAATGGAAACACCACCATCTAGTGGTATGCTCTATGGAGTGCAGCCATTGCTTTCATTAAAAGCTTGAAACTGCCTTTTTATTTTTTTATTTTTTTGTTAAGTGAGAAGCGAGGAGGCAGGGAGGCAGAGAGACAGACTCCCACATGCACCCTGACCGAGATCCACCCAGAAAGCCCCCTATAGGGTGATGCTCTGCCCATCTGGGGCCACTGCTCCAATCGAGCTATTTCAGTGCCTGAGGCCATGGAGCCATCCTCAGCGCCAACTTGCTCAAACCATTTGAGCCATGGCTGCGGGAGGAGAAGAGAGAGAGAGAGAGAGAGAGAGAGAGAGAGAGAGAAGGGGGAGAAGGAAGTGTGGAGAAGCAGATGGTCGCTTCTCCTGCCCAGGAACAAACCTGGGACTGCCACACACTGGGCCGATGCTCTACTGCTGAGCCAACTGGCCAGGGTCTGAATCACCTTTATCAATAGGGTTGCATTTTAGTTTTCTTTCCTTATGTTCACCCTCATTTACACGTTTTGCCTAAATTGTACTCTCTACTATTAGCTAACAAGAGAATTTAGGTTAGCCCATTAACCTCTATGAATCTTAGCTTTTTAAACAATAAAATGGGAATAATAATACCTGCTTTATCTAGTTATTATGTGGTATAATTGAGGTAGTATATGTAAAAGAGCACTTTGGCATAGATTCCATATCAACTCAAGATATTAAAAAAGAAACTTAATGATTTAAAAAATCATTTCACATAGAGAAATTAATGATGCTTAAGGAAGAAACAAAAAAATAACAAGAGGGTATCTTGTTTTAATCCATACCAAGTACTCATGTTCCATGAAACATTTCCATGTCCAGTAGGATATAATTTTATCTGAATTAATGTGTTCAGTCCCTGCATATAGTCCAGTTTTGTAAACTCATCATTCTGGGACTATGCTAAGTGTCTTACATGTATTATTTAATTTGATTCTTTCAACAATCTTATGTGGTGGCTTTTTATTGTTCTATTTCATGTCTGAGGAAACTGAGGCTTAGAAAGTAACTTGCTAAAGGTTATACAACTAGCAAGCAACATTACTTGGATTTAAACCTAGGTTTAATCTAGTTTGAATCCAGAATTCATGTTCTTAACTAGAAGATGCTGAACTGCTTCCAAATTTATCTAACTGTTATTATTATTATTATTATTATTATTATTTTAGTGATAGAGGCAGAGACAGAGAGAGGGACAGACAGGGACAGACAAGCAGGCAGGGAGAGAGATGAGAAGCATCAATTCTTTGTTGCAGCAACTTAGTTGTTCATTGATTGCTTTCTCATATGTGCCTTAACTGTGGGGCTACAGCAGAGTGAGTGACCCCCTTGTTCAAGCCAGCAACCTTGGACTCAAGCCAGTGACCTTGGGCTTCAAGCCAGTGACCTTTGGGCTCAAGCCAGCAACCATGGGGTCATGTCTATGATCTCACACTCAAGCCAGCGACTCTGTGCTCAAGCTGGTAAGCCCATGCTCAAACTGGATGAGCCTGCACTCAAGCCGGCGACCTTGGGGTTTCAAACTTGGGTCCTCTGCATCCTTGGGGCCAACACTCTATCCACTGCACCACTGCCTGGTCAGGCTATCTAACTATTATTTTTTAGGAGAAGTACTTCTGGAATAGTAGATTAAGGACCTTTGAAAATCTACTCCTTCATAAAAGCAATGAGAACACTGGAAAATATGGTCAAAATAATTCTTCTCAGAACTCTGGAAATAAAGTCTTATAAGAATCAATTTACTCAAGAAAAATAGCTGACTCTAAGAACAGTGATCTTTATGGCATATTAAGTTGTCCTATTTTCATCTCTCACAACAGCTCTGCAGTAATTTGAAAACCACTATCTTTGCAACTAAGGTAGCTATGAAAATCAGCAGCCTCTTAACCACTGAAAGGGGGGATGGTCTGGAGCTCTCCATAAACCTCATCCCTAGAGAGTTATTACAATTTAGCCTGGAAGCTCCCTGAAAAGCTCTATTCTCAGACATTGGCTTTATTTGACTTGACTCAGAGCTTCCTGTACACAAACAGCCCTGTCCCTAGGGCATTTGCCCAAAATAATCAGTGGTAATTGTTTAACATGGCAGCTTCCCGAGACAGTTATACCAATTGCAGCTAACAAATGAATGATCAAAGAACTTAAAAGGAAAACAGGCATGAGATTTACATAGGAAGCTTTAAGAAGCTCTGATATATTCCTGGATATCTAGAAGGTCAATATATGTGTAGGATTTGTGCATGTGCCCAGGAAAGACCTGAGAAAACCCAAATCTTTTACCTATAGCTGACCTGAGGCTCTGTGAGCAGGGAGTATGCAAAGACTAAGGCAGAACTGCAAATTGCCTGTTGAAGCTTTAAAGTTATACCCCAACATACAGAGTCCCTCAGTAAAGGCTTGAAGACTTATTGGTCCAAGGAAATTTAAGAAAATCTATGTCCAATTATTAGCTGACTATGAAGTTAACTAAGTAGAGACTTCAGTGGTGACAAACATCAGAGAATACAGGATTTACAGAATTAGTCCAAAAAAGTCACTAAACAAGGAAAAGGCAACAACTACCAGCAATGACAACAATCTCCATAAAGGTGTGTGTATGGGGATTCTGATTTCCAGAGTAGCCACTTCTATTATTTAAAATGACTGGTTTCCAACAAAAGATTCTAAAATGTACAGACATGGGGGAGGTGGAGGGGGGAGAAGGCCCCTATACGGGGGGAGGGGAGCAATCAATGGAAACCATCCTTGAACAAAATGAGACATTGAATTTATTAGACAAAATTTTAAATAACCTTTTATAAACATATTCAAAGTACTAAAGGAAACTATGTTTAAAGAATTAAACAACAGTGAGAGGACAATGTCTTACCAAATAGAGACTATCAATAAAGAGCTAAGAATTATTTTTTAAAAAAATGAACCAGGCCCTGGCCGGTTGGCTCAGCGGTAGAGCGTCAGCCTGGCGTGCGGGGGACCCGGGTTCGATTCCTGGCCAGGGCACACAGGAGAAGCGCCCATTTGCTTCTCCACCCCCCTCTCCTTCCTCTCTGTCTCTCTCTTCCCCTTCCGCAGCCAACGCTCCATTGGAGCAAAGGTGGCCCGGGCGCTGGGGATGGCTCCTTGGCCTCTGCCCCAGGCGCTAGAGTGGCTCTGGTCGTGGCAGAGCGTCGCCCCCTGGTGGGCAGATCGTCGTCCCTGGTGGGCGTGCCAGGTGGATCCCGGTCGGGCGCATGCGGGAGTCTGTCTGTCTCTCCCCGTTTCCAGCTTCAGAAAAAAAACAAAAAAAAAAAACAAAAAAAAACGAACCAAATTCTGGAGGTAAAAATTGCAATAAAGAGGCTCAACATTAGATTCAAGCCAGCAGAATAAAGAATTGGAAAACTAGACAATAGATCAATAGAGATATACAGTCTGGGAAACAGGAAGAAATAAGAATAATGAAAGACAAACAGCCTCAGAGGCCTGTGGGACACCACAAAACTTACCAACACATGCATAATGGGAATTCCAGGAAGAGAGGAGAGGGGGAAAGAGGCAGAAAGAATATTTGAAAAAATAATGGCTGAAATTGTCCCAAAACATTAATTAGCACATTCAAGAAACTCAATAAACTTCAAGCAGGATAAACTCAAAGAGATCTATCCTAGATTCATCATAATAAAATGGTCAAAAGACAAAGAAAGGCCTGACCAGGCGGTGGTGCAGTGGATAGAGCGTCGGACTGGGATGTGGAGGACCCAGGTTCAAGACTCCAAGGTCGCCAGTTTGAGCGCGGGCTCATCTGGTTTGAGCAAGGCTCACCAGCTTGGACCCAAGGTCGCTGGCTTAAGCGAGGCGTTACTCGGTCTGCTGAAGGCCCACAGTCAAGGCACATATGAGAAAGCAATCAATGAACAACTAAGGTGTTGCAACGAAAAACTGATGATTGATGCTTCTCATCTCTCTCCATTCCTGCCTGTCTGTCCCTCTCTCTGACTCTGTCTCCGTAAAAAAAAAAAAAAAAAAAAAAAAAAGACAAAGAAAGAATCTTGAAAGCAACAAAAAAGAAGCAACTCATCACATAAAAGGGATCCTCAAGGCCCTGGATGGTTGGCTCAGCGGTAGAGCATCAACCTGGCGTGTGGAAGTGCCGGGTTCGATTCCCAGCCAGGGCACACAGGAGAAGCACCCATCTGCTTCTCTACCCTTCTTCCTCTCCTTCCTCTCTCTCTCTCTCTCTCTCTCTCTCCCCCTCCCACAGCCAAGGCTCCATTGGATCAGAGTTGGTCTGGATGCTGAGGATGGCTCCATGGCCTCCACCTCAGGAACTAGAATGGCTTTCCACAACAGAGCAATGGCCCAGATGGCCAGAGCATTGCCCCCTGGTGGACATGCCAGGTAGATCCCGGTTGTGCGCATGCGGAAGTCTGTCTGACTGCCTCTCCACTTTTAACTTTGTACAAAATACAAAAAAAAGGGGGGGATCCTCAATAAAATTAACAAATGACTTAGCCTCAGAAACCATGGAGGTCAATAGGCAATATGATAACATATTCAAAGAGCTGAAAGAAATATACTGTCAATCAAAAATTCAATTTAGAGCAAAAATATCTTCTAAGAACAAAGAAATTAAGACTGAGAGAATTTATTGCTAGCACATTGCCCTTCAAAAAGTACTAAAAGGTGTTCTTCAGGCTGAAATGATAGGACCCAACACAGTAACTTAAACCTACATGAAGAAATAAAGAACAGCCTGACCAGGCGGTGGCACAGTGGATAGAGCGTTGGACTGGGATGCTGAGGACCCAGGTTCGGGACCCCAAGGTCGCCAGCTTGAGCGTGGGCTCATCTGGTTTGAGCAAAAGCTCACCAGCTTGGACCCAGGGTCACTGGCTCGAGCAAGGGATTGCTCGGTCTGCTGAAGGCCCACGGGCAGGGCACACATGAGAAAGCAATCAATGAACAACTGAGGTGTCGCAATGCGCAACAAAAGACTAATGATTGATGCTTCTCATCTCTCTCCGTTCCTGTCTGTCTGTCCCTGTCTATCCCTCTCTCTGTCTCTGTAAAAAAAAAAAAAAAAAGAAATAAAGAACACTGAGAAAGGTAAATACAAAAGCTGTATAAATGTAAAAGATAACTGCATAAAGCAATAATTATAAAACTATGTTGGTGAACTATTAATTTATAGATATAATTGGTATGGAAATAATAGCAGAAATTAAGGGGTATGAAGCAGAACTACATTGCAGCAAAGCTTTTCCTATACTATTGGTATTAAGTTGGTATTCATCTAACTAGAATGTTTTAAGCAAAAATGTTCATTAAAATCCTCATAGCAACTACTGAGAAAATAACCAAGAATATACAGCAAAAATAATAAGGGATTAAACTGGTATGTTAGACAACATTCATTTAACACAAAAAAAATCAGTAAAGGCAGAAAAAGAAGCATAAAAGGCATAAGACAAGACAAATAGAAGCACAAGTAGTAAAAGAACAAATTGATAAATTAGACTTAATTAAATTTAAAAAATTTTGTGTGTCAAGGACACTATCAAAAAAGTAAAAGGAAAGCCCATAGAATGAGAGAATATACTATTCACAAAAATTAGGGGGTATTTCAAAATGAATATGAAGAGCTAGAAAGAAGCATTTGATGTTTTTTTTTTTATTAAACAAGAACATCAGAAAAGCAAATGACCAGTCAAAGAAAGTTGTTCAGTTATGCAAATGAGATGTAAAACTTTTATTTCATTGGTGAAAATGCACTATACAAAAGGCTGAAAGTACTGGGGTATCTGCACGGTCCCTGACCCCCTAATTTTTGTAAGCAGTATATATCTGATAGGCTCTAGTATCCAAAATATACAAAGGCCTCTTACAACTCAAAAGTTTAAGAAGACAAATATTTCAATTTTAAAAAGGGCAAAAGATTTGAATAGCCATCTCTTCAAAGAAGATACAGAAATGGCCAATGAGCACATGAAAGATGCTCATCACTAGTCATTAAGGAAGTGAAAATCAAAATCACAATGAAATACCAGTTTATACCCATAATGATAGATAAAACAGAAAAGAACAGACAATAGAAAATATTGATGAGGACATGGAGAATTGAATCTTCCTACATTGCTAGTGGGATTGTAAAATGGTATAGCTACTCTGGGAAAGAGTTTATTAGTTCCTCAAAAAGTCAAACGTAGAGTTACCATATGGCTCAACAATTCCACTTCTAAATATATACCCAAGAGAACTGAGAACAGATATTCACACAAAAACTTATACATGAATTTTTATAACCATATTATTTATAATAGTAAAAAAAGTGGAAACAACCCAAATGTACAAGAACTGAGGAATAGATAAACAAAATTTGATATATCTACACAATGGAATATTATTTGGCCAGAAAAAAGAATGAAGTGATAATAGTATACTCTACAACATGGATGAACCTTGAACACATTATGCTAAGTGAAAAAAGCCAAATGTAAAAGCCCACATATTGTATAATTCTATTTATATCAATTAATCCAGAATAGGCAAACGTAGAGACAGAAAGTAAACTGGTGATTTCCAGGGGCCAGAGGCCAGGGAAGGAGAGCAGAGAATGATTGTCAATGGATGCAGGGCTTTGTTTGGGTGTGATAAAAATGTCCCATCATCAGACAGTGATGACGTTTGGTATTCTACACTGAATTCTACAATGTAAAAGGGTGAATTTTATGGTATCTAAAATATATCTCAATAGGACTGCTAATTTTAAAAAGTTATAAGTGCAAAAACAAGCGAATGAAAGTGACAGCATTCCTTTATATCAGTAGTATAGGAATCTTAATGATTTAGATTTTTAAGCACCATAGACTTACATAATCCACTACCAGCTCTGCTTCCTGATCTTCTCCTCGCAGTTTCCTCACGACTTTTTGGATGAAGTCTTCAAACTTGGTGGCCATATAGACATCTTCATTCTGTAACTGAAGCCCACCACATTTCTGTCTGATCTCTTCAACCAGCCTTAAAGTAAGAACCATCTCATGTTACTTACATTTTTTAAAGGGTATAGGGGGGGTTGTATTATTACATTTGTCAAGTTGCTTCAAAGTAAGACTAATGTTTCATGCCAACGTATATCCTATGAAGTCTTCTATGATAAGAATCAGAGAAATTGATAAGACAGGGAAAAAAGATTAAAAAGCTGTCTTAAAGAATAGTAGGAATATATATTTTTTACTTTTCTTCTTTTTTTTTTTTTTGGTGACAGAGACAGTGTCTCAGTCCAATGCTTTATCCACTGTGCCACTGCCTGGTCAGGCTTGTTTTTAACTTTATACATGCCTAGAAAGAAAAGAAATCAAGGCAAAAAACATTTTAATTACTTGCAATGGAAGCAAGATAATAAGGAGTTCATAAAATCAGTTCCTTTCCTTTCAAATGTAGTGAGAGAATAAAAAATAAAGGGAATTTTCTAACTAAAGATTATGATAATCACAGGTCATATTTTAGAATATTTCCTCTAGATTATGTGTAAGAATAAACAAACATTTGTTTGTACTACACAGCTAATATAGATAGATACTCATTAGAACCATGGGTCAATATAATTTTTTTTTTTTTTTTTGTATTTTTCTGAAGCTGGAAACGGGGAGAGACAGTCAGACAGACTCCCACATGCGCCCGACCGGGATCCACCTGGCACGCCCACCAGGGGGCGATGCTCTGCCCCTCTGGGGCGTTGCTCTGTTGCAACCAGAGCCACTCTAGCGCCTGGGGAAGAGGCCAAGGAGCCATCCCCAGCGCCCGGGCCATCTTTGCTCCAATGGAGCCTTGGCTGCGGGAGGGGAAGAGAGAGACAGTGAGGAAGGAGAGGGGGAGGGGTGGAGAAGCAGATGGGCGCTTCTCCTGTGTGCCCTGGCCGGGAATCGAACCCGGGACTTCTGCACGCCAGGCCGACGCTCTACCACTGAGCCAACCGGCCACGGCGGGTCAATATAATTTTTAAAGTCTTTTCCAATTCTTTGATTTTTCATTGTTAATTTTTCAAGTTACAGCTGTCATTTGTCATTTCTTGAATAGCAATGGAGTACTAGATGCAATATCGAAAGCCTGTCACAGTTGTCGTTCAGTCATTTAGTCTCTAAAAGAGATAAGGTTCCTTGGTAGTTCAAGATAATAATATCAGGTGATTGATTATGGTAAGTCAGACACTCACACAGGAAGTGGGTAATTCCTGTAATATCTTGCTAGTAAAAAATATAAATAAAATATACTAAAAGTGCAGTATTGAAATTCTTAGTTGAGCAAGTTAGAAATTTCTGGGAAGTCATGAGTCATCAGTGAGGAATCTGTAATTTGAGGAACCAAAACTTTTTCTTCTTTGTTTTTTTAGAGGAACCAAAACTCTTGACTTTTGATAATGATGTTTGCTCTTGAGACGATCGATTTGATTACTGAAATAAAAAAAGTTTCGTGAATGAAGGGACCTTGTTTTGCTGATGACAGTATCGACAGTGCAAAAATCTATTCCTGGTATGTAGTAAGAGTCCAATAGGTTTTGTTAAGTAAATGAGTAGATAAATGAATAAATAGAATATTCATCAAGAACACTCACATTGTTGATATGAATGATTATGTCAAGAAGAGTATCATTTTTTTACCTTTAGTTAATGAATAGCCATAGTGTCAAAGGAAAAAACACCTCTGCAATACTCTTCACTATTAGGGTCCTGGTACAGTCTTCATGCCATGGAGGGGGGCTTTCTAGGACTCTAGCTTCTTCAACTTGCTGTTAACCTCTAGAGTAAGTCTGACTATAGGGTGACGATCCTTATTCTCACAAGCAGCCTGATAATTCTCCTTCTAGATATCTCTTACTGGACAATTTGAGGGGAAAGGAAAAAAAATATTTTGGTGGGAAGTGTAATCAAGGTCAGGTATCCTTCTGGATCAGACTCTGTAGAAAATTCCTGGTTAACATCTATACCCAGAACATCCCAATTCGAATGTCATATCGGAGGAAAATCAGCTAAGAAATATGAAGACAAATTTTGAAAGCAAACAATTAGAAGGGTTGCTATTTTTAAGATATGAAAACAACTCCTTGTTAGCAACGAAGAGAAAGGAACTAAATATATGTGTTTGGCCATGAAAAAAAAACAAACTGAAAAAGATGAAGAAAAATACAGTAGACAGGTAGGATAAAGTAATAACATCCAGAATAAAAGATTTATATTTGATTTTCAAAGTCATAGTCAGAATCCCTAGTGGAGGGGTGTGAGTGAATAAGATGGTGGTTTTACCTGACAACATCCATTGACCTTGCTCCAGATTTAAAGAAGTCTGTTGAGTCTTCAATAATAGGGACGTTGCTTAAAATTCCAGCCCAGATGACCTACACAACAAGGGTAACTTTTACAAGGGATGTATCTTGTATAATGCTGGCAGAGACTGGCTAGCTCCTCAACAAACCTATTTCTTTTTCATATTGGATACATGGCCTGACTATATTTCTCAGCATCTCTTCAAGTTAGATGCAGCTGGCCCAGTGGTAGAGCATCAGCCTGGCATGTGGATGTCCCGGTTTGATTTCAGTCAAGGCATACAGGAGAAGCACCCATCTGCTTCTCTATCCCTCTCCATCTTACTTCTCTCTCTCTTCTCCTCCTGCAGCCATGGCTCGATTGGAGCGAGTTGGACCCAGGTGCTGAGAATGGCTCCATGGCTTCTGCCTCAGGTGCTAAGAAATTGGTTGCTGAGCAACAAAGCAATGCCCCAGATGGGCAGAGCATCACCCCCTAGTGGGCTAGCCGGGTGGATCCCGGTCGGGGCTCATGCAGGAGTCTGTCTCTCTGCCTCCCCTCCTCTCACTGAATAAAATAAAAAAAAAGAAAAGAAAAAGAAAACAAAAAGTTAGATGCAGCCATAAGACTATCATCTAGCCAATGAATAAGAGTGGAAGTGACCTGCACTCCAGTCTTGGCCCTTGAAAAACCTTTCTCACACAATTCTCTGTGCTCTTTTGCCTTTTTTTTGGTGGTCTGGAATGAAGATGATCCCTGGATGACCTTGAAGATAGCAGAACCTGAGTCCTTGAACAATTTACACCCTAATCCTCATGTTCCAGCTTTACCCCTAATCCCTATGCCAATTTTCTTGGATTATTTATGTGAGTGAAAAATAAATCTGCATGTAAACTTTGGGGTTGATTTCTGATTGTAGCTAATACAAGAAAAAAAGGAAATGAAATTCCCCCCTCCACTACTTTGAATATTGATGGTACCAGGTAGAGAAATGTTACAGTGTTCCAAGGAAAGGGGAATAGTAAGGACATCACGTGCTCACCTTGATGGTCTCCGCCACCTTCACCTCATCGGCTGTAAGTTCCACCACTGATGTCTCACCTGCTGAAAAGTACTGAGAGGCAGGGATCATTTTTCCATCTTCAAACTGTAGATTTCTCACCATCAGCTATAAAATAGCAACAATAAAATATGGAGAAGAATTGAGAATTCAGACAATTCAAAAGTGAGGTTGGTGGGGGAAGGAGTCATGTATGGCTATAAGGGGCAGATGTGGCAATTGCAAAATATAGATGAAGAGCACTCACCATTATGTGTAAAAGGACTAAAATAGTATTTTAACAAAGGCAGCAGAAAGGAAACAGTTAAGTCTGTTATCCATTTCAAAATGGGTAATAAGCCCCTTAAAAATTGATATTTGGCCTGACCTATGGTGGCGCAGTGGATAAAGCATCGACCTGGAAATGCTGAGGTCGCCAGTTCGAAACCCTGGGCTTGCCTGGTCAAGGCACATATGGCAGTTGATGCTTCCAGCTCCTCCCCCCTTCTCTCTCTCTGTCTCTCTCTCCTCTCTCTCCCTCTCTGTCTTTCTCTCCTCTCTCTCTCCTCTCTAAAAAAAAAAACAAAGAATAAATAAAATAAAATAAATGTTTAAAAAAAATTGATATTTGACGTAGTTATTTGGACTAAAACCTACTATAACTACCACAACTGCCATGATCTGAACGCTTTAGCATGCACAGTGCTAAAGTTTGTATGTGCTGAAGCATCTTATTTAGTCTCAGAAGTCCTGATGGAGGAAGGTGCCAGTATTATTCTCAGTTTACTGATGGGGACAGGAAGTTAATGAAGTTAAGTAATGCTCAATGCCACATAGTTAGCAAGTAACAGTGCTGGGGTTACAACCCAGAAATAGTTGGACTCTGAAGCCTACATTCTTCTTTGTTTTTTTGGTTTTTTTTTCAGAAACAGAGAGAGAGTCAGAGAGAGGGATAGACAGGGACAGACAGACAGGAATGGAGAGATGAGAAGCATCAATCATTAGTTTTTCATTGCATGTTGCAACACCTTAGTTGTTCATTGATTGCTCTCTCATATGTACCTTGAGCAGGCCTTCAGCAGACAGAGTAACCCCTTGCTCGAGCCAGCGACCTTGGGCTCAAGCTGGTGAGCTTTTGCTCAAACCAGATGAGCCCGCGCTCAAGCTGGCAACCTCGGGGTCTCGAATCTGGGTCTTCTGCATCCCAGTCCAATGCTCTATCCACTGCACCACCACCTGGTCAGGCCTACAATCTTCTTCTTAAATTGAATTTATTAGGGTGACAATGGTTTGCAAAACCATACCTGTTTCAAGTGTACAACTCAATATAATACCATCTGCACACCACATTATGTACTCTCTGTCCCAAACAAAGTCTCTTTTGTCCCCATTTCCCCGCCTCTTTGTCCAACTCCACCTAGCCCCACCCCCTTTCCCTCTGGCTATCACCACACTATTGTCTCTATGTGTTGTGTGCATATATATATATGTATATATATATTTTTTTATTTTTTATTTTTTACTATACCCTTCACCTTCTTTCATCCAGTCCCCTCACCCACCTCCCTTCTGACAGCTGTCAGTCTTCTCTATGTGTCCCTGCCTCAGTTTATTTTGTTCATTAGATCCCATCACAAATAAGTGAGATCATATGATACTTGTTTTTCTCTGACTGGAAGCCTACAATTTTAATAACTCATATATTCTGCAATCTAGCAGAGAGCGGCTGTAATGTGGCTAATTCTGGTTTACTCTCTTCATGAGGAAGCTGCCCAAGAGCTCAGTGAGGCCAGAGCCCACACTCCCAACACAGGGAGCAGGGTGGGCGCCCGCCTGGTGAGGCAAAGGCAAGGAGCATCTGAGGAGGACCACATTCTTCTCATTTGATCCTCCCTGATGCAGGCAGTGGGAAGCCAGACAGGTGAGATTACTTTCTGTTTTATAAATGAAGAAATGAGACTCAGAGGGGAGAAGCATCCTGCTCAAGACCTGTAAGTGGCAGAGCAGGGATTCACATCTCATTTCCTGACTAAATGCCAAGCTCTTTCTACTTCATGGCAGAGCAGACTGTGCAGGTCCTTGGGGCTCACCGCAGGGAGCCTCGTTCCCATCCTGGCACACGGAGCCAGTTCATCCCCAGAGGAAAACTGGGGCACAGATGCCTTGAGCCTTTCCCATCCCACTGCAAAGCCAGATTACCTTGTGAAAGGTATTCTCTCTATAGCTTAGATTCTAGAAGAAAACCAAAAAAATGTATTATATAGGTGACTCTATTAAACACTCACTGCTTTTCCGTCGTTACCAAAAAGAACAAGTCCATTTTTTGTAACAAGCCCAGGCTTCATGGCACCTTTAATTTCCAGTGGTTCTCCAGGCGGCACGGAGCTCTTCAGTAATGATGAGCCATAGAACGTGACCATCTGATAGGGATCAAAAGCCAGAGTGTCAAGTCACACCTCTGAGCAGGGGAGCGTGCAAGCAATCCTTTCTGCAAAAAAGCTGCAATTATCATTTATGATAAAACTGGGACAGCTCAATGTGAGAGACTATCAAGCATCTGTAGAAATGACACAAAGCAAGAGACAGTCGGTGACTATATAATTGAAGAGTTTCAAAAATGTGCCACATCCGACAACATGAGTATACATGTATCATTTACTCACACTGAGACAAAGGTGAATGAGAAAAGAAGCTGTCCCAGACTTTGCAAGCTGAAAGGGTTTTTGAAGGGAGTGGAGGTGTTGTGGGGGAGGGGATCAGGGAGGGTTGATGCAGAGTAGACAACAGAGAATTTTAACACAGTGTGATCATTGATGGGAAGTACGGGGTACTTTGTGGGTCAGTTCTTGGAAACACGACTGGATCTAGACTGTTAGCAAGACAACTCAACACTAAATGATTTGTAATTATACTTCTATGATTATCGGCTATCTTTTATTGAGCACTATAGTGGTTAACATTTACTGACTAGTTATGTCAGGGAGCAAGTACTAAAATGAATGAACATGCATTAACCCAGTTAATCTTTACATAACCCATACCCTATAAAGGAGGTACTATTGTTAGTTCCATTTTACAATAAGGAAATCAAGGCACCCAATGGTTAAGTAACCTGCCCCAGGTTACACAGCAAATAGTGACCAAGCCAGAATTTTTTTTTAAAATATTTATTTATTTATTTATTTGAGAAAGGCAGGGGCAGAGAGAGAGACAGGAACATTGAGCTGCTCCTGTATGTGCCCTGACCTGGAATCGAACCGGCAACCTCCGTGCTCCGGGATGACGCTCCAACCAACTGAGCTATGTGGCCAGGGCACCAAGCCAGAATTTTAACTGTTTTGAAAAGGTTAAAATTCTGGCTTCAGATTCCGCACTCTGTTTTATTTTTGGCGGGGGGGGGGGGGGGGGGGGGGGGGGGCATTTTGTTTAATAAAGTCTCACAACTGTGGACAAGCACATAGGCAGGGGAAACAGCCTCTCAGGCAAACAAATAGCAAAATGGCCCCTCACCGTGGTGGGCAGGAAATCTGCGCATCTGCAACCCCCTATCTCTCTTGAGCGCAAGCACTCATAGCCTTATATAGGCTATGCACACATGGCGCTGCTGTGGACACATGCACCAATCAAGCAAAGTGCCTGCAGCTGGTAATCCCGTGAGCAAGCCTAACACAGCGGCCCCACATTCCACCCCTTTAGGGTTGCTCGCCTCACAAGAGGTATATTACATACATTCCAAAAAATGACAATTGCAAAGGTGTCCTTCACAATGTCTCCCTGAGCAGTCTGCTGGAGGCCCACCTCCAACTCCTCACCCCATGGTGCCAACAAGGCCCCCCATCATAGGTGGGGGCCTGTACAGTCCAGGGCCATCTCCACTGAAACCAAAAATGTCCTTGGTGTGTCTGCAACTGTGTGAGAGCAGCTTCCTGGTGCAGGAGGGCGTCCACCAGAGCTGCCCCGCACCATCAGGGTCTCTCATACTGTCCAAAGGCGGCATGTCCATTCATCAAGGAAGCCGGTGCCTCCCTGATTGCAGTCCAACAGTCAGTCCACGATAGACAGCCCAGCTGTCTGTGCAAGTCACCAAGGTAAAGGTCCATTACAGGCAACTAGGTTCACATAGGGCTTCACCCCGCCCCCAACCATCCCTTCTGTCCTGGCCATCCTGAAGGCGTTGACCCAAGGAAGAGTGTGTGTCCAGCCTCTCCACCTCTGCTCCAGGGAATATGATGCCATCCCCTAAGCCCCACAATCACAGCAAGCCCACCAGGGGCTCAGTAGCTACTCTTTGCTGCTGGGTTTTTACCTTCTGGACAACCACTGGCCAAGCTCTGAGTGTGTGGACGGCAGCTTCAGCCTGAGACTCCTCATTCTCAGAAGAGGAGCTGGAAACGCCTGCTTCCCCTGACTCAGAGCCGCTCTGGCACAGCTCCATCTTCGGCTCCTACGGCTGCCGGCTCTCAGCCTGAAGCTGAACACGCAGTTGTTCCTCCAACAACTGCTGCTGCCAACGTTCAACCTCCAGGGCAAACTGCAACTCACAAACCCATTCAGCCTCCTTCTCCAGCGCTCACTCCAGTTTAAGCCGTTGCTGCCGTTAGATTCCACACTCTTAACCACTGCACTAAACTTCCTTCCTTGGTCCTTCACTGATGCCTCATATTTTTATTGGCACCCCATATGCACTAAGAGCCCTGTTTAACGGCTGAGATTATCAAGACAAGAATTTGAAGCCCTTACTCCTAAAAGGTTTGTAGTCTAGTGGGGGAGGCAGGTAGATAAATCAGGGGATACAATACAGTTTATAACATGCTATGTCAGAGGTAGGCAGGGTGTTGTGGAACAGAGAGGATGGACAGTCAACTCAGCAGGCTGGACATGTGAGGTCAGGAAACTTCTCAGAAGAGGTGAAACCTGAGAACTCGAGTTGAGTTGAGATTCCCCAGGGATTAGAAGGCCCTTCCTGCTCCTGTCCCCGCCCACCTCCCCTGCCTCATCTCTCCCCGTGCCTCTCACATCTGCTCTTCACACTTGAGGCTCTGACTTCATTGTAAGTATTTGACCAGGTAATACACTCTCCTGTTCTGGCCCTTCACCTCTTTTTCTCATTCTCCACTTGTGACCTTTTCTCAAAGTGCAATCAGATAAGGTCAACTTTTCCAGGAAGCCTTTCCTAACACACCTGAGTCTAGGCCTCAGGTATGTATAGCATTTGTCTTATGGCATTATGAGTATTTATTCACTTCTCTGCCTTTCCTTAAAAGTGAAAAAGTAAAGAAGGGGCTGTTTCCTTTCAGCAGGTCATCTATAACTAGAATCACAGAGGAAGCCTAGACTTGTGTGTAATACCACTTACAATGGTAACATGAAAAAAATAATGGTTCCCCTAGAACATACCTGTTCATTTATCTCTGTCCAAGCTCCAGGGACTTTATCATGACCTCTGATCCAGTTATGTAGAACTTCAGCAGACTGATTCCACGAAATCTAGGAAAGCACAGAGCACAGGCTGAACCTCCTAATGTCGACAGTGTGAACGGCAATGGAAACATTTCTCTCCATCGGTAGTAGCAGTAGCAGTGGGTGGAGTTGCCCAGCTGCCTTTGAGCCAAAAAATGATACCTCCTAAACATAAAGGGCCATACATTTTGAAATGTGTTACTGAGCTGGTATAAATACCTCAGCATTTTCCTTTTTCTGGATACCTTCATATGTTGCCCCTTCTTCTGGCTGGGGAATCCGAGGAGCTTTTCCATCGGCTATGAGTTGAACAGCTTCCACCTAAAGCCAGAAACATTACCTGTGTTACAGCCCAATGAGCAACAAGGGCATGAGCCACTTAACTGAAGTTTTTGCTCTACAGAATTACTACATGTAAATCTGTCCAGAGAGTCAGACTAGGACCATAAATACTATTTCTTCAGATCCAATTATGTGCCACACAGTGTGGTAGCTACTTCTTGTGAAATACCCCTTGCAACATCACAGGAGTCCTTCAAGGGGGATATTATTATTCATGTTTCACAGATGAGGAAATTGAGGCCATGATTGAGCATCAGCAGTTCAGTAATCAAAGTTACATGTTCTGTAACAAATTATAACTATATAATCAAGCCTATGCTTTCACCTCTGGCCAAGTTCTCATTACAATTGAAAGGCCTGTTCCCTCTGGCTGGTACACATCAAGAGTTAAAATGAAAGCAAGACGAATAAAGACTAGCGGGAGCTCCATGATTACACCTCAGCCCCCTCTCCTCACTCCCACCACACTGAGGTTTGCAGTTCTGATTCTCACTCAAGGCCAAGAGGACAACCAGATTGCAGGGATGTGTGGGCACCTGTTCCAGAGAACAGGAACTCTAGTCTACATGTTACTTGCAAGCTTCAGTTCCTGTAACAACCGAAGAAGCAGACTCTAACCTTCAAATATTCCAGCTCTGGGAGATCTGCTGACCTTCCACCAGTTCTCTGAACAAACTGTGCTAGTTTTCACATAGGCCCCTCTGAACCCCCTTCTTTTAATTCCTTTGTTCCGTTTTTTGTTTTTTCCCCCTACTCTCTCCTTATAAAAATCCCTGCCT
The DNA here is from genome assembly GCF_036850995.1 of Saccopteryx leptura. Lineage (NCBI taxonomy): Eukaryota > Metazoa > Chordata > Mammalia > Chiroptera > Emballonuridae > Saccopteryx > Saccopteryx leptura. The sequence goes on along the minus strand of NC_089503.1, from coordinate 293,228,966 downwards.
GCACCAAAGACCAAGATGGGTGTAGAGGACAGGAGTCCCCTCATCTTCTCAGGCTGTCGGCTCTTGAACAAACCTCTTCCCTTTTGCACCAGCACATGCCTTTCACGAGTCTGGCTTCTGTGTCACGGCAGGCAGCTAAACCTACGCTCAGTAACGGTTTGACTGCTAATTCATCCATTTGATCATTGCTCTCAGAAGATCAAATCAGCTTCATAAACTAGAAATGTTAAAGTTCATATTTCCACCCTAAAATATACTATCCTATTAGTCAATATAAAAATCTAATTTTTTTTTCAGATTTTTTTTTTGTGTGTGTGTGACAAAGACAGAGAGAGAGAGACAGATAGGGACAGACAGACAGGAATGGAGAGAGATGAGGAGCATCAATTCTTTTTTACAGCACCTTAGTCGTTCATTGACTGCTTTCTCATATGCACCTTGACTAGAGGGCTCCAGCAGAGCGAGTGACCCCTTGCTCAAGCCAGCAACCTTGGGCTCAAACCAGCAATCTTTGGGCTCAAGTCAGGCACCGTGTGCTAAAGCTGGTGAGCCTGCACTCAAGCTGGATGAGCCCATGCTCAAGCTGGCAACCTTGGGGTTTTGAACCTGGGTCCTCTGCATCCCAGTCCGATGCTCTATCTACTGTGCCACCGCCTGGTCAGGCTCAGATTTATATTTTTAGTAAAAAAAAAATTTTTTTTTTTTTTTACAGAGCCAGAGAGTGAGTCAGAGAGAGGGATAGACAGGGACAGACAGACAGGAATGAAGAGAGATGTGAAGCATCAATCATCAGTTTTTCATTGCGCGTTGCAACACCTTAGTTGTTCATTGATTGCCCTCCCACATGTGCCTTGACCGTGGGCCTTCAGCAGACCGAGTAGCCCCTTGATGGGGCCAGCAACCTTGGGTTCAAGCTGGTGGGCCCTTCCTCAAACCAGACGAGCCCACGCTCAAGCTGGCGACCTCGTGGTCTCGAACCTGGGTCCTCTGCATCCCAGTCCGACGCTCCATCCACTGCGCCACCGCCTGGTCAGGCTAGCATATTTTTAATAAAAGAAAAATATCTTCAAAACTTTAAAGGTTTACTAAATGCTCCTTATTTAGAGACAGAGGAAGGAGAGAAAGAGAGTAAAAGAGAGAGAGAGAAAAACACTGATTTGTTGTTCCACTTATTTATGCATTTCTTGACTGACTCTTGTATGTGCCCTGACCAGGGATCGAACCTGCAACTTTGGCATGTTAGGAAGATGTTCTAAGCAACTGAGCTATCAGACCAAGGCTACTAAATTCTTTTTGATGGCATAAATATACTGACCATGGCCTTGATTCCTTCAGGAAAAAGAAATCGATTATAAAGTGTGTCCACTGTATCATTGGGTTCAACATCACATGACCTCTGAAGAAGGATGGGTCCTGTGTCTAAACCATCATCAGCCCAGAATACAGAAAATCCAGCTTTCTTGTCTCCCATAATTAGAGTCCTGTGGGGAAGAAAACGCATTTCAGCTTAGAATATTGGTTAACTATAAACCATAAAATGATGAATTAGTGAGTAAAGTACAAGGTAGTTACAATGAAGAATTGGTGATGAAGGAAGCTACTGTGAGAATTAGTAGCAGAGCCGGAGGATGTCAGCACTGTCCCCTCTTCCCTCGGGAAGCTTAAAGTCAAATGGGGGAAGACAGACAATGAAGAAGATAATTTGAGGTAATTCAGCATTTCTTGAAATGTACTTAAGATGTTCTATAAAAAAAATGTTCTGTGGTCGAATACATTTGGGAACACTGTGTACTCAGATTTTTCCTTGAGACTATGATGCTAACATTAAAGCATACATTATAAGCCCTAATAAGTCCTGTGATAAAGAAAAGGTTGTCTGACCACAGAATCCTTGTTTGCTTAATACCTAATTATAGTCAATTCTTGTAACCTAGTTATAGGCTCTGCTCGGGAAATGCTGTTTCATCTTATGCAGTACCTCTAACTCTCAGGTGAGTTCATGCAATGGTAGCAATTATGCAGGACCTCAAAATTGTTCAAGCATACCTAGTTCCTTGATCAGCAGGTAAAAAACAGAAAGATTATGGGCAATAGAAATAGGCCCATTTTTCTCTGTTATAAAAAAGATTCTCACCAGTTGATAGCAGACGCCCCTCTGTGCCTGGGAAGGATGGACGGGTGGTAAACGATGGAACCGTGCTTTGGGCTCTCAGTGATATCCATGGGGATGAACTGTGTGCAGAAAGGAAGCACGTTGAGCTCGGCACCCACGGATCTGTAGGCCTCTGCCACCTCCTTTATGGTCTTGCCCTTGGCTCTCCATCTAGGGAACTTGAACACCAGGGTCCCATCTTTCTCTGCAGCCAAAGCTGAGCATAAAAGAGAAGATTGTTATCATTAAAAATCATTTTAGCCATGAATTTTTATTTCTGTGGTTTGCACATTATAATTTTATAGCTTTCTGAAACATTTACAAATAAAATATAGTGAAGAACAATTTAGATTCTGACCAGGATTTGACTTGCTACAATTTTACCAGGAACCATTCATTTTTCTAATGTGATTTTTATCAAAAATTTGAGGTATAATGTTTGAATTCAAATGTTTGTGGCCAGATAACATTTTCAGATTTTAACTTAAGCTTTTTCTTTTATGGATCAGAATTTGAACCTGTATTACTGATCCAGACATTTAAAGCACATTTGCCTGCTTTCTAATTAAAAAAATAATCCATTGATTTTTAAAATAATTTATCTTATTTTATTTATTCATTTTAAAGCTGGAGGAGAGAGGAAGGGGAGAGAAAGAGAGAGGGCAAGAGATTGATTTATTGTTCCACTTATTTATACATTTATTCATTGGTTGATTCTTGTTTGTGCCTGGACCGGGAATCAAACCCACAACCTTGGCGTATTGGGATGATACTCTAACCAACTGAACTACCTAGTTAGGGCACTTGTTTTCTAGATTTGGAGCCAGCTGCCAATACATCACAAACCAAATTAGACACACTCAGCTTCTGGCACAATTGGAAAACCTCAAGTTTCTTCCCATTCCCGATTCTTCTTTTTTTGTGTGACAGAGACAGAGAAAGGGATAGATAGGGACAGACAGGTAGGAAGGGAGAGAGATGAGAAGCATCAATTCTTCGTTGCAGGACCTTAGTTGTTCATTGATTGCTTTCTCATATGTGCCTTAACCGGGGGACCCCTTGCTCAAGCCAGTGACCTTGGGTTCAAGCTGGTGAGCCTTACTTAAACCAGATGAGCCTGCGCTCAAGCTGGTGACCTCAGGGTCTTGAACCTGGGTCCTCCACATCCCAGTCCGATGCTCTACCCACTGTGCCACTACCTTGTCAGGCCCATTCCTGATTCTTGGGGTGAGTCCCTTTCATCACAGGGCAAACTGTAAACCAGGACTTATTCTCCCTGCCAAACAGGTGGACCCCAAAAGACAAAGGGAAAAGGGAGCTGAGCTGAGCCTGTCTAGTTCCTTCTCCCAATTTCACAAAGTAGACAAGTTAGTGGAGGAGAGAGGCCAAGACTGAAGAACACATGCTCCCTGTAAGAGTTTGGCCACACTGAAGCAGAGCTGAGCTCTTGTTTGAGAAAAAGGTTCCTTCTAAAAGGAATGACTCCATCCTACCTCTGGATCAGAATTTGATCCATGCCTACCTGACATGGAATGGTGTTCCAAAGTGCAAAGAGCACAAGTGCATTTTTCCATAATAAAATATCATTTTTACTAACTACATGCCCTAAAATATTTATATAAAGTATATCTATTTTCCATCAGCAACAGAAAGTAACTACATTTTAGGCTTTTAATCTATACATTTTTGTTCTCTTTCCTTTCCTTCCCTTCATCTAATCATCAATATTCATTGACTCCAGATGAGATGCTACACTGCAAAGCCTCAGTTCCGAAAACCAGTAAGTCTTGAAGGACTCCGGCCATCAAGGTGATGCCTTCATCAACCCACGTGGAAGAATTCCAGAGACCAGTGTAATGATGTTCACAAAACGTTAAAAAACTGTAAACAACTCAAATGTCAAATGACAGGAAAATGGATAAACGGTGGTTAAAAAAATGTGAAGTTGGGAGAAAATTGTGAAAGGTTAGACTGGGAAAGAAAACTGACTGGAAGAGACTTAGAAGTCTTCGTTTTAGAAATCTCCTCCCCTGGGACAGGCTGGGGCATTCAGGGGTTGTTCTCTCAAAATGATTTTTGGCTGTTCTAGTTGACTATTCTGAAAACAAGAATAGTTAGCTATTGTCATAGAGTACTTTTTATCACCAAGCTCAGTGCTGAACACAATACACATTATCTCATTTATTCCATGTGAGATGGGTACCAATGAAGCTTAGTAAGTTTAAGTGACTTGCCAAGATCACACAGCTGGTAAGTGGCAGAGTCAGAGCTAATGTCATTATGACAGAACATACACTGTTTAACATATGCTGTATCTCCTCTCAGTTTACTCTATAAGGCAGGTTGATATATATTTTTTTAAGTTATGCCAGGAGTCCAAATGGCCATGACCAATGAAAGGGGGGTCCTCACCCTGGGACAGGTACTAGGGAAAAGTTCATTTCCTAGGCCACACTCTGAAAGTTCTAAGAGTCACATGATTGCAATTCTTCTTAAGTTCATGTCCATAGGAGAGATTGCTAGTTGGTTCTATTCATCCTTTATCAGTGGATTCCTATAATTCAGCTGGACACATAGCCAAGCAGAGTAAACTATATAGTTCTCAGGCTGTCCTGCAAATAGATGTGACCTGTAAGTAAATTCTAGCCAACAGGATACAAGAAGGAATGTACACCTTCTTGCCCTTAATGGAAGACCTGCTCTCTACTTCTCTTTGTCCTCATGCTTGCTGGGGTGCAGGCCTGATAGACAGGGCTGAAGAAGCTACCCGGACCCCAAGATGGAAGCCCAGTGTTGATAATGGCAAAACAACAAATAGAAAGAGTCTGCATTGTGATAAATGCAGAACTATCACAACAGCTCTGGTGGCCAACCCAGACCTGAGAAACAGACTTTTGTCTTAATTTAAGCTTATATTATTTGAAGTCCCCCGATATAAAAGACAATCTGATATCCTAAATATAAGTCTTCCCCCAAATCTCCACACAGAACTAGTGAAAATAGGTAATGATGATACAGGTAGTCGTGGCAACAGGAATCATTCAGAAATAAGCTATTAAAGCCAGGTATAAAACTTCATGAGGCAGGTTTCCTCTGAATTCCCCAGGTTGAGGCAACCTTTCTCTGAAACAAGGATAATTTCTAAATCAAAGGATTAAGTTCATGTGCATATGGGCTCTTGGCTCAACATTTTTCTTTTTAGCTTGACTCCTGGAAAATAATTTAAAAGATAATATTTTAAAAAGCAGTCACAAGAATTAGGATAAGACCCAGAGCTGCTTCTTCCAAGAAAAAAAGTAAAATGTTAGGGTTATTGTTATATTGTTTTCCAACCAATGTGTTGCATCATATCAGTGATTCATGAAGATCCAAGCCATAAGCCAAGATTTACGAGTCCTATTCCCAACCTTTATTATTTGTAGACTGTTTCTATCTCTGTGTCTTGCACCCTTTCCTGACATAACTGCAGCATGCAAATCACAATCATACCGCAGGTTTGCTCTGAGGATGCTATCTTCTTCACCTACCTATATCACCAAGCAGCCCTGGCTATAAGAATGAGATACACACATTCTTTATGACCCCAACATCAATATCTATGATTGGGTATGGTCTTCCCTTTATTTCTTTTTTTTTAATTAAAAAATTTTTTTAAGAGTTTATTTGTTCATTTTAGAGAGGAGAGAGGGAAAGAGGGAGGGGGAGAGAGAGAGAGAGAAAGGGGGAGAGAGAGAGAGAGAGAGAGAATGGGGGAGGAGCAGGAAGCATCAACTCCCATATGTGCCTTGACCGGGTAAGCCCAGGGTTTCCAACCAGCGACCTCAGCATTCCAGGTCGATACTTTATCCACTGTGCCACTGCAGGTCAGGCAATTCCCTTTATTTCTATCGGCACCTCTGCATCAGATGTTATTCTTTGGAAAGTCATAAGTCGAACACAGAAAAAGCATATGCCTGGAAATTCCTCCAATGGACCTGATGATTACCATGGAGCTAAGTGGAGAAACTCTTACTTCAACAGGGGCCTGCTTCTCTGTCATGGGGCCCACAGAGAAGGGAGACTTTTTACTCTGTATCCACCATGCCCATGGACTTGGCCTGACAAGGCTTGCTATAGGTCTGGTGGATGCAGCAGAGCCCAGAAGAGAGGCATGCAATCTGGGTCTTGAGTAGTTGAAAGGCCAGTTTAGAGTCCTTGATCCAGTTGTTCCAAGATACTCACCCAGTGGGTCAGCTTTTCCATCCTTGTCTGGAACTGTGAACACCCCCACGACTCGATGGCCCTCTTTGCAGAGGTGGCTGTAGACTTCTTGTCCAAAGAGGCTCTGACCAATAAGGGCCAATTTTAGCTTGTTTTTGAAATAAACCTGTGAAACAAGTCAAAATGACAGATGTTAGCATGGGCAGAAGACATATAGATAATCAACATTCTTTTGTCAATCATTCAAGATGACTTGAGAAGACAAAAGGCTCAAAGATCTACAAAATTAATTTTTTACTGACATACACTGAACCCAGACTACATTACATGTAGATAGTAGAGAAAATTTTACTTCTAAATAGTCTTCATTTTTTTTCTTTGTTCTAATTCCCTTGATTATTTGTTATAAACACAGGGATTGCAAATATTTTTACAAGCCACTTCAACTTCTTGGTGCAATAAGGCAAGATATCAACAAATAAGTGTAAGTTTCATAGGTAAAAGCAGTTTAACTCAGAGCAAGATCCACTTCAATATGACAACGCTTTTATGCCTCTGCCATATAGAAATAAAAACTGTACTCATCTCTTACTCCAAAAGAGGTCAAGAGCTAACATGTAGTATAACATAGGGGTCCAAAGCAGACGCTAGAGCTAAACTATCTGAGGTCAAAGCCTAGTGCCACCCACTCACTAGTTGTGTGGCCTTAAGAAAGTACAATAACTAACTTCTGTTTGACTTTTTTCCCTCATCTGTAAAATGGGAATAATAATGTCACCAACCTCATACAATTTTGAAGATCACTTAATACGGAATAGGCTTAGAGCAGTGTCTTACACCATACTATTTAAATAAAAGCTTTAATAATGTTTTAAAGATTTTCCTATATTCTAAACACTGTTTTTCTTCACAAAGCCCAGAATCCCCAAATCCTTGGTAAAGTAGATCTAACTCATTGACCTCAAAACCTGGATTGATCTAGTGGAACATTCTTCATAGTCATTATAGGTTTCTTGTAAGTTTGCATAAACTCATTTGGCTTTAAACTTGACATATGCTCTTTGTAGTCTTTATAATATTTATAAAGATTACAAGGATATTGATTTGTTTTACTGCAAACTAATTAATGTATTTGTTACAGATACTGTCTCAGACTCTGCTGGGAATTGTATGTAGTGAACTATCTATATACCATATTAACTAAATGTGAATAATTCTGAACCCCCAAACATATTTGGCCCCACACTTTTCCAATAAGGAGTTGAAGGTTGTACATCATTTCATTTAATTTAATGCACAAAACTACTTGTTATTAGACCCCATTTTGTATCATTTTATTAATGAAGAAATCAAGGCTTAGAAATGTCATGTATATCCTCAAGGTCATACTGGCAGAAAGGAGGACAGCTTGGACATGAATCAGGTCTGTCTGACTCCAAAGCTCATGTATGTACTTAAATGTAAAATAATTAAAATAAGCTACCACCACCTATCTCTTCGATCTTCTTTTTAGAAGATTAACACTGATGCACAGAAATACAGTGATATTAAGAAGTATAAACACCATAGAGATAAGAGTAGTACTAAAGGGGTTAAAGTTTTTAAAAGTTGCCTTTAAGCAATTATGCTTTCTGTAAATTGTTCCCAAATGGGGCTCTTTCACAGAGCTTAAGGGCGATGAAAAACAGAGGTGGATTTAACGGTGGGCTCACTGGGCACGTGCCCTGGGCCCTGACTTCTGAAGGGTCTGCAAAACCCCAACTTTATACTTTTTTCTAATGACACCAAGTTTGGTTTCATACGTGCAATTTTAACATTAATATAGTACATAATATTTTTCATTTATTTTAAAATATGGTTAACATGTATTTTTATTTTCCCTATCTCTCTCTCTCTCTTTTTTTTTTTTTTTTTTCCTGAAGCTGGAAACGGGGAGAGACAGTCAGACAGACTCCCACATGCGCCCGACCGGGATCCACCCGGCACGCCCACCAGGGGCAACGCTCTGCTCACCAGGGGGGGATGCTCTGCCCCTCCGGGGCGTCGCTCTGTTGCGACCAGAGCCACTCTAGCACCTGGGGCAGAGGCCAAGGAGCCATCCCCAGCGCCCGGGCCATCTTTGCTCCAATGGAGCCTCGGCTGCGGGAGGGGAAGAGAGAGACAGAGAGGAAGGAGAGGGGGAGGGGTGGAGAAGCAGATGGGCACTTCTCCTGTGTGCCCTGGCCAGGAATTGAACCGGGGACTTCTGCACGCCAGGCCGACGCTCTACCACTGAGCCAACCGGCCAGGGCTCTCTTTTTTTTAAGGGGCCCAATATTTTCTTCTGCTCCCGGGGCCTCAACCAACCCTAATCCACCTCTGGTGAAAAGCCATCAGGTGAGCAGGCTGGAAGCAGGACTGTGAGTATAGAGAAGGGAATCAGAGGGTCATGACTGCCAGGCGCTTCCCCTTTTAGCAACAGACCAACCCCAGCTCCCAGAACTCATTCCACATTTTACTCTTCCATGTTAGAACGTGGTTCCACAGGGTTCAGGTTTAGATTGTTTTCCCCTCAACAATTGGGATTCTAAATTACTAAAGCCTGTGAACAAGTGGGATTCGAAATGACTAAAGCCTATGAACATCTGATTATGAGGACTTAATATTTTCTTATTTCCCACTTTATTAAGGGCAGGACGGTATCCCTTTTTAGTCATGAATTTAAAAGCACACAGGGCCAGAAAGCTCAGTTGGTTGGAGTACTGTCCTGTTATGCCAAGGTTGCAAGTTCCATCCCTGGTCAGGGCACACACGGGAATCCACCAAGGAATGCATAAATGAGTGGAATAACAAGTTGATGTTTCTTTCTTTCTCTGTCTCCCTTGCTGTCTCTCTAAAGTCAATAATAATAATTTTAAAAAAGCATATGGGCTCACACCTGCTTTGTAATTGAGCTGACAATTAAATAATTAAGGTTGTAGTTTAAAAATCCTTTTCCAGGGCCAGCAGCTTCAGTGTCTAACAGATACTCACAAGCAAACAAACTAACTCTGTAGCAACAGTACAGATTTGCCTACAGAAAACGCGTGACTACTTCATTTCCTCTCATCAAAAAATCTGAGTGTTCTGTAAACATTACGTCTTCAAATCCTATAATTAGTGCTGTGGCTTGAAATAGAACTTACATGTTGGCTACTTTACAAAATTTGGCTTTACCTCATACCATTACCAATGCCAGATTTTTATTTTTGTTTTTATTTTTTTGAGAGAGAGAGACAGAAAGAGGGACAGACAGGAAGGGGAGAAATGAGAAGCATCAACTCATTGTTGTGGTATCTTAGTTGTTCATTGATTGCTTTCTCATACGTGCCTTGAGCAGGGGGCTCCAGCCCAGCCAGTGACCCCTTGCTCAAACCAGCAACCTTGGGCTCAAGCCAGCGACCCTGTGCTAAAGCTGGTGAGCTTGCACTCAAGGCAGCAACCTTGGGGTTTCTAACCTGAGTCCTCAGCGTCCGAGGCTGACAGTCTATCCACTGGGTCACCACCTGGTCAGGTGATGCCAGATATTTTAAGACATCTAAAATACTACTTTTGGCCCTGGCCAGTTAGCCCAGTAGATAGAGAGTCGGCTCAGTGTGCAGAAGTCTGATGTTCTATCCTCAGTCAGGCCACACATAAGAAACAACCATCTGCTTCTTTTCCCCTCCTTCTCCCCCTTCTGTTTCTCTTCCCTTCCCACAGCAAGTGGCTCTATGGGTTTGAGTGTTAGTGCCAGGCACTGAGGATAACTAGGTTATTTAAGCATTGGCTCCAGACGAGGCTTGCCAGTTGGACCCTGGTCTGGGCACATGTGGGAGTCTGTCTCTCTATCTCTCCTCCTCTCACTTAAAAAATACTACTCTTGCCCAACTTGTGGTGGCACAGTGGATGGAGCATTGACCTGGAATGCTGAGGTTGTGGCTTGAGGCCTGGGCTTGCCCAGTCGAGATATACGGCACATATGAGAAGCAACTACTACAAGTTGAAGCTTCCTGCTCCTCCCCTCCTTTCTCTCTCTCTCTAAAAATCAATAAGTAAAATCTTAACAAAATAAAATAAAATACTACCTTTAAAACACAAGAGCCAAGAGGCTGAGCTAACTCAAATGTCAGCTGTCATCTAGTCATTTGGAGTTCAAATCCAGATGTAAAAGCTTCCAGAAAGACAGTGTTTAAGGAAACTGTGTCAGTTTCTTTGGAAATACTGTGCTACATTCATTGAAACACTTTCTGAGCTCAGTGCTAAAGCTGAAGAAAGATGAGTTTCTAACACTGAGGAATTTTTAGATTTCACAATCTTTAAGTGTGTTTATGAGTTAGCACAATTCCAAAAAACTGTACTGGGATATTTTCCCTTAGTCTTATTTCTAATCTGAAGACTGAGTGCCAGTGTTGGCAGAATCAGCTGGGCGGATATGTTAAACATGTGAATTCCTGAGCCTCATCCCAGATCAACTTAGATGTTCAGGCCCAGGAAGCTGCATTTTAACTTATTATCTTTTTATTTGCTTATTCATTTTTTTAGAGAGGAGAGACAGAGAAAGAAACACAGAGAGAAAGAAGGGCGGAGGAGCATGAAGCATCAACTCCCATATGTGCCTTGACCAGGCAAGCCCAGGGTTTTGAACTGGTGACCTTGGCATTCCAGGTTGACACTTTATCCCCAGTGCCACCACAGGTCAGGCCCAGGAAGCTGTATTTTAAAAAGTTCTTCCTTGTCTCACAGGCACACAGAGTCTGAAGATCTCTTCTTATGGAGGGTATGTCCACTGACTATAAAATATTCTGTTTAATGAGACCCTAATACATGCCAGGTATTTAATATATGTCACTTCCTTTTGATTACCCAGTGATTCTTGGAGACAGGCATTATTAAACAATTTTATAGGTAAAGAACTTAAAACACAGAGAAAACAATAATGACAGAAAACTTCCCTAACTTGGTGAAGGAAATAGACAATACAAGTCCGGGAAGCACATAGTTTCAAACAAGATGAACCCAAAGAGGCCCACACCAGGACACATCATAATTAAAAATCAAAAGGTTAAAGACAAAGAGAGAATCTTAAAAGTAACAGAGAAAAGCAGTTAGTTACCTACAAGGAACCTCCCACAAGACTGTCAGCTGATTTTTCAACAGAAACTTTGCAAGCCAGAAGGGAGTGGCAAGAAATATTCAAAGTGATGAAAAGCAAGAACCTACAACCAAGATTATTCTACCCAGCAAAGCTATCATTTAGAATCAAAGGACAGATAAAGAGCTTCCCAGAGGCCCTGGCCAGTTGGCTCAGAGGTAGAGTGTCGGCCTGGCATGCAGGAGTCCCAGGTTCGATTCCCGGCCAGGGCACACAGGAGAAGTGCCCATATGCTTCTCCACCCCTCCCCCTCTCCCTCCTCTCTGTCTCTCTCTTTCCCTCCTACAGCCAAGGCTCCACTGGAGCAAAGTTGACCCAGTCACTGAGGATGGCTCTGTGGCCTGTGCCTCAGGCGCTAGAGTGGCTCTGGTTGCGACAGAGCAACGCCCCGGATGGGCAGAGCATTGCCCTCTGGTGGGTGTGCTGGGTGGATCCCGGTCGGGCGCATGCGGGAGTCTGTCTAACTGCCTCCCTGTTTCCAACTTCAGAAAAATACAAAAAAAAAAAGAGCTTCCCAGACAAGAAAAAGCTAAAGGAGTTCATTACCACCAGAAACAGTATTATATGAAATGTTGAAGGGTTTTCTTTATGACAAAGAAGAGGAAGAGGATGGAGTAGGAGGAAGAGGAGGAGGAGGATTCTACTACATGGATGGATACACCAAAGTTTGTTTATCCTGTCACCAAGTGAAGGACATTAAGTTGTTTTCAGGGGCTTTTTTGGTCACTATAAACAAAGCCTTTATAAACATTCATAAATAGGTATTTGTGTGAATGAAAGTTTTCATTAGTAAATATCTAGGAGTGCAATTGCTAGGTCATAAAATAAGTCAATGTTTAACTTAATAAAAAGCTGTCAGTTTTCCCAAATGGCTGTACCATTTTACACTCCCACTACCCATGTTTGATTGTGAACCATTCTAATATAGAACATAGTCCAAAGGATGGACCCTAATTTTCTTTCTTTTTAAATTTACTGATTTTCTTTTTAGTGAGAGAGGAAGGGGGGAGAAAGAGCAAGAAACATCAATCTGTTTCTGTATGTGCCTTGACCAGGGATCCAACAGGCAACCTTTGCAAATGAAGATGATATTCTAACCAACCAAATATCCAGCCAGGGAAGAGCTTTATTTTCTATAAAGGAAAAACACCAAATTCCTCACTTAGTCCATGTTTTCCTTATGGACATTGAAGAAGCTGCCTTCTTCCCAGCCACATGTCACTGCTGTTCCATGAGCATTCCTGGAGATAGTCAAACTCAGGCCCTTGATCCCTCACCATTCCTGGTGCTTCCCAACATACATGTTTTGTTCGTGCTATTTGCCACCTAGCATATTCACCTTTTACTAGTCACATCTTATGTAAACCCCAACTATGGTAATCTTTTTTTCTTTAGGACTTTTTTGCTCTCGAAAAATAAATAAATAAAAGAAAGAAAACAAGGAGGAGTCCAGTGCACTGCTTAGGAGAGCAAGCGAAAACTCTACCAGAGCATGTCTCTTTTTCTTTATTTTTGAAAAGATGAATGCTTCCAAAGTAACCAGAACTGATGATATGGGGTCAAGTAAATTCTCATTATTTGGGGTTGTCTGGGGAATGAAAGCCTTTCCATTTATGCCACTTTGGGTCAGTTCTTAGTGCTATTCAAGATCGCTCCCTGCCTCCAAGTTTTTAACATTTAAATGTGTACACATGCAATATGGCTTTGGCAGAGAAGAGGAATAGAAAGCAAATTCTTTGATCATATAGCAAACATGCACTTCCCATAAACAGATACTGTAAATAGGATGGATTTTTTTCTTCCCTAAATAGCTTGTGGCCTGCTTACATATAGGGAGTCATCTCTCCCGAGGCCCCCACAGTGCTGAAGGCAGCACCACATGCAATGTGTCCACTCTCCTGTTTCTGGAGGAGCTGATGCAATTTCAAGGCCCAGGGCTGGGCCAAGACTTGGTTCTTGCTACACTTTATAATGTTCCAGAGCGACTGCTTCTGCGGTGCCAAGTAATCCTAGAAATCTTGCCGCCTGCATCTCGGGAATAATGAGTTTACAGCCACCAGCTCTAAGTGCCACTCTCTGAATGAGCCCTGCAAGCCAGTGGGAAGCATTCAGACCTCTCAGGCCGGCTGACTTGATAGTTACTCTCCTCCAGGAGATGGTCTCGGTCCTGTATCTTGGCTCCAGCTCGTAACCAGGCCGACTTTGTCTTGCCCAGTGCTCGTTCCCACCCATCAATCCCAGACCTGAGATGCTCAAAAGCCGCATCCTTGGCTCCTTCCCCCATAAGTGACAAGTTTGCCAAGCCCAATCCAGACCCTTCCCCGACCCTCTTCTGCAGTCTCCCAGTTTTAAAAACGTTGTCTTCGCTTTTAGCTGTCCGAACATCGCTGCCCACCCCCAGCCCCGCCGCCCAGAGCTCCAGCCCCGGGCTCTGGTAACTAGCCTGGGTGAGAGCCGGGACACTGGCCAGGGCGGGACTCACCCGACCCGTGGAGAAGCGCCGGAGGGCCTGGCTGCTCCGCCGCAGCATTGTGGAAAGAAGCGCTCCTGCTCGCAGCCTGCAGCTTTCAAGCCCGGGACCGACGCGCTTCCTGAAGCTGTCAGGCAAGCCCTGGAACCCAGCCCGCCGGCAGCCCCGCCCAGTCAGCTGGCCGGGCTCGAGGCCAATTCCGAGCGAGCGGGCGGGGCGTGCGCCGACCGCCTGGAGCCCTGGGGCCTCAGAACAGCTGCTGCGCTGGTGCCCAGATGGAGACACAGCTCCCTGTGGCAAGTTCGGTTGCAGACGCGTTCCAGGTACTGGCCGCGGGACCTGTTACTCAGACCGTGGGAGCTACATAGGGATCTGCCTTAGTGGTCAGTCTGACACTCCAAATCATGCCCATAACACAGTCCTGAGAAGGCAACAGGCATGCTAGTGTGCGTGGAGCTACGAAATTTAAGGGATGGAGGCACCTTTGCTATGTAAAGATCATGATACCTACCTCATAGGCTAATAGGAGGATTTACGGAGAGACTGTATAAAGCACTTGGCAGAAGGCCTGGCACAGAGTTGGTCCCCAACAGACGATAGGTAGATGACAGAGAGAGAGAGAGAGAGAGAGATGATAGATAGATAGATAGATAGATACATAGATATCCTTTTCCTCACCTTCTAGAAGAAACGCTGAGACCTGCTTTAGCTGAGCACTTGCCTCACAGGAACTAGCCTGGCCTGCAAGGCCCACTGCAATCCAGCATTGCCCTTATTTCTGACTGCTCCTTTGCACAGGTAACTCAGCCTAACTGTAGTACTTGCCAATTCTTTCCTGAATAATGGGTCCTAGACAAGCTTGTTACCTGTCACTTGTCACCAACTCTGCGTGACCAAATTCCTTCTCTTCTTAAAGGTATAGCTCAAATATTGCCTCCTAGAGGCATATCTCCTGATTCTTTCTCTCTCATCTCCTTATTCCCCCAAAGTATCTTTAAAAAAACAAACAAACAAGATAAAGCATGCGCTCTATCTCTCATAAGGATTTTATTTGATTTTATGTGTGTGTGTGTGGGGAGAAGTATCAGCTTATAGTTGCTTCACTTTAGTTGTTCATTGGTTGCTTGTCATATATGCCTTGCCTGGGCAATTCCAGCGTTTTGAACCAGCAACCTCAGCATTCCAGGTCGATGATGTATCCACCATGTCACCGCAGGTCAGGCCCAAAGTAATCCTTTACTCCTCCAAACTGGGAAGGATTTTTGTCTATGCATGTCTAATGATGTTTTAGTCTGTTGCTGGTATTGATATACCTGTCATCTTCTCAACTGGAAGCTCCTTGCAGGTTGAGTCTATGCCTGATTTATTTATTTATCTTTTAATTATTTTTTAAAGACTTTATTTACTCATTTTTAGAGAGGAGGAGAGAGAGAGAGAGAGAGAGAGAGAGAGAGAGAGAGAGAAGGGAGAGAGGAGGAGGAAGCGTATGTGCCTTGACCGGGCAAGCCCAGTTTCAAACCGGTGACCTCAGTGTTCCAGGTTGACACTTTATCCACTATGCCACTCACAGCAGGGGTAGTCAACCTTTTTATATCTAACGCCCACTTTTGTATCTCTGTTAGTAGTAAAATTTTCTAACTGCCCACCAGTTCCACAGTAATGGTGATTCATAAAGTAGGGAAGTAACTTTACTTTATAAAATTTATAAAGCAGAGTTACAGCAAGTTAAAGCATATAATAATAATTACTTACCAAGTACTTTATGTTGGATTTTCGCTAAGTTTGGCAGAATAAATCTTTATAAAACAAGTTACTGTAGTTAAATCTATCTTTTTATTTATACTTTGGTTGCTCCGCTTCCGCCCACCATGAAAGCTGGAACGCCCACTAGTGGACGGTAGGGACCAGCTGACTACCACTGAACAGTATCTGTCACTAAGCAGAGCTTAAAAAAATACTTGTTGAATGAGAGAATAAATGAATAAATTAATATGTTTAAGAAGGTAAGGGGGCCCTGGCCGGTTGGCTCAGTGGTAGAGCGTCGGCCTGGCGTGCGGGGGACCTGGGTTCGATACCCGGCCAGGGCACATAGGAAAAGCGCCCATTTGCTTCTCCACCCCTGCCCCCCCCCTCCTTCCTCTCTGTCTCTCTCTTCCCCTCCCGCAGCCAAGGCTCCATTGGAGCAGGGATGGCCTGGGCACTGGGGATGGCTCCTTGGCCTCTGCCCTGGGCGCTAGAGTGGCTCTGGTCGCGGCTGAGCGAGGCCCCGGAGGGGCAGAGCATCACCCCCTGGTGGGCAGAGCGTTTCCCCTGGTGGGCGTGCCGGGTGGATCCCAGTCGGGCGCATGTGGGAGTCTGTCTGACTGTCTCTCCTAGTTTCCAGCTTCGGAAGGATACAAAAAAAAAAAAAAAAAAAGGTAAGGGGGAGAGAAAAAGAACAATCTGTAAAGCTTGGAGAATTGTGGCAAACATCCAGGGTTTTGCTTTGGGAAACTGCCTCTTGCCAATTCAATTCATTTCCTTGATTGTTTTTGTGATTTCTTGCCTTTTTTTTTTTAACTTCCAATTTTTTTTTTTTTTTTTTTAGCAAGGGGAGAGGGGAGAGAGAGAGATATATAGACAGACCAACAGAGAGACAGGAAGGGAGAGAGATAAGAAACATCAACTTGTACTTGCGACATTTTAGTTGTTCATTGATTGCTTCTCATACGTGCCCTGACAGGGGGTGGGGGTGGACTCCAGCTGAGCCAGTTATTCCTTGGCTTGCTCAAGCCAGCGACCCTTGGAGTTTCAAACCTGGGTGCTCAGCTTCCCAGGTCAACACTCTATCCACTGCATCACTACCTGGTCAGGCCATATATTGATATTCATTTTATTTGTTCTGATCTGTGTAAACTGTGGCAGAGAGTGTGATGTTTCCTGAGTGGGGGTTCCATAGTTATATACTCAAACTCCTAACTTTAGAAAATGAGTTTACATTCACCCAAATATAATGAAATATAGAAGATTTTCTTCTATAAGAACCAAAAGAGTAATACTCTTGATACTGGAGGTTGTTCCAGATGCAATTAGAGAGTTTCACAAACAACAAGGAAATTCCTGCCCATTTAGATTTATATATCCAGGAAAAAATGGAGATGAAATAAAGTCATTTTTAGAAACAAAAGCTTGAGAGAATTTGTTATCAGCAGACACACAATAAAGGGAATATTAAAGACTATCCTTCAAGCAGGAGGATAATTGTCCACATGGAAGCCTGGAAATGCAGGATGGAATGAAGATCAAATAAATAAAAAAGGGTGGGGCAAATGTGGGAGTGAATTTAAATGAACATTGGCCCTATAAACAACAACAATAATAATGTAATCTTGTGGATATATACACACATGTATGAAAAGATATACAAACAACAATAAAAAATTGTTGGCTAAGTTGGGGGGGGGGTTGAAGGAATGGAATGGTCATTAGACAGAAAGAAAATAATCCCAGATGGAAGTTCAGAGATAAAGGAATCGAACGGATAAATATGGGGGCAAATTTAAGTTAATATTGTCTGAAACAATTCTAATAATGTATAGAGTTCAAAAATATATATAATTAAAATACAGGAGCTTGACCTGTGGTGGCGCAGTGGATAAAGCGTCGACCTGGAAATGCTGAGGTCGCTGGTTCGAAACCCTGGGCTTGCCTGGTCAAGGCACATATGGGAGTTGATGCTTCCAGCTCCTCCTCCCTTCTCTCTCTCTCTGTCTCTCTCTCCTCTCTCTTCCTCTCTGTCTCTCTCCTCTCTAAAAATGAATAAATAAAATAAAATAAAAAATCTGCTTGAGTTTACATTTCTTAAAAAAAAAATACAGGACAACAATAGCATCTGAGTTTTAAAGAAAGACTTAAAGTGTTCTAAGGCCATAGCATTGTCTTAGGAATAATAAAAGTACTAATTTATGTTAGACTTTAATAAGTTAAGGGTGCATATTATAATCTCTAGTATAACCACTAAAAGAATAGCAATGCCATGTATAACAACCAGGTTAACAGAATGTAAAACTATTAACACAACTGATGCTTTTAATCCAAAAAAAAGGCAAGAGGAGAGAAAAAGGAACGTGGAATAGGTGAGAGAAAAAAAATTGGAGGATATTAGTAAGATGTTAGATTTAAGCTTAACTGTACCAGAAATTGCAGTAAATGAAAAAAGACTAAATGCATATGAAGTTCTATATCTTCATTTTTAACACCTGCCCCACATTCCGTGTATAGGCCTACATGTCATTTACTTAACCCATCGTGCTTGTGGATATTAGGTTGTTTCTAGTCTCTCTCCTAACAACCTTCAATAAATGACTTCTGTCTTCATCCTCACCAAGGATCCAGTCAAGGCTTTAAGATGAGTACTTATGGGTCTGGTTTCTGACCCAAAGGTAGCAGTTTAAGTACTAATGCATACTGTCAGATTGCACGTAGGAGGTGAGATACAAAGAAATGTTCATTTTCTCAGGAACTCTAGGGATTATCTTCAGCCTTTATATATTATATATTTTAAATTTTATTTAATCCAAGAAAATAATTTGCCCCGATTTCGGGGTTCACCCCTTTTGCAGTAGTTCCCTTGATCATCGGTTTTTCCTTCTGTATGTCAAGCTGCTCTGCCAGCCCAACCTCTGTTCTCTCCTAATTTAAAACCATAGGGCTGCCTGACCAGGTGGTGGCGCAGTGGATAGAGCGTTGGACTGGGATGTGGAAGGACCCAGGTTTGAGATTCCCGAGCTCGCCAGCTTGAGCGCGGGCTCATCTGATTTGAGCAAAGCTCACCAGCTTGGACCCAAGGTCGCTGGCTCCAGCAAAAAGATTACTCGGTCTGCTGAAGGCCCACGGTCAAGGCACATATGAGAAAGCAATCAATGAACAACTAAGGTGTTGCAATGCGCAACGAAAAACTGATGATTGATGCTTCTCATCTCTCTCCGTTCCTGTCTATCCCTCTCTCTCTCTCTGTAAAACCACAGGGCTTCAGTTTATGCTACCTGAGATGCACATATGTTGAAGATATGTGTGGAGGAGCAGCAAACACACCTCTCAACAAGCACAGTTGTTTTTCTAGGACTCCTGACTGCTATTTCAGCAGCCCCCCTGCATGCAGTTTAATGGTCAGCCAGAGATTTGGGCAGAGTTTTGAAATTTGGATCCCATTCCTTTGGTGGGTCCCTGGTTTTAGGGTCCCACTCCCAATTTCCAGTTTTTCTTCCAACAACCCTGACCATAATTTGCTACCACCTCAAGCTAATAAGATTGCAGTGTCTCACTCCTGGATTTGAAGGAGTGAGGGACACTGTCAGGCAAAAAGCCACAAACTCGTAATTATTACCTGTTGCTGAATAAATTTTCCTGTGGTTTATGCCTGCTTTTATTCTTTTTCAGATATTTAAAAAGTGATTTTCATTTTATTTTCTCTACTTTTCCTAGTTATTAACTGAAAGTGGGTCCACTTGACCACTCTAGGCCGTCCCCATTGCCTTCTTACATAGAAGTGTTCTTGTCAATTACTTTGATATATTAATGATAAGATTTTTCTAAGATCGTTATGCCTTTCAAATTAGGTTATTTCAAACCACTTTGTAGACTATTATTTATATAAAGACTTTTTTTTGTGTGGCTCATTTGGCTCTTCTGAAGTTGAAAGAAGGGTTGGCGAACTTTTGGTTTAAGGACTTGATCATAAATATAAATATTTTAGGTCTGTGGGCCATATGGTCACTGTTGTGACTACTGGACTCTACCATTGTGCTGTGAAGCGCCAGACACTATGCAAATAAATGATCAAGACAGTGTTCCAGTAAAACTATTTACAAAAGCAAGTTGCAGCTCTGCCAACTACTTTGTCAATTTCTATCTTGATCATTTCTCTTGCCAAGCAATTGAGCTTTTTGAAGGATTTTAGTCATTGGGATTTATCAACCAGAGGAGGTCCTGATTAATAATTGGTTGAAGAACTTAATAACTTTCTCATGCCTCTATAAATCTATCTTATTTCTTTATATCTAGTATTTCATAGTACGGATAATTAAACTTTATGTAATTATTCCCTGTGGATGGACATTTAGATCTTTTCCCATTAGTATCTATTAAAAACCAGGCAGAAATGAACATTACTACTAACAGAGTTACAGTGTAACACAGAGTCTTACTCGAGGAAAAGCCAGGTAGCGGGTCCCCGCCTCACCCCTCCTCCGCCTTTTTAAAGAAAGGAGGTGTACAGCAGGCGAATGCAATGTACGCAGAATAGTAAAAGTCCTTGCTCTGCTGTTTGTAAAGTCACTCGTCCCCTGGTACAGCAGTTTTTTCTCAAGAAGCAATCTCATTTGACGTGCAAGAGGAAAGCAGCAAGCTCCCTGACGGTGGCGACAGGGAGGCGTTGGCAATGCCAGCTTCCTGGAAGAAGCGCCTGGACAGCCACTTCCTCTAGGACCACGCCTTCCTGTGAAGCCCCCACCCCATCAGTTTTGCCTTTTCTAGTAAGCAGTTCCCAGGCATGAAAAGTGGCCTGGAGACAGCAGGGCGATATTGAGGGTATTGGTGTGGCACGACAAAAGGCCCAAAAGAAAACAGGACACCTAAAAGACCGCTGCCTCTATGGCAGCCCCCATCTCACCCCCACAGCGGAGGACTCGCTTTCCCAGCGGCCCCCGCGGTCCGTAGGGGCGTGAAGCCCAGCCAGCCCTCGCTAGCGGGGGCGGGGCCAGGGCCGGAAGTCACGTGCTGTGACAGCCGCTGGGGTGAGGCTGCTGTAGTCGCCTGGACTGGTTGGGGCTGTGACTGAGGGAGGCAACGAAGTGATGGCGGTGGAGACTCTGTCCCCGGACTGGGAGTTCGACCGCGTCGATGACGGTTCACAGAGTAAGTGGCAGAACAAGGGCTGCGGGTGGACGCTCTCGCGTGGGCCTCAGCCCTGGCGGTGCTCCCGAAGGAGGGCTCTGCCTCGCTATTGCTGCGCAGCCGTCCAGTTTGGGGCACTTGCTGCTCGTTGGGGTTTGAGAAGGAAGCGCCGTCGAGCGTTACTTTCCGGGGTGGAGGGGTCTCAGCAATGGCGGGTCAGGGTGCCCGGTAAGGGCTTGGCGATCAAGGCGGTGACTGTCCTAGGGAGCTCGCGGTGGCCCTGGGGGAGCGGCGTGCGCTCTGCAGCCGGGGACGCGGGCGGGGCGGGTCCTGCGCGTCCCGCAGACCCGGAGCGCAGGCTGGCGGGGTCTGGGCGCTCCGGGCTTTCGCCAGGTCCTCCGAGCCTTCACTTCCAGAAGAGGCTGAGGTCCGGGTTCCTGCTTCGGTTTCCTGTTTTTCTTTTTTTCCTCCCCAGCCAACTTTTGGAACTTTGAGTGCACCTTGCTTTACATTCTTATAACCAGAGAATCTAGAGAAACGGAACTCTTCATTATGGTAAAAATAACACGTGAAAGCTAGTTTATCTCCTTCCATGCCTTTTATTTACGTTAGATTAAAGTGATGTCCTGCAGTTTCCCTTGCGGTTAGAAAGGTGTCACAAATTACAGCAAATCGCCTTCAAATCTTGCTTCAGAAAATCGAATTGTCTGATTTAACTTGGAAGCCCAATCAAAGAGCACGAACAAATTCAATTCCACGCAGCATAATTTAGAAGCCAAACTAATTATTTTAATGAAACTCTACCTGAGATTAATGCAAGTTGGCAATCTGTTTCTTATCTTTGGTGATATTAATTTGCATAAATGATATAAGTGATATCAGGACATGCTGCTTGTGAATTTGTTTTTTAACGTAGTTTTTCCAAAAGGTGACCGTAATTTTTAGAAATTACATGTAAATTTTTCTTAATTGTACAAAGGAAGACGCATGTACAAACTTAGATCTAATTAGATCTTATTAGTCTCTCAAAGAAGCCTGCGTTTAACCCAGGATGATTTGCAGTTTTTCACAAAACATTCCACAAGATATCATCTTTCATGCAGCATTAAAAAAAATTCTTGGCCTGACATGTGGTGGCACAGTGGATAAAGCATCGACCTGGAAATGCTGAGGTCGCCGGTTTGAAACCCTGGGCTTGCCTGGTCAAGGCACATATGGGAGTTGATGCTTCCAGCTCCTCCCCCCTGTCTCTCTCTTCTCTCTCTCTCTCTCTCTCTCTCTCTCTCTCTCTCTCTCTCTCTCCCTCTCTCCCTCTCTCCCTCTCTCCCTCTCTCTCTCCTCTCTAAAATGAATAAATAAAATTAAAAAAAAAATTCTTGGTGGTAATAACAAAATCCTTTAATTTTGCGGGTAGAGGATTCCTTACTGTTATAAACTGAACTGCACCTTGTTGTGTATGACATTTTATGGATAAAGGTCCCCTACTCTACCTTTGGAATAAGTAATGAATTCTTATGTGTAAGGTGGGATCTTTACTTTCATCTTCAAGAAATTGCAGTAAAAAGATAAACATATGGGGTTTGAAAATGGTTCACCTTGGAGTGGAAAGATCAGATTTACTCAGCAGATGTTTTGTATGTACCAGGCACTATGCTAGGTATTAGGGATACAAAGATAAAGCATTTCTTGGAAGTAGGTTTTTGGAATTTCAATCTTGAAGAATCACCATGTAGTACTTACTTCAAATCTTTTTAACTTTCACTCATTTTTAAAACCACTGCTTTTTCTTTTTTTTGTATTTTTCCGAAGTTAGAAGCAGGAGGCAGTCAGACAGACTCCCGCATGCGCCCAACTGGGATCCACCCGGCATGCCCACCAGGGGGCGATGCTCTTCCCATCCAGGGCATTGCTCTGTTCTGGCTGGAGCCATTCTAGCGCCGGAGGCAGAGGCCATAGAGCCATCCTCAGCGCCTGGGCCATCTTCGCTCCAATAGAGCCTTGGCTGCAGGAGAAGAAGAGAGAGACAGAGAGGAGGGAGAGGGGAAGGGGTGGAGAAGCAGATGGGCACTTCTCCTGTGTGCCCAGATCTGGAACCGAACCTGGGACTTCCACATGCCAACCGGCCAGGGCTAAAACCATTTCTTATCTTACCAGCAAAGAATTTGAATGTTGTTTTCTTTTGCCTGTTACTTTGTGAATTCCCAAGCAGACTAAATGAGTAATTTATTGGCATGTGTTTCTGGTTTTTTTGTTTTTTTGTTTTGGGGAGAGAGAGGTGAGAAGCATCAACTCATAGTTGCAGCATCTTAGTTATTCATTGGTTGCTTCTTATCTGTTGTGCCTTGATGGGGGCAGGGGGAAGGACTCCAGTAGAGCCTGTGACTTCTTGCTCAAGCCAGCGTCCTTGGGCTCAAGCCTTTGGTCTGGAGCCAGCGACCATCGGATCATATGTGTGATCCCATGCTCAAGCCAGTGACCCAGCGCTCAAGCAGGATCAGCCTGCACTCAAGCCAGTGACCTCCGGGCTTGAGCCCGGGACCTCAGCATCTCAGGTCAACATTTTATCCACCGTGCCACACTGATCAGGCTCTTTCTAGTTTTGTCATTAAGAACTCATTTGCTGGTTCAGTACAGCTATGGTTATTTTCCACGTAACTGAGAACTAGAGGTGTACTTGGGATTTTGAGAATCTTATGTGGTTTTTAATTTAAGCTGTGGGGAAAAGACTTCTCATCTCTGCCTGATTTTCATTAATTTTTGGACTGAATCATGTCTAGACTAATTGTTTTTCAAAAGTGCCTCGGTTAATGCTATAAAGAGATAGAAACTTTAATGAACTAAGTTGATCCACCAGATTCAGTGTGTTAGTTGAAAAATAAGGGAGAATGGGGAGCTAGGTCTTTATCCTTAATGAATAAGAAAATACTTTATTTTAGAGTTTGTTTAGCATTGTTAATGTGAGGAAAGAAAAAATTTATCTTTTTTTTAAGGTATATGATTTTTTAATTATTTTTTATTTTATTTTTTTCAGAGAGAGAGAGGGATAGACAGGGACAGACAGACAGGAACGGAGAGAGATGAGACGCATCAATCATTAGTTTACCATTGCACGTTGCAACACCTTAGTTGTTCATTGATTGCTTTCTCATATGTGCCTTGACCGCGGGCCTTCAGCAGACCGAGTAACCCCTTGCTGGAGCCAGCAACCTTGGGTTCAAGCTGGTGGGCTTTGCTCAAACCAGATGAGCCCGTGCTCAATCTGGCGACCTCGGGGTCTCGAACCTGAGTCCTCTGCATCCCAGTCCAATGCTCTATCCACTGCACCACTGCCTGGTCAGGCAATTTTTTTATTTTTTAATTTAATTTTAATGAGGTGACATTGATAAATCAGGGAACATATGAAAATTTATCTTTTATTAGAAGATAGATTAATGAAATTATTCACATTAATAAAAAACTGAGTTGGAGTTGAATTTGCTGCCTTTATAATAAGTAATGAATTTTTATGTATAGGGTGGACTATGTACTTTCATTAATATTGAAATATGCTGTTATAATTCAGTTTATTCTATTGACTCTCTAGAATCTATTAGTATGTAAACTCTGTAAATATCAACCCAGCCTGGTTGGTTGGCTCGGGGGATAAAGTGTCAGTCTGGCATGTGGACGTCCAGGTTGGATCCCTGGGCAGGGTATACATGAGAAGCTATCATTTGTTTCTCTTTCCCTCCCCCTCCCCCTTTTCTCTCACTTCTCCTCTGGGAAGCCAGTAGCTCAATTGGTTTGAGCCTGATTGATGCGAGTGTTGGCCTCAGGCGCTGAGGATAGCTCTGTTGATTCGAGTATTGGCTCTAGATGGGGATTGCCCGGTGGTTCCTGGTGGAGGCGCATGTGGGAGTCTATAGTTCCTCTACTCTCATTTAAAAAAAAGAAAATCAATCCAATATTCCGTACTTAGTGTTCTTTACTGGCTTTTCCAACTCTATTATAGTAAACTGATTAAAACAAAATATTTTGGTAAGTTTGGGGCATTATAGGAATAATACTCATTAGGATGAAGCAAGTCTAAATGAATTTTAAAAACAACATATAGGTGTATTTTTAAATAGTTGACTGTGTATAGAATTAAGAATTATTCTTTTAAATTTTTCTCGTATGACAACAGATTTTTGCACATGATTCAGGTCATGAACTTTTCTTTTTTTTTCAAAAATGTTGTTTTTGACTGAAACAGAATTGGGTTATTGAGTTGTCTAAGGAATTATTTTATGTCTAAAAGCCCTAGATTATAGGGTAAATGGGATAGTGACTTTTTCATAATAACGTTTAATTAGTTTTAACGTGATATATATCTCTGTTTATGGCAACATCTGCTTTTAAAATTATTTTATCTATCTGGGAAATATTGAAAGCTGAATTATTGTTTACCTTTGAAACTTTATTTCCAAGAAGTTAAGACATTCTCGAATAATATATTTAATAATACATAGTATCTACTTTGCTGTGACTTTTGAGATTATTTGAGGTAAATGTCTTGTAATTTTTGTGTTTCTCACATGCTGTTTTAAATTTTAAATTTAGAAATTCATGCTGAAGTGCAACTTAAGAATTATGGGAAATTTCTTGAGGAGTATACATCTCAGTTGAGAAGAATTGAAAATGCACTGGATGATTCAATTGGAGATGTTTGGGATTTCAATCTTGATCCTATAGCATTAAAGGTTTGATTTTGTTTTATATTTTTTAGTTATGTGTACATTTTCAGAACATCCTATATCTTGAAAACATAATTGTTATAAATGGAACATATATTATTTGGGATCTAGGAAACTAAAAGAAACATTAAGGAAAATTGTTAATTTCCTTTTGTGTAAGCCATGCATGTATTTTCGTATGTTTTTGTGTTTTTAAAGAATGAGATAAACTCAAATCCTTTAGTGTCAAGAATGACACAGGCTCCAACTCTTTGAGCTAGCTTTTTTTCCTCAAATGAAGAGGATTGGAATATAATATTCAGGCAAGGTTAATTTATATACCGTGAAATGCATAACCTTAAAATGTAATTTTTAATGAATTTTGCTAAAAACAGGTACCCATGTAACTCATATCTCAATCAAGATACATAATATTTTTATCATTTTCTAAAAATTCCTGTATGTTATTTAGGGACTCTTAATGTGGGAGTAAATTTCTAATGTATAAAATAGGTCACTTCTGCTCTATTCCATTTTGAAGTAGTTTTGTCTGTTTCATTTTTGAAACTATAGCTTGTTACCACTTAATAACTAACATTTGTTATATATTAGACACTGTCCAAAGTCACATATTAACTTTTTTCCTCATCTCCAGTTCTTTGGGTTTTTAGTGTATTCACAAAATTGTGCAACCAGCACCAGAGACAATTTTAGAACTTTTTCACCACCCCAAAAAGAAATATTGTTCCCATTAGTGGTCACTCCTCATCTGTTATGGTGCTTGTGCTGGGTATATTGGATCTAAGGCAAGTTTAAATAGAATAGAGGTAGTCTCAATTTGTGTATTTAATATTCCAGTGATTCTTTTCAAATTAAAAAGAAATGTTCTTTTTCTTGTTTATATAGCTTTTGCCTTATGAACAGTCTTCCCTTTTAGAACTCATCAAGACTGAAAACAAGGTACAGATTTCTAAACCTAAACTATTTTTAAAATGCTTTAGTTATTTGCTATAATTTACATTTTTTCTTTTATGTTTTCACTCACAACACTAGGTCTTAAACAAAGTCATCACGGTTTATGCTGCACTTTGTTGTGAAATTAAGAAATTAAAATACGAGGTAATTATTTGTATTCTTAAGATATTAAAAAACATGATTTAAAAGCAAATATGTGCTGATATGTGTACAGTGTGCGTGAATATTTATTGAATGTGAATGAATTACTTATTTAAAGTAATGGTAAGAATAATGAGAATATATACCATGTACTAAATACTTTGTTAAACCTGTTAATATTTATAACAACCCAGGGAGGTATGTGAGGAATAGATGAGGCAACTGAGGTTTAAAGAGGGTGTCATTGTCTGACATTTTACTGTTAGTAACAGTTTGTGAGTCTGTATACCTTCAAGGTCTGTGTTACCTGCCATGTATATTTGCTTTGTAGATATAACTGATTTTTTAAAAGAGCTTTGAAGTTGTCATATATTTTGTGTTTCCTTGCCCATGAGCAATTAAAACTGAAAGCAGTTGGTAAACTTCCATCTTTTGTTTCTCTACCTTCTTGATACTGTCTGTTTGTTTCTGTCTTCCGTGAAGTAATGGGAAGATGTGGGACAATCGGAGTGGTCAGATAAGACAAAATAAGGGCTAACAAAAGCAAGAAATAACTTTGACCATCAGTAATGTTTTGGTACTCTAAAGATAAATTGAATTTTATCTGAATTGTAAGCAGTTTTTGAACATAAGAGAATTTGTATATAAGTGATGTAGCCCTCTGCTTGTTATTAAATATGTATAATCAAGAGAATCTTTAGGAATTTAAAAACGATACAGCAACTTGTAAAATTATTTTAATTTCTTTTAAACAGGCTGAAATTAAATTTTATAATGGTCTCTTATTTTATGGAGAAGGAGGTAAGTTTTAAAATTTCACATTGTAATGTGATGCCTTTTTTGAGGTTTAAACGAACAAAAAGTTAACAGATAATTTTAGAACTACCATAATGTATTAGTGTGAGAAAATGATCATTCAGATTTGTTTGTTTGTTTGTTTGTTTGGTTAACAGGTGAAAAGAACCCTGAGAGAAGAGCAGCAGCAAATTCTTTAAAGTCTATTTGTGATATTTTTATAAATTACTAAGCACTCTAGCTTGATGAGAATTTTCCTTAAATTTATTAAATAATAAAACAGATGATTACTTTCAGTTGTGTAATTAATGATGTTCTCATTTTCTCTTTAGTGTAAAAATTCTGTTAATACTATGCAGATTAAAAGATGTACTAATGAATAAAAATCATTTTTATTTTTTGGTGTTGATTGAGTTTATATAAAACAATTGAAATACAGTTTTTCATGTTGCCTTTTAAAGCCACAGATTCTAGCATGATGGAAGGTGATTGCCAAATTCAAATGGGGAGATTTATTTCATTCTTACAGGTAACTGGTGTTTACTTTTTACTGAGGTTTTTCTTTGAAAAGTTTGAGTGAATTACACATAATTTAAAATGATTTCTGAAACCTCAAATGCTAAAATGTGTACTGTGATGCTAAGACACTTAATTGGCATTGGATTATAAATTAAGGAGGTGGTAATTCCTGAAAGATTTTCACAGCATTTTTAGGGAAATAAAGCTCCAAATAAGTTTCTTTGTGTAATTTTATTTATGGACAACTCGTTACTGTACCTTTTAAAATAACTTGAATTTTGTACCAGGCAGGAAAAAATAATTTATGTCAGGAAAAAGTTGTTAATGGAGATGATTAAATTGTTATAAGAGAAATGATAAGGTAATTAAAGCAATTGCACTTGATGCTTCTAACCAAATAGTTCAATTTAGATATACTTTTCATCACTCAAAATTTTAGTTATTCTAGGTCTTTATATAATTTTTTCCCTAAAGAATGAAAGAACTTCTATTTCTCGCCTCCATTGTAAATTCATTGCTTGTACAATATGACAAAAGCAGAAATCGGAGATGAGGAAGAAAACCTACATCTACCTACCTCCAATAGTTGGGTACAAGATTTGATTATTTTATTTATTCAAGCATGTTAATATATTGTTCAGATCTTTTATGTCTTTACTATGTTTTTTGGTCTACTTAACCTAATTTGAGAGCATTTTGTTGAAATAAGCTTCTATTATAGTATGGGTCAATCTGGGTTCAGTCCACAAAACAATTCACACAAGGTATTTCAAAAGAGATTTAGTATAGAAAGTTGGTTACATAAGAGTTGGAGGGCTGAAAGTGGAAGGAACAGTGAGGTAATCCAGAGGAAGCAGATACCCCTCTACATCTGGGGGAAACAAGGGAAAAGGTTGGGCTTGCCAGAATCTGGGAACTTGGAGGAGGAGCCCCTGGAATTAGCACTTAACACCTCTGAGGAGGTAGTGCTGCCTGGCTGCTGCAGGTACCTCAGAGAGAGCCATAGAGCTTGGTTCTATAGTAGTGGAAGAAGCCGAGGCTGAGCAGTCTGCCATTGCTGAGGTGATCATGATGATAAAAACAGGAAGAAATAGTATGCCCTTTTCTGGTCTCCCAGTTTTCCTTTTAGTGCCACCTGTTGTCAGAACCTAACAGGTCTTCTGGGTAGGAGTCTTAAGAAATGTAATTTGCAGTGATTGTGTCAGTTTCTCCCCCGAGTTTTATCAAATTTAGCATTTCTTTTTGAAGATATTTTATTTGGTACATACAAGTTTAGAATTGTTAATAATTCCTGATAAATGGAATCTTTTATATTATTTGGTGACCCTTTTAAGCTATGATAATGATTATGTATATAATATATAATAATGTAAAGCTGTAGTATTGATAACAGTCTATTTTGTCTGATATTAATATCACTGCCCCAGCTTTGAGTTAACAATTTTTCTTTTTTTTCTTGATTCTTTCAGTCTTTCAGTTGTTTTAGTTATGTTTCTTTAAAACTGCATATATCTGAATTTTGATTTTTTTATACAACCTGAAAATCTTTTGTCTTTTAATTGGGTAATTCAGTCTATTTCTAGCTTATATAAATAGTTTATTATATCTTTGAACTTGTTTCTACCTTTTTAATTTGTGCTGCTTGTCCTCCATTTTCTGTTCTTTTCTCTGCTTTTATTAAACCTTTAGAAATTTAATAATAAATGTAAAACTAGAACTGTTCAAATAAAATTGAAATGCATGAGTTTCATTTTTAAAAATGTTAAATTGTTTTTGGGTCTCACTGACAGCTGCATAACGTTCCATTTAAACATTCAACAGATGTTTTATGAGCATAGCATATATTACAAACCATTCTTGGTGCTAGCGATCAGCGATGCACTAAACCAACAGAAATTCTTTTCCTCATAGATTGTAAAATTTAGAATAGCCATAGGTTTTTTTGTTTGTTTTGTATTTATTCTGAAGTGAGAAGTGGAGAGGCAGAAAGACAGAGTCCCGCATGCACCTGACCGGGATCCACCCAGCAAACCCACTGGGGAGGCAATCAATGCTCTGCCCATCTGGGACGTTGCTGCATTGCAACCGGAGTCATTCTAGCGCCTGAGGCGGAGGCCATCGAGCCATCCTCAGCAGCTGGGCCAACTTTGCTCCAGTATAGCCTTGGCTGTGGGAGGGAAAGGGAGATAGAGAGGAAGGAGAGGGGAAGGGGTGGAGAAGCAGATGGGCACTTCTGTGTGCCCTGGCCGGGAATCAGACCCAGGACATCCACATGCTGGGCTGACGCTCTATCATTGAGCCAATTAGCCAGGGCCTAGAACAGCCATAGGTTTAATCAGCTTTTAAGTATGTTTGGATATAAACTGCTTCTATAGGTTTGAAAGGTGAGAGCTTCTGAAAAAATTTTAGGAGGTGTGGGACAGGGTAAATGCAAGTTAATTATTTAATCATAAACACATTCCTGGGATAATTAGTATTTTACTTGCTGGGTGCCAAGTCTGTTTATAAATCAGGTTGAAGGTAAACATTTGAAGTTATATCAAAGTGATTTCTATAGACCCTTTTCCCTCACTGTCATACTTTCTAAAACGGGCAGCTTTTGAGTGTGTGTTTTTTTTCTGAAGTGAGAAGCAGGGGAGGCATAGAGACTGACTCCACATGTGCCTGACTGAGATCTACCTGGCATGCCCACCAGGGGGTGATGCTCGGCCCCTCTGGGGCATTGCTCCATTGCAACTGGAGCCATTCTAGCGCCCGAGGTGGAGGCCATGGAGCTGTCCTCAGTGCCTGGGCCAACCTTGCTCCAATGGAGCCTTGGCTGTGCGAAGGGAAGAGAGAGACAGAGAGAAAGGAGAGGGAGAAGGTAGATTCCTGTGCCCCGGCCAGGAATCAAAGCTGGGAATTCCACACACCAGGCGACGCTCTACCGACGCTCTACCGCTGAGCCAACTGGCCAGGGCCTGAGCTTCTTTTCATTCAGATGTTCATTCATTCATTTGATAGGACAGAGATTTATTGAGAAGCAGTTTAGGGGTAGCCACTGTGCTACACAGTAGATATTCAAAGAAGGAATGAAGGACTCTGTCACTTATGAATTATGTGAGTGAAATATAAGACTTAGACATGTGAAGGAAGTGTTGCAGGGGCAGAGAAGTAGAAATGACCTTGGGATTCAGGAGGAGTTAAAAATTGCTTGAGGTATGGGTGCTTGAAGTTGGCTGTTCAACTAGAGTTCTTATTGGAAAACTATTTTATTTTTGTCTTAACATTATTATTCTAAAATTTAGTCAGAAATGGTGAAATTTAAAAAATAACTTTGTAACTTTTACCCAACTTGTCATTTCAGGAACTGTCTTGTTTTGTTACGAGGTGCTATGAAGTGGTGGTGAATGTAGTCCATCAGTTGGCTGCCCTGTATATCAGTAACAAGTAATGAATTTTAGAAATATTTTTGCATTTATAATAGAGATACAGGAAATATTTTTCTACAACTAGCTAATTACTTGAAATAGTTCTTTGTTCACTCATTCATTCCTTTATTCACTTATTTAGCATTCTGTGAACACTCAAGCTATTTCAAACAGTACTTGATGTCTTTAATAAAAGAAGTGATAGAAAGTTTATCATGGTGAATGAATCCATTATCTGTCTGAATGAGAATTTGGACAGAATATTCAAAGAAATTTGATTGTACAAAAAAAGATGAACGTACCATGTTCTCCTTATTTCTTTCCTCTCTTCTTTGCCTTGAAGGTCCCCTGTCTTATTAGAATTGCATGAGACCTTTCTTAAACTACAGAATCTTTGGGAGTGGGGTTAGGGAATCTATATGGAAAATGTGAGTAATTCTAATGATCTTTAAAGTTTGGGGACCGCTGCCCTAAATCAAGAAAAATGATAAAAATTTCAGAGTCCTTATCATTTTTATTACCACAAAATAATTATTTTGCATGATAAATAGTTTATACTTAAAAATTTTCCCCACTTACTATCATCATGTGCTGCAATAATGACATTCTGGTTAACTGATGGAACACATATATATTGATGGTCCCAAAAGAGTGCAATGAAGCTGAAAAATCTCTACAGCCAGTGGTGTAGCCATAGTAACATCAATAGCATAATGCCTACAAAAATATTTACCATTGTGTTACATTGCCTATAGTATTCAGTACAGTAAGATCCTGGGTTTGTAGTGTAGAGGTAGTAGGGGAACAAGATTTGTCACCTTAAAGTTTGCTTTGGCATAAGGATTATTTTAGGCTCGTTAATTTAAAAAAACAACAGGCAAGGGAGAAGCTCTGAAAACCAAGTAGCAGTTACTTTTATAAAAGATGATTACATTTGTAAGGGAAATCTCCATCTGTAAGAGTGTCTGCCTCCCTGTACTAAAACAAAATCTGTCTTTATTATAGGGTTGTATCAGCCACGAACCCAGGGGATAGAGGGCAAATTATTTTTCTTCCCCTACAGAGAAATAGGTTATACCATATAGCTTGGGTGTAGCAGGCTAGACCATATAGGTTTGTGTAAGTGTTCTCTTATTTGCACAATGATGAAGTCGCCTAATGTCGCATTTCTCAGACATCACCACTGTGGTTAAGTGGCCCATGACTGTATTTAATTAAACCTTACAGTAACTTTGTTTAGGTATATGACTAGGGATTCTCAGTTATGAGAAGAGATAACTGGGCCCAGAGGAATTACTTGACAAGATTCCGTAGCTATTTAGGTTCTTTTGTTCACCAATCCATATAATGTTGTTACATACCACGCTACATCCCAACTCTCTTTTATAAACTGGAAAGCAGTATTAACTGTTCCTCATTCTCATTTTTCCCCTCAGTCAGCTATTGATGTTATTATACCCTTTCACTGAAACTGCTCGTGGCACAAGGGAATCAGAGCATAGCCCCCCCCAGCACCTGAAGTACGCTGTACCTGGTGTGTAACTCCCTGCCACCACACCCCTGCAGTAAGATGAAATATTTTTTTTTGTATTTTTCTGAAGTTGGAAACGGGAAGGCAGTCAGACAGACTCCCGCATGCACTCGACTGGGATCCACCCGGCATGCCCACCAGGGGACGATGCTCTGCCCATCTAGGGCGTCACTCTGCCGCAATCAGAGCCATTCTAGTGCCTGAGGCAGAGACTACAGAGCCATCCTCAGTGCCCGGGCCAACTTTGCTCCAGTGGAGCCTCGGCTGCGGGAGGGGAAGAGAGAGACAGAGAGGAAGGAGAGGGGGAGGGGTGGAGAAGCAGATGGGCGCTTCTGTGTGCCCTGGCAGGGAATCGAACCCAGGACTCCTGCACACCAGGCTGACGCTCTACCACTGAGCAAACCGGCCAGGGCCAAGATGAAATTTTTTGATCGTGTTTAATTTTAAAATATTCTATCTTGTGGAATATATGTGTGCTTTGATATATAAGTACTATTTAAAATTATTTACTATTGAGCAAATTGAATCTCTAGGAAGTAAAATTGAATTATTTTAGGGCTTTAGACTTTGGTAATCCCAGTTACTCACGCACTTTTTTTCACTGGGGATGACAACTTAGAAATAAACCCAACTGAAGACTAGTCTCCAAATGCTGGTTTGGGAAGGATAATAAAGATTCTAGATGGAAGTTGGGAAATTCTAATAGTTTAGAAAGAAATAATCAGTTTTTTTATTTCCCTCTTTTCCTCTCTCCCAAACTAGTCCCTTTAGATTAAATGGCTAAGTTTATACATGGACTGCATATTGTCACATCCCTGCCGTTGAGTTTGGGGATAGGTAGTGACTGCCCAGACTCTGTGTACAGGGTAGTCCTTTCTTGGGAAAGTGCAATATGGTAGTAATTTTTTGGATCTCTTAAATTTTATAGACTAAACCTAAATAAAGGTAAATCCATATTAAAATCTTAGCGTTCCTGACGCTGTGTTTTCCTTAAAGTAAAAATGACAAAAAAGGATATAGTTTTTTAACTTGAGTCTTATTTTATTATAGGGTTGCACCCAAAATTATAGAGACAACTGGAGTTCATTTTCAGGTAAAAGTAATTTAACTTGATCTGTAAAACCGTAAATATTACTATATTTTAATTTGGAGTTTGTGTGATTGGGGACTATAGCAAGACTCTGAAAGGATTATTTCTTGAATTTGTTCTCTTTCATTTGTGAAGCTGATGAGTCATTACTGACCAAGCATCAGTGTATCTCAGTCTGCCTAGTACAGGCCCAGTGCAGAGTCTCCTACTGGTCTGTTTGGAGAGTGAAACAAATCTGCAGCATCACAATTACGGATGAACTATTGTGCAGTGTTTTTCTATTTAAAGCTAATCATTCCATCTGAGGATCAGTAGTTTCATGGGTAGCTTAATAAAATGATTTATCCACTGCTTTAACTCATTTAATAATTAGCTAGAATGTGTTTAACTTTAAAAATCCACATGATGCTTAACTTCTAACTAGTGGTTAAATGGTAATCATTAAAGGTTTTTTGACAGACTATGTATGAGCACTTGGGAGAGCTGCTAACAGTTTTGCTTACCCTGGATGAAATTATTGATAATCATATCACATTAAAAGACCACTGGACTATGTACAAAAGGTGAGCAAATTAAAATACTCTTTGTATTAATAAAAATTAAACAGATATAAATAGTGCAGGTTCTTTAAAAGATCTAGGAGATATATATTTAAAAGGATTCAGATGGGTTTGTTTGAGAGTATGATATATTTGCATAAAGCATTCTAATTTTTGACTACCTTAGGACTCAGATTTATTCTTTCCTTGGGGTCTATTCAAGTGACAGTATTTTTTCTTGAGTTTGGTTTTATTTCACTGTATACTGCAAGACTTTTTTTTTTGTATTTTTCTGAAGTTGGAAATGGGGAGGAAGTCAGACTCCTGCATGCGCCTGACCGGGATCCACCCAGCATGCCCACCAGGGGGTGATGCTCTGTTGCATCCAGAGCCATTCTAGCGCCTGAGGCAGAGGCCATAGAGCCATCCTCAGCGCCCAGGCCAACTTTGCTCCAGTGGAGCCTTGGCTGCGGGAGGGGAAGAGAGAGACAGAGAGGAAGGAGAGGGGGAGGGGTGGAGAAGCAGATGGGCGCTTCTCCTGTGTGCCCTGGCCAGGAATCGAACCCGGGACTCCAGCACGCCAGGCCGATGCTCTACCACTGAGCGAACCAGCCAGGGCCTACTGCAAGACTTTTTAAAGTCAAGACATTTTATTCAATCTATAAATGTCTGGTATCTAGAGAGCACCAGGTATCTGAATTTAAGATGATATAAAAAGTCATGATTATAAAATTAAATATATTAGGACTTTTTTGTTCAAATTTTAGGATGACATTGGTTTGCAAAACCATACAACTTTAAAGTGTACAAGTCAATATGATACTATACAAATATAAAATTTTGATTTCTGGGGGAACTTTTAGTTAAATTTATTAGGCAATGCATGGTCTTTCTTCTGATCTTCCACAAGGTTACTGAAATCTGTTCATCACAATCCTTCAAAATTTGGAATTCAGGAAGAAAAACTAAAGCCATTTGAAAAATTCTTGCTGAAACTAGAAGGACAGTTACTTGATGGAGTGATATTTCAGGTATGAGAGTGGTATCAGGGTTGACCTAGCTCAGAATTATAGTAGGATGCTTCTATAGCATACTGTTAAATATGTTTTCCTTTAAAAGTACTCCGTCTTAATTATTTATTTATTTATTTATTTAATTATTTTTTACAGAGACAGAGAGTCAGAGAGAGGGATAGACAGGGACAGACAGACAGGAACAGAGAGAGATGAGAAGCGTCAATCATTAGTTTTTCATTGCGTGGTACAACACCTTAGTTGTTCATTGATTGCTCTCTCATATGTGCCTTGACCGCGGGCCTTCAGCAGACCGAGTAACCCCTTGCTGGAGCCATCAACCTTGGGTTCAAGTTGGTGGTTTTTTTTTTTTTTCTCAAACCAGATGAGCCCGTGCTCAAGCTGGTGACCTCGGGGTCTCGAACCTGGGTCTTCCACATTCCAGTCCGACACTCTGTCCACTGCGCCACCACCTGGTCAGGCAAAGTACTCTGTCTTAAAACATTGTTAATGTCTAAAATATAATTGTTCAGGATCCAATAGCAAGCAAAATTAGTGTACTAATTGTGTTTGGAGTGAGGGTTGTTTTTTTTGTGTGACAGAGACAGAGAGACAGAAAGAGGGACAGATAGGGATAGACAGGAAGGGAGAGAGATGAGAAGCATCAATTCTTTGTTGTAACACCTTAGTTGTTCTTTGATTGCTTTCTCATATGTGCCTTGACCGGGGGGTCTACAGCAGACCGAGTGACCCCTTGCTCAAGCCAGGGACCTTGGGCTCAAGCTGGTGAGCCTTGCTCAAACTAGATGAGCCCACGCTCAAGCTGGCGACCTTGGGGTTTCAAACATGGGTCCTTTGTGTCCCAGTCCGATGCTCTATCCACTGCGCCACTGTCTCGTCAGGCGAGGGTTGTTTCTTAAGTGTGTGAAAGGACAAAGCTATTCAAGTATTAAGATCTGAACAGTTGTGTTAATATT
This sequence comes from Saccopteryx leptura, assembly GCF_036850995.1. Taxonomy (NCBI): domain Eukaryota; kingdom Metazoa; phylum Chordata; class Mammalia; order Chiroptera; family Emballonuridae; genus Saccopteryx; species Saccopteryx leptura. The sequence continues at coordinate 293,192,435 of NC_089503.1, read as the reverse complement.
GTATTTGTTTTTAACCTCAAGATTAAGAATTGTAAGACTATCTTTTAATAATCTGTTCAGTTCTTCTGAGGCTCAGAGAATATGATTTAGGTCTGTACAATCTAGGTAGCTTCTAACCACATGTGGCTATTTAAATTTAAATTAATTAAAATAAAATAAATTCACTTTCTCTACCACTTTGACCTTACAGGTGCTTAATAGCTACATGTAACTTAATTATCACATTATATACCTTAAACTTACATATATTATATAAATATGTTAATATCTCAGTAAGGCTGGGAGAAAAAAAATAGCTAGAGATAGTTGATGGTCAGCCATCATATGAGACAATGTAGATGTAGAACATTTCCATCATCACAGGAAGATTTATTGAACCGCAATACTTTGGGTAGCGTCTATGAGAAATTGCATTATATTCCGTGGAATATATGCTTCCAGATTACCTTTAGTTTACATTTTACATGATCACAATTTTAACAGATTCATCCCAACACCTTTTAATATCAATTTAATTTTTAATCCATTAGATTCAGAAGGTAATTTTGTCATTGATTTTTTTTTCCAGGAAACATTTTTTCACATGCTGTAATAAAGTGCTAGGATAGTAACTGTAACAAACTAACTCTATTTTTAAAAGTACAAAGTAAAGAATAAAACATTTTCTAGTGCTTCATCAGATATATCTTTTATATATCACTGAGTGTATCTTTTCATGTAGAATTATAGACTTTTGGTGCAGTTTTAATTCACATAATTGGTACTCAAAGATATGAGTACTTATAAATTTTCCATTCAAAAGGATTTAGATTAAGGTAAAAATCTGGACTTCAGTGTTAGTAAAATTAAAATGGTGAATGTAGCTGTTTATCACACACACTATATTTAAATCTGTTTAATAGCTTCTTATTGGAAGTCTAACTTTCTCTTTAAATGTTTCCTCTCTAGGCCTGCATAGAGCAGCAGTTTGATTCTCTCAATGGGGGAGTATCTGTGTCAAAAAATAGCACTTTTGCGGAAGAATTTGCACATAGTATTCGCTCAATTTTTGCAAATGTAGAAGCCAGACTTGGTAATGTAAAGTGCATTTTTTGTTTTTTGTTTATAAAGTTTGCATTTTCTTGAAAGTAGAATTTTAATTATGGTCTCTTTTTCTCATGTTACTATTTTATAAGGAGAGCCTTCAGAAATTGACCAGAGAGACAAATATGTTGGAATTTGTGGACTTTTTGTACTACACTTTCAAATTTTTCGAACTATTGATAAAAAGTTTTATAAGTCTTTATTGGATATTTGTAAGAAGGTAAGAACTTGGAACTTTTATATTTTCAGTTTGAGAGATAAAAAGTATTTTCGATAAAAGTGAATTTCTTAAAATGTATTCTATCTTTGCTTACAAATATAGTTTTTTTAGTACTAATTACAAAAAAATATATTCACTTTAAAATCCAAGCATTCTAGAAATAAGTAATATAAAGTAAATGAAAATACCTTATAAATACATCATATAAATACATGTAAGTGATTGATTTTCCAGATTTTTTCCTATACATTAACTTTATATTACTACTTTTTTCTCTTTCTCTTATTGCTACTCATTCTCATAATTGAAGTAGGGAAAAAATTAAAATGTATTTTTTTTCACTACATCTTTGCTATTTTCATGATGTGGCACCTGATTTAAAAATTGAAAATTTAGGCCTCACCAGATGGTGGCAGTGGATGGAGCATCAGACTGGGATGCAAAGGACCCAGGTTCAAAACCCCAAGGTCATTGGCTTGAGCACGGACTCACCAGCTTGAGAACGATGTCGCTTGCTTAAGCATGGGATCATAAACATGATTCCATGGTCTCTGACTTGAGCCTAAAGGTCACTGGCTTGAACCCAAGGTCATTGGGTTGAGCAAGGGGTCACTTGCTCTGCTGTAAACCCTCCCCACTCCCCGTCAAGGCATGTAAGAGAAAGCAGTCAGTGAACAACTAGAACTGCAACGAAGAATTGATGTTTCTCATCTCCCTTCCTGTCTGTCCTTATCAGTCCCTCTCTCTGTGAATCCCCCCAAAATTGAAAATTTAGTTTGTGTGAAGAATCAAGTGATATATGACCATGAGAACTCAGCCATCTTGAGTATTTTTTGTTTTTTCACTAATATATAGTGAAAGGAAAGGTCATGCAGATTTCTGTTTGATTTTATGCATATATTTGTTTATCTTAAAATCCATGAGAGTTTGTGTGCACATGTATGTGTGTAATTGTTTAATATTTAGGCAGAATAAAATTCTTGTCATACTCTCAACCAGATGTAGGAATGCATTAACTCTGTGCCACAGTAAGATAATTTGTCTTATAATGTATTAATGAGTATTTTTTGATTAATTTTCCTTGAAATAAATTGTCTTTCATTGTACATTGTAAACTTAGTGTGTAGCTTGCATTTAATGATTTGTTTCCTATTATGCTTATTATTTTAGGTACCAGCCATCACTCTGACTGCTAATATTATTTGGTTTCCTGATAATTTTTTGATCCAGAAAATACCAGCAGCTGCCAAACTTCTAGACAGAAAAAGTCTTCAAGCCATTAAAATACACAGAGATACTTTCCTACAACAGAAATCTCAGTCACTTACCAAGTAGGTTTAAAAAGTACTCAAATGAAAATATTTAAATATTTTAATACTGATTCTAAATATATGTAGAACAGCCTGACCTGTGGTGGTGCAGTGGATAAAGCGTCGACCTGGAAATGCTGAGGTCGCCGGTTCGAAACCCTGGGCTTGCCTGGTCAAGGCACATATGGGAGTTGATGCTTCCAGCTCCTCCCCCCTTCTCTCTCTCTGTCTCTCCTCTCTCTCTCTCTCTGTCTCTCCCTCTCTTCTCTAAAATGAATAAATTTTAAAAAAATTAAAAAAAAATATATGTAGAACATTTGAATTATAAAATCAAATATGTTTACTTATTAGAGAAAAGTTAGGGCAGTTTCTAGATTCATTTTCTGGGAGTTTGTTTTGTTAGGCTTAAATTCAATTAAGATTTAGTCAAGTTATACTTTTTAGAGAGAGGTATGTGTGTGTATATATACACACATAGATACATGTATACACACTTTTTATCAGATGTATTAAATAGTTTTTGTTGAAAGCAAAGTCTATAGTAGAGGTTGTTTGATGACATTAAACATTGTGTATTCATGACTCAGTGATAATTTTTGGAGGAGTTGACTTTAATTTGATGCTCCTTTATTTTTATAAAAGTATTATATGTACATATTTAAAAAGTTAAAAAATTAAAGGTTTAAAAGGAAATGTAATTATTCTCTATACCTCAGTCTTCTCTAAAAGAATGTTTTTAACTTTTAGTTTCTTCTGATATTTACCTCTTATTTTTTGTTTAACTCTTACTTTGTAAATTTTCAAATATACATAAAATAGAGAAAATATTATAAAGAGCTCCAGTGTTCTCATCACCTAGCATCTACAATTGAATCTACTGCACATTCTTAACTTGAGTACAGTGCTAAACTCCCATGTTAACCTGTGTGAAGATTTTAAGTGAAGTGACACAAGATTCTGCGACTGGCCCTGTGGCTGAACACAGCTTCTTTCTTTGTCATATTTAAAAGATTATAGGGATACTTACCCACTTTTTGTTGATCTTGACTATCAAGAGGCAATTGAGCCACTGGTACACAATTGGGGAATGAGGAGTATGTCAAATACAGGATCCTCTAAAGCAGTGGTCGGCAAACTCATTAGTCGACAGAGCCAAATATCAGCAGTACAACGATTGAAATTTCTTCTGAGAGCCAAATTTTTTAAACTTAAACTATATAGGTAGGTACATTCCTTATCGAGGTAGCGCCCGCAATGGTATTTTGTGGAAGAGCCACACTCAAGGAGCCAAAGAGCTGCATGTGGCTCGCAAGCCGCAGTTTGCCGACCGGGGCCCTAAAGCATCTCTCAGTACTCCTGTAAATTGTGATTAAAGTCAGTGGAATATGGCAACTTTATATAGGCAGGACTACTTATGGCAGAGATTTGAGAGCTCTTTAATACATTCTGAAACAGAGTTTGGATGGGAAAAAGACATAGGTTTGGATTTAGATTAAAGAGACCCATTTTGGACCCTACTAGGACCCTGCTCAGACCCTGCTCTTTCTCTGTGTTCTAGACTTCTAAATTAAATCATCCATAAGTCAAATAATACACTTCACCATTTGAGGTGAAACCAAAAGTACAATATTGGTGCCTTTTGTCGAATAGAATCCTGGCTGAGCAGAAATTATTTTTCTCAGATTTGATGGTAGGGTTTTACCTTCTTAAAACACATTTATTGTAAGTTTTGGCATAATGACTCTTCAGATTGAGTTTCTGAGATTATCAGATTGCTTGGCAGTATAGGCTAGCCAACAACCTCTGTGGGATTCTAATCTTAATCAAGTATGTGTCTTCTGAATCTTTTAGCTGATTCTGACTGGCAGTAATGGGACATTTCTCTACCCTAACTGTAGATGGTTTTTTTTTTAACTTACAATTTTTTTTCATTGATTTGAGCATCAATGAAACAGAAGCATCAACTTAGTTGTTCCTTTTAGTTGTGTACTCAGTGCTTCCTTGTATGTGCTCTGACTGGGGGTCAAACCCATGACCTCTGGCATGCTGTGTTGACCCTTTGTTCACTCTGCCACCCGGCTAGGGCTAACTATAGATGGTTTTTAAAGAGTTGGTAAAGTCAGATCCCACACTAACTTTTTAAAATAAAAAAGTATAATTTAACAGAATGTGGGCTGAAAGTTCCTGTCTTGGGTGACCTGAAATGCATTGGTAGAGTGTTTTAGTGTTTATGTTTAACCTGCATATAATTATATTAAGTCTTTCCAGGATGAGAAAGCTTCCTAGATTTGGGGTTGAATCTTGACTCACATATTAGTGACGTGGATATGTAACTTCTGCGTGTCAGTTTTTTATACTTAAAATGGATGGAGCTCATAAGGTTAATGTGAGGATTGAACTAGTGAATTTGTGTAAAGTGCTTAAAACAGTGGCTGGCATGTGGTAAGCATTCAATAAATATCGGCTTTTATATTCAGATTCTGTCTACTTCCACCCTCCCATTCTGGTTCATGCTGTCATCCCTTTTCTCTTCTGCATTATCACAGGAGTGTCCTGACTGGTTTTCCTACTTTTACCATCATTCCCTTTATAGTTCACTTCAACATATCAGCCATAGTGTATTTATTGTCTTCAAAGTTAGATCAGATCCCTCTGCTCAGGTCCTCTAGTGAATTTCTGCTGAAGTCCTTATTCTCTACAAAGCCCTCCCTACTCTCCATTTTCCTTCTCCCCCAACCCCCACCCCTCTACAACTCTGATCCCTTTTCTGTTTTCATCCCTGCTCTTTGTTTTGCACTGACGTCTTTGGTATTACTTGAACATGCCAGACATACTTCCTCTTTTAACATGTTTTGCATTTGTTGCTTCACTAGAATTTTCTTCTCTTACATATTTGCATGGATTACTCATTCATCTTTAAATCTTGCTCCAAATAACCTTTTCAGTGAGCCTCCTTTGATCACTGTATTTAAAATTGTATCCACCATTTCAGTCCCTATCCCTTTTCCCTGCTGTATTTTTGACATTTTAATTATTTGTTATACAACTCACCTATCTAGAATGTAAGCTCGTGGGGTGGAGATTTTTGTCTATTTTCTTTACTGCTGATTTTGTTCTGAATACTGAGAAGCAGTACCTGGCTTATAAGGCGTTCAGTAAATCTTTGTTAAATGAATAAATTTTATATGTATATGTGATATCTGTATTTTGAAAACCAGAACAGTGAAATGGCTGCTGCAAGTAAGTATCAATACTTTTTCCCAACCAATACGAAGAAATGGAAGTAAATTTTCTTTTCTGTGCTGAGTAACCCGAATATTTTCCTTTGTTAGAGAGGTACAGTCTTACTACGTCTTTGTGAGCTCATGGATGATGAAAATGGAATCTATTTTATCTAAAGAGCAGAGAATGGATAAATTTGCTGAAGACCTCACCAATAGATGTAATGTTTTTATACAGGTAGTTGTATCTTCTTACTTAGAATATTTTGGGTGTCATTTCTTTGTTAATCTAATGTGCAGAAGTTATACTTCAAAAAAACTGGAAAGGATAGAATATGTTTTTGTCTTTAAAAATTGAAATGGATTAGGGTACATTTGGGTCTGTAAATTATTTGGTTTTTTGTGATATATTAATCAGATTTTATGATATATGCATTAAATCTACATTCTCTTCAAAGCATGACTTTTCTTTTTGCTGTATACCATAAGTTTTGATGTGTTGTACATGTTTCCATTATCTATTTAAAAATATTTAAAAATTTGTATTTTGATTTCTTCTTTGGTCTGTGGCTAACTTGGAAAGAGATTTATTATTTTCTGAATATGAGAATTTCCTAGTTTTCTTTTTGTTGATTCTAGCAGTACTAACATAATTTCAATATTCTCAAATTTGTTGAGATTTGCAATATGGCCCACCCTATGATAGCTTTGGTAAACATTTCGTAGACACTTGAAAAGAATGTGTAATTTGTATTTGTTGGTTGTAGTGTTCAGTCTGTTACTGAGACATTTGGGTTAGAGTCTCCCACTGTTATTGTGGATTTGTCCATTTATCCTTTTAGCTCTGTCCATCTTTGTTTTATATATTTTGATACTAAGTAAGTGCATAACATTGAGAATTGTTTTACCTTCCTGGTGGACTGAATTATGAAATGTCCCTGTTTTCTCTAGTTGTAGGTCTGTTTTGTGTGATTACCAAATGACATAGCTATACCAGTTTTCTTTTAGTTAAGGGTCCACGTGGTGTGTCATCTTTGATCCTTTTACTTACAACCTGTTTGGCTTCTGGTGTTTAATGTCTGTCTTTTATAAGCAGCATACATTTCCCCCAATCTGATAATTTTAATTTTTTCATTAAGCTGTTTTCTGTATATGTTATTACTGATGTATTTGGCTTTAAAACTACTACCTGACTAGTTATTATTTGTGTCCCTTGTTCTAGGTCCTTTTTCTTTTTGGCTGTCTTTTGAATTTGGATACTGTTTTCTTAGTGGTTACTGTAGAGATTTTAAGATGCATGATTTACTCATTTAACTCCAAGGTAAATTAGTAGTTTGATCCAGACAGTGTAAGGATCTCAAACTATTTTAATTCTCTTTAACCCCCTCTCACTATGCTGCTGCTGTAATTTTGTTTCTCTGTATATTTTAAACCTCACAGGTATTTTTATTGCTGCTGCTGGTTCTGTTTTTATTGTCTGTATTCATTTAGATTTACCCACAGTTTTACCCATTCCGTTGACTTTTTTTTCTTGCATAACTCTTTATCCTTCTATTTATGGACTATCTGTTAGTATTTCATTTAAAATGCCTTTCTGTGTAACAGTTTTTTGTATGAACATGTCTGCATTTTAACTTCATTTTTGAGGGTAGTTTGCTACCTGTAGAATTCTAGGTTGGTAAGATATCCCTTGTCTCCACCCATGCCCCTGCCTTTAGAGGTAGCTTTTTATTGCCTTCTGGCTTCCTTTGTTTTTGTTGAAAAGTCAGCTGTCAGCTTTGTTGCTTTTTCAATATGTGTCTGTCTTTAATTGCTTATAAGATCTACTTTTTGGGGTTTAGCAATATTACTTTGATGCACCTAGGTGTGGTTTTCTTTGTGTTTGTGCTGCTTAGGATTTGTAGAGCTTCTGGAATGTGTGGGAAATTCTGTCATTAATTCTCTAAGTACTTTCTAGTCTTTCCCTTTTTGTTAGAATTTTTTTCCAGCTATGTCTACTTTGCTATTAAGCCCATTTACTGAATTCTTAATTTTAATTATTTTTCCATTTTTTTATAGTTTCCAATTCTCTTGCGAATTAATTTTATTTCCTTCAACATATTCGGCAATTATTTTGAAGCTCTAGTCTAATTTTATCTATTTCTATTAGCTGTTTCTTTTGTTTTTGGATATGTCATCTCTTTGTATGTTTTGGTTATGTCATATCTTTTTTATTTTTTGAGAGTACATTTATTAAAGCTGGGAACAGTGAAACAAGGAAGGGCTTAAGGTAGAAGAAACAACAGGAGGGAGCTTAGGTGGAGCTGCTTGGCTCTCTAGGAATGTGATGGGAAAGAAGTGAGCCAAGGCAGGGCTGCCCTCAGCTCACTGGAGAGTCAGAGAAAAGGGGGCTTTGGGATCAGATTCAGAGTTTTAGCCTGGGACAAGCTGCCAGTCCCCATTGCACCCCTGGTTGCAAGTTTCGTGGCATCCCCTAGGGTTTAGGCAGTGCAACCCGTGGGAGAAGAAGAGGGGGAAGGGAAAGATGTAGGCGTGCTCCTGGGAGAGAGAACGTACCTGGTTATTTTCTATAATGTTACACACTATATATGAAAACCTATAGATATAGTTTGAGGATTTGAATATTGTTTTTATTTCTCCAGAGAGGATTTATCTTCCAGTACACATCTGGTCTAGCACAAATAGTAACACAGGTCATCTCAGTCCAGTTATACATTGAGATACTTGAAGTGGGACATAAATCTTATGATGGTTGATTTTTCAGTTCACTCTTCCTTTTTAGGGGGTAGATTTTCAGGATCCCAACTCAGAGCCTAGGGGTTTACCAGGACCTCCTCCCATGAACTCCTATTTTTATTCCCTTTCCTTGAAATGTTGAAAGATAATGCTTGGCTTCTGTATTTATTTTTTCCTTTTGGAATGGGCAGATTCCTAAGGGAAAGCACCCTCAAGTACCAAGCTTACTTCTCATGGTTTCTGTTTTCTCCCAGACCTTGGCTTTATATTTCTTTATTTTCTTGAGAGCTTTAATGCCTTCCAAGAGATTTGAAAAAATGTTTTGGCCAGATTTTTCTAGTTGTTGTCAATGGGAAGGTTGGTCCAAATGATTTATTGTGCTTTAACAGAAACAGATCCCAGACCTCCCCTGTCCCCATTTAGATTTTTAAAATATTGTACTTCCTTCATGTGTATCCTTCACAAATTATTGACCATCTATCTGGGAATGGTGTGATACTGGCCCACGAGTTCTGTATCACTCCCCCCCAATTTTTCTGCCTGCCTTAGAGTTACACTTTTACTGTTCCTGTTTCTGCTTTTAACCTTTCCCAGTGCTGTGCTAGGGCAGAGTCTGGTGTTACAGTCCTCTAGCTGACAAGGTAAGACTGTGGCTCCTTCCTGGGTGAATACCGCAGCTTTGGTCTTATTGCCAACTTTCTTAGGATGCTACCCTCTCTTCTCTTAATTCTCTTGATTTAGCATATCTCTTTACCAGAGCTATTGGTTCAGACATTGAGTGTCACTCCTTCAGTGAACTACTGTTACTGATGGGAGAGTATTTTTTTTAAGATTTTATTTATTCATTATAGAGAGGGGAGAGAGAGAGAGAGAGAGAAGGGGGGAGGAGCAGGAAACATCAACTCCCATATGTGCCTTGACCAGGCAAGCCCAGGGTTTTGAACCGGCAACCTCAGCGTTTCCAGGTTGATGCTTTATCCACTGTGCCACCACAGGTCAGGCCTGATGGGAGAGAATTTGAAGTCTCACATAAATGGTAAGGCAGGAGACAGAGGTTGAGGATCACTGGCATACAGCTTCAGCCCCAGCTCCTTGGATATGTCCACAATAGTATAGGTTAGGTTCATCTCTGACCTATAAGTGTATCTTTTGGTCCTTTATAAACTCTGTTTCCATCATTATCTTGTGTTTCTGTGTCCTTTTTTGGGTCTAAATGAAATATATTTGAGTGGTAATATTCTTTGTCCTTTTTTCTTATTCCCTACTGTTTTCTTAGGTTTATTAGCACTATTTTTTTTTTTTAAACCTCAGAAAATTTGTGGGCTTCCTTCATGAATAGAAGAGAGGGGAGAATCTGTTTTTATGGGCTGGAAGGAGAGAAAGTCTGATTAGCAACAGCGTAGGCAGGAAACACGGTAGCAGGTGGACTGGGGGTATTGGCCCAGCTGAAAAAGAAAGGGCGAATTGGCTTGGAACTGAGAAATACACTTGTTATTTCTGTATTGGCCAGAGAGCTGCTCTTTATCCTCGTTTTTATTCTTTTTTATTTATTTAATTTTTTTTTACAGAGAGAGGGATAAATAGGGACAGACAGATAGGAACGGAGAGAGATGAGAAGCATCAACCATCAGTTTTCTGTTGCGACACCCTAGTTGCTTATTGACTGCCCTCCCACATGTACCCTGACCGGGGGCCTCAGCAGACCGAGCAACTCCTTGCTGGAGCCAGCGACCCTGGGTCCAAGCTAGTGAGCCCTTTGCTCAAGCCAGATGAGCCCGTGCTCAAGCTGGCGACCTCAGGGTCTCGAACCTGGGTCCTTCCGCATCCCAGTCCGACACTCCATCCACTGCGCCACCACCTGGTCAGGCTATCCTCGTTTTTAAATTCCTAGTTCCCTAGTGTCCTGCAGGCAGATAGCAGTCTTTATATTCTTTCTTGGCAGATAAGAATTCAGTGAATAGATGTCTTCCTGACATCCAAATACTTTCTCTGAAGTTTTATTTATTTATTTTTTTAATGTAAGGATGCTTTAAATATGGTTATACACTATAATTTTAACAGTACTAAACTTCTGTTATATGATATATTAAAAAACTTTTAAGGGCAGCTTTGAAACAACCACAATGTATAACATTGTTTTAGGAAGAGTATTTTAAAACTGTAAGAGATGACTTTAAAATGAACTTTAGAAACACTAGTTGTTGGTAAGTTGAGGAATTATTATTACATAGAGATTGAAATTGTGAAGAAATGAATAATTTTCTTGTGATTATAATCAATGTTTTGTTTTATTTTTTATAGGGTTTCTTATATGCATATAGTATTAGTAACATTATTAAAACCACAATGAATCTCTATATGTCCATGCAAAAGCCAATGACCAAAACCTCAGTGAAGGCATTATGCAGACTTGTTGAACTTCTCAAGGTAGGTTTTAGATTATTTTAACTTGCCATTATAATTTAGAAATGACCTGGGCTTATATTAGGATGATCTTGTAAGATTTGACTTTCTGATTATATAAGAAGAAAAAATTATGGGGAAATGCATTTATTTTTCAATTGGGTGGAGGAACTAGCCATTGAAAGAAATTTATGGTTAACATTCTATGAATGGCTAATATATTAAAACTAGATTAAAAGTTAACATGCAGTGAAACAGAAAAGAAGGAAAATAAAAAGGTTAGTTTAAGTGTTAAGTTCCACGAGTAAGTTAAAAATTTACTCGTGGAAGTTTTAAGCATGTTGTATGAGTTAAAGAATAATACCTATGTATAATTATCTATTATTTTATAGTGTTCAAATGCATATGAGGATAGTCAACATGAGGCTATTTTGCAATTTAGAGAAAGTTCTGTAATCTTGTGATCTGAATAGCAGGCTACTTGTAGGAATGGTCTAGTATACTAAGAACCAGACTATACTTGTGGATATATGGTAAAATATTTCCTAGCATACACTGTGTAAGTAAAAATATACTTAAAAGCCCTTTTATATAAGAGAGCTTATCTAACCTTTTTGAAAAATTGATGTTAAGATTTGCTAGTAAATTTTTGCTAATTATAGCCTTTAGATTTGCTTAGGAAATAGAGATTTGTTTTTGGAGATTGTGCCTTTGGGTTTTTAGCCTTTTTTATTTAAGCTGTGTTAGCAGCTATATTTATTTTTAAGAAATATAAATACAGAGGTGTATCTATATATATGTGTGTGTGTGTGTATATATGCACATATAGAGATTCATATCAAATATATCAGCATAATTAAATATACACTCAAAACCCCACCATCTTAAGAAATAGAACGTTACCTATACTTTCAAAGTTCCACGTTTCCCCTCTGCTCCCCATTGCATTTTATCCTGCCACCTGAGGAAACCACTGTCTTGAATTTTATGCTTAGTATTCCCTTGTTGTTCTTTTTAATTTACCACGTAAGGGTGAATCTATAAACCATTCATTGTTATATATGGTTTTGAGGTTTATATTAATGGAGTAATACTTCAGGTATTCTTTGACTTACCTTTTTTTTTTTACTCAAAATTTTGTATTTGAATTTGTCCATGTTGGAATGAATAGCTGTAGTTTCTTCCTTTTCATTGCTGTACAGCTCTCCTGTGGATGAATTTTTGGTTAGTTTTCATTTTTTGCTATTATACAGAATGCTGCCATTCTTGTTTATGTCTCTTGCCTTACTTGTGCTAGAGTTTTTCTGAGGTATTGTATAGGAGTGGATTGCATGTTCAGCTTTTCAAGATGATACCAAAGCAATTACTTCAATTTACATACTCCCCCAATATGTCAGACTTCCCATTGTTCCCCTACTGGCCAACACTGGTATTATCAGGCTTTTCTATTTATTTATTTATTTTATTTATTTATTTATTTTTTTTCCTGAAGTTGGAAACGGGGAGGCAGTCAGACAGACTCCCGCATGCGCCCAACCGGGATCCACCCGGCATGCCCACCAGGGGGCGTCGCTCTGCTGCAATCACAGACATTCTAGCACCCGAGGCAGAGGCCACAGAGCCATCCTCAGCGCCCGGGCCAACTTTGCTCCAATGGAGCCTCGGCTGCGGGAGGGGAAGAGAGAGACAGAGAGGAAGGAGAGGGGGAGGGGTGGAGAAGCAGATGGGCACTTCTCCTGTGTGCCCTGGCCGGAAATTGAACCCAGGACTCCTGCATGCCAGGCCGACGCTCTACCACTGAACCAACCGGCCAGGGCTCTATTTATTTTTGACAAATTGGTAGGTATAAATGGTTTTGACTGATTTTTAATTTTCATTTTCCTGATTCTTAATGATGGTATTTTTTCAAAATTAACTATTTCGTGAAAAATTGGTTCATGTCTTTTGTTCAGTTTTCTATTGGATTATATGTCTTTTTTTAAAAAAATAATTCCTTTGGGGTCTGTATAAATTCTTACTAATTCCTTGTGTGTGGCAGATACATTATTTTCTCATACAGTGACTTGCCTTTTTATTATTAGTGGCTTTTGAAGAACAGAAATTCTTAATTTTATTATAGTTGAATTTACCAATTTTATCCTTCATGGTAGTGCTTTTTGCATTTACAAATTTTTTACATAGCCCAAGGTAATAAAAATATTCTGTAATTTTGCCTTAAAGTTACGTTAGTTTTTACAAAATTACTTTCCTTTTTAGGCAATAGAGCATATGTTCTACAGGAGAAGCATGGTTGTGGCTGATTCAGTTTCACATATAACACAGCACCTTCAACATCAGGCTCTTAATTCTATTTCTGTGGCCAAGGTATGAAAATTATTACATATTCAGCATAATTATATTTTTAGTTTGTTTTTCTGTTGCTTTATATATGTTTTCTAGTTTAGCCTGTTTACTTCATTCCTTCAAAAAATAATATTCTTGGTCATTTATCTCCATGTTATTTTATGATTTTTACTTGGAATGGTCAGGGTTATCTTTCTCTGAACTTGTAGCATGTAATACGTTAAATCATTAAAAAAATCACATTATATGCAATTTTAAAATATACATCTTTTTTATTTTTTTATCTTTATTTTTTTTCATTTTTCTGAAGCTGGAAACGGGGAGGCAGTCAGACAGACACCTGCATGCGCCCGACCGGGATCCACCCGGCATGCCCACCAGGGGGCGATGCTCTGCCCCTCTGGGGTGTCACTCTGTTGCATCCAGAGCCATTCTAGTGCCTGAGGCACAGGCCACAGAGCCATCCTCAGCGCCCGGGCCATCTTTGCTTCAATGGAGCCTCGGCTGCGGGAGGGGAAGAGAGAGACAGAGAGGAAGGAGAGGGGGAGGGGTGAAGAAGCAGATGGGCGTTTCTCCTGTGTGCCCTGGCTGGGAATCGAACCCAGGACTCCCGCACGCCAGGTCGACGCTCTACCGCTGAGCCAACCGGCCAGGGCCTATACATCTTTTTTAAAAGAAATGATTTTCTTATTAATAATGGCAATTTTGAAGTATGCCTGATATAGATTTGCTGTCCCTGATAGTGCTAAATGATAATGTTATGAAAGTAGTAAAGCACTTAACAGTATCTAAAGAAGCTCAGGAGACTTGACCTGGGGTGGTGGACACGCAATACAGTGCACGGGTGATGTATTATAGAATTGTATACCTGAAACCTATATAATTTTATTAACCAATGTTAATGTCAACCAATAAATTTAATAAAAAAAAAAGCTTAAGCCCTGGCCAGTTGGCTCAGTGGTAGAGCGTTGGCCTGGCGTGCAGGAGTCCCGGGTTTGATTCCTAGTCAGGGCACGCAGGAGAAGTGCCCATCTGCTTCTCCACCCCTCCCCCTTTCCCTCCTCTCTGTCTCTCTCTTCCCCTCCCACAGCCGAGGCTCCTTTGGAGCAAAGATAGCCCGGGCGCTGGGGATGGCTCCATGCCCTCTGCCCCAGGCGCTAGAGTGGCTCTGGTCGCAACAGAGCGACGCCCCGGATGGACAGAGCATTGCCCCCTGGTGGGCATGCCAGGTGGATCCCAGTCGAGTGCATGCGGGAGTCTGTCTGACTGCCTCCCCGTTTCCAGCTTCGGAAAAGAAAAAAAAAAGCTTAAAAGGGAACATATTGTTGAAGCTCTCTTAAAGTGAATCATGGAAAGGATTATTGAGAAGATTTTCTTTTGAATCTTTTGTTATTGTCTCAGAAATGAAACTACAATATCCTGTTTTCTTTTATCTTTAAGAAAAGAGTAATTTCTGACAAAAAATATAGTGAACAGCGTCTTGATGTGCTCTCGGCTCTAGTTTTGGCTGAAAACACTCTAAATGGACCAAGCACAAAGCAAAGACGCCTTATTGTTTCTTTGGCACTCAGTGTTGGGACACAGTTGGTAAGTGTTTTGCTATTACTTAGGTAATAAAAACAATATCAGAGATTTCATTGTTCCCTTATTTGCCCAAGAAACCTGTTCTTACTTGACTGTAACTTCTCTGCCTTTTTTCCTTTCTCTGATAGAAAACATTTAAAGATGAAGAACTCTTTCCACTTCAAGTAGTCATGAAAAAGCTGGATCTTATCAGTGAACTTAGAGAAAGGTAGGTAGGGATATGTTGTGATACTCAGAAGGTAGGGCTAATGGAAACACCGATTTTCCTTTTAGCATAGCAAGAGAAGAAACATTAACTCAACAAGATCATTAGTTCCTCGCTGTAATTTCTTTTGTGTGACTAGAATGAGACTGTGACTAGGGGCCATATTTCTTTAGCATTGCTTCTACAGTAAGGACATAGCTTGTGGAAGAACTCACATCAGACAACATGATGTAGCTCTGAGAGCATCTGGCAGACTCTGATGCACATTGTGATAGTTGTGATGAGTATCTCCAGTGGACATTTAAAATTGTTGCACTTTACATGACTTCATCTATTTGTGAGAGACTTAGAGATCCATGTCAAATAATCTCCAATTTTATTTTGAGATCTGAATTTGAATTACATTGTCGGTAGCCAGTCACTAAGATGGAATTAGTTTTGAGAAGGTTTATTTTGTGGCTCCTTGTGGCTTTATTTAGTTTTAAAGAGTAAGCAGGAAGTTTCTTAAAGGGAAGATGAGTTTTCTGAATTTTAATTCCCATCCAAATTAAGATTACAGTACAGTTTCCATTTAATGCTCATATCTACAACATTGTATTTGTACTAAGAAGCTGAGATTTTTTTAGTTAGTGGCATTTAATGGTCCATCCTTTGAAGAATTACTGAATCATCTTCTTTATAAGGTACTTAATGATCATTTGTTGCCTCGTAAGTTATTAACTAGTTACTTGGCAAAGACTGTAGACAGATTAGTGTTACTGGGATTTTTCTTTTTTGGTCACAATTTTTAGAGGGTTTATCTTTTTTTTTTTTTTTTTTGTAATATTTTTCGAAGTACAAAGTAGAGATGCAAACAGACAGACCCGACTGGGGGCGATGCTTTGCCCATCTGAGGGGCGATGCTTTGTTGTAACCAGAGCCATTCTAGCGCCTGAGGCCAAGGCCATAAAGCCATCCTCAGCACCCGAGCCAACTTTGCTCCAATGGAGCCTTGGCTGCGGGAGGGGAAGAGAGAGAGAGAGGAAGGAGAGGGGGAGGGGTGGAGAAGTAGATGGGCGCGTCTCCTGTGTGCCCTGGCTGGGAATTGAACCTGGGACTTCTACATGCCAGGCTGATGCTGTACCAGTGAGCGAACTGTCCAGGGCCAGGTTTATCTTTTCAATTTTGAGACAGGTAAAAGGATACATGTGATACAAATATTGTAATTGTAGACATGTGGTCTCTGATATTGAAAATAAATTTATTTTAAATTCCTCTATTTAAAAGTTATATTGTCTTTTTTCATATATGCTTTAAAACTAAAGCATGTGTGGAGAATTCTGAAAATGTCAGGTATTAGAGTATGTTGTTATTTATCTTTGTTCAGTTTGAAGCATTTATTTTGTGGCTTTTGTATACTGATTTTGGGTTAGCGATGTAGGGAATGCAAAGATGAGTAAGACGTTATTTTTTGGGGGGGTCCTTCAATTTTGCTAGCACTGATTACTACTTTACGTTGTAGAGTCCAAGCACAATGTGACTGTTGTTTTTTATACTGGCATCGAGCTGTCTTCCCAATTTATTTAGATGATGTTTATGAAAATGCTGTTGACGCAGCCAGATTACATGTAAGTAAAGAATAATATAAAGAATAAACCCATCAATTTTTTTAGTCACAGTACAAACTATTCTAATTAGTTTTAAAATAGATCATTTGATTTAAATTATTTTAAGGCCTGATCTGTGGTGGTACAGTGGATATAGAGTCGACCCGGAACTCTGAGGTTGCCAGTTTGAAATCCTGGGCTTGCCTGGTCAAGGCACGTATGGAAGTTGATGCTTCCTGCTCTTCCCCCCGCCTTCCTCTTTCTTTCTCTCTACTCTCTAAAATGAATAAATAAAATCTAAAAAAAAAAAATTTAAAAATTGACTGCTAATGTTTTATGTAATGTTATGCATATTTAATAGCATTTCTACAGTCTGTAGTTAAGTTTTATATTAATGCTAATAATTTTTTTTTTTTTAGAGACAGAGGGATAGACAGACAGGAACAGAGAGATGAGAAGCATCAATCATTAGTTTTTCGTTGCGCATTGCAACACCTTAGTTGTTCATTGATTGCTTTCTCATATGTGCCTTGACCATGGGCCTTCAGCAGAATCGAGGAACCCCTTGCTTGAGCCAGTGACCTTGGGTCCAAGCTGGTGAGCTTTTGCTCAAACCAGATGAGCCCGCACTCAAGCTGGTGACCTCAGGGTCTCGAACCTGGGTCTTCCGCATCCCAGTCCAGCGCTCTATCCACTGTGCCACCGCTTGGTCAAGCTTAATGCTAATAATTTAACGTTAATATATTTAACTCTTCCCCTCATACTCGTACTCATTCTCATTTTCTTGATTTTAGTTTATGTCACATTGTCTGACATTATTTTGTCAGCAAGGTATATATTATTCAGATCTTTCTATTTCTGTATGGAATTAAGTGTATTTGAATGCTCCAGATAGGAAAGAATAAGTGCATGTGAATTTTTTGTATATGTAAAATACATACTTTAGAAAATGAAATCCGACTTCTCTTATTTAGGAAAGGAAGACAGTCATGTATTAAAAAACAAAACAAAACAGCCTTCAGATTGTGGTTTTGTCTTCAAGATAGATAATTAACCTTGGTAATACTTAGATTAGAGATCTGACTTTTATAATTTCATGTACATTCTAATTTTCTTGTTAGTACATGTTCAGTGCTTTACGTGATTGTGTACCCGCTATGATGCATGCAAGACATCTAGAGTCCTATGAAATACTTCTGGATTGTTATGACAAGGAAATTATGGAAATTTTAAATGAGGTAACATATTTGAGATTAGAATCTTAAAATGTATTTGGAATGCAATGTTTGGAAAAACTTTTGGATTGAAGCAGGCTTTTACATATTTAAAATTATAAGTCACTGTCTAGAACAAAGAAATGATTTTTAGTTATACTTTTACTATTGTGCTAAAATGGTCTTTAATTTCTAATTTTTATATACAAAGCTAGACTAGGAATTTGGAAAAGCTTTATTACTTTAGTAAATAGTATATTTATATTTAAGTAGTTTATTAGATGACTGCAAATGCAAAATTAGCTTGAATATTAAATAGTGCTAATGGTAATATAGTTAAGACCACTTAACTTTATTTCAACAACTTAATTAAATTCATTTGAAGAGCTACTAAAAGGAGGAAATTTTATCTTTGAAAGATTTACTTGTGTAACAGAAATAATTCAAATACTATATAGTACATCCCCCCTGTTTGATGTATTATAAACACTGATATCTTTAAAATTAAATATCCAGATAATGATATTTTTATTTTGAGGGAAGAAAAATGAGTAAACTTTACAATATAAACTTTATTCAAGTTTGATAAAATTATGGTCAATTTTATATAATTTCTTAAATTTTCTTATTTAGAAAAGAAAGTATGTGTCTTGCTAGTATCTATAACTCCAGGGTGGACCAGAAAAGATGACTTTCATTATTTTTAGTTCAGTGATTTTTAATGATTATTACAAGGAAATTTTAAAAAAATTCCTGCATGCTCTCAGGATTTTTCTTTTGTTGCTTGTTCCCATACATTATATGCTTTGTAGTATATAGTAGTCATGTTCCTTGTAATGAAGCCATCAGGCACTAGCTTTTGATTTTCTTTCAAGGGTGTTAAAGTATGAATGAAAACAAAAGCTTAGAGTTTATCTAACTGCTTCCTAGTTAAAAAATCATTGGTTTAAAATGGGAAGCAAAGTAGTTTTTACTTTCCCAGTAAAAATAATATTTTGCCATAGAGTATTTAGACCCGTAAACCAGTTTGACAAATTTTTTATCATTGCCCTGATTACAAAACTCTAATTGTTAAAGCATAGAGGAACAGTCCAATTGCAAAACCATTTTGAAAAATTAAGGGTTTTTTTGGTGTGTGTGTGAATAGCATTTGCTGGACAAGTTGTGCAAAGAAATTGAGAAGGATCTGCGACTTTCTGTGCATACTCATTTAAAGCTGGATGACCGAAACCCTTTCAAAGTTGGCATGAAAGACCGGGCCCTTTTTTTCTCCTTGAATCCAATTCGGTTTTTCAATCGTTTCATTGACATTCGAGGTGAGTGTTCTGCTTTCCTTCTGAAAGTCATTCCATATCTTTTTACTCTAACTATAAAAGAACAGATACCAAAAATGAATCTTTGAGCTTATTTTGTTAGTGTTGGTCCATTTATTCTTTAATTCCTTTTTGTTTATTCTTACGTTCCTAGCATCTTATTTAGAAAAAAGAAGTTTAATGTTCAAAGACAAGTTGTTTGATTTTTAGTTTCATTTCTTTGTTTTCTACCATTTCATGAATCAGATTTTTTATTTTTTATTTTTGTAGCTTATGTAACTCACTACCTAGACAAGACTTTCTACAATCTTACAACAGTAGCTCTTCATGACTGGGCCACATATAGTGAAATGAGAAATTTAGCTACTCAGCGTTATGGATTGGTTATGACAGAGGCACATCTCCCTAGTCAGACTTTGGAACAGGTATGGTATAAAATGTTTCTAGCATAGTCTGATTGTAGCATGATAACAGTATTTCTTTAAAAAATCTTTTTTTAACGTTTTACTTTATTACATGTTTATTTTCTAAGAAAGTATTTGCTATATAAAATCTCATACTTAACAAGAATGAAAAATTAGATGGTGCTTATTTGCTTTATGAAGGAAGTTACCACAAGCTTCCTATTTATACTTCCACCTTTTGTTGAACATATGAAATACAGGCATACCTCGGAGGTAGGCAGGTTTGGTTCCAGACCATTACAGAATAAGTGAATATCTTAGTAAGCAAGTCACACAAAAATTTTGGTTTCCCAGTGCATATAAAAATAATATGTACACTACTGTAACCTACTAGGTGTGCAATAGCATAAGTCTAAAAAGCAATGTACGTACCTTAATTTAAAAATACTTTATTGCTATAATATGCTATCATATGAGCTTATTGGAAAAATGATGCTGGTAGACTTGCTTGATGCAGGGTTGCCACAAACTTAGTTTGTAAAAACGTAGTATGTACAAAGTGCATAAAGCAAAGACTAGTAAAATGAGGTATGCCTATATACATAGTTTTGATACAGTTTTTCAGAAACATATTGAGATTGCCAGTTGATTTCTGCAGAATTGTAAAAAGTTTAGTCAGAATCACATAGTTAAGGATTTTATTTTATTTATTTGTTTATATTTTTACAGTTAACGATTTTAAATCTATACTATATAAGCTTTAATATCTTAGGAAAAATGCTTAAAATTATATAATTTTAAATGTTTTTGTTCTTAAAATGATGAATGCAAAGAAGTATTTAGCTTTGCTAATTCAATGGGCTAATTGACAATAGGGCAATCTCTCATCAGTGTAAACCTTTGTTTTCAGTTAATTTGCATATAATTCTTTCTAAGATAGTCCAGATAATACTTAACAAAAAAAATTTATTCAGTACCAAAATTTAAGAATCATAATTTTTCCTTCTTCTCACTACATATAGAAACCATTTCTGGGATTAATATGTATATCATTTCATTCATTAATTATTATGTTTAATACTTAGTGAAAACATGCTAGGTGCTGAATTATGTTCATTCAGGAATACCAAAATAAATAGAAACAGTCTCAGCTCATATACGTATAGTCTGGGAGAGGAAAGAATGAGGAAACAAACAAAAAAAGAATGAGTGAGCAATGTTTTAACTTAAAACATGAAAAAAGCTATAACAAAAACTTTATTGCCTGACGAGGCAGTTGCGCAGTGGATAGAGTGTCGGACTGGGATGCAGAGGACCTAGGTTTGAGACCCCAAGGTCGCCAGCTTGAGCAGAGCTCACCAGCTTGGACCCACGGTCGCTGGCTCAAGCAAGGGTTTACTCAGTCTGCTGAAGCCCCACGGTCAAGGCAAATATGAGAAAGCAATCAATGAACAACTAAGGTGTCGCAACGAAAAACTGATGATTGATGCTTCTCATTCTCTTCTTTCCTGTCTGTCTGTCCCTATCTATCCTTCTCTCAGACTCTCTGTCTCTAAAAAAAACACAAAAAACAAAAAAAACTTTATCAAAGGAGTATTTGAGCCCTAATTAGAAAGGCTATATAGGACAATTTATATGATACCATTAGGTAGTGATGACTAAAAGATTCTTATTTTTTGTTTTTGTTTCTTTTTTAAATTAATTAATTATTTTTCTGAAGCTGGAAACGGGGAGAGACAGTCAGACAGACTCCCGCATGCGCCCAACTGGGAACCATCCGGCACGCCCACTAGGGGGTGATGCTCTGCCCACCTGGGGGTGATGCTCTGCCCCTCTGGGGGCGTCGCTCTGTTGCGACCAGAGCCACTCCAGCGCCTGGGGCAGAGGCCAAGGAGCCATCCCCTGCGCCCGGGCCATCTTTGCTCCAATGGAGCCTCGCTGCGGGAGGGGAAGAGAGAGACAGAGAGGAAGGAGAGGAGGAGGGGTGGAGAGGCAGATGGGCGCTTCTCCTGTGTGCCCTGGCCGGGAATCAAACCTGGGACTTCTACACGCCAGGCCGACGCTCTACCACTGAGCCAACCGGCCAGGGCCTTAAAAGATTCTTAATAAAGGATTCATTAAAGGTGATCTAGTATAACTAAAAGAAGCATAAGGATTTGGAATGAGACTCTCTAAAATGTCTGGCTTCCACCTCTTTCCAGCTCTTTGAACTGGGAAAACTCCCTCAACTTTATTTTTTTCAAGTGTAGAATTTAGAATAATACCTCATTTTAAATTAATTAATTAATTATTTTAAAAAATTAATTTTAATAGTGCGACATTGATAAATCAGGGTACATATGTTCAGAGAGAACATCTCCAGGTTATTTTGACATTTGATTATGCTGCATTCCCATCACCCAAAGTCCAATTGTCTTCCATCACCTTCTAACTGGTTTTCTTTGTGCCCCTCCCCTCCCCAATCCCTCCCTCTCCTCCCACCCACCCCTTAACCACCACACTCTTGTCCATGTCTCTGAGTCTCATTTTTATGTCCCATCTATGTATGGAATCATATGGTTCTTAGTTTTTTCTGATTTACTTACTTCACTCAGTATAATGTTATCAAGGTCCATCCATGTTGTAAATGATCTGATGTCATCATTTCTTATGGCTGAGTAGTATTCCATAGTATATATGTACCAAAACTTTTTAATCCACTCGTCCACTGATGGACACTTGGGCTGTTTCCAGATCTTCGCTATTGTGAACAATGCTGCCATAAACATGGGGAATAAAACAAAATACAAATTTTTCTTACCGTCAATAAACTTTATTAAATAATATAATTGCCATTATTATTAATGATTTCTTGCCAGCGTTAGGGCAATTTGTATATCCCATTTTTGAAAAATGTTTTATCTTTTGATGCAAAAAATTGAACCAGTGCTTGTTTGATATCTTCTTCATTTTTGAATTTTTTGCCCTTCAAAAAATTTTGTAAGGACAAAAACAAGTGTTAGTTGGAGGGTGGTAAGTCCGGAGAATATGGTGGATGCGACAGACATGCTTCTGTAGCATTTCTTCCTTGTTGAAATTCGTAAAAATTACAGTGGCATAAATGAACTTTATCAGTAGCCATGGGTACACTATCGCTTCACACATAAGACTAACGTGAATCAACTTTGTTTTAGTTAATTTGCTACGTCAGTATGTATACATTAAGTGATAAAAATAGAGAGGCAGACATGCGCCAAATAAACATGTGCTTATGTGTCGAAACTTGTGATTGAAACGGACAGAACTTTCCGGTAGACTTTATACTTCCACTTGTTTGTATCTTCTTTGATTTTTTTTTAACAGTGTTTTATAATTTCCCAAGTACAAGTCTTTAATCTCCCTGATTAAATTTATTCCTAGGTACTTTATATTTTTGGTTGCAATGGTGAAGAGGATTGTTTCCTTAATTTCTTTTTCTGACAGTTCATTGTTAGTGTATAAAAATGCGTCTGATTTCTGAGTATTAATTTTATATCCTGCCACTTTGCTGAATTCATTTATCAGGTCTAGTAGTTTTTTGTCCAAGACTTTAGGGTTTTCTATATACAATATCATATCATCTGCAAATAATGATAGTTTTACTTCTTCTTTTCCAATTTGTATGCCTTTTATTTCTTTTCCTTTCCTGGTTGCTGTGGCTAGGACTTCAGGACTATGTTGAGTAAGAGTGGTGAAAGGAGGCACCCCTGCCTTGTTCCTGATCTTAAGGGGATTGCTTTTAATTTTTGCCCATTCAGTATGATGTTTGCTGTGGGTTTGTCATAGATGGCCTTTATCATGTTGAGGTATGTTCCCTGTATTCCCACTTTTGATCATGAATGGGTGCTGGATTTTATCAAATACTTTTTCTGCATCTATTGAAATTATCATGTGGTTTTTCCTCCTTCTTTTTGTTTATGTGATGAATCACATTGATTGATTTGCGAATATTGTACCAGCCTTGCTTGCCTCCCAGGAATAAATCCCACTTGATCATGGTGTATGATTATTTTCATATATTTTTGGATCCGGTTTGCTAATATTTTGTTGAGGATTCTAGCATCTAAATTCATCAAGGATATTGGCCTATAATTTTCTTTCTTTGTGTTGTCTTTGCCTGGTTTTGGAATCAGAATTATGCTCACCTCATTAAAGGAGATTGGAAGTCTTCCTTCCTCTTGAATTTTTTGAAATAGCTTGAGAAGGATAGGAGTTAGTTCTTCTTTGAATATTTGGTAGAATTCACTTGTGAAGCCATCAGGCCCAGGACTTTTCTTTTTTGGGAGTTTTTTGATAACGGTTTCTTCTCATTTGTTGTTATCAGTCTGTTTAGGTTTTATGATTCTTCCAGATTAATTTTTGGAAGATTATATGTTTCAAGGAATTTGTCCATTTCATCTAGGTTGTCTAGTTGTTTCGTATACAGTTCTTCATAGTATTTTCTTACAATATTTTGTATTTCTGTTGTGTCAGTTGTTATTTCTCCACTCTCATTTCTGATTTTACTTACTTATGTCCTCTCTCTTTTTTTCTTGGTGAGTCTGGTTAAAGGTTCATTGATCTTGTTTACCTTTTCAAAGAACCAGCTCCTGGTTTCATTGATCCTCTGTATTGTTTCTTTAGCCTCTATGTCATTTATTTCTGCTCTGATCTTTATTATTTCCTTCCTTCTACGAGCTCTTGGCTTTACTTGCTGTTCTTTTTCTAGTTCTTTTAGATGCAGGGTCAAATTGTTTATTTGAGCTTTTTCTAGCTTCTTGCGGTATGCCTATAATGCTGTGAACTTCCCCCTCAGGACTGCTTTTGCTGTGTCCCATAAATTTTGAGTTGATTGATACTCGTTATCGTTTCTTTCTAGGAATTTTTAAATTTCTTCTTTGATCTCATTGTTAACCCATTCATTATTTAAAGACATGCTATTTAGTTTCCATGTGTTTGAGAATTTTTGAGCTTTTCTGTTGTGATTCATTTCTAATTTCATGCCGTTGTGATCGGAGAAAGTGCTTGATATGATTTCAGTCTTCTTAAATTTGTTGAGAGCAATTTTTGTCCTAACATGTGGTCTATCCTAGAGAATGTACCATGAGCACTTGAAAAGAATGTATAGTCTACTGCTTTAGGGTGAAAGGTTCTGAAGATATCTATTAAATCCCATTGATCTAGTGTGTCCTTCAAGTGTGCTGTTTCTTTGTTAATTTTCTTTCTTGAGGATCTATCTAGTGATGGGGGTGTTGAAATCCCCTACTATTATAGTATTGCTTTTGATCTCGCCCTTTAAATCTATCAAAGTCTGCTTTATATATTTAGGTGCTCCTATATTAGGTGCGTAGATATTTATAACGGTTATATCTTCCTATTGGATTGCTCCCTTTATCATTATGTAGTGACCTTCTTTATCTTTTACTATAACCTTTGTTTTAAAGTTCATTTTGTCTGATATAAGTATTGCTACCTCAGCTTTTTTTTCATTTCCATTTGCGTGAAATATTTCTTTCTATCCTTTTATCTTCAGTCTACGTGCATCTTTTGTTTTAAAGTGTGTCTCTTGTAGACAGCATATGTATGGGTCCTGTTTTCTTATCCACGCAGCTACCGTATGTCTTTTGATCGGATCATTTAATCTATTTACATTTAAGGTTATTATTCATAAGTAGTTTTTTATTGCCATTTTATTCTTTAAAACTGTATTTCTCTTTTGCTGTATTCTTTTCCCCCTTTGATTTGTTTACAACAGGCCCCTTAGCATTTCTTGCAGCGTTGGTTTGGTTGTAGTGAATTTCTTGAGTTTTTTTTTTGTCTGGAAAGCTTTTCATTTCTCCTTCAATTTTAAACAATAGCCTCTCTGGATAAAGTAGTCTTGGTTGTAGGCTTTTGTTCTGCATTACTTTCAATATTTCTTGCCATTCCCTTCTGGCCTCAAATGTTTCTGTTGAGAAGTCAGAAGTCATCCTTTTGGGGTCTCCTTTGTAGGTGATAGCCTTTTTTTCTCTAGCAGCTTTTAATATTTTCTCTTTATCACTTAGCTTTGGTATTTTAATTATGATGTGTCTTGGTGTAGATTTCTTTGAATTTCTCTTTAATGGAGTTCTCTTTGCTTCTTGAACTTGTGAGATGTTTTCCTGCCTTAATTTAGGGAAGTTTTCAGCTATGATATGTTTGAACAAAGTCTCTATACCTGGTTCGTTCTCTTCTACTTCAGGAACCCCTATGATGCGGATGTTGTTTCTCTTCATGTTGTCACAGAGCTCTCTTTAGAGTTTCCTCAGACTTTTTGAGTCTCTTTTCTTTTTTCTACTCTGCTTCCGTGCCTTCATTTATCTTGTCCTCTAATTCGCTAATTCGATTCTCAGCTTAATCCATCCTGATTTTAATTCCTTCCATTGTGTTCTTCATTTCTGATATTGTATTTGTCATTTCTGACTGGTTCATTTTTATTATTTCAATGTCTTTTTTTATATTTGCTATCTCTTTATTTAGGTGTTCGTAATGACCATCTATTGTTGTTCTAAGATCTTTGAGTATCCTAACAATCATTATTTTAAACTCTGCATCTGGAAATTTGGTTATATCTGACTCATTCAGGTCCTTTTCTGGGGATTTTTCTTGATTCATTTGTGTTGCATTTCTCTGCTTTCTCATTTTGTCTGTGTTAAAGAAGGTTTTGGCCTGACCAGGTAGTGGCGCAGTGAATAGAGCATCAGACTGGGATGCAGAGGACCCAGGTTCGAGACCCCGAGGTCACAAGCTTGAGCACGGGCTCATCTGGTTTGGCAAAAGCCCAACAGCTTGAACCCAAGGTTGCTGGCTCCAACAAGGGCTTACTCGGTCTGCTGAAGGCCCATGGTCAAGGCACATATGAGAAAGCAATCAATGCACAACTAAGGTGTTGTGCCCTCCTGGTTGGCTCAGTGGTAGAGCGTCGGCCTGGCGTGCAGGAGTCCTGTTTTCGATTCCTGGCCAGGGAACACAGGAGAAGCGCCCATCTGATTTTTCACCCCTCCCCCTCTCCTTCCTCTCTGTCTCTCTCTTCTCCTCCCGCAGCCGAGGCTCCATTGGAACAAAATTAGCCCGGGCGCTGAGGATGGCTCTATGGCCTCTGCCTCAGGCGCTAGAATGGCCCTGGTTGCAACAGAACAATGCCCCAGTTGGGCAGAGCATCGCCCCTGGTGGGCGTGCCGGGTGGATCCTGGTCGGGTGCATGCAGGAGTCTATCTGACTGCCTTCCCGTTTCCAACTTCAGAAAAATAAAAAAAAAAACCATACAAAAAAACAACTAAGGTGTTGCAGCGCGCAATGAGAAACTGATTGATGCTTCTCATCTCTCTCCGTTCCTGTCTGTCTGTCCCTGTCTATCCTTCTCTCTGACTCACTCTCTGTCTTTGTAAAAAGAATAAATAAAAAAATCAAAGAAGGTTTTGACCACTGGAGTTCACTGGGTGTGGCCTCTGTATTCCCTAGGTGTGGTCTGTCTGCAGGCCCACCACCCCCTCTGCTGCTGCTGCCTAGGATGTTCAGGTATGGGTGTTGCCGGTGCCAGCCCATTGGGGCTGTTTCTGTGGTTTCTGCCTCTCCTTCACTGGAGGGACTGATCTCATGCTCGGGTGTACAAGCCTCGGTGGCCTCGGCCTTCGCCCTGTTTCTGCAGATTGGGTTATGCTTGGCCCTGTGGGCAGGAGTGAGCACCTTTGCTCAGCTGCGGGTCTCCGCCTGAATCCGGGCTTTTGTCCTGCCCCTGCAGGAGGAGCTGGCTTGTGGGATGGCTGCAAGCCTTGGCTCCACGGGCCAGGCGGGGCTGCGTGTCCATGATCAGTCAGGGAATTCTGCCTGTTCTGGGCTTTCACTCCATCCCTGCAGGTGGAGCCGGCTTCTACGTCAGGCTCCAAGCCTCTGTTCCATGGGCAGGGCGAGGCTGCACTCCTGCGCCCTTGCTCAAGGGCAGGTTTCTGCCCCTTCTGGGGCTCCTGCCCTTTCCCTGCAGGCTAGATTGCAGGCATCCTGCAGCTGGGCTTGACTACTTCACGTGTTCCCTCCTCCCCTGCCAGGGAAGACCTAGCTCACAGCTGGGCCTCAATGATGGCCAGCCGGTTCCCACCCTTGCCGACAGAACCGAGCTTCGGCCTCCCGCCCTTGGGTGAGCCCTCAGCCGTGTGGGTGGGGGTTCTGCAGCTCAGTCCCCAAGATTCACTACTGTAGTCCCGAAAGCTACCTTCTTCTAAGCAACTCTGCTCTAAGTACCGCAGGAGAGCTTGTTTTACTGGTTTCCTGCTTCCCTTTGCTGGTATTGCTGTTTCCAGGGGAAATATTCACTTCAGATTTGGGGAGTGACTCGTCCCAGGGGTTTTTGTGGCTGTCTCTCAAAGTGTTTCTCCCTGTGCCTCCTAGATTACACTCTCTTCCTGCTACTTGGGTCCTCTCCTCTCTCCCCATCCCCTGGAGCCCCGGGTGAGTGGTTGTGAGAGAGGTTTTCTGCGCGGTCCCTTTAAGAAGAATCCTGGGACTGAGAAATCAGTCTCTTTATCACAAACAGTATCCTGACTTGTTTCCAACTAAATACTGTCCATATGCCTCTTCTAGGCTCTGGGGCTGCAGGCTGGGGCTTTGTTCCTGGGGCTCAGGACCCTTCCCTCTCTGCTAAACTCTCTTCCTGCCACACGAGTTTTTCCCGGCTGCCGTTCACTCCGAGGAGCTGGGCAGCCCTCTTTGCTTTTCCACTTTTCCTACCAATCTCAATGTGGCTTCTTCAGTGTTCCTTGGTTGAAGAGTCCTCTTAGTTTAGTCCAAAGTTGGTTTTTCCAGATGATGGTTCTTAAAATTAAGTTGTAATCCACTTTGGTTCTGGGAGTTGGAAGTTGGTACATCCACCTACTCCATCACCATCTTGTCACCTCCCATAACTGGATTTTAATTCGTCTATGCCACCTGCAGATTGTGATACAGGACCAAATACCTCATTTTTTAAGACTTATGTTTCAAGAACCTTGCACAGTACCTGACAAATAGTATGTATTTTATAAATATTACCACATATCCTACTATCTTATAGAATCTGGTTTACTTTGTAAAAAATAGAAAGATCTCTGGGAAGACAAGATGTTCTCAGGAATGGTGGGGAAGTGATTATGAGTCATGGATCTTTGAATATTTAAACTTAACCCGTTCCTTTGTATACCAGAGGGATAAGATGACATGCAGCTCGATTTCTCCCAGAAGACAGTGCTGATTGTACATGTTAGAAAGTTCTTTTAACCTTTATCATACTTTTTGTATAGTTGTTTGTGAAAATAATTTAAAAATTTTGGGAAATGTAATATAAAGTCACTATGTTGATACAAGTTTAACTGATTATCTGAGATGAATAACCATGGAGTGTCTGCGGATTGTTTTGCAGGGCCTGGACGTTTTAGAAATTATGAGAAACATTCATATATTTGTGTCTCGCTACCTCTACAACCTGAACAATCAGGTGAGTGGGTTTTAGAACATTTTTTTTAATGTCGGTGAATATATAGTAGGAAGGCTGATGGGTAAAACATTTATTTGCAATAGTGAAAATTGGTAAATAAAGCAAAAAATAATTTAGAGATCATCTTGTTTATTCCTTTGCTTTGATTGTATTATCTTCTTTAATGACTGTCCAATGAGATTATCTTTAATGAAAGAGTAAAATTTTCTTGGGACAACTGACCAGTGATTGCTATGGTTTGTGTTGTTGTTCAGCATAAATTTGTTTCATTGCAGATTTTTATCGAGCGAACAAGCAATAACAAACATTTGAACACTATTAATATTCGGCATATTGCTAATTCAATTCGAACACATGGCACAGGAATCATGAATACAACAGTAAGAATCTTTTGGGGTGGTTGGCTATGTAATAGATCTCTGTTTAATTTGTCATTTTGGAAAATAGTTTTCTCATAGAATATTCTAGTCACTATACACTGCTACCTGTATATATTATATCTGGAATTTCCATTTTTGTGGTTGATATAATTAAAATGTTTGGCACTGACATTGTGTTGGATGTGATAGAAGCCCTGTGATACAGAAGGCACATTAAAATGTCTTACCATCTCAAGGTCATCACTAGGAAAGCATTAGAGATTTGAGAGCATCAGCATAAATATATGTGTCTGTGGATTGTCTGATATTCTCTGAAAGTTGCTTTGAAAGTGGATCATCGATAAGTTTATTTGGCATCCCTCATGCTCTTTTTTGGAGAACTTACTAATTATTTGGTATTTATAAAACAACTTACTAAAAGTATTTTGAATCTTAGAAACGGGCATCAATCACTTAAGGGAATCACTTGAAGTTGTATGCTATTTTTCCTTCTGTGGAAGTTAAGAAAATCTTTGAGTTCACATGGTCTTCTGGGCATACTTATTTTCTTCTTGAGGAAAAAAGAATGTGAATGCCTAAGTAGTAAAATGTTACTAAGCATATTTGGGAGTAAAGGTATAAATGGAAAGTTACATATGGACCTTTGTAGTATATACTGGGTGAGCTGCTAACGTGTTTGAGTTGATAAGTGATGTGATTGGAGCTCTATATTAGTAGTTACTAGTATGGAAATGAGATAGAAAGTCAGCGTTTCAAATTTAAAATAAGGAGACATCTAAGTAAAGGTCATGTCTGAATGTTATTTTGTTTTTTGTTTTTCCTTTTCCAAGTGGGAGGAGGGGAGATAAAGAGACAGACTCCCATATGTGCCCTGACCAGGATCCACTGGGCAACTGCAATTTGGGGCCATGCTTGCAACTGAACTATATTTTTAGCGCCTGAGGTGGAGGTTCCACAGAGACAACCTTGGTGCTCAGGGCCAATGAACTTGAACCAGTAGAGCCATGGCTGCAGGAGGAGAAGAGGAGCAGAGAGAGAGAAGGAAAAGGGGCAGGGGTGGAGAAGCAGATGGGTGCTTCTCCTGTGTGCCCTGACGGGGAATTGAACCCAGGACATCCACACACTGTGCCAATGCTTTACCACTGAGCCAACTGGCTAAGGCCCTCATGTCTGAATGTTTAAAGATAGACTCTTTATTTACCTGTTTAGCAAATATTCATGTAACATATGATTATGTACATATTTTATATGTAAGGCATTGTGCTGGGCATGAGGGTGAGAGAAACAATCATTTCCTGCTCTCCTAGTAATTATAGTCTGGCAGGGGATATAGTAGTTAATCAGTTAATCACATTAATGAAAGTAAATTTGTGATGTCTGATGATGATAAAGTTAGCTAGAAGAGTAACAGGCTGGCAGTTACCCACTGTTAATAGTGGGAAGGATAAAGGAAAGACTACTTTTAAGAATTCTATTATTGTGATCAAGAAAAAAGCAATGTTTAAGTCACAAGAGAAGTTCTGAGAAAGCACCCATTTCTATAACTGGGTAAATGAAAACTGTTAAAAGTGGCATACATTTGCCAAAAACAATTAGTAGTATTTGAAGGTGGTGGTGATAGAACTTACTTAGTACAGGGCTTCCATCTGTAGGTCAGAATTAGTCATATGTTATTTTGACTTTAATTGCAGTCATATCCTGCCTTTTTGGGGTTTTTGAGATCAGAGCCTTTTGTTAATCATTCTCAAAGCACCCATACTTCTCAATATAGAAATTATTGCAGTTGAGATTTAGTAACTTCTTTAACCTATACTTGTCTAAAAGGTCTATCACTTCTGTTAGACTATAAACTTCATGAGAAGGACCATGTCTAGTATGAGAGCAGGCATGTTGCCTTGCATATAGGACATGCTCAAAATATTTATTGATAATTGAATGTTTATCCTAAGGAAAGTTCAAAGAGTACCACATTTATTACTTGAGTATCATTCTAGACATGAATATTAGCATGGAGAAACAGAAACTTTTGATGACTGTGGTTTACAACTTAAAAAATAGAATATTGAGTCTGGTTTTGTGATTCTCACTACAGTCCTTAGTCTTATTATGAAAGTATTTTCTATTTTTTAATTTCTTTTCTTTCTTTTGTAGTATAACTATTTAAGGGGAGCTTACTGAAAGTTCTGTGAAGTTGGGCGTATAAAAATTTCATTTATTTAATATTGCAGGCTCAATGTGCATTAGACTTTATAAATGTTAGACTTTACAAAGTATCATATAAATTAACTTTATAATGTAAATAATAGTAATTCAGTAATATTGATTTAAAATTTTTATATTAATTTTTTCCAATATTTATAGGTTAATTTCACCTACCAGTTTTTGAAAAAGAAGTTCTATATATTTAGCCAGTTTATGTATGATGAACATATCAAATCCAGATTGATTAAAGATATTCGATTTTTCAGGGAAATCAAGGACCAAAATGATCATAAGGTATTTTACATAATCTTTTTAAGATAGTTCAGTTTAACTGTTGAGTGCAAAACAAAAATGGAGTAATACTCTATATACTCTTTTGCAGTGTGTTTACCTCGTTCTTTTAAGAGTTGATAGTAAAGGTGTATACTGAAGCTTATTTAACATTCTCCTACTGATGAATAGTTTTTTTCTGATTTTTCAATGTTACAAATATTGCTACAGGTAACATCCTTACACATTTATCTCTATATTGAGAGACTATTTCTGAAAGATTCCTTGAAGAGAAATTTCTAAGGCAAAGAATATGGTTATTTAAAATTCTGATACATAGTGCTAAGCACTCTAAAATACTGTACCAATTGACAATCCAGTCTATAATTTATTAAAATGCTGTTTCCTGTTTATCCTCTAGGCCCATGATGGCAAACCTTTTTATAAAAACCGCCCACTTTTGCAGTGCTGGTCAACCTGGACCCTCCTGCCCACTAGTGGGCAGTCCAGCTTTCATGATGGGCCAGTGGTGGAGCCATTTGGTTGCTCCACTATGCCCACCATGAAAGCTGGAACACCCACTAGTGGGCGGGAGGGTCCAGGTTGACCAGCACTGCAAAAGTGGGCAGTTTTTATAAAAAGGTTCACCATCACGGCTCTAGGCTGAGTTTCTCATAGTGAGGTAAAGAATTGTAAGTGGTAACAGTACAGAGGAATATAGCCACTGGGATTGAGAACCAGCAGCCTTAGATGGTCATTCATTTGATTTGCCACATCCAGAAGTATAATATTTTAATTACCCTGCTTAAGCATCACTTAATTCCAGTTCTCTGGTATACTGGTTGAGGTCTCTTCAATGTCAGAGCAGAAAAATGTTGCTTTCTGGTAAAATAAGAAAATTACAGATTATAGTAGAGACTTGTATTAACTTTAATTTTTATTGGAACAGAAATGATAAGTATTTAGAGAAATACATAACCGTGCTATTGTTGTGTAAGAATGGTTTCCATTTGTTATTAATAAAAAGGAGTCATTTCCTACATCTTTTAATCACCTAAGAATTGAAAAATCATCTTATTGGTGATGGCTGCTAGAAATTTTAGCTTAGTTGATATATGTTATTTGGGAAGAAGTGTGTTAATATGTCCTTATTAATACCTATTCAGCCTACAGAAATCTGATCATACATCTCTTAACAAGTGTTTCTAGGAGGAATTGGTTTCTTTTATCTGTCTGATAGAGGAGTTGGGTGTTGGGAGACTAATAAAGGTGATGGGAAACTTACATTTGGTGGTATTAATAATTATTCCCCTTAACTTATGTAGAAAAAATTTATACTCACCTTGAACATTGGTAGTTTTGGTGCTATAAATTTTTTATTTATTAGACTTGAGTGATTTTATTTTTCTTAAGCACAATGGAAATACAAAATTAGAAAGGAAAATGGTATTGGCATAGTTGATTTAGTAAGCATTTTATACTTTAGGTGTCTTTATTAATAAAGGTCGTCTTTAAATTATCTCTCTAGTATCCTTTTGAAAGAGCAGAAAAATTTAATCGAGGCATCAGGAAACTTGGAATAACCCCAGAAGGACAAAGTTACCTCGATCAGTTCAGGCAACTCATCAGTCAAATTGGTAATTTATTATTTATTTATTTATTTTTACAGAGAGAGAGAGAGAGATTCAGAGAGAGGGATAGATAGGGACAGACAGACAGGAACGGAGAGAGATGAGAAGCATTAATCATTAGTTTTTCGTTGCGACACCTTAGTTGTTCATTGATTGCTTTCTCATATGTGCCTTGACCATGAGGCTACAGCACACCGAGTAACCCCTTGCTCAAGCCAGCGACCCTGGGTCCAAGCTGGTGAGCTTTGCTCAAACCAGATGAGCCCGCGCTCAAGCTGGCAACCTTGGGGTCTCGAACCTGGGTCCTCTGCATCCCAGTCCGACGCTCCATCTACTGCACCACCGCCTGGTCAGGCACAAATTGGTAAATTATCAAAGTGTTGGTAATAAATAAAGAACAAATCCCAAGAATCTTATCTCATAAATACCTTACACGAATAACTTAGTATGTGTCTGAGTTCAGCTTTATTCCACTAGAGTAACTTTCTTTGCTTACCAAAAGTTTTTCAAGTATAATTAGACCAGGGGTCCCCAAACTTTTTACACAGGGGGCCAAATCACTGTTCCTCAGACCATTGGAGGGCCGGACTATAAAAAAACTATGAACAAATCCCTATGCACACTGCACATATCTTATTTTAAAGTAAAAAAAACTAAAGGGAACAAATACAGTATTTAAAATAAAGAACAAGTAAATTTAAATCAACAAACTGACCAGTATTTCAATGGGAACTATGGGCCTGCTTTCGGCTAATGAGATGGTCAATGTGCTCCTCTCACTGACCACCAATGAAAAAGTTGTCCCTTCCGGAAGTGTGGCGGGGGCCAGATAAATGGCCTCAGGCGGCCGGCTGCATGCGGCCTGCAGGCTGTAGTTTGGGGACCCCTGGATTAGACTGTGCAGAAATAATCGATAGACTGTAGCCTAGTATGTTAAATAATTTTTTTTCAATTAAATTAAAAATATATTTAATAACTAATTTGTCTGACAGACCATACATATGGATGTACATAAGTATGTACATTTTAAGTGCACATATATGTAAGTTTTATTTTTATGGAGCAAGAACTGAAATACAAACAGCAGGATCTTTTGGTTCTAAGGAGTGGACACCTTGTAATTGACTAACTGTAGTCTTGATTATAGTTCAGAATTATTTGTATAAATACCTGATATTTTTTTTTGTATGTGGTTTTTAAGGTAATGCTATGGGCTACATACGAATGATAAGATCTGGTGGCCTTCATTGTAGCAGCAATGCCATTAGGTATGGATGCAAACATCATTTTTGCCTTGTATATTCCATTAAAAAAATGTATGTCAATTAGACCTATTGGTTAGTGGGCACATAATGCAATATACAGATCATGTATCATATAGAATTATACACTTGAAACCTATATTATCTTATTAACCAGTGTCACCCCAATAAATTTAACTTAAAAAATCTGTTGTAAGATTGTAGAGGGTTTTTCTCTTGTTGATATATTTTGATATAAAATGTGGAAGAAAACCATTAATGCTAGTAGTTAAAATATTTTCTTAAGATTTTAGACTATAGCAGACTTGAAAATCTTTATTTTTCTCAAGGTAATAAGTAATTTATTACTACAGTTTAAGAATGGTTCTAAGGATTATATGATTTGAAGGATTAAAATTTGATTATTCCTATATAAAATTCAATTTTGGGACTAAAATGGTGATATTTATAATTAACTGAAATGCAAAGTTCTTTTCAAATATATAGTTGAAAATTTAGAGTCCTACCATACCACTTTTATATATTTCATTTGTACATATTTACCTTGCTTTAATAAATTACTTCCCAAATTCTTATGTAGATTTGTGCCTGATCTTGAAGATATTATAAATTTTGAAGAACTAGTAAAAGAAGAAGGTCTTGCAGAAGAAACATTAAAAGCAGCAAGGTAATCTAATTTTAGAATAATATAAATTTGGAGATTTATAAAGTATATGTTTATATAAAGCAAAAAGATAATACAAGAGTAATATAAACTTATGCCACCTTTTTTACAAGCTATGGTTTTAGTTTATGAAATATAATTTTTTTAGAGTATATAGTATTATTAGATTTTTCCAACTTCACTAAAAAGGAATCTTTTAGGACATGCTATTTAATATAGTAGCCACTAGCCACATGAGGCTCTTGAACACCTGAAATGTAGCCGAGTACAGATTGAAATGTGCTAGAGTGTAAAGTACATCACTATTTTGGGGGATATGGTATAAAATAAATGCCAAATATCTCCCTAGGATAAGTTTTTGTACTTGTTTCTTTTTTTTTGAGAGACAGAGAGACAGAGAGAGGGACAGATAAGAAGGGAGAGAGATGAGAAGCATCAATTCTTCATTGTAGCACCTTAGTTATTCATTGATTGCTTTCTCTTATGTGTCTTGACTAGGGCGCTTCAGCTAAGCCAGTGACCCCCTGCTCAAGCCAGCAATCTTGGGCTCAAGCCAGTGAGTTTGGGCTTCAAGCCAGCGACCCCACGCTCAAGCTGGTGAGCTCATGCTCAAGCTGGCGACCTCAGGGGTTTCAAATCTGGGTTTTCTGTGTCCCAGTCTGATGCTCTATCCACTGTGCCACCGCCTGGTTGGGCTTCCTTTTTCCTTTTTTTTTTATATTTCTGTTGGCTAACACTGTTCTAGAATACCAGTCCTTCGTTTTGTGTAACCCAGAGCAGGACTGTCCAGTACAGTAGCCACTACCATGTGTGACTGTTGAACACTTGAAATAGGGCTAATGGGCCTGGGGAACTGAATTTTAAAATATATTTTATTTAAATTTAAATAGCTAATGGTTAGTCTTATTGGACTTTGTAGATCTGTAAATGAATCAATGGTGATTTTGGAACACAACTTAAAAGTGAGAGAGACATGCAGAATTAAATACTTTTGAAAACTAAGTTTTATTATTAATAATTATGACAATTTATTGAGTTATGAAAGAGTACCCTTAGACCAAGTGGAGACAGTTTGAAATCATAAATAATAATGATAGAAATGGATTATAATACATTGAATAAAATACATTAATACATTGAATAAAAAAAGCCAAGAGTCATAGTGATAATAAGAAAGATTGGAGGAGCAGAGGAAATAGTCCTTTTTACAGAGGAATTCTAGCTAGTAAATATAGAAAGGATGAGAAAATTTAGGCAGAAAAATCACCGTTTTGCAGTCACCACTGTAATACTTGAAATTAGACAAAAATCATCAATTCTAAAATATTTTTGGAGAAGAGAGTATTTCAAAAATTATCCCATAAATTGCTTATTAATAACAAATAGGGAAACCGCCTTTATAGTGAATTGATTCCTATATTTTACCTTAACCAAGTAGTCAAACTTAGCATCACCAGTACCAAGACAAACTGACCTTGTGTGGCCTCCTTTTTTTTTTGATGTGCTACTCCTTTTTTTTTTTTTTTTACAGGGACAGAGAGAGAGAGAGAGATAGGGACAGACAGGAACGGAGAGAGGTGAGAAGTATCAATCAGTTTCTCATTGTGACACCTTAGTTGTTCATTGATTGCTTTCTCATATGTGCCTTGACCACGGGCCTTCAGCAGACCAAGTGACCCCTTGCTCGAGCCAGCGACCTTGGGTCCAAGCTGGTAAGCTCTTTGCTCAAACCAGATGAGCCTGCGCTCAAGCTGGCAACCTTGGGGTTTCGAACCTGGGTCCTCCGCATCCCAGTCCCACGCTCTATCCACTGCACCACTGGCTGTGTGGCCTCTTTTTTTTTTTTTTTTTTTTTCTCCTTTTTTTACACAGAGACAGAGTCAGAGAGAGGGACAGACAGACAGGAACGGAGAGAGATGAGAAGCATCAATCATTAGTTTTTTGTTGTGACACCTTAGTTAGTTCATTGATTGCTTTCTCATATGTGCCTTGACTGTGGGCCTTCAGCAGACGGAGTGACCCCTTTCTTGAGTCAGCGACCTTGGGTCCAAGCTGGTGAGCTTTGCTCAAACCAGATGAGCCCGTACTCAAGCTGGTGACTCCGGGGTCTCGAACCTGGGTCCTCCACATCCCAGTCCGACGCTCTAGCCACTGTGCCACCGCCTGGTCCCGCTGTGTGGCCTCTTGATGCAATGTAATTGCAAGTGTCTATGTTGTATTCTTGCCAGAAATGTTTATTCTGAATTTATTATGAAGAAACCATTTGAGACATCCAGAATGTTGGGCATTCTACCAAACACTTGGCCTTGACTTTTAAACAGTGTCACATGTCATGAAAGACAAAAAAGGCAAGGAGATTTCTAGATTAGGAGACTAAAGAAACTGGACCACCAAATGCAGTAGGTGATGGTCATTCATATCCTAGATAAGGGAAAAACAGCGATGAAAGAAGGATGTTTAAGGGATAATTGGGGAAATTTGAACTCATATATTACTGTATTTTATTTTGGGTGTAATATGTATTATGGCTTTGTAGGAAAATGTCTTGGTTCTTAATAGATTCATACAAAAGTGTTTATGTGCTAAGTGACATGAGGTTTGCAACTTTTAAATGTTTCAGGAAAAAAGAAAAATTGTTGACAAAATGTTAAATGGTGGACTAGCTGAAAGGTATACAGGTGTTCATCATACTATTTTTAAATGTTTTGATAGGCTTAGAATTTTTAAAATAAAAAAATATACTGGAAAAGGACACATTTGCCCTTTTGTGAGAATAAGGTCCCAACACAGAAGATTTGCTCTGAAATACCCTGTAGATAGCTTACTTCTTTCTCAGATTAAAGAAGCTATGAACAGTTAATAAGCTATTGGAAGTCACATGCCTTGACATGATTAAAAGAATTTGTGGCTTGTATATCAAAGAAGAAAATTAAACCATTTTTATCTATTATTAAATGATGTCATTCATTTCAAAATTGATGACCTTTAAAAAATACTTTCAAATAGTTCAGTGAGGTCAGAGTGGGATATTGTCTTTTAAGATCTCCAGATTTGTGCAGGGGAATCAAGTGAAGGAAGTTCATGGCAGGTGAAGTCAAGGACTGGTGGGTTGTAATATAATGAGTTGATGATCTGGATGGAGGGTGAACACTTCCAGAATGATGAGAACTGGAGTGGGTTTCAAAGTCTGAGACAGATTAATGTAGGGCAGTAGGTAAAAGGTTAGTAGATGCCCACTTGCAGGAGGAAGTAGTTAGGGAGTTGGATATCCTTTGATTAAGTGAGTCTCAAAGGAGAGATTTCTGCTGTCTAGTGGTGGGGAAGTAATACTTTGAAAGTGGTAGTGGCTACACATGAGGGATGCAGGAGAAAAAGCAGCTGATGTTTCTGAAGGTTGAACAGATTCTAAGTTCTTGAAAAAGAACAAGGTTTCAGTTGAGGTATGGTGTAGAGAAGAAGCAAGAGTGAAAGATGAAAGGTGAAGAGGAGTCTTAAGTGGAATGCTGTGCTACAGGCTCTGTGGGAAGAAGAAATACAAAACTCACAATATTGTTTTAAGGGCCAACATGCCCTGCATACTCTATTTTAGGGACAAAGTATAAATAAACAATAATGATCAGCTTCTGTCAGTAAGAAAATGAATTCATTTGGAACTCCAAGAAAACTTACTTAGAAAAGTTTTACAATATTTTGTATTTTTTTTTTTTTTTTTTTTTTTGCATTTTTCTGAAGCTGGAAACAGGGAGAGACAGTCAGACAGACTCCCGCATGCGCCTGACCGGGATCCACCCGGCATGCCCACCATGGGGCGACGCTCTGCCCACCAGGGGGCGATGCTCTGCCCATCCTGGGCGTCGCCATGTTGCGACCAGAGCCACTCTAGCGCCTGGGGCAGAGGCCACAGAGCCATCCCCAGCGCCCGGGCCATCTTTGCTCCAATGGAGCCTTGGCTGCGGGAGGGGAAGAGAGAGACAGAGAGGAAGGCGCGGCGGAGGGGTGGAGAAGCAAATGGACGCTTCTCCTATGTGCCCTGGCCGGGAATCGAACCCGGGTCCTCCGCACGCTAGGCCGACGCTCTACCGCTGAGCCAACCGGCCAGGGCACAATATTTTGTATTTTTGCTTGCTCTCATCTAAGCTGATGAGAGATGGATTTAAAAACCATACCTTTTTTTCAGAAAGGAACTGAGTAAAGAGTTTTTTGCATTTTAGGCATTTGGATTCAGTCCTCAGTGATCACACACGAAATTCTGCCGAGGGAACAGAGTATTTCAAAATGCTTGTAGATGTTTTTGCGCCAGAATTTCGAAGGCCAAAGAATATACATCTCCGAAATTTCTATATCATTGTTCCCCCTCTGGTGAGTATTTTTAGTATCCAAAATCAATTTTAAAAAGTATTAATAAATAGATCCAGTTTTCTTTGCAGCAGGGAGTACATACAAACTGTATTACTGTGTTTCTGGTTGTAGATAAAACTAAATGTGATCTTAGTGAATGTGGCCTAAAAATTTACTTATTAGCTATGCAAAATGAGTCTTCTTTATAGTTAAGATAGATTCTGACTTGTTAATAACTGTCAGAGAAACCTAGTTGTGATTTAAATTACTTGAGTGTACACCATTACATATATATCATTTTGGGGTTGAATTCTACCATGATCATTTTAAGTGGTTAATGTAGATTAACTTCATGTTACAACGTGAAGTTATTTTTAACACATCTCTTAAAATCATTGTGCTAGAGGACAACTTCTTTCTATTAAGTAGAAAATACTAACATCTAGACTATATTTTTAGTGCTTCCTCATTATAGTATGTAGGGTGTTCTGCTCTCATTCTATAGTTTCCAACTAATAGCTCATCACCCAGAATTGCATTATAAAAACAATTGTTATGGTAGGGAAAATGAATTTAATAGAGTAGAGAAGTCTATATTAGCAATAAGAATTATTTTTCCTTAAATATTTCTATATAAAACTGCTTTTTAAATGGCTAGGTCTGAAATCTAAGTGTATCTCTGAGCAGATGTAGCTTTTGATTAATCTAACTTTGGTTAAGAGTAATAACTGTCATATTGCTGCCTGAATAACACATCTTCTTACATATTATTGTAGCCATTGAAAGGAGTTGATAGTCTATTGACAGCTTTTCTCTCCATGAATTTTTTTTTCTACTTTTTAAATATACTTATTGTTAGTGAATGCTGTATCACAATAATTATGTCATAATTATGATGTAGCAAACTGTCCACATTCATCTGAGAAGCATTATCTTTTCGTCTTAAGTTAGTGTCAAACAGGAGGTGAGTCTGTCTTAGTTATACTTTTATGACCGTGAAATTACCTAAGGGTGAGTTCAAACTATATATTTTTTAATTCAAAGAGGAAGTATACTCCAGCTGTAGTAACAGCAGTGGGTACTTTTGTGAGTGTGCAGGGCAGTGGTCAGAATGCTGGTAGTAGTGGGACAGCACCGTGGATTAAGAGCACTGCGAAGTACGGGACTCTTCCTGTGCTTGCGCTTATGACGAAGTCCAGAAAAAAGACAAGCGGATGAGATAGCAAAAATAACTGTCCACAAATATGTGATTGCCAAGTAAGTTTTATATGCAGTACAACTGAAACTTGATATTTTGTTCCCAGTGTAAGCTATTGTAGTACTTATCACCTTATCATAAGTTTTAAACAGGTCTCTCTTTACCTCTTTAGAGCTGTGCTGCCATATGTAGCCACAGTGGCTACTTAAATTAATTAAAATTTTGTAAAATGAAAAATCTAGTACCGTAGTTTTATTAGCCACATTTCAAGTGCATTTGTCCTGCTGGCTGGCTAGTGGCTCCCTGTATTGGACCATGCAGCTATATACCTGGCTGTCCTTGCTCAGACTGCTGTTGGGGAGCATGAACTCCCTGACGGTATTCAGTTTTTGATCATAATTAATATAGTAAGCATCGATAAGGCTTTGTTGAAGAAATGATTAGAGAAGGTATTGGAGGAGCTGAATTTTAGGAAAGCACTTTTTTAGGGCATTTATCTAAATGACTGCTAATCCTTTTTAACCAAGACGATGTGAGTAGTATTTTAGGATGAATTGGGTGGCAGAACTAAGGACTGCCATGCTTAAGAGCACTTATGCTTCGAAGTAAGGCAGCCCACTTTTCTGAATCCAGCTTCCACTTAGAGTATGAGTTTGGACTAGTTACCAAACCTTTCAGCCTCAGAGTCCTCGTTTAAAATGTGCGCAGTGTTGTATGGCAACTCTATAAAGGCACCGTGCTTGGGGTAAGTAATGATTGAGGGGGGCAGGCTCCTATTTAAAGGACTTGGAATAAAGAGCCACTAAGAGAAATACTTGTACAGATTGTGACTTCTCCAAGAGGCTCTTTAGATGAGACAAATGTTTGAAATCAAAAGGATAGGAACCTAGAAGAGAATCCTATTCATAATTTTTGAAATTCCGTTTTAGGAACTAAGATCTGAAGATTTTTTTAGCACAGTTGTTTCTCTAATTTGTTCTTATATCTTTTTAGACCCTCAACTTTGTAGAGCATTCCATTAGTTGCAAGGAGAAATTGAATAAAAAAAATAAAATTGGAGCTGCTTTTACTGATGATGGCTTTGCCATGGGTAAGCTTAATGGAATTGTTTCCCCATTAGTTTTATGTTCCCCTTACAATGAATTTTTAGAGAGATTTGCTTAAAAATAGGTCTGTGGTTGTTTTTTGTTTGCTTGTTTGTTTTTTGTTTTTTTTTTTGTTTTTTTTTGTATTTTTCTGAAGTGAGAAGCAGGGAGGCAGACAGACTCCCGCATGTGTCCGACCGGGATCTACCTGGCATGCCCACCAGGAGGTGATGCTCTGCCCATCTGGAGCATTGCTCCATTGCAACTGGAGCCATTCTAGTGCATGAGGTGGAGGCCATGGAGCCATCCTCAGTGCCCGGGCCAACTTTGCTCCAGTGGAGCCTTGGCTGCAGGAGGGGAAGAGAGAGATAGAGAGAAAGGAGAAGGGGGGAAGGATGGAGAAGCAGATGGGCACTTTTCCTGTGTGCCCTGGCTGGAAATCAAACCCGGGACATCCACATGCCGGGCTGACACTCTACCACTGAGCCAACTGGCCAGGGTGGTCTGTGTTTTCTTTATAGATTTATTTTTCACAAGCAGTGTCTACTGTTTATTTTTAGCTAGGTCATCTGATTGATACTTGTTTTTTGTAATTTGTAACTGTCACTCATGCCCCCTTGGTATTGGTAAGTGTGGTTGGACCTAACAGTTAGGCTTTGACAGTTTTAGCACCTTGTGTTTAGTTTTCCTAGTTTCCCGGTGGCCTCCTTGCTGTTGAGTTAGCAGTGGACCTTTCTCCCACCCTACAGCCATATGTTATCTCCAGATGGTTTGCATAGCCATGCCATTTCTTTTTCTTTTTGCTTGACTTTTCATTCTTTATACTTTCACATCCTTTTTTTTTTTTAAGGAGGAATTAAGCTGCATTGCTAGACCTATGTGTTATGCTGTCAAATGTAATTTAAAAGAGAATTAATTGGAAATGGTTAGCTTAATGTTACAAGTTATATGGTGGAGTAGAACACAACTTCTAAACTCGTTGCATTTTGCTTTGGTTTTGCTAATGACTACAGGTGTGGCGTACATTCTAAAACTTTTGGATCAATACCAGGAATTTGACTCACTTCACTGGTTCCAATCTGTTAGAGAGAAGTACCTGAAAGAGATAAGAGCAGTTGCTAAGCAACAGACTGTGCAGTCAGCTGGTCAAGATGAAAAACTACTACAAACCATGAATCTTACTCAGAAGCGACTGGATGTCTATCTACAGGTCAGAAGAGAGTAATAGTGAAATCTGCTTTGACATTTTGATATCCATTACTTTTTGATATCTGAAAAAAACAAAACATAAATCATATGAAAGCCCCTGTTTTAATAAGTGAGATAAATAGAGGTAATTAGAATGTATTTTATTTCATGGAGAGAAGAAGAGGTGTGGGAGAGAGAAAGAAACATC
This sequence comes from Saccopteryx leptura, assembly GCF_036850995.1. Lineage (NCBI taxonomy): Eukaryota > Metazoa > Chordata > Mammalia > Chiroptera > Emballonuridae > Saccopteryx > Saccopteryx leptura. Next base: position 293,148,906 of record NC_089503.1, on the reverse strand, counting down.
AATCTCTTCCTATATGAGTCCTGACTGGGGATTGAACTGGCAGCCTCTGAGCATTGGGATGACACTCTAACCAACTGAGCTGTCCAGCCAGGGCATAGAATGTATTTTAAAATGAATGGTATTTGGGGCCCTGGCCAGTTGGCTCAGCAGGAGAGCGTCGGCCCGGCATGTGGAAGTTCTGGGTTCGATTCCCAGCCAGGGCACACAGGAGAAGCGCCCATCTTCTTCGCCACCTTTCCCCCTCTCCTTCCTCTATCTCTGCCTTCCCCTCCTGCAACCAAGGCTCTATTGGAGCAAAGTTGGCCCGGGCACTAAGGATGGCTCCGTAGCCACCACCTCAGGCACTAGAATGGCTTCTGCCAAAATGGAGCAGTGCCCCAGATGAGCAGAGCATCGCCCCCTGGTGGGCATGCTGGGTGGATCCGGGTCAGGCGTATGCGAGAGTCTGTCTGACTGCTTCCTGCTTCTAACTTTGGAAAAATACCAAAATAATAATAATAAATAAATAAATAAATAAATGAAAATGAATGGTATTTGGAAGCTATTTGACTCAGATCTTAACAATGGATGGATTACTTAGTTTAGGTTCTGTATTTATGATTTCCACTGGAGCTTTATAGAAATAATAAAAAAGACATTAAACAAAATTTTGATATTTTGCTATAATAAATATTTCCAGCTTTTATTTACAAATTTTTTTTATTTACTTAGGAGTTTGAATTGCTCTATTTCTCACTGAGCAGTGCAAGGATTTTCTTCAGAGCTGACAAGACTGCGGCTGAAGAAAACCAAGAAAAGAAAGAGAAGGAAGGTCAGTGAATGATTTACATTTGGAAAGATTAATAGTAGATACTAATCTCCCATTTTATCTGGTCAGACTTCCAGCTTCCTTTTCCTTTTAAAAAATAAAATATAGACTGGAAATATCTTTTAAAAAACTAAAGCCTACGTGGATCACTAATGCAACTGAAAAGTGACACAGTATATGCATTTCATTCTCTTAAATAGAATTAAAAAGCTTAGTGCTATTTCTTTCATCCCTCTCCCTATATCATATGAGGAGGAACACTAATTGTTCTGAAGTCAGAGCTGCTGATGACTAGACATTGACTGAAAGAGATGGGACAGGTGGCTAAGCAGGTATAAAATAGTAGGGGCCATTTAGTGACATAGGAGCAGCTTCCTGCTCTCCTCCGCAGCCAGGCCCTGGGAAGCCAGCGCGTCACAGCCGGAACACCCCATAGTCACATCAGTGAACTTGAGTCATTTAGGAAAGGGCTCTGTCCACTGTATGCCATGCAGGACAGTGGGAAAGTATATATTTTGATGTTTAGGAACATTGCTCAGTGTGGCAAACCTAAGGCCGCTGCCTTCCCCTGTCCCCATGATACATCTCCCTCAGATTTGAGCTTTAGGAGCAGCTGTCTTCCTGAGGAAGGGCTGTGTCCTTTTTTCCGTCGTGGAAATTCTGTACCTTAGGTTTCCTCTTTGCTTGGAAGCTCAAAACTAGTTATGGCAACGGGAGTGAAAGTTTTCATGTTTGCTTTTCCTTTTTTCCTTGTATTTCATAAAACTTAAAACTTGTATTTCATAAAATAAGATTTTTTTTTGTTTTTTTTTATAAAATAAGATTTTTATTCATCTTATTGAGAGGTGAGTTAATTGGATACACCACTTATATCAATAATCTTATCCCATAAATTAAATATTCCCTATTGGTAAGGAGCATATGCAGGCATTGTTGGAATCTAGACTGAGTAAATAATAATTGTGTGCTTGAAAAATCATTTCAGGCTGTTACCTGGCAGATACTTAGTATTTATTATATAAAAAAATGTATATATTATGTTTTGGTTCATTTTCAAGGCAAGATAATGTTCAGCAAAGCCATTTGGGAGAATTTAGTCAGTGTAATCTAAATTAGGAGGCAGCTCAGTTATTGCATAGGTCCCGCTGAGGCTTTTCACGATACCAGAGCCTGGTCTCCAGTCCTTAATGTACCGGAAGGCCGAAAGCCTCAACACAAACCATGCCATTCAGTCTGAGTGGAACACCTGGCTTTGGACTTGGTCTCTGGTTGGCGTACATCACTCATGCCTGGATCGTTCTTCTGTTTTAGGACTCTATTTTAGCTAAAGATTGCTCAGGGTTAAGTCAGAGTTGCTGAATGTATTAGTCAAATAATTCTTCTCTGTTAAAGAAATGTGCATGTGACATTTTGCACAAAAAGCCAGGAATTTGTTTTATCACAATCATAATAGAAAGTTGCTTTTAAAAATAAACTATATATATAAGTGGAAAGTGTTTCTTTTTAGACAGTTTTCATGTGCACTTGCAGCTGTCTCTCTCTCAGTAGAGCCTACACTGTACTGGTGACTTCTTGCCCTGACTGCAGGGAGGTTGCCTTCAAACGTGTATCGTGAACCACCCCCAACAGTGTTCTCATCTCTCACAAATCTACATTCCCTTTAAGAACCAGCCAAAACACTACATTTGCAATATTTAGTTTAGATTTCTTTTTAATTAAGATAATCTAGTTATAATTTGATATTAGAGAAATATTTGGTAGATACATTTTCTTAATTTGAAATTTAGCGATATAGCTCTTCTCAATTTTTATTTAGTCCTCAATTCATTTTTTTTTTTTTTTCATTTTTCCGAAGCTGGAAACGGGGAGGCAGTCAGACAGACTCCTGCATGCGCCCAACCGGGATCCACCCGGCATGCCCACCAGAAGGCAATGCTCTGCCCATCTGGGGCGTCGCTCTGTTGCATCCAGAGCCATTCTAGCATCTGAGGCAGAGGCCACAGAGCCATCCTCAGCGCCCGGGCCATCTTTGCTCCAATGGAGCCTTGGCTGCAGGAGGGGAAGAGAGAGACAGAGAGGAAGGAGAGGGGGAGGGGTGGGGAAGCAGATGGGCGCTTCTCCTGTGTGCCCTGGCCGGGAATCAAACCCAGGACTCCTGCACACCAGGCCGACGCTCGCTGAGTCAACCGGCCAGGGCTCAATTCATTTTTTATATGAACATAAGTATGTCCATTTTTATTTTGACTTGTGCTTCCAGAAGAGACTAAAACAAGCAATGGAGACCTGTCCGACAGCACTGTGTCTGCAGACCGTGTCATCAAATGATAGTGATGGTATGCAGTCCCCTGTGAATTCATCAGAAGGTGTCGTTACCATTGCCAGTGATGTGGATGTTAGTAAGCTCCTGAGAAGAATTTCCTGGCCACATCTCTGGGGAGTATTTAGCTGTTGGAACTCTTTTAGGCAGTGCTCTGAAGATAAGTCCTTTCTCCTTCCAAAGGCTCTACTTTTCAAAGCTTAAGAATTAAGATTGTAAAGCTGAATTTTTTCCTGGACTTTATGCTAGAAGATATGCCTAGGAAGTGAAGGTATAAAAGGGCCAATTCAAATTCCTAAACTGCCACCCGAGATCTTTTGTCATCTACATGAATGTTTATAATTTATATCTGCATGGGTCTTTGATCCATTTGTCCAGTCATTGGAAATTCAAAGCATATACTATGTACAGCCAGTAAGTGTTTAAACAGAAGGAATTGAGCCTGAAATTTATCAATATTCCTATAAAAGGAATATATGAAGATGGTTTCGATGTTAGAGACGAGACGGAAGTGTGTTATGTACCCTCTATGTGCAGTATAAACTGACCCATTGTTAGTTTCATGTGACTTATGGAGCTGCTGTCTTTGGTAAGGCATTTTATAACTTGTTTACATTGCTTTGAGAATATTTAACCTCTAACAACTACTTTAAATTTAAGATTTACGTAAATTACACAAGATGAGAGAAAATTCAGATAAAGCCATAGAGTCCTGCTTAAAGCTTCATTTTGGTTGAAGGCACTATGTATGATATCAGTGAAAATTGAATGAATTCTTATTTTTACATCTAAACTCAGGTTTCTTCTTCATTAGGTTGAACTGAAATCTTGGTGATGGTTTGGGCAGACTTTTTCTTGAAACAAAGTATAATCTAAGACATCAGATTAAGCACTGTGCAGGCTTTTAAAAAATTACCACTGTGATAATAAAGTTCTAAAATAAGTCATTCACTGCTTTAAGAAGGGATAGAAAGATTTTGAGTAAATCTAGCTCTCAGCAGGCTATTAGATTTATTTTTGTAAGCTTGTGTCAGTTAATAGTTAAATGGTTAATCATGGCCTGTAATCTTTTGAGTATAACGCAATGATACCTTTACAATGAAAGGAAGTTTAAAACTTTACATGTAATATTAACATCATTTTGGAAAACATGTGATTTTCCATTGCATTTGCCTATTAAGCATTTCTTCTAACATTGTTGCTTAATTACCAGCTTTTGGAACGGTGTGCAGTGCCCTGTCTGTACTCATTGGCTAGTCAGGTTCATTTTCCCTGCCAAAGATAAATCCTTTTACTATTAAAAAATCAGAAGAAACAATAGGTAGGGGAAATTTTTTCTTAAATTTAAACATGATTTACCAAATATGGACAATGAATGGATTAAAAGCATTTAATATTTGTAATTCATTCCAACTGTAGAAATGGCCCTAAAGCATGCTGCATAATTAATAATTTATACTTTCATTAATGTAAATGTTTATATTAATAATCTTACATTGGAATCTATCAAATTTGTCACCATTTTGTAGCAAAGTGTTGCTTTTCTGTTTTTCTTTAACTTCCCTAAAATCATCTCCTTTAAAAGGGAAAGAAAATGTAATTAGAAGAGAATCAGTTGTCTTTATCTGATTTCCTTATCCGCACACACGTATCAGTTATTGCTCGCCACTAGATAGAGGTCACATGTTGACTGTTTGGATACCTACATTTAAGAAAGTAATGTTATATTATTTTGCCATTAGTTCAAAATAATGTCACTGCAATCTGGATAAATGACAGTAAGTTCACATATTTGAAATAAAATCTCATTAAAGTGCTGAGTAACAGGGCCTGAGTGTTTCACAGTTGGATGATGGCTTTCCTTGCTAACATATTAATGTTAATATTTTCATTTTATTCAGACATACTGTAACTTAAAATTAGTGTGAGCATTTGTTGTAAACTCACAGAAAACCTAATAATGTTCAAATTCTCAGGAATTAAGTACTAACCATAACATTGTCAGTTCTAATTAAATTTTGTAAAAATGGGAAGTTTGTTACTTGAGTGGGGCCTCCCCTATCCTCAATTCTACTAGAATACACTATGTAAAATAAAACATTAATAAATAAAATGGGAAGCGCTTCTTTTAAGTTTTTTTTTCAATGTTTATTCTGTTTATTTTAGAGAGGAAGGGACAGAGACAGGAAAATCAATCTGTTCCTGTATGTGCCCTGACCAGGGATTGAACCAGCAACGTCTGCATTTCGAGGCAATGCTCTAATCAACTGAGCTATTCAGCTAGGAAAATGATATAATTTCAGAAATGTACTTACCCTGGATGTTTATGTACAAATTAAATATCTTAAAACAGTATTTACCATTAACCTTTTGGAATCCCCTTTAATAAAGTATATGGAATCTTTAAAAAAAAATACTTGCAAGCACATAGGCAAGGAATTTCAAGTGTAAGATTGGTATTGGCTCCTATCCATGCATCCAAATGAAGAATGTTTTCTTTCTTTTGTATCTATTTGATCTATTGCTTGCTATTTTCATATAAAATAACCTACATGATCAATTTAAAATCCTAATCCTGTCAAGGAATCATTAGTTTAATGTTAGAAGTAACTGTAGTGCCATTTGCAAACATGAGTCAAACTGAAACAAAAATAGTGAGTGCCTTTTAAATATTATGCTGGAGACAAGATTTGAGCCTTTGAAATAACAACAGAAATTGTTCATGGTAAAGTCTGATGGTCCTCTTCGGAAGTAGTCTATTTTTGAGATTGTGGAAGAGAGAATATCAGCACATACACGGTCATGTTTCTCTTTCATGCTGGGTTGGCTAGGTGTTAAAAGATAGACTTTGTTAACTAATTTAAACAATTTTAGCTCTTTTTTTCAGCTAAAGTTGCAGTAGTTTCAGACAGTTTTCCTTAAGGAAGTTTGAATGCTACAATTTAAAAAACAAAGGTTTTTAGATGTCAGGAATAGTTTTAACAGTTGTCAAATATTTCAGTTAAAGAATCCAGAATAAGGGGAAATCTGCAGAGATTAAGTGTAGGCAGAGATGGTGATGGCCAAGTCAGGTTAGTTTATACAGAGTTGTTACATATAATATATAAATAGTCTGTATGGGCAAATTTATGGATATTGTCTTCTATTTTATTATACTAGTTTGGCTTTGACCACCTCCTTTACTTGATAGCTCCAGCTGTTCCCATTAGTGGAGACATACTCAGGAGAGTAGATGAAATGTATCTTCCAATCAGTATAGAACTGATGTCATAACTCTGGGGTCATCTTCATTCTGTAACATGTAAGATCTGTGTGCAGTGGAACATGCTATAGTAATGCTAACATCAGTAGAGGGAAGAAAAGTTAATACGTATTTTTATACCCAGAAGTGTACCTATCAGATTTTTTAAACTCAATTATTGTTTATTTTTTAATTAATTTTAATGGGGTGACATTGATAAATCAGGATACATATATTCAGAGAAAACATCTCTAGGTTATTCTGACATTTGATTATGCTGCATTCCCATCACCCAAAGTCCAGTTGTCTTCTGTCACCTTCTAACTGGTTTTCTTTGTGCCCCTCCCCTCCCCCAACCCTTTTCCTCTCCTCCCCCACACCCTGTAACCCCCACACTCTTGTCCATGTCTCTGAGTCTCATTTTTATGTCCCACCTCTGTATGGAATCACACAGTTCTTAGTTTTTTCTGATTTACTTATTTCTCTCAGTATAATGTTATCAAGGTCCATCCATGTTGTCAGTGATCCAATATCATCATTTCTTATGGCTGAGTAGTATTCCATAGTATATATGTACCAAAGCTTTTTAATCCACTGTCCACTGACAGACACTTGGGCTGTTTCCAGATCTTCGCTATTGTGAACAATGCTGCCATAAACATGGGGGTGCATTTCTTCTTTTCAAACAGTGCTATGGTGTTCTTGGGGTATATTCCTAAAAGTGGGATAGTTGGGTTAAAAGGCAATTCGAATTTTAATTTCTTGAGGAATCTCCATAATGTTTTCCATAGTGGCTGCACCAGTCTGCATTCCCACCAGCAGTGCAGGAGGGTTCCCTTTTCTCCACATCCTCGCCAGCACTTATTCTGTGTTGTTTTGTTGATGAGCGCCATTCTGACCAGTGTGAGGTGATACCTCATTGTGGTTTTAATTTGCATTTCACTAATGATTAGTGATGTTGAGCATTTTTTCATATGCCTATTGGCCATCTGTATGTCCTCTTTGGAGAAGTGTCTATTCATTTCTTTCGCCCATTTTTTGATTGGATTGTTTGTCTTCCTGGTATTGAGTTTTACAAGTTCTTTATAAATTTTGGTTATTAACCCCTTATCAGACATATTGTCAAATATATTCTCCCATTGTGTAGTTTGTCTTTATATTCTGTTCTTATTGTCTTTAGCTGTGCAGAAGCTTTTTAGTTTGATATAGTCCCATTTGTTCATCCTGTCTTTTATTTCACTTGCCTGTGGAGATAAATCAGCAAATATATTGCTGCGAGAGATGTCAGAGAGTTTACTGCCTATATTTTCTTCTAAGATACTTATAGTTTCACGGTTTACATTTAAGTCTTTTATTCATTTTGAGTTTATTTCTGTAAATGGTGTAAGTTGGTGGTCTAATTTCATTTTTTTGCAGGTAGCTGTCCCATTTTCCCAACACCATTTATTAAAGAGGCTGTCTTTACTCCATTGTATGCTCTTACCTCCTTTGTCAAATATCAGTTGTCCATAGAGCTGTGGGTTTATTTCTGAGTTCTCTGTTCTGTTCCATTGATCTATATGCCTGTTCTTATGCCAGTACCAGGCTGTTTTGAGTACAATCGCTTTGTAGTATAACTTGATATCCGAAAGTGTGATACCTCCCACTTTATTCTTCCTTTTCAAGATTGTTGAGGCTATTTGTGTTCTCTTTTGGTTCCGTATAAATTTTTGGAATATGTGTTCTATATCTTTGAAGTAAGTCATTGGTATTTTAATCGGTATTGCATTGAATTTATAGATTGCTTTGGGTAATATAGACATTCAGATGATCTTTATTCTTCCTAAGCATGAGCACGGTATATGCTTCCACTTGTTTGTATCTTCCCTGAATTCTTTTATCAGTGTTTTATAATTTTCCGAGTACAAGTCTTTAATCTCCCTGGTTAAATTTTAGGTACTTTATTTTTTTTGGTTGCAATGGTAAAGGGGATTGCTTCCTTAATTTCTCTTTCTGACAGTTCATTGTTAGTGCATAAAAATGCCTGTGATTTCTGAGTATTAATTTTATATCCTGCCACTTTGCTGAATTCATTTATCAGGTCTAGTAGTTTTTTGACGGAGACTTTAGGGTTTTCTATATACAATATCATATCATCTGCAAATAATGATAGTTTTACTTCTTTTCCAATTTGTATGCCTTTTATTTCTTTTCCTTTCCTGATTGCTGTGGCTAGGACTTCCAGAACTATGTTGAATAAGAGTGGTAAAAGGGGGCACCCCTGCCTTGTTCCTGATCTTAAGGGGATTGCTTTTAATTTTTGCCCATTCAGTATGATGTTTGCTGTGGGTTTGTCATAGATGGCCTTTATCATGTTGAGGTATGTTCCCTATATTCCCACTTTTGATCATGAATGGATGCTGGATTTTATCAAATACTTTTTCTGCATCTATTGAAATTATCATGTGGTTTTTCCTCCTTCTTTTTGTTTATGTGATGAATCACATTGATTGATTTGCGAATATTGTACCAGCCTTGCTTGCCTCCCAGGAATAAATCCCACTTGATCATGGTGTATGATTATTTTCATATATTTTTGGATCCGGTTTGCTAATATTTTGTTGAGGATTCTAGCATCTAAATTCATCAGGGATATTGGCCTATAATTTTCTTTCTTTGTGTTGTCTTTGCCTGGTTTTGGAATCAGAATTATGCTCACCTCATTAAAGGAGATTGGAAGTCTTCCTTCCTCTTGAATTTTTTGAAATAGCTTGAGAAGGATAGGAGTTAGTTCTTCTTTGAATATTTGGTAGAATTCACTTGTGAAGCCATCAGGCCCAGGACTTTTCTTTTTTGGGAGTTTTTTGATAACTGTTTCTATCTCATTTGTTGTAATCGGTCTGTTTAGGTTTTATGATTCTTCCAGATTAATTTTTGGAAGATTATATGTTTCAAGGAATTTGTCCATTTCATCTAGGTTGTCTAGTTTTTTGGCGTACAGTTCTTCATAGTATTTTCTTACAATATTTTGTATTTCTGTTGTGTCAGCTGTTATTTCTCCACTCTCATTTCTAATTTTATTTATTTGAGTCCTCTTTTTTTCTTGGTGAGTCTGTTAAAGGTTTATCAATCTTGTTTACCTTTTCAAAGAACCAGCTCCTAGTTTCATTGATCCTTTGTATTGTTTCTTTAGCCTCTATGTCATTTATTTCTGCTCTGATCTTTATTATTTCCTTCCTTCTACTAGCTCTTGGCTTTACTTGCTGTTCTTTTTCTAGTTCTTTAGATGTAGGGTCAAATTGTTTATTTGAGCTTTTTCTAGCTTCTTGAGGTATTCCTGTAATGCTATGAACTTCCCTCTCAGGACTGCTTTTGCTGTGTCCCATAAATTTTGAGTTGATATATACTCGTTATCGTTTGTTTCTAGGAATTTTTAAATTTCTTCTTTGATCTCATTGTTAACCCATTCGTTATTTAAAAACATGCTATTTAGTTTCCAAGTATTTGAGTATTTTTCAGTTTTTCTATTGTGGTTGATTTCTAGTTTCATGCCATTGTGATCAGAGAAAGTGCTTGGTATGATTTCCGTCTTCTTAAATTTGTTGAGGCCACTTTTGTGCCCTAACATGTGGTCTATCCTAGAGAATGTACCATGAGCTCTTGAAAAGAATGTACAGTCTACTGCTTTAGGATGAAAGGTTCTGAAGATATCTATTAAATCGAGTTGATATAGTATGTCCTTTAAGTCAGCTGTTTCTTTGTTAATTTTCTTTCTTGATGATCTATCTAGTGATGTTAGTGGGGTATTGAAATCCCCTACTATTATAGTATTGCTGTTGATCTCACCCTTTAAATCCATCAAAATCTGCTTTATATATTTAGGTGCTCCTATATTATGTGCATAGATATTTATAACAGTTATATCTTCTTGTTGGATTGCTCCCTTTATCATTATGTAGTGACCTTCTTTATTTCTTACTATAGTCTTTGTTTTAAAGTCCATTTTGTCTGATATAAGTATTGCTACCTCAGTTTTTTTTTCATTTCCATTTGCGTGAAATATTTTTTTTCCATCCTTTTATCTTCAGTCTATGTGCATCTTTTGTTTTAAGGTGTCTGTTGTAGACAGCATATGTATGGGTCCTGTTTTCTTATCCACGCAGCTACCGTATGTCTTTTGATCGGATCATTTAATCCATTTACATTTAAAGTTATTATTGATATATAATTATTTATTGCCATTTTATTCTTTAAAACTGTATATTCCTCTTTTGCTATATTCTTTTTCTCCTTTGATCTGTTTACAACAGGCCCCTAAGCATTTCTTGCAGCCTTGGTTTGGTTGTAGTGAATTCCTTGAGGTTTTTTTTTTTGTCTGGAAAGCTTTTTATTTCTTGTTCAACTTTAAACGATAGCCTTGCTGGATAAAGTAGTCTTGGTTATAGGCTCTTGTTTTGCATTACTTTGCGTATTTCTTGCCATTCTCTTCTGGCCTCAAGTGTTTCTGTTGAGAAGTTGAAGTCATTCTTATGGGGGCTCCTTTGTAGGTGATAGTCTTTTTTTCTCTAGCAGCTTTTAATATTTTTTCTATCACTTAGCTTTGGTATTTTAATTATGAGGTGTCTTGGTGTAGATTTCTTTGGGTTTCTCTTTAATGGAGTTCTCTGTGCTTCTTGAACTTGTGAGATGTTTTCCTGCCTTAATTGAGGGAAGTTTTCAGCTATGATATGTTTAAACAAAGTTTATCCCTTGTTCTTTCTCTTCTTCAGGAACCCCTATGATGCGCATGTTATTTCTCTTCATGTTTTCACAGAGCTCTCTTAGAGTTTCCTCAGGCTATTTCAGTCTGTTCTTTTTTCTGCTGTTTCCGTGCTTTTATTTATCTTGTCCTCTAACTTGCTGATTCGATTCTCAGCTTCATTTATCCTGCTTTTAATTCCTTCCATTGTGTTCTTCATTTCTGATATTGTATTTGTCATTTCTGACTGATTCTTTTTTATTATTTCAATGTCCTTTTTTATATTTGGTATCTCTTTATTTAGGTGTTCGTAATGACCATTTATTGTTGTTCTAATATCTTTGAGCATCCTAACAATCATTATTTTAAACTCTGCATCTGGTAATTTGATTATATCTGACTCATTCAGGTCCTTTTCTGGGGATTTCTCTTGATTTATTTGTGTTGCATTTCTCTGCCTTCTCATTTTGTCTATGTAAAAGAAGGTTTTTGGCCACTGGAGTCCACTGGGTGTGGCCTCTGTGTTCCCTAGGTATGGTCTGTCTGCAGGCCCTCCACCCCCTCAGCTGTTCCTGCCTAGGGCGTTCGGGTATGGGCGTTGCTGGTGCCTGCTCACTGGGGCTGTTGCTGTGGTTTCCACCTCTCCTTCATGGGAGTGGCTGTGATCACGTGCTCGGTTGGCCTTGGCCTTCGCCCCACCCCCGCAGGTGTCGTTTTGCTGGGCCCTGAGGGCAGGGGTGAGCACCTTCACTCAGCTGCGGGTCTCCGCCTGCTTCCGGGCTTTGCCCCGCCCTTGCAGGAGGAGCTTGCTCCTGGGAATGCTGCAAGCCTTGGCTCCACAGGCCGGGTGGGACTGTGTACCCAAGCTCAGTAGTGCGACTCCGCCTGTTCTGGGCTTTTGGCTCCACACCCGCGGGAGGAGCCGGCTCCCAAGTCAAGTGACAAGCATAGGTTCTGCTGGCGAGGCAGGGCTGTTCTTCTGCGCTCTTGCTGAAGTGCAGGTCTCCACCCCTTCTGGGGCTCCTGCCCTACCCCTGCAGGCTGGATTGCAGGCAGCCCGCAGCTGGGCTTGACCGCTTTTGCACGCCCCTTCCTCCTCAGCCGGGCAATACTGAGCTCACACCTGGGCCTCATGGTGGCCAGCTGGCTTCCGCCTTTGCCAGCAGATCTGCACTTCCATGTCCCGCCGCTGCCTGTCCTTGGGAAAGCCCTCAGCCGTGTGGGTGGGGGCGCTGCAGCTCAGACCCTAAGACTCAGTACTGTAGTCCTGGAAGCTCCCTCCGTCTAAGTGACTCTGCTCTGAGTGCTGTGGGAGAGTTTGTTTGGCTGGTGTCCTGCTTCCCTTTGCTGGTATTGCCGTTTCCAGGGGAAATATTCACTTCAGATCTGGGGAATGACTCGTCCCAGAGGTTAGGGTGGCTCTCTCTCAAAATGCTTCTCCCTGTGCCTCCTAGATTACACTCTCTTCCTGCTACTCTGATCCTCTTTTCTCTCCCTGTCCCCCAGAGCCCCAGGTAAGTGGTTGTGAGAGAGGTGTTCTGTCGGTCCCTTTAAGAAGAATCCTGGGTCTGAGAAATCAGTCTTTCTCACAAACAGTATCTCATCTTGTTTCCAGCTAAATACTGTCCATACACCTCTTCTAGGCTCTGGGGCTGCAGGCTGGAGCTTTGTTTCTGGGACTCAGGACCCTCCCCTCTCTGCTAAACTCACTTCCTGCCACACGTCTTTCTGGGCTTCCATTCGCTCCGGGGAGCTGGGCAGCCCTCTCCACATTTCCGCTTTTCCTACCAGTCTCAGTGTGGCTTCTTCAGTGTTCCTTGGTTGAAGAGGCCTTTTAATTTAGTCTAAAGTTGGTTTTTCCAGATGATGGTTCTTAAAATTAGTTTATAATCCACTTTGGTTCTGGGAGGTGGAAGTTGGTACGTCGCCTACTCCATCGCCATCTTGTCTCTTAAACTCAATTATTTTTAATGAAAAATGAAACCAGAAACAGTTCATCCCTTACTCCTACCCACCCTTGCCACTACCAATCTATGAGTTTCTATTTTTACTTTTTTTAGATTCCACATATATCATATGGTATTTGTCTTTCTCTAATTTCACCTAGCGTAATATATCCTCTAGGTCCATCCATGCTGTTGGAAATACCAAGACTTTATTTTTGTGTCAGAAGAACATTCCATTGTGTAGGTATACCAGTTTCTCTGATATTCATGCATTGACGGACACTTATGCTGTGAATAATGCTGCAGTGAACATGGGGGTGCAGATACCTTCTTCAGCACTTTTTTTTCCAGATATGTACCCAGAAGTGGAATTTGCTGGATTATGTGGTAGCTCTATTTTTATTTTGAGGCACCACCATAGTATTTTTTATAGTGGCTGCACCAATTTCCATTCCAACAGTGTACTTTTTTCCTAGATTCTCAGCAACACTTATTTTTTGTCTCTTGGAGGATGGCTATTCTCACAGATGTACAATGAGGTCCTGATTTGCATTTCCCTCTTGACTAATGATGTAGAACATTTTTTCATGTACCCTTGTCCATTTTTAGTCAGGTTGTTTTGCTATCAAGTTGTATGCGTTTTTTTCTAATTTGTATTTATTTTTAGTGACAGACAGAGGGACAGCAAGAGACAGGAAGGGAGAGATGAGAAGCATCAATTCTTCACTGCACTTTAGCTGTTTATTGATTGCTTTCTCATATGGCCTTGACCGGGGGATGGGGGGGCTTCAGCAGACTGAGTGACCCCTTGCTCAAACCAGATGAGCCACACTCAAGCCTGTGACCTCAGGGTTTCGAACCTGAGTCCTCCACATTCCAGACCAACGCTCTATCCACTGCGCCGCCACCACCATCACCTGGTCAGGCAAGTTGTATGATTTATGTGTTTTGAGTGATCGCCTCTTGATCAGATATGACTTGCAAACATTTTCTCCCATTCAGTAGGTTGCCTTTTCATTTTATTGATGGCTTCTTTTGTTGTGCAGAACTTTTAATTTGTAGTCCCTCTTATTTGCTTTTGGTGTGTTATATTTTAAAGAAGCATTACCAAGACCTATGTCAAGGAGCTTACTTACCCTATATGTTTTCTTCTAGTTTTATAGTTTCGGGTCTTAATTCAACTCTTGAATGCATTTTAAGTTTTGTGTGTGGTAAAAGATGGTGGTTTCCCCAAGACTACTTATTGGAGAATCTGTTCTTTCTCCATTGTATATTCTGGGTAGTAATTTTTTGTTCATCATGCTTGCTAATATATTAGCTCAGTTAATTTTGTTTTCATTCTCCTTTTAATATATTGAATTTAATCTGTTTTTCTTACGATTTGAATGCTCTGTGGTTTAGTTAAGCTATATATTCTTTTTTTCCCACCCACCCCAAGGTGTACATTCTTAAAAAAAATTTTTAAAGATTGATTTTAGTTTCCAATCATATCATTCATGACTTGAGATTCTTCCCCTCCTATCCTGAACAGTTCTAAGCAAGAAAGAAATTCAGGGGAATGTGGCTCTCACAGTCTGTCAGAGACCTTCCTATATAATTATATATATACAAATTCATCAGGCTAAATTAACACTGAACTAATAATTGCATGGTATAACCTCATAGTGACTCAGCTCAGCTCACTGTGTTTGTGATGGTGTACACATTATAGAAGTAGGTTCCTCAAATTGGCCCTATCTAAAATTAACCTAATTTGGGGTTGCAAAAATTGTTTTATTAATCCTTCATTTTAAAAGCAACACCTTTTAAAAACCTGGCACTGAGATCCCATTATTCTACTCATGTTGAATAGAGGTATTTTTTGATAGTCACCCCCCTCTGCTGTGATTTCATTCTGCCCCAGAATTTTTAGAAATTCTTTTTTTTTCTTTTTACAGAGACAGAGTCAGAGAGAGGGATAGATAGGGACAGACAGGAACGTAGAGAGATGTCAATCATTAGTTTTTCGTTGTGGCACTTAGTTGTTCATTGATTGCTTTCTCATATGTGCCTTGACCATGGGGCTATAGCAGACCAAGTAACCCCTTGCTCAAGCCAGTGACCTTGGGTCATAGCTGGTGAGCTTTGCTCAAACCAGATAAGCCCGTGCTCAAGCTGGCAAGCTGGTCCTCCGCATCCCAGTCCGACACTCTATCCACTGTGTCATCGCCTGGTCAGACTGCCCCAGAATTTTTAAATTAATTTTTGGAAATTAACCATTAAAGCCATAGAACTAACTTTAGTTTTCTCCCAGGGATGTTCTAGAAAATAACTACAAAAAAGCAAAAGAAACAGAATGATAAAAGATTTTATTTGCTAGCATTTACTGCTAGGTTAATTTATTACAAAGACAATGACATTTTGTTGAACTTGGTTATAATTAAACACACTGTACCATTCAAGATCATTATACGTAGGGGGGATGTTGGCGTGGGCTGGCATGCCAGAATGGAAATAGGAACTTTATAGCAAGCCCCACCACCAGCTGTTCAAGAGAATTTTACAATTAATTGGTCCCTTCGTTGAGGAGGGTCTGGCTCAGAAGAAACGGGCCCTGGCAGAGCTGCACCCTGTCCATGGTGAACCACTAAATACAATCTCTAAAAGATCACAAACTTCTGAATGCTGTTTCATTAGGGATCCACTGTGAAACAGCATCCTTTGTGCTAGTCTTTTTATTGCATGACACCTGAAACAGTTATCAAAACTAGACCTGCATTTCTGCTAGTGCTCGGGCCTCAGAGCAGGGCTCGTCACCTAACTGCACAAATTAATGCTATTAGGTCCAATTATGAGACAAGCTTGATTATAAATACACAATTTTCAGAATGACAGGCACTTAAAGCTTATTTAAGTAAAATACAAAAATAGATTATATTAATAGGAAATATTTAGTGTTTATCAAATTATAAATCTAGGCTCTTGCCATTTTTAAAAAAGGATACTGGAAACTAAAAAGAGATGACATTCAAATAAAGTGAACAATGCATTTTCTTGTAACGTTCATTCTGAGTGCTGAACAGTAACAATCTAAGAAAAGGACTTACCACAAAGCACCTAAAATAACATTTGTAGATGGGTAGGAATGTTGTCAACCATTTCTAATTGTTTCCCTCCCAAAGCCCAGTAGCAGGACACCGAGGGTACATCCCACAAGCAATTGTCAGCGTTCTGAAACCAGGTCCTGTGCCTGCCTATCAGAGAAGTTGGAAACCCTTAAGGCGGTAGCTCCTTCCTGGGTGCTCTTTTCCCGAAGGCGCAAGAGTTATGCTTCAGATTCTGCGCCTCTATTTGCACTTGGGCTTCCGTCACTGTCATCTGGTTGGTCATCTAATAGTACATATTTTCCATCATTGGTTAGTGGTATGGACAGCATTAACTGAGCCAGTGCTTCCGGATCCTGAAGTTATGTTTAAGAAGGAGAAAAGAAAACGCTTAAAATGCACTTAAAACGCCTTTGGCTTGGCTTTCATTATGTTTAGTAATCTGGCCTCATTACTTTTTAACTTGCCTTGCCTTGAAGTGGGTCTCCTTGCTTCTCTGAAAGAAAACTCAATTGCATCACTTCTAGAATCTAGGCCTCAGTCTTCCTCTCAGCCACATGTCTCCCACAGCCAAATCCTAGCCATCTTCCCAGAAAGAGTCCAAAGGGGGGCTTCCCTGACAACAACACTCTTCTTTCAACTCCCGCCTTTTTTCTCTTTTAATCTATACTGAGTTTGCAAACTATGGTCTTTTGGCCCACTGCTTGTTTTTGTGAACATTTTATTCACTTCCATACCATCTATGGCTGCTTTTGTGTTACAACAGCAGAGCGGAGTCTGAGACAGGTGGTAAGGCCAGAGGTCTACTATATGGCCCTGGTCTAGACCATAAATTCTAACTAGCAGTTGTCATGTCATGGATATCAGTCAGTCTGTGGCCCTCCTGCCCTCACTGTGGGATAGAACCATACTAATACGGTATTCACTAGCTACATGTTACTATTTTTATTTTTTGACAGAGACAGGGACAGATAGGGACAGACAGGAAGGGAGAGAGATGAGAAGCATCAATTCTTCATTGCGGCATCTTAGTTGTTCACTGATTGCTTTCTCATGTGCTTGACCCAGGGGATACAGTGACCACTTGTTCAAGCCAGTGACCTTGGGCTCAAGCCAGCGACCTTTGGGCTCAAGCTAGTGACCATGGGGTCACGTCCATGAACCCACACTCAAGCCAGCAACCCTGCGCTCAAGCTGGTGACCTCGGGGTTCCGAACCTGGGTCATCCGCGTCCCAGTCTGATGCTCTATCCACTGTGCCACTGCCTGGTCAGACTATGTTACTATTTAAATTTAAATTAAATAAAATTTAAAAATCCAGTTTCTCAGTCACACTAGCCACAATCAATCTGTGTATTTTCCATTATTGCATAAAGTGCCCTGGACAGTGCTGAACTCCCACGAAGCTCCCCAGAGCAGGAACTGTCTTCCTCACTGCTATAATTCCAGGGTTCTTCTTATTTATACAAAGTTGGCTCTCAGAAACTTGGTGGGAGAGTGAAAGATTGTAAACTGTGGAAAGACAGGGAGGTCTGACTCTTTGTTCCCAGTGAGTGTCCAGGTGACAAGTGTCAATGCTGCTGGGCCTGCGTCCACTCTGAGGAACAGGCCTAAGAGCACATGGTAGATGCTTAAGTTTGTGCCATCCTAATTTGAAAGACAGGAATCTAGGTGACAGCAATAAGCAAAATAATAACACTAAAGCAAAAGCTATAGCAGTGACATTTAAAAGAAGTACATGCGTTACCAGTGACTTGAAGCTATCTGATAAAAAGAATGTGGTTAGAATGCTTAAAACAGAAATCCCAAACTTGGCCACACCACCTAGTGAGCAATGTTTCTCTTTTTGAGAGAAACCCTACTGTGTACAGGTATTTTGAGTGGTTGGTAAACCAACATTAAATGGACCTTACCTTTTGAACTTCAATGATTTCTTTTCCCAAATTAATAGCATAACATATCTGCAAAAGACAAGAAAAGCGGTATTTGGCAAAAGTAGAAAAGAATAAAGAATCTTAGGGGAAAAAATGTGACTGTGGAAGTACAATGAGGTCACTGCTCACGTCAATGACTGAGGACCTGGCTATAGGAAACTCATCACACAGGGCTCTGGACACAAGCGCCCACCTGTCCTGGTCTGCTGCCGATTTGTGCACACAAGAAAATACCCAGGCGAGTGCAAACTGAAGTTATTCCAGCATTTGAAATTCTTAATGGGATGCTTGTTCCCTTTCGCTCTTGATCATTTTAGCCACTGGATGTTCATACAGTGGAAACAGATACTTGCTGAAGGGGTTAATTTTGATTAATTCTAAGCAGTGAATGAAGTCACAGTTTTTTATAATGAACAAATGAACGGTTCAGATGAACTTTCTCCATGTCTACTTCCTTGGTTTGCTCGCTGGACTAGATTTTCTCCACTGTGACTTCTGCTTGGAGGGGAACTACTTTTAACACTTACTGATAGCTCTATTAAACAACTGCATCTCACAGTAAAGTTCTTCATTCACTCTTATTTGGCTGCCTGATGCATCATTTTCACAGGGAAATGTTACTTCCAGGCAGTTTTTTTTTAGTGGTGCCTTCCTAGGAGGTTATCCTTATTTAAACTCCTCAATGGGGATTTGCAGAATAGTCAACTAACTATCTGGGAGGTGGTGCAAATAAAAACCTTTTAAATATCTTTGTACTGAGATATAATGGAATCTTAAGAGGAAAAAATAAGACCTTTTCGCCTTCTGAATTGCTTTCAAAAACGTATGTGCTCAGAGACTCTCCACCTGTGGACTCAGGCAAGCGGACCACAAAGCCAACCAGCCTCTTGTTTTCTTGGTGAGCAGCGAACTGGGTGACACTGGTAAGCTCAAACTGGGAAAAAAAAAAAAAAGAACAGACTGAACATCACACAACAAACCAGAACTAACAAAGTCATTCTGCATGGAAAAGTCACGAAAAAAGTGCACTGTTACAGTCATTTCATTTGTGTTTAAGGTGGTTAAAAAGACGAATGAAGGAGTAATCACTAAAATTGGCATGTGTGAGGATACTTACATTGGCTCTGGATACTTGAGTCTGCGGGTCTATTAACCTGAAATTTTAAGAGATTCATTATATCACAAATGCTGGATATATTTATTCTTAGAGAGTCTGTGGCTTTCTTTGCACTTGTTTTGATACTGTTCCTTGATGTCTATGGTTTTTGGTACTCTCATATACATTTACTCTGACTTTTTGGTGGAGACAGAACACTAAGCCAATGCCTGTAAAGACTCAGGACATACTTGGAGGAAAGTTGTAAATAAATACAAGGTTTTACTCCTAAGAACCAATTCTTAGTATAAGGTTTATAACAAATGAAAAGGACTGATTTTAATGAATGGAAGAAATGACACTCTGATTTTTGCCAGAGACCTAGCTAACTGCTTTGAGGCTCACATTTACTGAGCACTTTCAGTGTGCCAGTCACGGCTGCAAGTGTTCTACATGTATTAACTCCTCTGCTCCTCGTGCCTACACTGGGGGCCATTTCCATTTTAGAGCTGAGGACACTAAGGCGCAGGGGTTAAATAACGTGCCCATGGTCATACAACTAACAAATGTCACAGCCAGGAATAAGCCTGGGCATTCTGGCTCCAATGCCATGCTGCTTCCCTGGAGCAATAGAACGGGAGCCTCATGCATAGATTTTCTTAGCAGCCACAGTTAAAAAAGTTTAACAGGTGAAATTAATTTATATGCTCATGTATAGACATATTATTAATATAAATTTATTGATATAAAAATTGAGCTGCTTTTTATTCTTTATCGGGGGTTCTTTATCTGAGGCAGGACAAGATCTTAGAAATTTTGTATGTACATATTATATTTTGCATTTATAACACATCTCAGTTCAGAAGGGTTATGCTTCAGGGAGACGTGTAGCCACAGTACTGGACAGCTTCACTGTGACCTGACAGTCCTTTGCCATTGTTCATATAGACCTCATTACCTGAACCTCCAAATCATGTAGTTAAAATAGCTTGGCTTCTTGATTCTCAGCCCAACAAATACTGAGCAGACATTCCTTTTGGTGGTCTAGGCAGGCTCATGTCCTGTATTCATGGTGGTTAATTTTTAGAAATAGTCCTCTCAGAGGAATGACATAAAAAACCCAAACACTTTCCATTCTCAAGCTCTGAGATAGACAGTTGCTCCCAAGGGAGAGCAATCTTATGAACAACAGGATTCACACCACTAAATTCCTAAAGACAGCATTAAAGGAGCATCCTATAAGACCGAAGTGTAAAAACGAATAGTGCAGGAACAAGGGTAGTATCTTAATTGAACATTCTGGATGGGTAAATACACTCTGAAAGGGAAACCAGATGGAGCTATAAGAAAGTCCGAGACGGAACTGAATGTACCTCAGAGCCTGGCTGGTGACCATCAGGTGGGACTCTGTCGTGCGGAAGATGTTATGAATAGCCCGTGCCGCCAACACTTGTCTCATCGCTTCATAAATCACTTCGGTACTGTTGTCTGTTTTAACTGCCATCGATCCCAAAAACCGAACTATAAACATCTGTTGCAAAAGAGAATCTGCAAAAGAGCATTTTCTGCTCAGGATGAGTCTCGTCCTGCCTGCTGCCGGGCTGCATGGGCCACACGGGCTGGTCTGAGAAGAGCCTCGCCACGTCAGGTCTGGATGCCGTTCAGGGGGGCTTTCTACCCAAGTCTCGATCTTTGCTTTACAGACCGCAGACTGCCCAAGGTCTGAATCTCTGCTGTCTGCGTTTTGTCTGTTTGTAACTACTTCCTGACTAGAAAAGCCCTACTTTTCTCCACCTATAACGTAAGACAGTGCTGTCTCGAGACATTCTTCTGCACTAAAATCAGGTGATGACATGTAGGTAGCAGTGATGATACCTTTTCTCTGAAAACAAATTTTTCCACTAGACAACAGAGAATTCATGACTTTGGACCACTAATTAAGTTCTTTTATAAAACTTATTTGAAGAAAATAGACCTGATATCGAGTCTTGTTCATTTATTATTATTATTATTTTTATTCATTTTAGAAAGGAGAGAGAGAGAGAGAAGGGGGGAGGAGCAGGAAGCATCAACTCCCATATGTGCCTTGACCAGGCAAGCCCAGGGTTTCGAACCGGCGACCTCAGCATTTCCAGGTCGACGCTTTATCCACTGCGCCACCACAGGTCAGGCTTGTTCATTTATTATTGAGGGGCAGTGATGATCTACTCCGTAAACTAATGGAGATCTCAAACTCAGTTTGCTGCCTGATGCTGCGGCACGCCCAGGGCCGGCTTTCCAGTCCCGGCCTGCCCGGCCACACGGGCCAGCGCCCCAACTGAAGGTCACGAAGAAGTGCTACAGATCTTTCCTCTGTAAGGACAACTCGTTTACCCACCATGTCAAACGTAGCCTTTTTGCTCCTTTGCCCTCCCATTAGTATCCTAGCCCCTAAAAATAATGAGTTAAAAAACTTAGGAAAATATAACTGAGACAATGTCATAAATGGTTAATCCCACATGAAGCATTTTTGTAAGTTTTAAAGTTTCTGTCTAGACTTTACAAACTGGACTGTATGAAAAGTCAGCTAGATATAAGTGGAGAGTCAGATTTGAGGCAATATTTTCTAAATTAAAAAAAATTTTGCCTAAAGCTGGAGGAGTACCAGTTCTCAAGCCCTACTTTTGCATGTCAGTAAGTGGCATTCCATCCTAATGCCATTTGCCAGTCATGCAGGTGATTAAAATGAGGTCTCACCAGCACTCTGGCTACTCACTTCTTGGTTGGGAACTCAAGACCTGCTCTGTGGAGCAGGAGTTTATGGTCAGAGCAGTCAGCAGCTCTCCTGACTGGTCTGATGAACATAAGAACGTAAATCGAACCAATCCACTAATTTAAACATTTATGGGATCTTCAAATTCAAGAATGAGCTGTTTGTGCCTATGGTTTCCTAAACTGAAACAGCACATTCATGACTCACCCAGGCTGCATTTTAAGGTGACCATTTTATCCTCTGAATTTGGTTTGTAATGGTGTGATACCAGGTTTAGACATGGCAACTTCCTATGTAGGAGCTACAGAAAAGTATGTTCGTAGGTAGTGGTACAACAGTTACAGAGGACCAGTAACTTCTCCTCAGTTGTTACCGAAGGTCTAATTGCATATGTCCTAATGAGTTTTCAGAGAAAAACATGTCTGTGGGTCATAATTTCACACATTTGAAGCCACAGCTCTCTAGAATATGACACTGCATCTCATTTCAGTGTCTCTGGTCACTGTGTCCAGAGGAAGAATAAGCACAATGAACCACCTACCTTCTGCTTCTGGAAATGTGTCTTCTTCAGTCTCACCGAAAGGGTTGGTACGCCTAGGGGACAGCCAGAGTCAAATGATCACACAGCTTCAGCTAAGGGACACTTAGCACCTGAACTCTCAGAATGGCAATGGTCTTTGGAGGTGGGTGGGGATACAGAGACGTCAAAGTTATTTCCATTCCTCCCAGAGACGACCGCCCAGAGCAAGTACCTGCCGCCTCTGTTCTGGTCAAGGAACTCTGTAGCTGGAAGGACAATGTCAAACTGGATGGGTGTTCCAGGTGCAATCAGTTCTTCTACTTCAGGCACGATGACTGCCTCTTTGGGAACAATCTTGTCATTTTCCATTTCTGAGTTTCTCAGGGTCTGGCTGGAGTACGGTTTAAGAGAAGAAGGGAAAAACAAGTCCCTTTTAGTCTTAAGCCTTTGCAATCAAATGCATGCTGAATGCTGACAGAGGCATGGAAGGTTTCAACCAGGCCTTCACACCCTTCTACAATTCAGTTTTCATAAAAAGTCATTCACTCTGGCCCTGGCCAGTTGGCTCAGTGGTAGAGTGTTGGCCTGGCATGTGAAAGTCCCGGGTTCAATTCACAGCCAGGCACACAGGAGAGGTGCCCATCTGCTTCTCCACCCCTCCCCCTCTCCTTCCTCTCTGTCTCTCTCTTCCCCTCCCGCAGCCAAGGCTCCATTGGAGCAAAGTTGGCCCGGGCACTGAGGATGGCTCTGGCCTCTGCCTCAGGAGCTAGAATGGCTCCAGTTGCAATGGAGCAACACCCCAGATAGGCAGAGCACTGCTCTCTAGTGGGCTTGCTAGGTGAATCCTGGACAGGTGCATGAGGGAGTCTGTCTTTCTGCCTCCCTGATTCTCACTTCAGAAAAAGACAAATAAACAACAACAAATATAAAACCTCATTCACTCCTTTGTTGAAATCTTTCAGATCTCCTCACTGCCTGTAGGTAGCTCTGCTGCACAGCACTCTGTTACACTATGCATCACATTGTCAACTGATTTTCTATTTGTATCTTTCTCTCTGTGAGACAGATTTTTGAGAGCAGGGGCTACAGATAAATCCTATTTATTACTTGGTACAGAGCAGGCAGTCAGAAGTGTTCACTGAATGAATCGTATCTGTTGGCCTAGCACCCAACCACAACCTGGGTCTCATTACTGCCAAGAGCCTCCTTCTCCACTCCCTTCCCGTGCCCTCCCTAGTGCTGCAGCCAGCACACCTTCGCTCTCCCTTCCGTCTCCATCCCATGTGTGCTGCTCACCCAGCCCTCTCGTTCTTCAAACACCAGCTCCAATTCCTGTTCATCGACTAGAACTTTCAAGCCAGGTGGACCCTCTCCCTCCGCTGCTCCCCTGCGGTTCTTCTTAGTAAGTCACAGGGACAGGCTTGTGCCTCGCCCTGCTGAGCTACACTGGATCTGACTGTGCCACCATTCTCAAAGCCTTCAGCTCTGCCCCACTGCCGACAACTGCTGAGCACGGCACCCAATTGTCATGGCTGGACTCAAACCTATTTCTTGGCCTTACCTTGTCCCGATCATGAACCCAGTGCAGTGTGGACACACACTGAGACCCTGGCGTCTGCTACCCCTCTGAGCTTTCTGACTCTTGGGTCTGCACAACACTTAGTGGGGCTCTTTCTACCAGGCCACTGAACGATGGATGCCAAACAGTCATAATTTCTTTTTTTTTTTTTTTAAAGATTTTATTTATTTATTTTAGAGAAGGGGGGAGAGAGGGAGGGGAGGAGCAGGAAGCTTCAACTCCCATATGTGCCTTGACTGGGCAAGCCCAGGGTTTCGAACCAGCGACCTCAGAGTTCCAGGTCGACACTGCGCCACCACAGGTCAGGCCAACAGTCATAATTTCAATTTACCCTTTGGTGCCATGCTTTCATTGGCATGACACACACTACTGGTCTCTATTATTTAACCAAATGGCAACTCCCATTAAGACAAAAAGGTGGGATTCCTAGAACAAATCCTGAGACAATATTCAAGGTGGAAGAACAGCTATATGCAGGGTAATGCCCACTATAAATGGTAACAGCAAACAATGGAAGGGGCAACTACCTAAATATCCCATAGTCAATAATAAGTGTTAGAATAGTGTGTTGCTATTAAAAAGAACAACGTAAAAATATAAAATCTATGTGTGATGATGCAAAATAAAAGCACTCGTGAAAAAGTAGATGTGTGGCTAAGGCCTGGGCCACTGGTAATATGGACACATAAGAGGGGATTTTGTTCCCCATGTGTTTTGGCTTCATGACTTTGTTGATGCTGCTAGAAAATGGGGAGCGGGGGAACCCTTGCCCAGCAGGCCCATGGCCAGCCCCACAGGTCATGGGAAGCCTGGTGCTCAGCCAGCCTGAACCCCAGTTCTGCCTCAGCTGCGTTGGGAGCCCAGGGACAGTCGCCCTTCCTGGCCAGGTACACTTCTGCACAACAGGCTGCTCAGTACCCTGGTGGCTTTTAAGGATGAAGTAGTTTGTGTCAAAGTTGTAATACAAAGCTAGCTTTCCTTTGTCCTTAGTTACCTGGGGCACGAACTTTCTTGTTTTTTTCTAAAACTTGTAATGGGAGTCACTGCTTGGAGAGCCGTCTCGTTCAACTTGATGGCGACTGCCTAGAAAGCCACAGGAAGACGGGCTCAGTCCAGGCGGCGGGCACTTGCCCTCTGGACTGAGGAGGGTTGGGTACAGGGATGGCACTGCGTGTTACCTCAGGGTTGTCAGTCAGGTAGATCTGCCTAGAGATGTTGTTGATGGCGCATATCCACTGTGGGGGACAGAAAAAAGAACTGCTGAGCCCCAGAGGCCCCCCGCCGCCCGCCACACCCGGAAGGAAGTGAGACAAACAAAATCTTTACCTCTTCATTCTCCTTTCTGCTCTCTGCCTGCAGGATTATTCCCCTGAAATCAAATGCATGTAAGTGAGTGCTTCCCAGACCTCAGTGACTGAGGATTACTCTACAGAAACTGAATTTGCTGGGGCCCCGAGGGAAAGGCCAGCAAGGCAGAGGAAGGAGAAAGGCGGCTCTGAGCCTGGCTCTGCTGCCCACTCACTGGCATGGGGGACAAACGTCCTTTCCTTGGGTCTCAGTCAGTCTTGTCATCACTCAGAGGCTGCCATCCCTACAGTGCTGACTGTCCTGCTGGCCCCTCTCAGACGACACCCAGCACCGGGCACTCTGCCAGCCCCTCCTCCCAACACACCCACAGAAGGCACTGGAGCGCCCCACTTCTCCCAAGGACTGAGAATGTGCACACGGAGAGCGGGAAGAGACAGCACCGCCCTGCCTCTGTGAGGCTGAGCACTACAGGGACCTCACCTGCCACTCCGTTCCTCACCCCGGCTGGGAGGGGGTGTGGCTCCCTATGTACCAGCTGAGGAACCGAGGCCCAGGAGTTCAGTGACTGCCTGGCACCGTGCCTAGAATCCAGGCATCTTCAAGCCCAGCACTTCCCCTCGCTCAGGGACAAGGGACGATGCTTGCCAGTCTGAGAGGTGACAGTCCACACTGCCCCACCACTGCCCATTCTCCCAGACATGCTGGTGCTCAAATAAAACTTCAAGTTGGAACCCCAAAGGAGCCAATGCCGGCAGAGCAGTTCTGACTGAAGGAAGGGCCACCCATCTCCCCCAGGCAGGGGCACCTCCACCTCTGGGGCTCTGATGTCCTTGGAGCACAGCCGGAAACCACTGCTCTAAGAGACAGGGGCGCCCAGTGAGATGGGATCCACTGTGAACAACTATAAGGCTGCCATTTAAGAGCAGGATCTCTTCAGGGCCCGTGATGTGTGGGGACAGCATGCATGGGCACACCACTCCTGCAGCTAAACACACTGCACGCTCCCATTTCAGCTGGAAAAACTGACTTCAGGCATCTTTCCTTACTGACTTCCCTGCTCGTCCCTATCCCACCATAGCACGAATATAGACACGCATCTAGGAACAGGAAAGGCATAGCCACAGCCTTCCCTGAGAACCCGTGCCGACAAACAGCAGCCTTCCTCAGCACCGTGCACGTGGGTCAGCTCTTCTCTAAGCCACAGACAAAGCCTCACTGGGATGGATGCCTGACACAGGGCAGGCTGGATCCCTCAGGGGTCATGTGTGCTTGCTGAGAACATAAAACCATTCTCCTGGGAGGTCCAGTGCCGGGAACGAGTCACTGCCACTCCCATGGAGGAATGAGCTAGGAGGCCCCCGGCAAGGGTGGGGTCACACGACTTGTTCTCCACCCACAGAAAACCCACAGGACATACGATTTCCCATTGGGAGTGGTGATCTGGAAGCAGTAGCGTCGGTCTTCACAGTCCACCGCCATCACGGAGCAGTTGTCCAGGTCCTGGATCAAACCTCCAGCCACGGCGCCCCTGGGCTGACACATGAGATTCCCGCCTTGTGTGAAGAAGTAAAGTCTCTCCCAGGTGGTGGTGACCAGCCCTGTTTTACTGTAAGAATTGTGTTTTAAAGTCCATTAGTATTAGAAAGAATGAGCAGCACTTCAATGTCTGCTGCCTCTATGGGTGTCAATGATAATTTAGAAACATTGCATTTCTTTAAAGTAAATTGCTTTGAAAATAATTCAAGTGCAAAGAGCAGCAGAAGCGCGATCAAACTTGAAGGCTCTGGGAGATGAATGGCCCCACTCACAGGGATGCCAGCCCAGGGCCAACGCCATCGGGTGGGATGCGCCTGCCTCGCAGCCAGGCCAGCTGCTGAGCAGAACCCATGGCCTCTGGAGCAGAATCAGTGCGTCACCACTGGGGACTGACACCTAGAAGGTCATTTCTCTAAGACATGGAGCTGAGCTGCTTGTTGTCATTTTGGTCACCAGGGTCACCTCAGCCCACACCCCGGACTCCTGGGGCCTTCAGCCAGATTCGATTTTGTTCCAGCTGGATGTTCTTGTTTTGTGGGCTGTTTACAAGAGGAAAATCCAGTTCCTGCAAATAACACCAGGCCCTTGTGGCCTTTTCTACCTGTACTACTTTAGTTACAGAACTAAAGGAGACACCTGGCCCGTGATCAGGCGGGCAGCTTACAGACCTGGCAGGAAGAGAGCTGGCCATTTCTCTCCGCCCCCTCCGTCGGGGCAGCAAACACACTGACCTGACTCAGTTCTGACTGAGTAGCAACTACGTGTGAGGCACTAGGTTTCCTGCCTCAGTAACTGTAATTCCCAAAGAGGTAATACCTAGCTAGCATTTGAGTGTTTACTGCCTGCTAGGAAATACTGCATTCAGCCCTTGTAACAACTTTATGAAGAAGGTGCAGCATCAGCTCTACTTTACGGATGAAGTGATTGAGGCCCCACTGATCCATGGTCTCTGAAACCAAAGTCAGAGTCTTCCCCCCACCTGCTAACAGCCCCTCTCTGCTCTTAGATGCAATTAAACCTGACCCTCCTCATTCCAAATGGACATTTAAAGACCTGAGCTTAGCTGAGTCTGGGACTTGGTCTAGATGAACGAGATGACTGGTGGAAGTCCTGGCCCTCAGCACTGTCTCAGCGGCAGATCTCTAGAACACTGCTCTTCCCTGCCAGGCGCCTGGGGGTGGGGGGGCAGACAATAACTATCACTGGTCCAGGACGGTGACAGTTAACAGCAATCTATCTGCAAGCGGCCATGGTGGCCTGTGGTGTCTTGGGAGTCCAAGTGCTGGGGTCTTACATGCTGCTTCCAGCCCATCTCTCAGTGCACCTAGGCCCTGGGTCCCAGAGGCAGGGGTGCTGGGGTGGGAGTTCCTCCCCAACCTCGCCCACCCCCTCCCTTTGGTGGGGCACTCAGCAGACGCCCGCAGCCACTCTGAGGGGCGGGCAGTGGCGTCCTCACTTTCTAAGATTAAGGTAACCAGCCTTCTGGATGAGGTTCCTGTTGATCTGGGGTGTGGTCAAATCAAAGTCAGGAGTGTAGGTTGCTTCGTCGACGGAGAGCAGTTCCTGCTGGGACACCCTCATCTTTTCTGCTTCAGCCTCCAGTTCCACCTGAATGCTTAGGACAGAAGGAGTCAGGTCAGTCACACAGCACTGGCAGCCAGCATGCTGGGCAGTAGGTGGCAGAGCTGTCCCCATGATCCTGCCACACAAAGAGAGCCGCAGCCTCACACAGCCCAAGAGCTGGTGATCAGAGACTCAAGGCTGCGCAACTTGAGTGTTTATGGGGCTGCTGTTTTAAAACAGAACATAAGGAATGCCACTGGGCAATGCCTGCACCCAGCTACCGTTTCTCGGCTGACAAACTGGTATCCGTAATCACAAGCATTGATACAAATTTTAGGAGGAAAGCTTCGATGAGCCCCTTCTTAGGGGCGGCAGGGCTGGCAGCCTGTGACAGTACCAGAAAGGCAATAAGGAAACAGCAGTCACTCCTGCCCCACCGTGGTTTAGGCAGGTGCCGGGGAAATGGCCAGTGGGACAGGGTAATGACCAGGAGTGGGACTAAGACAGCCAAACGCCTGCCCCACCTGCTGGTGACAGGCTTGGTTATAAAGTCCAGCCGAGAAAGCAAACTTCAGAGGCATGTTCTGCTTCTCCACAGTGCGGAAGGAGACAGAATTACAAGGGTTAAAAGCAGGACCATGGGGCCAGATGCCAAGTGTTTCACACAGAGGTTCCTCAGGGTGTTCTCTCAGAAGGGTTCTGCGGGCACGAGTCTGGGCTGCACACTGCACACTCTCCTGCGGGGCTTCACGTCTCCACTGCCTGCATCTCTAATGCACTGGACGCAGGCCATCACCTAAGTGAGTTCTGGCTATGTTGACATTTGACAGTCCAGGAGATGGAAGGAGGGAAGCAGCCAAAGGGTTACAAAACCACTAAGGTTCTTAAGCGTCTGTGGGTGATAAAGCTCTGTGGACTCAATGAAAGGCGAGGATTCTCTCCCCCCCAAACACTCATGTGCACCAACAAGACAGAAAGACATATTTCCATACCCTGGAAGCCATGAAAAGTACTCAAGCGACCCTATTCCTAGTGAGAGAAGCCTGGAACGGGAGGTGCCTGGCACCTCTCAGCTCACTACCACTATCACACCCACTGGGGACAGGAGTCAGAGTGGCTCTAGCATCCGTGACGTGTGGGCAGGGCAGTCTGAAAAGATGACGTATTATTATTATTTTTTGTATTTTTCTGAAGCTGGAAACGGGGAGAGACAGTCAGACAGACTCCCGCATGCGCCCGACCGGGATCCACCCGGCACGCCCACCAGGGGCGACGCTCTGCCCACCAGGGGGCGATGCTCTGCCCTTCCGGGGTGTCGTTCTGCCACGACCAGAGCCACTCTAGCGCCTGGGGCAGAAGCCGAGGAGCCACCCCCAGCGCCCGGGCCATCCCTGCTCCAATGGAGCCTTGGCTGCAGGAGGGGAAGAGAGAGACAGAGAGGAAGGAGGGGGGAGGGGGTGGAGAAGCAAATGGGCGCTTCTCCTATGTGCCCTGGCCGGGAAGATGACGTATTTTTTTAAAATAAGCAATTGCAAGAATGAAATTGATTCAAAAAAGGCTTAATGCCTTGTTTATCTTTTATAAATCAATATAATGATCAGCGGTTCCTGAAAAGTTGCAGTACTTCTGGCTACTAATCCTGTTAGCTCTTGAAGAAAAAACACAAAGCGCTCTTCTAAAATATCCATGGCAAGTCTAGCCAGACTCAGGCTTCTAACATGTGAATCTTGAATAACAACAAAAGAAGACCTTAAGAACCAGAACTTGGACTCAATAGGTAAGTACCCCTGCGGACATTTCAATCTTTTACTGATATACAAACTTTAAATGTAGTGGACAGGACTCTGGGCTCCTCACAAGCTGGGAACTGCAGAATCACTCCTTCTAAGCACACAATTCCACACCGCTGCGGCAGAGCCGCCCCCGCCTCCCAGAGCAGCTCAATCAGCAGGAAAGCGGAAGGCACAAAGAGCCAGACTGGAGTGCAGTGTACCTCTGAATCATGTCCGCGACGGAGGATAGAAAGCTGTCCATACTTTGGGAAAACATCTCTGCTCCTTTCTTTAAGAAGTTAATCTGAAAGATATAATTACAATATTCTGATTACACAGTCTGAAAATGAAATTGCAGCTGCTGACTTTTTGGGAACCAATAGAAGGAATACCTCACTTCCTGTGATTCCTGGGCATTCACCTCCCAGGTTTGGATCCCCCGTCAAAACCAGAAGGGTAGGGGTATGGGAAAGAGAGGACGACGACCACCTCTGTGCCTTACTGACACCTGCAACCATCCTGCCCAGAGAAGCTCAAGTGTCCATTTCTTTCTATGGCTGGGCCTTTACACAGCTGAATATTGCTATGAGCTGCTCCACTTTACACACCCAGCTGCAGGGAAGCAACAGTTGCAAACCTATGTCATTTATGAGAGAAATTCAGCCTGGACACGGGTATTCCCTCCAGTGCTACCTGGCTCCTCTGTCTGATCTGCAAGCAGGCCCTGCCCTAGGCGATGTGACCAGGCCCTGACCTCTCACAGAGGAGGCTAGCAGGTGTTAGCAGTACAACCTGAGGCTTGGGGAAGCATGTAAAGGTGTCTTTACTTTTCCTAGTATAAAAACAGATGACAATCAGGATTATCCTAATTCAAGGTAACACATGCAGGCAGATGTTCTGGTCCCGTGATCTCTTTCAATCATACAGAGATGAACATTTTGAATCTTTGAAATGTTAAATAGCAAAGTCTGTTAAAAGAGCACTTTGCATTTCTAAGGGCACATCATGGTGGTTTTTTCTCTCCTTCCCCTCCCTGAACTCCTACTTGGAATTTATACGCAAGTCCATGTCTTAGCTCCTCCACTGTTCTCTAAGCTCCTAGAACAAGACTCACACATTCCCTCAGAAGTCTGATGGAATGGATAGAAGAAAAGGATGAGACACTGGCTCCTACAGCGGCGTCACATGCTACTAACCGTATAAACACCATACTGGAGTCATTTGTGTGCTCCCTTTCATAAACCTGTCCACAGATTACAAAACCTCAATTTGTCTGCAGGCATGAGGACTGAATCACAACTTAATTGAAAACCTGTTTAACTAGGGCCAGGGAAGACAGAAACAGAGTAAAACCACCTCCACTATGGCGGGTGATGACTAGAAGTCTGATTCAGAGGAATGTCATCCGAAGACCATGTGCCGTCGTGAACACTGGGAGCGCAGTGGGCAAACGACCATCAGCTAACAAAGGTGGGTGCTCAGTGACCACTGAGGTAAAAGGGCTGCTCCAGAGTCACCCAAAGATTCACAGAGTGAGACAACCACCTGGTCTAAGACAAAGAACTACAGTCTCACCAGGATTAAAATGGCTGCAGCATGAGGGGCTATTTGGTCTTGTGTCTTGAAATCTGGAGACTTTTCACACAAAAAATGAAAGGGCCATCCTCAGTCCTCAAAAACGATACTGCCGCTGCCCAACAATGCCACCGCGCTGCTCTGCTCTCCCAGGTGCGCCCGCTGCGCCCGCCGGCCCCTCCTTCCCCACTGCAGCGGAGCCCACTGAAGAGGTGCACGTGGGGGGCGGCGGTGCAGTCCTGGGCCATGGAAAGTGAAAGCAGCTGGCAGCAAACCCATCCTTAGATCTTTTAAGGACTATCTGCTAACAACCAGGGTCCCAATACTATTTCAGGCCTGCAGCTGTGCATCTTCCCGGGACTCTAAGCTCAGGACCCCCCTGACTCTGGGCCTCTAAGGAGCAGGGATTACTGCTCCAAAGGCAAGGCCCGTCAGTCCAGGGACATGACAAGAGTATCGGCCAGAGAGAGCAAAGGGAGTACCGGCATTCTCTAACCAGCCAGCACACCCACCGGGCAGGCAGAGCTGCAATACTCAACAGGAGAGGAGGGCAACCGAGAGGACGCCCGTGTGCGCGGTGCCATCGCGAGGAAGCAGCTGGCTCCCAAGGATCGGCCGAGGGCTGGCGCCCACAGCTGGGCAGCACTCATATTTTGGCTTAACCCAGCTTTACCCAGATGACTCGGAAAGATTATACTGTTCTATTTAAATATCACCACTGAAGGCATAAGCTGACTTTAGTGTCCTCATCACTCAGCAAGGTAACATGTTAAGAGAACAGACATCTGAATTTGGATGTTAAAAACCCTCCTTTTCCTGAATGAGAGTGATAGTGTTTTATTGAAATGTATGTATTTTTAAAAAGTATTATAAAAATAATAGCTGCTTCCATGTAGGTTTAAGTTGCTGACTTTTTCCTGCTCAACATTTTGCTTCCTTGCACCCCATTGTGTTCCTAGATCATCGGCTGAGAGAAGGTTCCCGGTATGTTTCTCGCAAACCAGAAGTTTGGAGTCAACCTAAGTGGGGCTAAAGCGGGGCAGGGACAGCAGGTGAGCGCTGGTGCTGCTTGCCCCATCCCCACGCACTCCTGTCCCTGCTGGGCTGGTGCCATAGTCAAGGCCCTGAGACTAGGACCTCCCTGCAGACAAATGTTCTGCAGACCATTAGATGGGGGAAGAACCAAATACTCCACAGTGACTTCACCAAGTACTGGCAACACTTCCCACGCCCTACATGCCAAGGTGCTGGCGCCCCCCTCAGCTATGCCTGGTCTGGGAGCAGCCCGGCTGAGGAGCCTTACCACAGTGGGTGGCAATGGATGGCAGAGTCCTAGTGTAAGCCTGGCTCTGCCACCGGGACAGTCAGCTGCTCCTCAGACATCAGACTAGGCCTGGCTGTCCTCTGGACCAGAGATAAAGGTCACGCCCTTGAACCCACAAGAAACGTGGGTTCAAGGCCATTACTTCCTGCACGAACAGCCTCACAAGACCAGCTAGCAACAACCCAGCGTGACGGGAAGCTCTGTCGGTGCTGACCCTCAGCACGTTTCCAGGGCGGCCGTGCGCTGAGTTTCTGCCTCTGATGAGGGATGCGCGGTTTGTCCTCAGTGCTACCTCAGTAGAACACCACGCGGTCCTCCACAGCTGGCTCAGGCCTGATGCCTCCGGGGAGGGACTGCCCTACCTGTGCATGGGCAAAGCCCAGCATGGGCTCCATCATGGCTGCGCGCTTCCTGTACTGTAGGGCGTTGAGGGCGCAGTAGTACTGCAGGGATGAGAGGTGCTGTTTCCGCCGGGCAGCTGCCACCTCCTTCACCACCTCGGCCTTCACCTGTGGAAGAGGTGACAGGGGAACTCTGTGACAGGCAACTCTGTGAGAGCCTGCAACTTTAGAACATGGTCGCTTCTACATTAGAACCATTTTTGTGACCAAGAGAATAAAACACATATAAGGTTCCACCTCGTGTTTTTCAAAGTCCACACTAAACATTCCAGAGTGATAGCTCTCCATGTTTTGAGGCTGCCCTACCAAGTGCCACCAGCCTTTAGGAAAACAATATGGCTGGGCGCTGGTTCACTGGTGAGACTGTATTCTAAGGGAATCATGTAACAAATAAAAGTTATATGCCTGAAAATATCCAGTATTATTATAGCAGTGAAAAAGCTAGAAGGCAGGGGTTAAAGACTGAAAGTCAACACCCAGGGCAAGCAGTTCAAGTGCCTGCGTGTATGAGTTAGATAAGTGGTCCCCAACCTTTTTTGGGCCACGGACTGGTTTAATGTCAGAAAATATTTTCACGGACCAGCCTTTAGGGTGGGATGGATAAATGTATCACGTGACCGAGACAAGCGTCAAGAGTGAGTCTTAGACAGATGTAACAGAGGGAATCTGGTCATTTTTTAAAAATAAAACATCATTCAGACTTAAAAATAAATAAAACGGAAATAATGTAAGTTATTTATTCTTTCTCTGCGGACTGGTACCAAATGGCCCACGGACTGGCACTGGTCCGCAGCCCGGGGGTTGAAGACCACTGAGTTAGATAATCATACGAGGTACCCAGCTGAAGTTAAAATCATAGTGTGTTTATCATTTGACAATGTTTCCAAGTTGGTGTTTGAAAACCAGTTTCTAAAGCTAGAATTGGGAAATGGAAGTCTACTTAGCAGATTTAGAATAAAAAACTTAAAAATCCATGTTTAGGAAATAAGGGAGGAAATTCACCAAGGCACCCTCAATACCACAACCTCACAACAGGAAGAAACAAAAGGAGCTTAAGTAAACGAGGTGAGAAACAACACGTAAGGGGAAACTCTTACCTTTTCATTCTCCTTTTTTTTAGGAAGCCTGCTGTATTTCGCCATCGACAGGTCATGCTCTGAAAGTGAAGATGGGTTGAGAGGCAAGGACACTCACTGAGCACTGCTGCCCACAGACGCACCGAACCCGCACACTAACTGCAAAGGATGCCTACCGTTGCTGGCGAGTCCAAAAAGATCCTTTAAAGTGCTTACTTCTGCAAAAGAGAAAAAAAATGTCTTAAAGCAAAGAAAAAACAAAACAAGCCAATCCAGAGCTTTATGCTTTCCCAAGAAAATAAAGGTGGACACGAGTATGGGGAGGAGCTGCCAGCACCACCGAGGTCCTCTGCCCTCATGGGGCTCTGGCCCGGAGACTGGGAACCTCGGTCTCACTGCACACTCAGGGACCCTGACTGCCCGCGGAGCCTGTTCTCTCCAGACAGCCCCTGAGAATCTGTGAAGGAGAGGGCCCCCGGGGACAGGGCTGGAGTGCACGGCGGCCAGGGGCTCTTCATGGAGACCTGGCGTATAAACAGAAGCTCACTCCTCAGCCTCGAGGGTTCCAACACATCTTTCATCAGAATGCTCTGACTACAACAAACCCCAGACATTTCCTGTCGTAACCATCTGAACAGCTGACAAAGGAATATGGGATGCTTGTTTTAATGAAAAAAATTTGAATCTAGTACTAGACAAGCCAACACCAGCAACCAGCACCCCAGGTGGGCGCTACACCCATCACACACAGGGGTGGCTAACAAAGTCCAAGAAGACCAAGGAGAGCAGTGAGTGTCCAAGGTTAAGAACTTAAAAACACAGAT
Source organism: Saccopteryx leptura (assembly GCF_036850995.1). NCBI lineage: Eukaryota > Metazoa > Chordata > Mammalia > Chiroptera > Emballonuridae > Saccopteryx > Saccopteryx leptura. Next base: position 293,113,535 of record NC_089503.1, on the reverse strand, counting down.
ACCTAAAAGAACTGGATACTTTCTACAATTTTAAAACTTTCCATTCTCACTCTGCCAAAGCAAAGCACTCTCATGTGTAGGCTGCTTTTCAATTTACCTCAGGACTGCCTCCAGGTTATCAATGTCTCTCCCTAGTATTTTTACTGTTGCTGCTGTCCCACTGCTTTCTGCCTTTCTCCTGCATTTCTATTTCTCTCTCACGGTTTACTTTCTTTTCTTTTTTTTCAATTTTTGTGTATTTTATTTATTTATTTTTGTGACAGAGACAGAGAGAGACAGAGGGACAGATAGGGACAGACAGGAAGGGAGAGAGATGTTGTGACACCTTAGTTGTTCATTGATTGATTTCTCATATGTGCCTTGACCAGAGGGCTACAGCAGACTGATCTCTTGCTTGAGCCAGTGACCTTGGGCTCAAGCTGGTGAGCCTTGCTCAAGCCAGATGAGCCCAAGCTCAATCTGACGACCTCGGGGTTTCAAATCTGGGTCCTCCCACATCCCACTCCAACTCTCTTTCCACTGCGCCACTGCCTGGTCAGGCCAGGCAATACTTTCTATTGGAGCAGAGCTATGATATTTTTCCTCAATGATTTTAAATAGCTTTCTGAATATTCCTTGTGTTGTCCTGATTCAAGTTATGCACTTGAATTGCTGGGTACATGAATAAGGCAGCCGAATGAAACACTGCATAGAGTTAATATTCTAATAACTACTATTGTGTCAGATGGGTACTAGATTTATCAGGGTGATTCCTTAGTATATAAATAAGTATCTAATCACTGCATTATACACCTAAAACTAATATTAGTACATCACCTGTAACTGAAAAATACAAAAGTATTATTATATTTTTATCAAGTGAGAGGAGGGAAGGCAGAGGACAGACTTTTGCTAGCTCCTGACTGAGATTCACCTGGCAAGCCTCCTACCGAGCAATGCTCTGCCCATCTGGGGTTTTCTCTGTTGCTCAGCAACCAAGCTATTCTTAGCACCTGAGGCAGAGGCCATGGAGCCATCCTCAGCAGGCGGGGCCAACTTGATCCAATCGAGCCATGGATGAAGAAGGGGAAGAGAGAGAGAGAGAGAAGCAAGAGGGGGAGGGGTGGAGAAGCAGATGGTCACTTCTCCTGTGTCCTGACCAGGAATTGAACCTGGGACATCCACACACTGGACTGATGCTCTACCTACCACTAAGCCAACTGGACAGGGCCAAAAATAAAAAAATACAAAAGTATTTTTTAAAAAAGAGATCTGCTAGCCCTGGCCAGTTGGCTCAGTGGTAAGAGTGTCGGTTCAGTATGTGCAGGTCCCGGGTTCAATTCACAGCCAGGACACATAGGAGAAGTGCCCATCTACTTCTCCACCCCTCCCCCTCTCCTTTCTCTCTGTTTCACTCTTCCTCTCCTGCAGCCAAGGCTCCATTGGAGCAAAGTTGGCCCGGGCACTGAGGATGGCTACATGGCCTCTGCCTCAGGCGCTAGAATAGCTCCCGCTGCAACAGAGCAACGGCCCAGCTGGGCAGAGCACTGCCCTCTAGTGGGCATGCCTGGTGGATCCCAGTTGGGCGCATGCAGGAGTCTGTCTGCCTCCCTGCTTCTCACTTCAGAAAAATACAAAAAAAAACAACAACAAAGATTTACCTTTTTTAACTTGCTGCATGTTTTCTAGAATTTTTTTTAACTTTAAGGTATTCCAGTTTTAAATAGGAAAATTGTATTATGCTGAACAAACCTTTAGTACTGTACTCAGGTTTAGACATTTTTGGTGTTCTAAAATGCTGATATAAGAAAATACAATTCTTGGCCCTGGCTGGGTGGTTCAATGGCTAGAGCATTCTCCCAGTGGGCCAAGGTCGTGGCTTCGATCCCTGGTTGAGGCATGACAGTACGATAAGCAATCAATGAATGCATAACTAAATGAAACAATGATTTGATACTTCTCTTTCTCAAATTTATGGAAAAATTCAAAATAAAATACAATTCTATGATTTCTAAGCAATGAGTAATTTCAATGAAATAACAAAAGGACTAGAAAATTTGGATTCCTTTTTGTAACACCAATTAAGTTTTTTCAAGATTGCCCTTTTTTATATTTTTTTGACTACCCTGGTTTCAAAGAGATATAAAATGATACTAAAGTTTTATTTTAGTTGAAGAGTCAAAATCAGTTCAAAAGAGTAACAAGTCACAGACACCCCACTCAGTGAAGTGAGCCGCCTTGCTCACAGCTGCACCCTCCTATTTCTCACGGGTACAGCATGGTCCCACCCCCCTCCTTCCTCTCCGAGCTTCCCACCGCTTCCCGTCCCAAAGCATTCATGCCTCCGCAAGAACAGTGTGCCTTTATAAATGCTCCCAACTGGTAATACAAACCTTGCTATCTTTGTCTCCTTGGGAAACGTTAATTCGTCTCTTAACATCCAGCCCAGAGATCACCTTCTCCAGGAAGCCTTTCCTGGCACCCTGTCCTCAAAAGGGTCATGACGTCTTTCTGTGTCCTGTCGCTACTCCTTATACATCTCTGTCCTGCTGCCCTCATCACATGATATTACAATTGTCTGTTTCCAAGACTGTTTTATCAGCCTGTGACCTCCTTTAGGTGAGCCAAGAACACACGGGGATTCAATAAAAGCTAGTTAAATTGAACTGCTTTAGAAAGGGGGGGGGGCAATTCTCAATGATTCACACATTTAAAGAAATTAATGCAGTACAAATTATTAAATGACTTAACATTTTGAGGGTAACTGGCACTGAGTTCAGTTACTTTACCTGTGAGATCCTTTTCTCGAAATTGTACAATGGGTAGAACCATTGTGTCTGCCAACTGTTTAGCCAGCTCTGTATGGAGAACATTAAGCTGAAAAAACAAAAACAAAAACGAAATCTATTGAAGAAAATTCTATTCATTATTACTGACAGCATTTTATTTCACTACGGAATCACAGTGAACACTTCCACGTGGTTAGAGCTCAGTTACGCTGCCTTAGCAAATCAATACCCTTCTGACACAGTAAATGATACAGGCCTAGAGGTATTAAAAGCTAAATGCGAGGCTCTAACTGACCAGTTGAATTTGCTAAAGGAGTCTCTGAGTCCAGTTCTCATTGTTTTCTGTGCTAACTCCGGCCCAGTGCCCTCAGTCGCAGCCACACCTGCCGGGGGACAAGAACACTCTGAGGTGCCCGCAGCGAACACAGCCACCTCTCCACCAGCTCGTGAGCTCTCTCATGCTCAGAAGGCTCAAGTCACACTTGAAAAACAGGCATGCTGGGAACCACCTAACCCTAAAACTGCAGCCAGCTGTGGGCCTGGGCATTCCTCCCTGGAGGAAAAAAGCTCCCTACTAAAACCACTCCGCTCGACTCTAGGCCTCTGCTCTTAGAAAAGAACCTTTCTAAGAACGAGACAGCTGTGTACAAGCATGACTCTCAGACCAGATCATTTTAACAGCTCTTGAGTCTGTCTTCCATTCTACCTCAAGGCCTAGGGAATCCTGCCATGGTCAGCAGTCAAGAAGAATGACCTCCACCAGCACCAGCATCTGGAGTACTTTTTGTAGGCCAACCACACATTCTTCACACCATTTAGTTCTCACCTGCTCTGTGAGTTAGGTCTTATTTGTTGTTTCCATTCTACAGACACGCAAGTCAGTCTCCAAATCCAGAGAACAAACAAGTAGCATGACTGGGATTTTATCCTGGGCTACTGGGATTCAAAAGCCAAGCTCTTCTCTCCACTTTCAGACACAGGGTTTGTCTCTTATGCTAACAAAGCTGCCAAAACTTCAAATGTTTGGCCATCCAAATATTAGCAATGAACACAGAGGAAGGGATTCTTCCCCTGGGCCCCAGACTTCCAAGAAATTACTGAGTATGCTTTAGGATTCCTGTGGGGTGAATAGTGGGATCACCCAGCAATCATTTTTTTGAGTAAACACATGGCAAAGTTTCTTTCAGCAGTGACAGCAGTAACATAAGAGTCCCCTTCTGCAGAGATCACCCCCTCATACATCTGGCCAGTCAAGGGCATGCCTGCAGAGGCTGCTTTTTTTTTTTTTTTTCAGAGACAGAGAGAGTCAGATAAAGGGATAGACAGTGACAGACAGACAGGAATGGAGAGATGAGAAGCATCAATCATTAGTATTTTGTTGCACGTTGTAACACCTTAGTTGTTCATTGATTGCTTTCTCATATGTGCCTTGACCGTGGGCCTTCAGCAGACCGAGTAACCCCTTGCTTGAGCCAGCAACCTTGGGCTCAAGCTGGTGAGCTTTTGCTCAAACCAGATGAGCCTGCGCTCAAGCTGGCGACCTCGGGGTCTTGAACCTGGGTCTTCCACATCCCAGTCCTATGCTCTATCCACTGCACCGCTGCCTGGTCAGGCTGCAGAGGCTGCTTTGATAAGCCTAGAGACTTGCTTAAGATCAACCATTTATCAGGCAAGGAGCTATAGGCCAAGTTGGTAATGTTCTCCCTTTCTTTCAATCAAGCCCAGGCAAGGCAGCTTTAGTCAGCTGGGAATACATGGAGACAGCCAATAAATTAGCCATGAGGAGAGAATGTGTTTATGACTTTTTCTGAATAGCTTCAATAAGAAATGTACTGTTTTCTACTAACTGAATGAAAGTCAACAACTATGAGTGTGTGGCTCTGAGCTCATTGCTCTGATATACATTATTTCATTTAATCTTTATAACAGCCCAATTAAGTGGGCTTTCCCACTACTGCTATTTATAGAGGAAGAAACCAAAAACTCAGGGAGAATAAGTGACTTCCCAAAGACAAGGCACTTCAGGAACGGCAATTTCCTAGCTCCTCATTTTCTTCCTACCTTCTTAAGGTTCAAAGGCTGTGTGTCATCAACCTTCTGCCTCGGGGCTTTGGAGCGGTATGGGGCAACCCTTTCTAAACCCTGCCTCCACTGAGGAGAGTGGACAGAGCACGGACTACCTCTTGGCACTTCAGTGGCGACATACAGAAAATGGGGACACCACCATCTGCCTTGCGTGACTGTGTGAGGACAAAGCAGACCATGAACAGAAAACATTCAGAGTGGTGGGGCTGACACACACTCGGCAAATGAGATCCGTAATAAGGACATCCTGTCTCAGATGCACACTAAGGAAGTGATCTAGAAACCTTGCCTTTGGGAAATCACCAGGGACAAAAATCTCTGCCTACCCATTATTACATAGAAGAGCTGGTTCTAAGACATTCTATTATATACAGGCCACACAAATCTTTCAGCTGGAGTTTTAACTTCTGGGTCAAAATTACTTGTCTTGAAAGTTTTCAACCTGCTTTAGGCCCAGGTAGAGAAAACAAACTCAAAAGCTACACCCCTCTTTCCATGTGAGCTGTTTTCACTCAGTTCTTAGAAACTCCTGATGGCACTCAACTTCCAGGAGGCCCTGCTACCCCCCGTACAATCACACTTCCAGCCTCCATCCTTTTGGAACGATTCACTCTCCACTAACATCATCATCATTCCTGCCCATGAAAATGTGGCTGGGAGTAAATATCTTAACTGGAATTCTTGGTTCTGGGGTTTTGACAACAAGCCGCATTTCCTTAGCAACTCTCTTCAAGAAAACACACGACTTCAATGAGTGTAGTCTTTGCTTCTCCGCCTGGGTTATTTAGTCATTGTTAATTAATAAACATTCTTCTCCTCACTTTCCAAAAACAAACAAAAAATTACCTCTTGATCCTAATTAAATTATCTGTCCATTTTAAACACACATTTTAAAGAAACTCACAATAGTGAGCTAGAGGATGAAGCTCACAAAGAACTGGTCAACTTGTTCTCTGTTCCGTCCCTAGTGCCCAGACAACACCTGATGAATAGCAGGTGCTCAATCATGTTTGCTGAGTGAATGACGACTTGTTGGACTGATTTGTTGAATGAATGAATATGCCATCAGTACAATTTTACATGAATGTTAGCGCTTTATAAACAGCAGACAGTGTCGGCTTCATGTCAATGATTCAACAGTTAAGTGGCCTCTGCATTTTACCTTTTCTGCTTATTCTTTATCATAATCTTCTATGACAAGTTTGCAAGCTCCCAGAGAGATGAAACCATTTATACCTACCTAATTTTGCAGAGGATTCCGCCTAGCACCCATAGCACCGGAGCTCTTTTTTTACAATTAGGATTTACGCACTTTTCCTACAATACCTGTTTTTCACAAATCAGCTACAGAGCAGTAGTAGGAAACCCTTTGCACTGGGTTGAATTGTGCCCCTCCCCTGAAAAAAAGAAATGTCTACCCAGAACGTGGTACTATTTGCAAAAATGGTCTTTGCAGATGTAACGAAGAATCTTGAAATGATATCATCCTGGTTGGGCCCCAAATCCAATGACAATTGTCCTTGTAAGAAGAGAGGACACAGACAAAAGAGAAAACATGGGGATAAGGTGGAGTCAGGGGAGAAGGTCATGTGAAGTCAGGGGCAGAGACTGGAGTGATGCAATCACAAGCCAAGGACACCTGGAACCCCCAAGAGCCAGAGGAGGCAGAAGGATCCTCCCCCCTAGAGCCTCTGGAGGGAGCATGGCCCTGACAACAGCTTGATGTCACACTTTTCACTTCTACTGCTTTAAGCTACCTACATGCAATTTATTATAGCAGCCCTGAGAGACTAACATACTCTCCTTAGGAAACTAAATTCTTGGAAATCTTTATTTTGGCCTATTGTTCATGTATTCCAAAGCCATTCCCCTCAAACCAAAAACAAATATGATAGTATACAACCTCTTTTATGAAACAGACCTTGGAACATCAACAAGTTGAGATAACGTCTCATATTTAAGTAGATACCTAAAAATGGAAAGTGGGCCAAAATAAATGCTGAAAGGAAGTTCAAAAGATGAATCCAAAAAAAAATGTTGCCACACTGCCATCTTACCTCATCCACCACTTTGGAAAAATAGTGAAGTGTAGAAATTACTTCTTCATCGCCTTTGCCAAGAGCAAAATTCTAAGACCAAAGAATAAAAGAGACAGGTGTTAACTGAATGCTTGAGAATCAGCACCACAGCATCACCCCACAGTACACCCTCCACATCGAGTCCCTTTTTCTCATCAGAGCACATGATGTCAGAGAGTCCAATGGTAGAAAACCAGCTCTCCCCTTGCTCTGCCCCCACCGTGCACACAACTGTGCCTCCCAAACTATTCCTCCACTGACCATCACCTTTCTGTTCAGACATCATGGTCTCTGAGTTTAGTTCTGAAATTATTTTTTTTTTTTTCTTTTCTTTTTTTTTTTTTTCCATTTTTTCTGAAGCTGGAAACAGGGAGAGACAGACAGACTCCCGCATGCGCCCGACCGGGATCCACCCGGCACGCCCACCCGGGGCAACGCTCTGCCCACCAGGGGGCGATGCTCTGCCCATCCTGGGTGTAGCCATATTGCGACCAGAGCCACTCTAGCACCTGAGGCAGAGGCCACAGAGCCATCCCCAGCGCCCGGGCCATCTTTTGCTCCAATGGAGCCTCGGCTGCGGGAGGGGAAGATAGAGACAGAGAGGAAAGCGCGGCGGAGGGGTGGAGAAGCAAATGGGCGCTTCTCCTATGTGCCCTGGCCGGAAATTGAACCCGGGTCCTCCGCACGCTAGGCTGACGCTCTACCGCTGAGCCAACAGGCCAGGGCAGTTCTGAAATTATTAATGTCAATTCACTTGTAGTCCCTCAGAGACTGTGAACCTTCCCTCCGGGGTAATTGATTGCTTCTGTAGGCTAATGAGAATACATCATACAGACTTGGAGGTAATCAGTTAGAATTTATCAGGGGAAAGAAAAAGGCAAGAAAAAAGAAAATAATGGAAATGGACTGTGGAAAAAAGAGAGGGAAGGAGGGTGGAAGATCTCTAAAGAATGCCTTCGGAGAATTTCTTTTCAAGAACACCAGTTCAGGAAGTTCTGAGTGCAGATCACATGCTACATAAATATCAAGTCACCTGCTTTTCATACGCCAGTAGTTGCTTAGAAAGCTGCTGGGTGGCCAGGCACATTTCATTCTGTATGGAGAGAGGAGAGAGAACAGCGAGATTTTTCCAATGCATACACAGTCACTGGAAAGTGGCACTTCAGAGACTTCCTTAAAGATATGTGCATGTTAAATAATAATTGTATTGAGAAATTATTTAGAAAACACAATCCATAGGTTAAAACTTGCCCCTTCCACTTAACGCCATTTACAAATTACTGCTTCTTCAGGTTGAGTCAATAGACAAAGCTAGTGAACAATTATAATATGGCCAACAAAGACATGGTCCCTGTCCTCCCAGGGGCTTACTGGGGAAGCAGACATAAAAAAAACAAAAAACAGTTATAAGCATAATGTGATCTACAAAGTAAATATTGGAGGCATTAGGGGGTTCTGACACGAAGACCCAGAGGGTCTCTAAGACAGAGCTGTCTTAAGCAGACCCCTGAAGGAAGACAAGAAGTTAGCCATGGGGACAGCTTTCCAGAAGGGGGGGCACTATGCGGGAAAAGTACACAATCTGCCAGAGAAGCCACAAAGTGGAGCGGAGTGGGTCAAGGCTGGCAGGGCAGGCAGAGGGCACGCAGGACTCGGCGGCCCAGATTCAGACTTTATTGTCAGTGCAAGGGGAATTTAAACAGCACTGGGACGTGATCAGATTCTATCAAATATAGAGCACTGGGTCGGTGATGCCAGATGGTAACAGCACAGCCACAAAGCCCAGGGAGACCCATTTTGAGCTGATGTTTCCCTGGCCAACACTGTCCCTTTCCCTCCACTCTTCCTTATCCCTCTAAACTCTGGCTGCACAAGTTTTCTACAACTATACCCCCACCGTCAATGCACTTAGCGTAGAAAATGTGTCTTATGTTTCCAAAGCTCAGTTAAAGCTTTTCTTCAGATTCAGGGCTTATCCCGTTAGGAATACCAGGCGTGAGTTAGAGCAGATGAAGGGGCGCGGTGGAGAGGGGCTGGCCTGCCTTGGCTTTGACCTCCACTTCCTTTCTAATTCCTCTGGGTTTGCTTTTCTTTTTTTTCTTTCTTTTTTTTTAAATTTTTAAAATTTATTCATTTTAGAGAGGAGAGGGAGAGACAGAGAGAGAGAGAGAGAGGAGAAACAGAGAGAGAGAAGGGGGGGAGGAGCTGGAAGCATCAACTCCCATATGTGCCTTGACCAGGCAAGCCCAGGGTTTCAAACCGGCGACCTCAGCATTTCTAGGTCGACGCTTTATCCACTGCGCCACCACAGGTCAGGCGGTTTGCTGTTTTTTTTTACGGCGTAAGGCATGATCTCTGCAAGGGCTTGTTTTATTTTTCACGGTCCTCCTTCACAAGATTCATCAAAGCCTAATACTATGTTTTTGGACCCTCTTTGCAGACATCTGGCTAACCTTCTTCCCTTTCTTTCTCTGTCCCAAGGAACAGGCACTAATATACTCTGAAATGTCCGTTTCCTCCCAAAGTAAAGTTAGGCAAATATAATTCAAGTTCCCAGCTTTGGCATCCAACTGGGGTGTTACCCCTTTCAAAACTAGCCAGGGCTGGCAGCCAAGAGGAAGGCAAGTGAACAAATCCACAAGCACTATGCTAGGCATCTTGACCAGGATGTGCAACAGTTCCCAGCACAGGACAGGCATTCGACAAATGTTTGATGAATGAATGAATGAATGCATGAACAAGGTTAGAAGATTCATCTAAATTCCAAGTTTAAAACAATACCTGGAATCATGAAGGAGGGGGAAAATACTTCTAACCCTATAAGTAAACATCACAGATGGGGGCAGTAAAGTACAAAGACTGGACAGGGATGAAGCAACAGCCAGGAAACAGCCTGCCGCCCATCTTCCGCAGTGTTGTTCTGAAGATCAGAGTGCACAAGAACAACCATTTTAGTCCACTCACTGGGCTAATTCTCAGCTACATCAAAAAATCCCTTCCCCCTCTGAGTTAGCTGCACTGGGTTTAAGGTGGATTTGTTCAAGCTACCTTGGCATCTGCCAGGGGCAACACCACATACACTATGCTTTACAGACCCACAGATTCATCCTAACAACAGCAGCTAATATTTGCTGAGCACTTAATTTATGCCAGATACCGCCGCCCTGCATGCATTCCAGGCCTTACCTCATTTAGTTCTGACAACCCTGTAAGGCAGGTTCTAATTAGCAATGCAGTTTTATAAATGAAGAAACTGAGGCACAGAGAAGTTAAGCCACTTGTCCAAGGCCACCAGCTAGTCAGCAGCTAGGCTGGGATGTGCATCCAAGTCTGTCTGATTCTAAAATCCAAAATCTTAAACACTACTTTCTAAGATCCCAAGACCTGCTAAGAGACAAAATGAGACTCGAGTTGCAAACAGTAATTCTTTTTCCTTGTGAGATATATTGTCTCTGTCACAACTGCTCAACTCTGCTGCTGTAGCATGAGAAAGCAGCCACAGACAACACATAAATGAACAAGTGTAACATCATTCCAATAATACTTTATTTATAAAACTAAGAGGCCAGCCCTTGGGCAGGTACTGCTGCTCCAGCTCTGGACAGTAAATGTTTCTGCAGACCAGCTTTTTTTGCCACAGCTCCCTCAGGAGGCTCTCCATTAAACTACAGTATTTCAGATTCAAGAAACATTTTCTATTCTTCTCATTCATTCCTTTAAAAAAGTTTTTGGCTAAGTCTAAAATGTTACTCCCCCATATCTGTATCCTTTAGATTCTGGTCAACATTTATGATAAACACCCTCCCTGCCTTCAAAACAAGCAAGGGCCACAGGCCACTTGACTTCTCTTCTTTGGCACTTCCTGGCAAGTGCTCCAAATGTAATGGAAAGACCGGCTGGGGAGCTGTCAGCCTCAGACTGCGCCCAGCTGAAGGACAGAGCACGTGTGCACCACTCACACACCACCACTGCAGCTCAGGGAAGAAGGGGGCACAACATGCACCAGCAGTGTCCCCACGCTGCTGCGTACAATGGACTCTGCCACGTCTCTCCCAGAAATCCCTTGGGAAAAAGCTGTGCATTTTCACATGTGTGTGATTAGGCAGCAAGATTCTGCTCTACCAGTATGATTTCACCAGGAACAAACCGTAAGTACAAAATGGCCTGTCGTCTGTCCTGGAAAGAAACGAACCTTTCCTGCACAGAGCACATTATAAGAAAAGTCTTTGAACTAGACCAGCTGTAATCTGACTCAACTTAATGTACTGTATACAAAGGTTTTATGAAATACCGTACCAACATCAGCTAATTAAGCCACACCCGGTCACGTATGCCCACACAATGATCTCTGCAACAGGACCTGCAGAACTGGAGCTTAAGTAAAGAATAAATATTAGTAGTCACAATAATAAAGAGAAAGAAATGCTAACATTTGAGTCCTTCCTCACTTGACACTGCTGTTAAGTGTTTTTCATATACTATCACACTTAATCCTTACAATGCCCACATGAGGTAGGAACCATCAGAAAAGACAACTTCCTAAAATCACATTTGTACCTGGCACGGCCAAGACTGAATGCAGATCTGGAGGACTCATAATCTAAAGCCCAATCAAGCTCTTACAACCCCGCTGTTCCAACCCAAAGCCCCAGGACAGGAACATAAATACCATTCTCTTCCAGCTGTAGTTCAGCACAAGAGGTGGCCTAAAATTTAGATTCATAATGGGTTTCCGTAAGATTCCTTCCACACTCTGAAATAGCTCTCTGGTCACTATCTATGCTACTTGACGCCTCCTAGGAATCCTTTAAAAAGATGACTCGATGAAGGGTTTACTGACAGGATTTCTCTATGTTAAACAACTTCCCAACACTACTGCCAAGCAGAAAGACCAGTGGTTAGCAAATCTGAAAGGAAAAAACTGATGTTTTGGCAAAGGAATGTTTATCTTATGGTGGCACAGGGTGTTTCCTAATGGCAAATGTCACCTGAAATCCCCCAAAGCCTCTATGGATGTCACCACCCATGGTGAGCATGAATGGAGAAGCTGGAGGCAGGTGTAGAGGAAATCCACTGGAGTCAAAGTCATGATGTAGAAATTTGTTTTGACTATACCAAGTATTTGGCCAGAAATGTTGCCCAAAGCCAAGTAGCTGACAGTCCCATTTACCAGTGCTAATAACTGTGGAGCCGGGGTCATGGGGCGCTCTAGTTCAGGAGCCCTGGAGGTGGTAGGCACTGGGGAGCAGTGAGGGGTCAGCAGGAATAGAGGAGAGTGGAGTTTGGGGCAGGCCATGATTTGGAGGCAGCAAGAAAGCTTGGGCAAGAGAATGACAAACTCAGACGTGAGTAGCAAAAAAATCCTAAGTGGCTGTGGTGGGAAAAAAAATACTAGCCTGAGCGTCACCAGACCATTTGAAGAAGTCAAGTGAGAGATAAAAAACAGGTCTGAGCCCAAACCAGAAAGTGGAGAACATGGCAGAGATCTGCAGGATACTCCCGAGGCAAAACAACAGCATGTCCTAAGTGAGGAAGGAGGAGTCAGAGAAAATTGGGCTCTAGGCTGGATGACAGATGGCCAAATGTGGCCGTTGCTAAAAACCTAAGGTCAGGAGGGATTTGGGAGTGACACAGAAGTGTACAGTGGTGTCCTTCATTCAACACCTGTGCATCACACACTCAGTGGTGCCAGGCATGGTGCTGAGATCAGAAAAAAAGAGAATCTGCTCTCCGGGAGCTCACAGTCCACAGGGGGGACAAGGAGACCCCACTGCTACACCTTAAGTGCTCTGACCAGCAAGTACACAGGGCATCTGGCACCAGGTGTGTTCAGGCCAGGAAGGGAGAAAAGTTAGAAAAAGTGTCAGGAACATCTTGGCCTTGAGGTTGATCTGAAGAGGCAGGAACACCACGGGGCTGGGCAAGTGGCTGATGGGAATGCCTGGCAGCAGGAACGGCCTAGCAGAGTCTTGAGATGTGTAGAGAGACCGACACATTCTCGCACAGCCAAAGTGAAGCTGATACTCAGTTTATGAAGAGTTCTGGTATTGGTGAGTTTAACCTCTGCTACATGGTTACAGGGAGCCACAGAAGCATCTGAAGAAAGGGAGGGAAGGGAAGTCTGGATGTGATGAATTTAGCTGTAGGGTGGAGGAAGTACTGAGGGGGAAAGACACCTCCCTGAAGACAGGAAGGTGGTTTAGGTAGGAGAATGCTGCAATAGCCCAGGTGAGAATATGTACACATATGCATCTATTCAGACACTACAGAGGTTTTCAACTTATTTAGCCAATAGTTTGAAACATAGCAGATCTTTCTAAGTAACCTGTCTCTGCTTTGATAATGCCTGAGAAATGTGTATAGCTTCCTTCATGTAAATGACCTATAATGGGGTACCCTGTTCCCACCATGGGGAAAGGCACATCTAACGGAAAAGACCAGCTGTGACTCCAGGGACCGCTGGGAAATGCTGAAGACGGCTTAGAGGTTATAGCTTCAGTATAGCACTAAACCGAATAAAATTTACAAGCTCCTCCAAACCAGCCACAATCAGCAAAATTGCTCACACAACTTTCCTCTAGTTTTTCTTGCCTTTCTTATTTCTAAAACTGAGAGACGAAGGGCATTTGCTATATATTTGAATACAGAAATTTACCATGTAGTCTGATGAACCATACCTTTTATGAACATTTATCATTTATCAGCAACACAAAGTTGGTTTTTAAAATGTGATGAAAAACTACATCTAAGTACCTCTGTTCCTTAAAATAAAATTATAAAACTATATTCATCTAATTCAACAGACCTAGTTATAAAATATATAGGGACCAATGTTAAATAAACCACGAAAATGTAACTTAGGGGAAAACGTTGAATAAAGACACTGAGAAGTATTACTACATATCTATCTATCTATAAAAGTCAAGCAAAGAGGAGCCAGAAAAGCTTTTTTTTTTAAATAAAAACAAAACAAAACAAAACACCTAAGTCTTCAAATAAACCTGAGAAGCCAGGGGCCCTGAGCCTGGCTGATGTGATGTGAGTGCAGGGAGCACTGCTGGAAGCCGAGGCCGTCTGCACTACCCCACCGTTCCCGCGGCCTCTGCTGCAGGAAACTCCCAGGCCAAGGCCAGAGGGTGGCTCTGGCCCGGAGGAGAGCCCATGTGATGATCATGTGGTGTGAACTGAAAGTCAGTTACAGCCTCTTGGAATGCAAGACCCACTTAATTTTGGCAAATCGTAGTTTTCTGCCTCAAAAGACAAAATGCGTAAGAGAGGGTTTGAATATCTGCAAGTGAGTGATTCTGACAGGGAGAGGCAGAGACTCTGGGAGCGGCAGAGACAGCCCCGTAGTCCTGGTGCTCTACTGCGTTACACAGAAAACAAATAATTTGTGACAATATTTAAATTACTGAGTAGCAATCAAGTTCAGGCATAAGCCAGGTTAAAAAAAAAATTTAATTTCTTCAATTTTGATTATTTAGGGAAAATACAAACACCTACAATATAAGTAAATAGAACTCTAAAAAATCAACAAAGTATGACCCCAGTTTCTGAATGTCTTACCAAACAGACAAGCAAAATTATAAATGAGCATGATTCATTTAGTCATTAAAATTAGTTCCAACTAATAAGCTACATTTATATAATCCAGTATAGTTTGCAATTCCTTATCTCTGGCCTGACCTCCGGATATGAGTTTTCTTTTTTTTTCTTTTTCTTTTTTTGTATTTTTCCAAAGTTGGAAACGGGGAGACAGTCAGACAGACTCCCGCATACGCCCGACCGGGATCCACCTGGCATGCCCACCAGGGGGCGATGCTCTGCCCATCTGGGGTGTTGCTCTGTCGCAACCAGAGCCATTCTAGCACCTGAGGCAGAGGCCACAGAGCCATCCTCAGCGCCTGGGCCAACTTTGCTCCAATGGAGCCTTGGCTGCGGGAGGGGAAGAGAGAGACAGAGAGGAAGGAGAGGGAGAGGGGTGGAGAAGCAGATGGGCACTTCTCCTGTGTGCCCTGGCCGGGAATTGAACCCGGGACTCCTGCACACCAGGCCGACGCTCTACCACTGAGCCAACTGGCCAGGGCCTCGATATTAGTTTTCAAAAAGACTTTTTTCCACACTGTGATGTCCCATGGACAGTTCCCAAACAGCTTTTCAAGGGAATTATGATGACATCAGCCATTATAAACACACCTTTCTCCTCTTCCTGTATCCTCCTTCCTGTCCATGGCTGATGCTCAAGTCAAAGATCTGGACATCACTCCTGACTCCTCCTTTACCCACCTGATTCCTTCACATCCAATTAATCACCGATTCACCTCCTAAACACCTCTGAAGTTTATCCACTTCTTCCCATTTCTACTGCCACTGGCCTAGTTCAGAATACCAACTCCAGGTTTAGTAGTTAGAGTTTGGACTTGAGTTCAGGCTGACTTGATCTGCCATTTGGGGTGAACTTGAACAAGTCACCGATCATCAGAATCCTTAAGTCTCCTGACCTATATAAAATGAGGCTAATAACAGTATTCACGTTACAGAGTTGTTGGAGAATTTAAATGAAATGATCCATGTAAAAGCCCCTGAAAACGTGCCTGGAAACTATTAAGTATTTAATAAATCTCAACCATCACAATCATACTACTTTTAGGTGCCCAACACAAGTCCCTTGGGTCAGGTGATGTTCTCTCCTAGCACTGCTAACACTCTGAAGTAATTGCTGTCTTCCAACCTGAATGTAAGTTACCTAATGGCAAGGACTGAGTCTTCTTCCTGTATATGACATGAATAAATGACTAATAAAACAATGATAATAATAAATGGTTGTATATGCATATTAAGAATATGTAATAAAGACTACACATGAGAATGAATATATGTTGTTATTATATACTGACTGATATTTCTTTAGAGACCATCGATGAGAAAAAGAAACTTTATATATACAGGTCGGAGTCAGCAAGAAATGAATAATCAAAAGAATCAGCTTCTGTAATATTCTGATGGGTAGCATAATGAATTTTCTTTTTAAGCAACTCCCAAGTCTTCTCTTAGAAAGTAACACACATGGGCACTTCTTGATCTTGACAAAATTCATTTTTGCTACTCTGCAATTTATTTTCCATGGTTTTGCAAGCCAGAGGTATTTGTTCCTCAAAACAAAGAAGCCACCCAATAGTTACAGAACTGTGACTCAAGTCTTTTCAGAGGAAGCGCTTGAAAAAACATCTCTACCCGCCTGCACTGACATCTAAGACTGCCCATTTATGAGAAAGACAAAGAGCATGTGTCAGAATACTGAACTCACTCATTCACAAGTAGGAAGAGGAGACTCAAATGTTTCCCTCTGCGGTTGAATTTTTTTTAAAAAATTAAAAGCAATGATATGATCCCTTTCTACTGGTTCTACTAGTTACAGGGATATTAATCTTTTACTTAGCAGCAATAATAACAGATTGTCCTCAGTTTTTGAAAGTGAACCGATGTGAGAAAAACAATTCTGACTTTACTTCAAAATTTTAAATGGTGTTGTTCAGACTCAAATTTCACAACTTCCGGAGAGAAGTTCCAGATGAGGGCAGAGGGTGCTACTCTGCTTCTCTCCAAGTGAGGGGCAGCGGGTACCTGGGCTCCATAGACACGCTGCATCGCCTGGAGCAGCTGATTGGTATAGTCCGTGAGGGTGCCGGCATCTTCTTCAAATACACTCAGTAAAGAGCGAGTCTGCAAGGAAAGAAGAAAGTGGTCCATTTTATTCCAAGTAGAAAAGTTACAAAGGAGGCAGAAAACACACAGAGAGAAATGGGGGAGAAGGTGCCAGTCTCTGTCTTTATTCTTTCCTTGGTACTAGTACAAACTGACTCCTGGAGCTGTAACTTAGGACTCCTTTTCTAATCCTTTAGACTACAGAATGGGGCAAACAATATAATTTGAGTATTGGGGATAGAAAAGGAAAGCCAGTTTTTAAAAGATTAAGACTCAGGGATATTATCTGTCTTGACTTTAGCCTCTACCCAAGTACCAGTAAGTCTATCCATTTAAAAAAAAAGGGGGGTTAAAGGGAAGCCTCTCCCTTTAAGCCCATAAACTGAATACCACGTCAGCTCTGCGTGTGTACCCTGGGTGTGGACACCAAGCACTGCGTCATCCCAGCAGTTAACCATCTGCCTGGTTTCTGCCATCTTGGACATCCTGCAAGAGTGTGTCATTCCTTCCTCTTACAGTACTACAGTCAATTCCCATGTCTTCTGTCATATATTATCCAGCCAATTTTCAAACTCATGGCCTGGAAATTCTGTGTACCCTGGGCCTACCAGTGGTATAGATCTGGACACAAAACTCAAATAGCAGCTTAGAATTCTAGTTCAGTTTCTTCGGGAAGACTGACTACTTAGGCTCCAAGAACAGTGGGGCAATGTCATTAAGTGAAAGGTATCAGAATTGCCTGACACACGAGAGCACTAGGGAAATATTTATATATTTGATGTTGTCTGAGGAAGTATCAAGGCACCACGTAAGAGACTATGAACTTTGTTAATGTGCCCAGAACAGTGGGACACTAAAATGCCACATTAGTGATAATGGGATCTCTATTTTAGAAAACAGGCCTAGAATGGAGAGTAAGTTACAGAAATGCCTTTATGAGGCATTTGAAACACTTGACAAAAACCAATCCTGTTAGAGCTTACTATTTCCTACACATAAATTCTGAGTCCTTTCTTTTTTTAACCTAGCTCAGGTAAGAGAGCAATAACTGGCCTCAAAGCACTTCAATAAACTGGAGCAGGAACCTAGGCATTTGGATTATTTGTTCTACCTCTGATTTTGTTCCACAAACCCTGGTGCACTTCACAGTAGTACACGCTTATCCTGGCTTTGCCCCTGGTAAGCTTTCAGGCTAAAAACACCTGCTCTGAGACCACTGTCCTCTCTTCAGTACCATTCCTTATCCACAAAAGGACCAGAATGCAATGAATAAGGAAAATCTAAGATTGAATTTATTTTTAATTTAAGACATGGGAAACAATTACTGACCCTCTATTTTGAGTCAGTTACTTATCCTCTCCCATTTTCCTTGGAGGTAACCGTGAACCCTCCACTGTCAGGGCTGTCATGAGGATCAGCAGTGCTGGAGACAGGAAGTTTCTATCTAGTGTCATTTATATGAAGTGATCCAGCATAAAGGGCATACAGATGTAAATCCAAACCACCACGTGGGATGGAATCTCATGTTAGGATTTTTAAAAGCTCTCAATGAGAGCAAGACATCACAGGATGCATGTACTGTTTAATTCGTTAGAATGTTTTTTAAACGTTTCACAATTAAAATCCACAGTAGAAAAAACATATTACCAAACAATATCATTAGTATGCATGCACACTGATTTTTTTCTAGTCCATTCTGTTCTGTTCCATTTGTAAACAAAAATCATGGCTGGGACCCACTGGATCTAATAATAATCACTTAACGGATGTCAACCAGCCGATGATAAACATTGGTTTAGAATTCTTCATTCCATCTCTTTAAAATATACTTTTTATTTGGTAGAAAAAAGGTTGTTACAAGACATTCTCAGAACCTACACCGGGTGGTCTACCCCTCTATTCACTCATTCATGCACGCACCTCTGCCTTTACCCAGTATCTGATGAAACACTGTGCTGGGAACAGAGACTCAAAGGTGATGAGAATCAATGCTATATTCTCCAGGAGCTTCTAGTCTTGCTGGTGTCTCTCAAAGCATCTGACCTTGTCAGTCCTGGGCCCAAATTCAGGCTCTAACACTCATTTGCAGTTAGTGAGATAATGAATGTGTGTAAGTAAAGTGCCTACCAGTGCCTGACATATAGCGATAGCAAATAATGTTGGTTATAGAGAAGCCAACTGATTTTCATTGCTTATTATATTCTGGCCACTAAGGACTTACAATGTATGGTTTTATTTTTAACACTACAGTGACACTGTTGTGTAGCCATAAATGTCATTCCTGCTCATGGTGGCAGTGCTGTAGGAGCCCATTAATATTAGGATTCGGTACCTCTCTTTCCTATAACTAATGTATCTAGGAGAATGGTAAAGAAAGAGAGTGATATAACTGGATTGAAGATATTTAATTTTCTTTTTTACTACTACTGATGTCCATTTAGTAGAGTCCTTTCTATTGTTTTTAACATTGTTTTACAAATAAAATATGGAAAACGAGAGGTAAGAGGAAAAGAGAGGACCTATGTAAATGTCCTCCATAAAAAGAACAGAAAGAAAACTAAAACTACCTTTTATTCCACACCTATGTGTCAGACACTGTACTGAGCACTATTTGTTACTTGGTTTAACTTCCAACAACTTTATGAGGTAAAGACTATGGCCACAGTAACCATATTTTACAGATAATGAAACTGAAGTTCATCAAGGTTAGGAAGCTTGCTCCACCTCCCACTACTGGGAAGCAGCAGGGCTGGGATGTAAACCCCGGTCTGGCTGGCCCCAGTAGCCATGCTTCCTGCCCTGCAGGAGTCTGCATCCGTCACCCAGCACCCTGCATTCTATCAATGGGCATGCCCTTGGTCCACAGCCCACTGTCCTCCTGGAGGCGGGATAAAGGCTGCCTGGAGCTGGCCTTTCTTTGAGCATCTACTGTCATACTTTCACCTATGATAACTGCCAAAGAACCAAATCATAGGTGTTGTTTTCTCTCCTTCCTTATACTTTGGTTTTTGTTTTTCTTTTTGCATTTTTCTGAAGCTGGAAACGGGGAGGCAGTCAGACTCCCGCATGTGCCTGACCAGGATCCACCCAGCATGCCCACCTGGCATGCCCACCCGGGGAGGATGCTTGGTCCCTCTGGGGCATTGCTCCACTGCAATCAGAGCCATTCTAGCACCTGAGGCAGAGGCCATGGAGCCATCCTCAGTGCCCGGGCCAACTTTGCTCCAATGGAGCCTTGGCTGCGGGAGGGGAAGAGAGAGACAGAGAGGAAGGAGAGGGGGAGGGGTGGAGAAGCAGATGGGCACTTCTCCTGTGTGCCCTGGCCGGGAATCGAACCTGGGACTCCTGCACGCCAGGCTGACGCTCTTCCACTGAGCCAACAGGCCAGGGCTTGTTTTTCATTTTCATTAAAGAAAGAGAAAAGAGGGAGGGTGAGGGAGGGAGGGAGGGAGGGAGGAAGACAGAGAGAGAGAGAGAGAGGAAAGAGAGAGAGTAAGGGGGAGGAGCAGGAAGCATCAACTTCCATGTGCCTTGACCAAGCAAGCCCGGGGTTTCAAACCGGCAACCTCAGCATTCCAGGTCAACGCTTTATCCACTGTGCCACCACAGGTCAGGCTCTTTCCTTATACTTTGGACATATTTACTGTGACACCTGTTAGAACTGACAGGAAAACACCAGTCTTCCCTTTCTAACTGAACTAGGCCCTGATCTCCCCTGAAAAAAATATCCGCAGCTATCTCAGACACTGTTTTCTGGTATCATTTATCAGCTCCACATTTGCTTAATCTTGTATTTGGAACAATAGGAATGTTCTGAGAATGAGGCCAATGACCAGGCAAAGGTACACCAGCTGTTCAAACATTCTACAAAAAAGTCAGAAAGATATTGGTGCATATCACTTTTAAAGACAACACAGCAATCATTTACAGAGTTACTCTGACATGTAGGCATGAAGACACTTTAAATATGCTATTTATTCTTCACAAGAATTCCACTAAAAGCCTATTTTTATTCTTATTTTAGAGATGTCAAAACACAAGCTGAGAGAGGTTAAATAGCTTGCCTAAGGTTAACAGTAGCAGAATCACAATTTGAACTCCATCCTTTCTACTACCCTACACTCTCAGAGTATGCCCGGCCAGCCAGAAACACAAAACCACACACCCTGTGGACACAGCCTCGGCCCCACATTATCCTTCCATCTTACAGAAACTGGGCGTTACCTAATAAAACAGTCCTAGACATGATTTTACCCAAGAATAGCATCTAATTGTATAAAGACACAATTTTAAAGCTCTGATTATAAAATACATATATTTAAGTTATATATGTAAATAGTGATGGACATAGACTTGACTTGGAGTGGTGAACAAATAATACAGTGTACAGATGATGTGTTGTGGAGTTGTGCACCTGAAACCTGTATAATTCTGTTAACCAGTGTCAATAAATCCAATAGAAAGGAAAGTAAATATGTATTTTATAAGGTAAAAACAATTAAAGTTCTTTATGTAAATTTTTTTTTTTTTTTTTTAAAGAGACAGAGAGAGAGTCAGCGAGAGGGATAGACAGGGACAGACAGACAGGAACAGAGAGAGATGAGAAGCATCAATCATCAGTTTTTCGTTGTGACACCTTAGTTGTTCATTGATTGCTTTCTCATATGTGCCTTGACCATGGGCCTTCAGCAGATCGAGTAACCCCTTGCTTGAGCCAGCAACCTTGGGTCCAAGCTGGTGAGCTTTTTGCTCAAGCCAGATGAGCCCACGCTCAAGCTGGCGACCTCGGGGTCTTGAACCTCCCAGTCTGACATTCTATCCATTGCGCCACCACCTGGTCAGGCAAATTTTTTATTAAATTAAGAGAGAGGGAAAAAGGGAGAGGGGGAGGGAGAGAGGGAGAAGTTTCAGTTTGTTTTTCCACTTAGCTACGTGCATTTGTTGGTTGATTCTTGTATGTACCCTGACCCCAGGGATTGAACCCGCAACCTTGGTGTATCAGGACAATGCTCCAACCAATGTATCCAGCCAGGGCTACAATTAAAATTCTTTTTTTTTTCCTAATTAAGTGAGAGGTAGGGAGGCATAGAGACTCTCACACACACCCCGACCAGGATCCACCTGGCAAGCCCCTTACTGAGTGATGCTCTGCCCATCTGGGTCTATTGCTCCTTTGCTCAGCAACTGAGCTATTTTAGCGCCTGAGGCGAGACCATGGAGCCATCCTCAGCGCCTGGGGCCAACTTGCTCAAACCAATTGAGCCATGGCAGCTAGAGAGGAAGAGAGAGAGAAAAAGAGAGAGAGGGAGAGAGAGGGAGAAAAGGAGGGGGAGGGGTGGAGAAGCAGATGGTCACTTCTCTTGTATGCCTTGACCAGGAATTGAACACAGAACTTACAAACGCCGGGCCGAAGCTCTACCACTGAGCCAAAAGGCCAGGGCCAAGTTCTTATAATTTGGCAGAGGGAGAGAAACGTCTCAGTAGAAGCGAGTCTACTGAAAGGAAATATGAATTATAAACAAAGAGAGCAGGAAAAAACCCTCTCCACAATGAAGACGTAACCACCAAGTTGTGTTCTGAGGCATCTTGCTTGACTAAAACAGGCCTGATTTGGTCAGAGAGAGCTATTTCCGCTGGACTACTCACTGTATAATCTCAGAACTAAGTCTTTTATCTCTCTGTGCTTCTGTTATGCCAACTGCAAAGGAAACAAACAAAAAATCAAAACCAAACAGTAAGCAATAGTGCTTTTGTCTTCACTTTATCTCAAAAGCAGATTATTGACACAAAGAGAATAAGCCCCTGAAGAAGTATGAGCTGCACTTGTGTTCCTACGGCAGCAGCATCCACACTGTACTGGGACTGCTTTCCTTATCTGTCTCGGGAACAGACTGAACCAGAGGAGGCCAGGTACTCCTATCTCATTTCCTCCCAGCATCTAGCAGTGCCTGATGAGGCTCCCTTGCTAGTAGCAATGGAAACAAGTACCTTAATCCCTAAGCCTGAACCTCTCCTGTCTCCGAGGTATGTGGACGCACACTAGTCGTAAAGACATCATGCAGTACTAAACAGGAGGAAATGAATAGATGTATCTAAGGTTGGGCAACTGCTACTCAGCTCTTCCTGGGCCATTAAGTTCAAATACAAAAGCTTTTGTTTT
This sequence comes from Saccopteryx leptura, assembly GCF_036850995.1. Lineage (NCBI taxonomy): Eukaryota > Metazoa > Chordata > Mammalia > Chiroptera > Emballonuridae > Saccopteryx > Saccopteryx leptura. The sequence goes on along the minus strand of NC_089503.1, from coordinate 293,090,739 downwards.
AACTTAACAAATCCTGTGCAACCAGGTTACTGAAGCAACCCTCATAAGTACTCAACATAAAACTAGAGGAGACAAACAATAGGTGGTTTCTTAGGATCTTTTCCTTTTAGTGAAACAACATTTTAGGTCACCGATGACAGAAAAGCCAGGTGTTAAGTATTAGGTAGCTGGGCTAACTTGAACAATACAAGACTACCTGGGTTCCAATACTGACTCCGCCACTTGATAGTGTATAATCTTGGGCTCTTTACTAGAGTACCTACTTCAAGACTGTTGAGAGGATTAAGTGAGTTAACAGAAGTAAAGCTAAGTAAAATGCAGTGTGATACAGGTGTCTGAGATGCCTTCCAGTTCCAAGTCTATGAGTCACCTTGGCAGTAAAGCTGAACCAGGCACGTGCCCTGTACAATAGTGTTAAATAAATATGTTCTGATGATTATCAAAGATCATCTTGAAAGTTAGCATCCATTCAACAATCTCACCAAGACACCTAGTAGGTTGACACCCAAGTCTCAAAAGCAATGACAAATTCCCTACATGAAGAGGAACATTAAATAAGAATAATGCCTCTAAACCTCCTCTTCCACATATAAGCTGAGTTGAGTTATAAGCAATGCAGATATAATACAACTTTAAGCTTCTAAAGCCCCTTCAAAGATCATCTGCTCCATGTCGCTCATTCTGCAGATCTGAAAACTGAGCCAGGCTGGGGCTAAGTGACTTGCTTAAATCACATGATAAGTTACTGTTAGAGCCAGAATTAGGACCCAGATCTCCTGACTTGTTTGCCAGGCCTCTTTCTACTTCCTCACAGCTGAGCAAACAGGGTAAACCAGTCAGAGATAGTACATATTCATTTATGAGAGCGCCAAAAATTCAGGTGACCTATCGGTGAGGGCAACACGGAGAATCAGTGCAATCTGGCTCAGCCATCACCGTGTTCGGAAAGCAATACATCTTGGCACCTCAGTTTCTCCAACTTCAAAGCAAATGGAAATCCTCATTCAAAATCTTATTGTTAGAAATTCTACATTATTATTTTCAATCCCACACTTCATGTATGAGGATGGATGAAATGACTTCTACCAAGGGTGCTGGTCCCATAACATGCCAGAAGTAAAGAGGCCTTTGAAAAGTCAATGAGACCGGGAGATGCCAATTAAAAAAAAACCCAAATCACAGCTTGCTTACAATTCCTTACAAAGAACTGGGCACAAGGCAACTAAGCCCACAGCCCTTCTGATTACTTATTCTGAACTGGGGAGATGCAGAGTGGCTGTAGGGAAGCCCAAAAGATCATCCCAGGACTACGATTCACTAAGAGGAAAAAAAGAAAGAAACCAAAAAGAGAAGAGAAACTGTGAAAGGAAAAGAGGTTAATCTCATTCTAATTTTTCAAGGGTTGAGACAGTAGGGAATAAAGAGACTTATTTAAATAACCCAGGGATGCAGAACCAGGAGGGTAGATATGACTGAAGCTGGGGAAATGTTAATGGAGAACAAAAGTTCCCTGGGGGAAAAGTGCACTGAATTATGAACTAATGTCATTCTGCATTCATTTGCCATTACCTACACACCAGTTTTCACCTGCAGAGCTCAGAGGGCTTGACTCTCATCTCGAGCGCGCTAATGTTCTCCTGCACGACAAACAGGGCTGGTATTGGTCATTTTCTCTTCAGAACGGGAAGACAGTGCCAAAAGGAGGCCTAGGACGGCTGGGACAGAGATCCAGGTTCTGCCTCCCAGTCTGGCCCTAAATCTACCCGGTCCCATCCCATCAGTCACAGAAGTAAGAAGAAAGATGGATGACCCCATTCTTACGTTCAATGGATCAGGCATTGTCAGCAACAACTTTACAGGCGTTTATTTATTCAATTCTAACAACTAAAAGAGGCAGGTATAATTATTATTCCTATTTTACAGATGACAAAACTGAGGCACAAAGAGGTTATCTGCCCGCGGCACTCAACTGGTACGTGGTGGAGCCCGAGGTGAGGCCGGGCGCCTCAGTTTCTAGCTGATTTTGGAAAGGGGTCAGGACACAAAGGCTCCGGCGGGGGTTTGCCCGGGTCCCCCAGCTTTGCCAGAGGGAGGCCCCCTCCCAGGGCAGCCCGGGCTCAGGACGCAGGGCCGGGCTCGCCCCCTCCTCGCGCCCGAGGGTACCCTGCCTCCACCCGGGGGCGGTCTGGAGGGGCCCTCCTCGGCCGCAACCCTGGGGCGAGGCGGGACCGCAGCGGCGGGAGGTACCTGGGGGCTGTCCTGCAACGCTTCCTCCAGCAGCAGCTTGTCCACGGCGGGCATCGTGCCGCGCGGCGGGGCTGAGGGACGGATGGAAGGACGGAGGGCAGAAGGCGCGGCCGCCGAGGATACTCCGGGCTCGGGCTCAGAGGATGAGGCGGACGCTCTATGCTCGCGACGGTGCCGCGCGCGCCCACGCCTGACCAGCGGCCGGCTCCGCCTCCCGCCTGCCGGCCCTCCTCCCAGCCCCGCCCACAGCGGAGCCAGATCAACAGGAAGTGTGGCGAGTGCCCAGCCCGGCTACCGGAAGTGTGGCGACCCGCTTCCGCTCTCCCACGCCTCGTGGGAAGCCGCAGACTATCCGGTCAGTCACACTGCTTCTTGAACCTGTGAGGTGTGTCTGTGGATAAGGGGCGCCACACTAATACAAATCAGTGTCTATGAAGCCCGCGAAGGAGAACTCGAGGGCGGAAAGGTTAAGGTTTTATATACTGTGGCCACCTAGAAAATATTTGAATCTAAGAAGCTAGGAACAAACAGGTTTTACTGCTGTGACTCGCCACTTTTTTTTTTTTTTTAAAGGAAGGAGAACACTGCACGTCCGCACCACTTTTTCTAGATAAATCTCGTCTAGTTTTAAGGAAAAAACTAGATGATTAAGTCATTATCAGATGTGACCATTTTGGAAACCACAGCAACTCGATTTGAGCAATAGAATTAGGTCTCCTCCTGGTCTGTGATATTTTGTCATCTTGGAAAATAATCAAGTTTTTAGAATGGGAATGTTTAGATATTCTAGGTCAGAGGTGTCATTTTTCAATAATACAAATTTAGAAGGGGTCCAAAAAATGAAGTGATTTGGTCAAGGTCAAACAGTTAATGAAAGCTGGGAGAAGAAGGAGGAAGGGAGGAAAAAGGAGTGATGGGGTAGGACTGGCAAAAAGAACTTCATGTTCTTTTATACCAAAGGCAAGGGTTTTGGAGGTTTCTTCTTTAGGAATCAGTGGGATTTGTTCAAGAGGATACATGTCACCAAAATCAAAAGGCGGAATATGACAAAATTATTCAAACTCTGTGTTCTACAGAAACATCTAAATATATTAAGGCACAATATTAAACACCTTTGAAAGTCTGATCACATGCTGTCTGATCCCTTGAAAACTCCAAGGCCAGTATTTCCAGTAGGTTCTTTCTCTAGCCCCTGTATGGCTTCCTTGGGTAAATCATCCAGCATCCTTTCCGCCACTGTATTCTTTCTTCTTCCTGGGTATGATAATGTTCATACTATTGTATCTTTCTTTTCCTATGTTTTTTTGTTAAGTCTCTTTCTCATTCAGTTAATTTTACCTTCACACACTTCCAACTCTCTCCTGACTGAATCTTCTTCCACAAGGTATGACTCCAACTCTTCCATCCCCTTCCTGGCCCCAAAGATCACTCCCTCCTCTAAACGTCCATCACCTGATTGTCATCCAACATATCTTACCCAGTAGCACTTTTTCTATGTGTAAGTCTTACTCCCTCTGAATTGTAAGCTTCTCAAGAGAATAATGTGTTGACTTTTTATTCTGAATATAGAAACACATGGTAACAAATATGTATGTGCTGTTTGTGACATGCTCATCCTTCCAATTCTTCCAATGACTTAAGAGAAGTTCTTGCCAACTTCCCATCTTACTTTGTTCTTACCCTTCTATCCAGTTGGAAGCACAATAGTTATTAATTCCTTGCCAAATAAACAATAGTGATGATCCTCTTATGATAGAAGACTATAATTTACCAAGGGAAAGAAATGCATACATTTTAATTAAAAAAATTTTTCCCATTGATTTGCAAGAGGGAGGGATGCAGGAGAATGGACAAAGAGAGAGGTATCAATTGTTGTTCTTTTAGTTCCATTTAGCTGTGTAGTCATTGACTGCTTCCTGTGTATGCCCCGACCAGGGGTCAAACCCACGACCACAGTACACTGGGGATGATGCTTTATCCAATGAGCCACCCCAGGGATTGCATACATTTTATTTTGAACATAGATGTAAAAAGGAGACACTGCCCTCCAGAACCCTGGAAAGGTCTCAGAAATCCATTTGGGAATCACATTTTTCATGGGGTACCTCATCTGCCATTTAAAGTTACTTTTCCTTAAACACCAGTGTTCAAAACTGTTTAAACCATGTTTTTACACAATGCCATTATTTTTTTACATTTTTTTTTGCTACATTATGGGCCAAACAGCTTTAGTGGGATTTCTTGGCACTTAAGTATAACTTGTAACATTGTTTTTATGGGAAAATGCACCCCAAATTCAAAACAACTAAGTTACTAAAACCAACTCTGGGACAACACACATTTACAGATTCTAAATTTAATTCATTTTATTCAATAATTCTTCCAATCATTCATTCATAAATATAAACTGCGCAATGTTAAGCACTGTCTCCTACTTATATTACTTCCTTTATTATGACTCATTTAAGTGCTGAAGCCAAATGTCCTCCTCTTCAACAGATAATCTGTGAAAAACTATGTAAGAGGAACTTTTGTATGAGCATGAGAATTATTTTTAAGTTTCATTAAAGAAATAGTTGTCCTTATTAAACTATCGGGAGGGTGGATTTCAAACATTCAAACTATTGATATATCTGAAGTAGCTGGACATCTATGACGTTGAAGACAGAAAGTACAAAGATGGGCAATTTAGAGTTGCCATGTCCTTTGGAGAGAAAAGGGGTGTACTCTTTGGAGCTGTAACCTTTTACCCACTGAAGACTAATGGGGAAAAGGACTCGAGCTGTTTCCATAGGCTCCTATCTATGTGTCCTGTATTAATCAGGACTTTTTCAGTTGCAGATGGCAAAAACCTAACACCAGTTAGCTTAAAGAAACAAAAAAATCTGTGAGAGACCGAGAGATGAGGAGGCTGTATTTCTTGGTTATTTGTACACTGATAAGATGGTCCAGTAGAGTGTGTGTGGTGGGAGGAATTTGAGATAGAGGAGAGTGACATGACAAATGCAGGAGCACAGTCCTTGGGTAGACAAAAAGAAGTGGGATCCAAATCACAAACGAAGGGGGTAGAAGCAGGGACAGTGCATTCAGACTGATAACATGTAACAGTAGATTAAATGGAGTAGAATGGAGGAGTTTTTTCTGATTGCTTTTATAGTCTCAGTAAAATAAGAAGCAAAGCCATCAGCTCAAAGCAATGATGGTGAGAGGCTCTTGGCAGTTGGAGGGAAAGAAAAGGGTAAGATAAAGTCATGTTGGAGCATGGGAAGATGAAGTATAAGAACCATATTTCCCGGTGTAAAATACGATCCCATGTATAAGACGCACCTTAAGTTTGGGATCCGAAATTTGAAAATAAGATGTATTACGTAAAGTTATTGAACTCAAGTTTTATTCATCATAAAATTCAGCCAACTCCTCATCATTGTCAAAACTCCCATCCATTAGCTTGTCCTCGGCTGTGTCGGATGACGAATCGCTGTCTTCAATAATGAGTGTAAAAACAAGCACAAAAAAGCGGTAAATGCAAGTAAAAAAAAAATCTGCAACCACTGTATAAAATGCACCCAGTTTTTAGACCCCAAATTTTTCAGAAAAAGGTGCGTCTTACACATGGGGAAATATGGTATTAATATCCCCATTTTATAGATACTGGAACTGAAGGCTCAAATGACATGACAGAGACAAGGTTCCAAAGGCCAGGACTGTGCCTACTGCATCCCAAAGAGAAAAAGGAAGTATGCTCAGTAGGAAACCTAAGGCTAGTTAACCTTAGAACTCTCACCCCTTGCCTCCCAGTTGCGTACATAGTGTCTGATCTACAGGAAATGCTTTTCAAATGGTTGTTTAATGAATGACTTTTCCTGTTTTCTTCATTAAGACTTCTATGACATCAGGGTATTGCTCCTTTGACTGTCATTTCATCTACTTTTCACCCTACAGCCAGTCCATGAAAGCTAAGAGAGGAAACTGAAGACCTCCCAACAGGTCTGTAGTCCTTCAAATCTGAGAGACCACCATGGAAAATAATTTAAAAAGTGAAACAAGAGGAAAGAGCCTTGTCATTTCTGAGTATTCATCCTATGATGAGAATTAGCCTGTGTATTTTTCACTCTAGATACAAATTTGATCAGGACACTCTGCTGTTTAAACCCTTTGGTGATAATAGGAGCAACAATTATTATAGCAAACAGACACTTACTGAGCTATTACTGTGTGATAGCTTTCATACCTGCATTAATATATTACCTGCATTATCTCCTGGCATCTTATCCAAAATCCCCTTGGTTATTTGCTGTTATAATCCCCATTTTAAAGATGAGGAAACTGAGGTCTAGGAAGGTTGAAGAGCTGCCAAGAGTAAGCTAATTCCAGAGGTGGCATTCAAATACAGGCAGTCTGTCTCCAGAAGATGTTCTTACCCAATCTCTTCAGGGGTCTCCTTCAGAGACTCCCCATTGCCTACTGTATTTTTTTTTCCGAAGTGAGAAGGAGGGTTGGGGGGAGGCAGTCAGACTCCCGCATGTGCCTGACCAGGATCCACCAGGCATGCCCACCAGAGGGCAATGCTCGACCCCTCTGGGGTGTTGCTCTGCTATTTTCGGAGCCATTCTAGCGCCTGAGGTGGAAGCCATGGAGCCATCTTCAGCGCCCAGGCCAACTTTGCTCCAATGGAGCCTTGGCTGCAGGAGGAAAGAGAGAGACAGAGAGAAAGGAGAGGGGGAAGGATGGAGAAGCAGTTGGGCGCTTCTCCTGTGTGCCCTGGCCAGGAATCGAACACGGGGCTTTCACATGCCAGGCTGACACTCTACCACTGAGCCAACCATCTAGGGCACAGCTGTATTCTTTAGCAGGTACATAAGTCCCCCATCCCACATAATGTAGCCCTGATTCATCTGCCAGGACCCTTTGCACATCTGCCGTATGAGGGTCATTGCAGTCATTGAAAATACACCGTTTGGCATGCCTGTGTCTGTGCAGAGATTGTTTCCATCAACCCCAAATGCCCTTCCCTCCCTGAGCCACTTAACACATTCATCTTCTAAAGCTTGGCTTAAATATCACTTCTGCAGTCTGTGAAATTCAGTTCAGTGCCTGTTAATTTAACTTGTACTTTGTTCCAAACCCCAAGCAAGGCTGTGAAAGTTTAATAATGTCAGAGACATGGGTTTCCTGCCTTCAGGGGAGCTTCTGGTCTAAGGATGGTAGGCCGTTAAAGAGATGAGTGTTCTGATAATGGCTGCACAGGCTTCAGGGGAGCACATGGTTAGAGGCTAAGGTTAAGGTTGACATTTCTGGGAACCAGGATGGGAGCATTGACAGGCAAAGTGGCCACTGTTAGTCAGTCTCGCATGTAGCTGTTGCCATATTTTTATGTTTGTGGCTCTGTCTGCTGCTAATGAAGTCATTCTTGCAAGTAAATATGTAAATATTAGTAAATTTATATGTATAGTATACTTTATAAGTCTTTTGAGCAACACTCCAAGAAATAACAAGTTTGAGAAGAAAAATGCATCCTTGAATTAGCGATTTCATTACAAGATCCAGTGCCGTTAGCCTGGGTGGAAGAGATCAGTGTTACAGCTCTGAGGGAACTGGACAGTTGACCTTTCACCAGGCTTGCTATGCCCTGGTGAAAGCCGAGGGTTCCTCTCACTACTGCTGGTGGGAATGGGAAATGGCACAGCCACTGTGCAAAATAGTTTGGCAGCGCCTCAAGATGTTAAACAGAAAGTTATCACATGGCTCAGCAAGTCACTCCTAGTGTGTACCCAAGAGAATTGGAAACATCTGTCCCCACAAAAACGTGAGCATGGATGTTCATAACATTATTCATAATATCTAAAAAGTGGGGGGCAACCCAAATGTTCATTAACTGTAGACGGATTAACAAAAAATGGTATTGTTATACCCATACAATGGAGTGTTATTACTATTATTTGGAAATTAAAAAGGAATGAAATACTTAAACTTGCTACAATGTAGATGAACCTTGAAAACAAGAGGCTGCGCGAAAGAATCCAGACAAGAAAAGCCACATATTATATGGCTCAAACTATGTGAAATGTCCAAAATAGAAAAATCCCTGGAGATAGACAATGGGTTAGTGGCTGCCAGGGAGGCTGGAGGGAGGAGAGAATGGGGAGCAGCTGCTGATGGGTGTGGGGTTTATTTGGGGGTGATGAAATGATCTAGAATTAGAAACTATGGTTTTACCACCTTGTGAATCTACTAAAAAAGCCATTAATTGTTCCCCTTAAAATGATAATTTTATAATATGTGAATTATATCTCAATTAAAAATTATGGTTTAAAAAATACGGGGTTCAGCCTGACCTGTGGTGGCGCAGTGGATAAAGCATCGACCTGGAAACGCTGAGGTCGCCAGTTCGAAACCCTGGGCTTGCCTGGTCAAGGCACATATGGGAGTTGATGCTTCCAGCTCCTCCCTCCTTCTCTCTCTCCTCTTTCTCTCTCTCTCTCCTCTCTAAAATGAATAAATAAAATAAAAATTAAAAATACGGGGTTCTATTATTGAAAGAATAGTAACAATTTGGGGATAGTAGTCTCTGCCACAGTTCCCTAGAATGAGTCAGTAGTCAGAAAAGATTCACTTCAGACTCCATTTGGGTTAATGGCATAGCAGGATAATAAGGCTCTGTAAAGAAGAGGATGTGACAATACAGAGAGGCAGGCATGAGGGAAGTTCGTAGGAGCTTTGCTCAAGTTCTGAAGCCTTGGGCTCAGTTCATCACCTCCTTGCAACTCTGTTGGGAATTAAAACCGAATTTCCATTTGAACTAAAAAAACAAACAAACAATAAACCAAGACAAAGTTTTGAAAAATAAGGTTTCATCAACGAAACTTCTGCAAAATTAACAATGAGGCCCTCTGGTATCAGTGACTTTTAACTGGGAACAATCAGAGTCAGAAAATGCTCCCAAGAACTCACTGTCTGGCCCTAATTGCTTTTAAGCAAAAACCCTGGAATTTCAGTAGCATGACTAATAACCCTAAATTTGAAGTCCTGAGTTTATACAAAGGAATGCTGAGAATAAGGAACTGATTGGGAAGGAAGTGCGACATCATAGAGAGATGACTGACTTTGGAGTCAGACACACCTGCATTTGAGTCCTGGCATTGCAACTGGCTAGCCATGAGGGTTTAGACAGTTCTCAAACCTTCTAGGGTCTCAGTTCTCTTCTCATGATATGGTAATAATATCGACCACAAGCTGTTTCCATACGCACCTAGCCATGTGTCTTATATTAATCAGGACTCTTTCAGTTTGAAGTGACAGAGCCCTAACTCCAGTTAGCTTAAGGGAAACAAAAAAGGCTGGGAGAGGTTGAAAGGGAGAGAGGGGAGGCTAGGTTTCTTAGGTCATGTCACCAGGAGAGGTAGAAGTGAAGCTGGGAACTGCTGGGATCTAGGAACTCAAAGTCAATGGGCAGGTTTATTACCCATCCTCTCTGTGTTGGCTTCGCTGTCAGACCCAAGCCTCAGGGTCACTAGAACCAGGTTTGTTAGCAATTACAGACTCACTGTTATTACTAAAGAGGAAAAGGATACCTGCCAGCTTCAGTTTGAAAAATCCTAGGGAAATGCTCTGATTATTCTATTCTGGCTTAGGAAACTTACCTGCCCATTCCTTGAACCACTAGCTGTGGCCAAGTACCAGGATGAGCCCCAGCCTCGTCACAACTACACCTCTGAAGTGAGAAGAGGTGGAGTCTGTTACTGGGGGAAGGTGCAGTGAGAAGCGTTGCACACACCCAGCATGGGAAGTCTACCCCCAGTCTCAGACCAACATTCACCTTCAACCCATTTCTCCACCCTTGCCACCCCACATTCTCTCTTCCACCTACTCTACATCTCAGAGGATGACCTCACCCAGGGGCTGTAGCTGGGAATCTGGGAGTCAAGGTCTAATCTTCCCCCTTGCTGACCTCCCCTATGGAAAGAATCACCAGCCCTAGTGCTCTGCCCGTCAACTCCTTGCACATTTGTCCCTTTCTCTCATTCCCCTGACCTTGCTCTTGCATGGACCTCAGCAACCTTTCTTCTTGTTGTGCCTCCTAGTCTAACTTCCACACTCTGGTCAGAGTTGTTTTTCCAAAATAATAGTCTTGTCGTATCTCTTCCCAGTTAAAAATTTTTCTAAAAAAAAAAAATTTTTTTTCTAATGGCTCTCCATCAAAGCCAGCCACATAATTTCTGGGACCTGGTGCAGAATGTTTAGAAAGTAAGGGGAAAGTGCCATTAAATGTACTAAAATATGAAATATGAATCTTTTTCCTTTTTTGTGACAGGGACAGATAAGGACAGACAGGCAGGAAGGGAGAGAGATGGGAAGCATCAATTCTTTGTTGCACAACCTTAGTTATTCATTGATTGCTTTCTCATATGTGCCTTGACCGGGGTGGGTTGGGCGCTACTGCAGAGCCAGTAACCTTGGACTCAAACCAGCGATCCTGGACTTCAAGCCGGTGACCTTGGGCTCAAGCCAGTGACCATGGGATCATGTCTATGATTCCACACTCAAGCCAGTGAGCCCACTCAAGCTGGTGAGCCTGCGCTCAAACAAGCAACCTCGGGGTTTCAAACCTGGGTCCTCTGTGTCCCAGTCTGATGCTCTATACATTGTGCCACTGCCTGGTCAGGCTTCTTTTCTTTTTTATTTTTTGGTGGTGTCTCTCAACTTGTCGTGGTGTTTTTATTTGCCATTTAATATAAATAAATTCAAATGATAAATTATTAGTACAAACTTTATTGTTCATCTTTATACTGTGCAGTGCCAGTAAAAATAGCAAATATGAGAGCCTTTAATGCCCATGTGGAATCCCTGGAATGATACAACTTGTATTTTGCATCCCATGGCACAAAACTAACCCAACTGTTTTGTCTCACTGGTTAGTATGCACACATTCTCTCAACACTCAGTGGGAGCTGGTGGCTTCCATAATGTGCTTGCCTTGTACTTGTTCTGAGTTGCTAAACTCCCACCCATATGGGTCCACTGGAATTCTGTGTTCACAGGGCTTCATGAAAGCCACATATGAATGAAGCAGTAAGATAATGCAGACATGCCTATTGCTTATACCTTCTCTGCTCATGTGCTGGCTTCATTGTCCCATTGGACTTGGCTTACAAAACACATGTTCAAAGACAAAATTATTAAGAATGTCAAGACAGCCTACAGCAGAGCAGTAAACCAAGCACAGGGGCCATCTGAGCATGGAGAACTTTGGGACTGCACAGGTCACATGTGATGGAGTTGGTCCTACTTACTATTTTATATAAGGTGAGTTCAAACTATTTCACATAAAATAGAGCGTTTCCTCATCTCTTTTCTTTCTCAAGTCACTCTTCTACTTTTTCTTGCCCCACCAAAGTTTTCCTCTGGTAAGGCTGAACTTCTTGTAATCTCTCACATCATTCTCTTTGCCTGAAGTGGCCAAGGTCCCTTGCTCATCTTAAAGTCTCAGTTCAAAGGCTATAAACACTCCTCTGTAAAGACTGCCTTGACTGTCCCAGGGGGGTTGAGTTCCCCTTCTATGTTTCCCTGTAGCCCAGTATAGTCTGTGGTCATTGCATATTGCATCACCGTTGCTTGTGTGTCATATCTCCAGTATTATAAGTTCTTTGGGGGGCAGGAACTATCCCTTTACTGTGTTTGTTGTGTTTTTTTTAAGTGAGAGGAGATGAGGCAAAGACAGACTTTCCCTAGCACCCAAATGGGATCTACCCAGCAAGCCCACTAGGGGGTGATGCTCTGCCCATCTGGAGCATTGCTCCATTATTCAGCAACCAAGCTATTTTAATGCCTGAGGTGGAGGCCACAGAGCTATCCTCAGCGCCCAGAGCCAACTTGCTCCAATTGAACCATGCTGCAGAAAGAGAAGAGAGAGAGAGAGAGAGAGAGAGAGAAGCAAGAGGGGGAGGGGTGGAGAGGCAGATAGTTGTTTCTTCTGTGTGCCCAGACTGGAAATTGAACCTGGGACATCCACATGCTGGACCAAGCTCTACTACTGAGACAACCGGCCAGGGCCTCCCTTTACTGTTTTGAGTTTGCAGTGTCTAGCAGAGTGTCTGGCAAATAGTAGGAGCTTGCTCAATAAAATACTTTTGAACTGAACGAAAGAATGAAACAATGCTTGGCATACAGTAGGCTTTCGTTAGTTAATTGATTCTTTCAAAAATATATACTAAGTGCCCACTATATTATGGGCTCTGTGCCATGTCTGTCCTTCCTGCAACAAGTACTCAATGAGTGCTTTCAGCATGACAAGGCCTATGTTAGGAGCTGAGAACACATTGGGAACAAGACAGCAGTGTCTCTTCTTTCTAAGACCTTACACTCAAGTTGGCTCTCAGTAAACATCATTTTATTTCCTCCTCCTTTCCCTGTGCCTCCCCAGAGGTAACCAAATCAGTCATACATATTTTAAGACTTTCTCCGCTTCCACCTTCTGCTCAGGATTCTCTTTCTCTGCTCCATTCTCAGGTACCAAGAGGTGGATGTTTGATCCTGCCAGAGTCATTCTGTTGTTTTCAACCACTGCAGACATCAACACAGGATGACCATGAAACTAGCCCATTAGCCCCTGTGCCAGCTCGGGCCTTCTTATTAAATTACTCCAGAAATTATTCCATGCAGGCTCAAGGAAGTTACTAAACACTGACTACTGTTTTCAATCTCTTCCCTTCACCTATTTGTTTCTCTCACAAATTTGAGGTTTATTTCCTTGTAACACAAACCATATTTGGTCATCACAACTGTACGTGTCTCAGTTGAAGAGCAGTCGGCTCCGGAGCTCGGCTCAGGCTAACCAGAGACAGAACAGAACTGTTGTTTGGATGCTTGAGTTCCTGCTGACATAAAACTATTTTCCATCCTCCTTTCTCTCGTCCTTGACCTTCCCTTGGCCTCATGTACTTTCTAAGTGTTCTTCAGTGCAAGAGAATGCCACGGAGGCTTCCTTTATAAAGGCACCCTCGCTCATGCAGAGTTGCTTCTCTCTAGTGTTCTCCCAACTAAGATGAAATTATTTACGCTTCATTGTGGGTAAAAGAAGACTTATTTTGGAAAATATGAGAAAATGCATTTCAGAAACTACTTATGACTTAGAGAATGGATTTATGTTTTAGGTGAAGTAGTTGCAGAAGGGTCATTCTCTGGACCGAATTGTGTACCCCCACCAACTTCATATGTTGAAGCCCAAACCCCCAATGCACTGGTATTTGGAGATGGGCCCTTTGAGAGGTAATTAGGATTAGATGAGATCTTGAGGGTGAGATCCTCATGATATGATTTGTGGCTTTATAAAGAAGAGGTGGAGAGGGACATAATCCCTTTCGTACCGTGTGTGGACACAGTGAGTGGACAGCCATCTGCAAGGCAGGAAGAAGACCTTCACCAGGAACTGAATCAACCAGCACTTTGGTCTTGACCACTTTGAGCCTCCTGAGGTCATCATTAACTTCCACATGCCTCTGTTAAGGACTGGTCACTGCTGAATAGTTTGGGTCCCTTGAAGGTCCTACCGTTGAATAGTTTGGGTCTATTCAGGGCATGTTTGAGGCTAGATTGACCACATCAACTGCCTCAGCAACTCACCGCACTTGGTTAATTTAAATAATGACCCCATCTGACCTCTGACACATTCAATGGGGCAGCAGGCTGCTGGGTCCAGCGACCACTTGAAGTCATTCTCTGTCCATGAATAGGTTTTCATGAAATTCTTGTTCTTGAGTGAAGTACTGTTATGGAGGACTCAGCTCTTAGTCACAGCACTTTGGCTCATTCTGCTTCCCCAGAAGGTGTTGGAGGAGATGATCAAGATATGACCACTGGTTGACCTGAGAGCTGAACCCAGGCAACTCAGAGGCTCCTCGCCCCCTCCATGCCTTTGGAATATGCATTCTGCCCACAGTGGGCAGTGTTTTAAAGATGCAGTCCTGAGAGAGCAAGGTGTTAAGACCATCTAGATCAGTGGTCCCCAACCCCCGGGCTGCGGACCGGTATTGGTCCGTGGGCCATTTGGTACCGGTCCGCAGAGAAAGAATAAATAACTTACATTATTTCCTTTTTATTTATATTTAAGTCTGAATGATGCTTTATTTTTAAAAAATGACAGATTCCCTCTGTTACATCCGTCTAATACTCACTCTTGACGCTTGTTTCGGTCACGTGATACATTTATTCGTCCCACCCTAAAGGCCGGTCCGTGAAAATATTCTCTGACATTAAACCGGTCCATGGCCCAAAGAAGGTTGGGGACCACTGATCTAGATGATATAGAGAACTGAACACAGTGAAGGCCTTACATGGACTTTAAGATTCTGGCAGGTGAATGTGGAGATCTCCTCCTCCTCCTGCTACCACCCAAGATAAGCCTTGTTAGTAAGCTCCCTTGCTTGTTACACCTCCACCTGGAGCAGTCTGCCTCTTCCTTTGCTCTCTCTTTGCACTCTGTGCACAGGAGCAAGTGGCAGCCACAGGAGGGCCACTGAAGACTTAAATGATCCAGTGGGGTTGTCCCTCTCTAGCTTGAAATTGTCCTGTAGCATTTTTGCTTATCAAAAACAACATTTTAGAATACTTGGGATAGGATGATAATAATAATAATAATACCAATAACAATAATAGTGCCAGCTTTCATAAATGGAGGCCTAATAGGTATCAGATACTGTGCTCACATATATGTGTTTGAGATCTTACAACAATCATGCAAGCTACATGTATCATTATTCCTGTCTTATATGTGAGGAAGCAGAGGCCCACGCAGCTATTTCAGACATGGACTTAAGATTTGGCTTCAGCTCGATCTGATGACTCCAGTGTGTAGGCTTTGTTCACTACGCTGCACAGGCCTCTGCACCAAAAATGTGATTCCATGCCTGGATCCCGCTTTCTGGGAGGCTGTATAATTGAGTCAGTCCCACTGGTTCAGGGAACAATAAAAATAAGTGGTGAAGTAGGCCTCCTTTGCAAATTCCTCTGATGTAGCATTTGAGGAACAGGGTGTGTTTCCCACATCATTGAGTTGTCACTTTGTTATTAAGAGAAAACTTTTTGAGGCGAGTCAGAAAATCTTGGAACAAAAGAGCCTTCTTTCTTCTTTATTTTATTAAACAGAATAGACTGAACATGATGAATTCTATTCTTGGCATGTTAAGTCCATTTTTTATAAGCATGGGTTGTGATCGTCTAACATAAATAGTGTCACCCCTGGGGCCCTTGCAGGCTACTTATAGGGAGCTTTTACATCTATATTAACTGGCACAATCTACTTTTTTGTTTTGTTTTGTTTACTGTTTCTTCTGTCTTCCTTCCTCCTCTTAGGCAGTTGGCTGTCACTTTTCCTGATGCATTCCTCACTCCCTCCATTTTCCAATATGCTATATCTAAACTGTTATTCTTTAAAAACCATATTGAGTTTATTGAATTAAGAACTTTATTCTTCAAGAAAATTTCAATCAGTTGTGAGTAAGGATGTGTGGTTTCTCCTGCAGGCAGCGTGCACGGGCTTATGATGGTGCTTACTCATTCTTATTGTTACTTCCTCTGTTTTATTCTGGGTTAGTGACCTTGTGCTAGGTGTTTGAGCCTGCTGTGAGCCTGGCCTTTGAACAAGATGGCAATACAGATGCAGCAATGATGGATGTTTTTACTTACAAGTAAGAGATGCCCTACTCAAACTGACTAAAAAATAAGGAAATGTATTATCTCACACAACACCAAGTCCAGAGATAGGGCAGGCTTTGGGATTGCTTGATTTAATGGCTCAACTAGGTTACCAGGGCCCCAAATCTTTCCATCTCTTGGTTCTGCCATCTTTAGAACAGCCATGGCAGCAATTAGGACATCAGCTGATGGGAATGAGGGAATCCTTCCTGCAAACATGAAACATAAGTTCTTCCCTTTAAGTTGATTGGCCAGTTTAAGCAACAAGTCCACTTTGGACCAATAAGCACTGCCAGAAGTATCCAGTGCTCTGATTGGCCTAGCCTAGTCCAGCAAACTTTTTTTTAAAGAACCAGATGATAACTATTTTCAGTTTTGTGAGCCATACTGTCTCTGTCACTCAACTCTGCTAATGCACCACAAAAGCAGCCACAGGAAATAATGGGTGTGGTTGTTTCCAAACACACATTATTTACAAAGCAGGTATTAGGCACATGGGCAGACCTTTGCCCTAGACTAACAAAGATCCACCCCTGAACTGGGAGATGAACCAGCATCCCCAGAGTCACGTGGGGTAGGTGTGGACAAGGGTGAAGAACTGGGAAATGAGTTCTGTCAGGGATGGGCACTACCAGCAGACAGTGGCTCCATGCATTGTTCTTTGAAGGACTGGAGTTTGACCACCACTTTTTTTAACTACAATGAAAAACAAAGAAAAGGACTGTGAATTTGGTCGATGATATAAATATAAATATGAGATAGCTTATCACTAAACCAACTACTTCAAGAACCAGTCTCTCCTTTGCCTCTTCCTTCCTTACCCCTGGACTCTGGCCTTAGAAGGAAACACCTTTCCTGGAAGGTGACAGGCTCTCCTGAACCTGGCACTTGCTCCTCCCTTTTTTAGGAACATGCTTTCTCCTCCTTGTTGACTCTTCTCTTGGGTAAGTCCTAGTCATCCCTCAACACTCTGCTCCATCATACCACAGACCTTCCCTAAGGCGGATGCTTCTTATTTAGGGTCCACAGCCCCATACAAATCCCCATTATGGCATGTGGCACCCTGCATTGAAAAGATTTGTTCACAAGTTGGTCTCCTACACCTGACTGTGCCATCCTGGGGGCCCTGGTTCCACTGTGTGACCCAGTCTCTGCTTGGCCCAGCCCAAGCACATAGCAGTCTCTCAATACTCATGCATTTTATAAATGAATATTTATGCCTTGGAAAATGAAAGGAAATTGAATATGCTTTCAGTATGTTTGGAGTGTTATCATTGAGGTCAGAATAGCAAAATATATAAAGCATTCTTTTCTGAATGCCTTTCTTGTTAAATACAAATATCAGGTGTTTGAGCCTCTGGTCTTTATATATAAATCTAATTTGGTAGTTGCCATGTGCTTGCATCATTATGTCTGGTTTCAGGCTTCAGTTCCACAGTTGTGACTGTGCGGCCAGACCCCTCTCAATCCCACACTCACACCTCCCACCTCCAATGTACTCATGAGGAGAGGAGTCTCTCTGGCCTCTGACCCTTTATTGAGCGGGCAGCACAGGAGTCCCTTCCTCTTCAGTTTGGTCTGGCTCTCTTCCTGGCTGTACTCAATGGTTTCCTTGCTGAGAGCAGAATTCCATTCTTGGATAACTTGGCATTTGCTGTATGGATCTCAATGGATTTGCAAATAAAGCTCTCTGGTGGGCAGAAGGATCTCTCCTCAGCCCCTCCTGCAGCAAGTGCCCCAGAGTGGTTAGTTCGTGAGCTTAGAGGGAAACCACACTGCCTTGGCTATTATTGGGTAGCTGTTTACTTAGCTTGTCTAATCTACAACTATCTCACTGATAAGGTGGAGATAACAGAACTTTCTACATCATAAGGTTTTAATCAGGATTAAATACAATAATGCATATAAAATATAGCATAGTGTCTGGTACACGTAAGTACGCAATAGAAAAAGCTACTAATTGATGCCCAAAATGTGTATCTTTGTGGGCATGTGTAATTGATAATATTAATACATTTAATGTTTCAGTCTAGAGATTCCAGATATGACTCATCTGAACCTTTTAGGGAAGTTTTTCATTTTTATTTGTTTTTGATATGAGAAATTACAAAATATACCAATCAGGAAGAACAAAATGCAATACAGTATCGAGACTAGGTTCAACTGTGAGTAATTGCAACTTCAAATAACCATGGTCAAACAACATAGAAGTTTCTCTTTTATATAAAAGTCCAGAATTAGCATTGTAGGGCTGGCATGGTGGCTTTACCCAGTGAGGGCCTCAGGGATCTATGCTCTCTCCCTACCCTAACTTTATTGAGGTATAATAAACAAAATTTTATATATTTAAAATGTACAACTTGATGATTTGAAATATGCACACATTGTGCAATGATTACCACAACCAAGTCAACACATTTACCACCTTACATTGTTATCATCTTTTGCATGTGAAAACACTTGAGATCTACTTTCTTAGCAAGTTTCAATTATTCAACACATTATTATTAACTCTAGTCATCATGCTGTACATTAGACCCTCAGACCCATCTTACAACTGGAAGTTTGTACCTTTGATTGATACATCCCATTGCCCCCACACCCTAACCCCTGAGAACCACTATTCTACTCTGTTTCTATGAATCTAACATTTTAAAAATGATTCCATATTTGGGATCTTGATAACATTATACAGAGTGAAATAAGTAAATCAGAAAAAACCAAGAACTGCATGATTCCATACATTGGTGGGACATAAAAATGAGACTAAGAGACATGGACAAGAGTGTGGTGGTTATATCTGTATACATACCACGTTTTCTTTAACCATTCAGTTGTTGATGGGCACTTAGGCTGTTTCTCTCTCTGTCTTGATGTTCCACCATACATAACTTCCCTAGGTCACTTCCTGGCCCAAGAGGGCTGCTCAGCTCCAGCCTTCAAATCTACATTCCAGGCAGTAAGAAATAGAAAGCAGCAAAGGAAAAAAGAGGATGGCACATGTCAGAAGAAGGATATGTGGAAGCTGCCGTATAATACTCCCATTGGCTAAAACTGAGTCACATGGTCTTACCTAGCTGCGAAGAAAGCTGAGAAATCCAACCTGTATTCTGTATTGCCATGTGCCCAGCCAAAAATCAGGGGTTCTAGTACAATGGAGGAAAGGGGAAATTGTCCCAGTAGAGCCCAAGCTCTACGTCGATCAGGCATCCCTGATTCGACGTCCCTGTGCAGTGGGACACTCCTGCTTATTAGCAGGGTTGGCAGCCTCTTCGAGACTACTCTTGAGGCGGCTGTGAGGATGCTACTGTTAAATGCCACCAGAGGAAAGACGTGACCGACACACAAATTAGTTGCAATAATCACACAGGCAATTTATTACTCACAAATCCTTTTGGCGTGCCTGGATACAGCTTAAGGGAGCCCCGTCACGTGCTCTGCTCACTGGCTTTGGTCAGAGCTTAGAGCGGCGTGGAGACAGCTTAGAGCGGCGTGGACACATCAACATTGGAGTCTGAGCGACTACTGCAGCAGGGGGCCCCTCAGCTTTAGTAGCCTTTCTGGCCAACGCCTTCTAACAGATGTCAATCTACAGGATTATCACCTCAAACCACCTTTTTGAGAATTCCTCGCAGGGAACCTCCTTTATGTCAATCTACTGAAATGTTTACATTAAACCACTTTTTAAGATGTTCTTATTTTCATTAATTTACAAAGTTAATGGAAATAACACCAAGCTACTTCTTATCTATGTATAACTTCACACACACATACTAACTGGGCTCTGCTTGAAAGAGTCTGTTTATCACATTACAGAATTATGGCACTAAGCCACTATATTAATTCCTATCTAATTGGCATACCTTTACTTAATTTTAATAATTATTTTTAATATCCTTTTAATTACTTTTATATATCTTCCATATTTTATATTTCTCTATATATAATTACTATAACCTTATATTACTACAACAGAAATGAATACTGAAAATAGTCTCTGCCACAAATACCCATCCATTTCTCCTCATGATATTCATTATACTCAGAGACCTCAAGTAAGGTCCCTAAAACTTCACTGTATTTTTTTAATTCAATAATAAATAAGGCCCAGCATTTTGCTTGCCACAACCAAGTCAACACATTTACCACCTTACATTGTTATCATTTTTTGCATGTGAAAACACTTGAAATCTACTTTCTAATTTTTTTTTATAGTTACAGAGAGAGAGTCAAAGAGAGGGATAGACAGGGACAGACAGACAGGAATGGAGAGAGATGAAAAGCATCAATCATCAGTTTTTCATTGCAACACCTTAGTTGTTTATTGATTGCTTTCTCATATGTGCCTTGACCGCGGGCCTTCAGCAGACCAAGTGACCCCTTGCTCGAGCCAGCGACTTTGGGTCCAAGCTGGTGAGCTTTGCTCAAACCAGATGAGCCTGCACTCAAGCTGGCGACCTCGGGGTCTCGAACCTGGGTCCTCCACATCCCAGTCCAATGCTCTATCCATTGTGCCACCGCCTGGTCAGGCGAGATCTACTTTCTTAGCAAGTTTCAATTATTCAACACATTATTATTAACTGTAGTCACCATGCTGTACATTAGACCCTCAGAACACATCTTACAACTGGAAGTTTGTACCTTTGATTTGCTTGCCACATGCCAGAAATCTAGGCACTGGGGATACAAAGATAAATAAGAAATGGTTTATTTCCCAATAAAAATAATACAATGTTTTATGTGCTGTACCAGTGGTTATTACCAAGACTGATTAAATATGGAAGAAGGAATGATTAAACCTTCTGGAGAAGAGGGTAGAGGGGATGGTCTGAGGCAGGTGTCCCCAAACTACGGCTTGCAGGCCGCATGCGGCCCCCTGAGGCCATTTATCCCGCCCCGCCGCACTTTTGGAAGGGGCATCTCTTTCATTGGTGGTCAGTGAGAGAAGCACAGTATGTGGCAGCCCTCCAACAGTCTGAGGGACAGTGAACTGGCCCCTGTGTAAAAAGTTTGGGGACCCCTGGCTGAGGAGGAGTCCTTGCTGAGAACAACTTGTTTGGGACCTTGGCAGATAAAGAGAACCTTCCTAGAAATGAGCAGCACAAGCCAAAAACAACTACTCGGAGTATTCTCAGCTGAAGGCAAGAGATTCTTGGCTCAAATAAGTGGATACAAGCAAAGAATTGTGAGGAGATGGGGGAAGGAGAACCCCAAGGAACCAGAAGGAAAGAAGAGATACAGTAGTTTTTCCTTACTTTCAATGATGAAACTTAGCTAGACTTAAGTAATTGGATTAGTCCAATTATTTACCCCTAAAATACTAGTTACTTTTCATGCTGAAGAACAAATCTAGCCTAATGTGAATGGGGTAGAGAACCCCTTTTTAGAGATAGATTGAAAGTATTTTACTGCACAAATTAGCTGATATGTGCATGATTTGAAATTTCTGCATTAAAATAATAGAAAAAATTCTCACTGAGAGAGTAATCAGAGCTCCAGGGAAAAGCTTTAACAATGACAATAAAAGCATTCTCACCTAGTTTATTATCACAGGTGGGGAAATGGAACGATAAAGTTAAACAGCTTTTCCAAATCATGGGCATTATTGTGGGAGGAACTCCAATTTTCTCATTCCTGGCAATGTTTGTTTCAGTTACTAAGCCAATTTTGAATGTGGACACAGAGTTATTTTCTATACTGCTGACATGTAACCTTTCAAATTACAGTTTGTTTTCTATTTTGCTCCACCATGTAATAAGTCCTGAAGATCTAATGTACATTCTAATATAAGCTCAGGTATTCAACCTGAAAAAAATTATGTGACTGTGGGAAATGTCTTCATGAGGTTTTCATTGTGCATATAGAAACAATTTAAATAACCTAGATGGTGATGCTACAAAACCATTGTTACAAATGTAGAAGCCATAACATATCAAAGCTGGATTCAAAATAATTAGCAAGCACTTCTTTTTAAAAGAACACAGAATAACTCTAGTTCAATCTAGGGGAGAAGAGAAAAACATATCCAGCCATCTAGAGTGTACTGAGTGTACCACAGACCTCCTGGGGTTTTGTTGGGAGTCTTTGAGAAACCCAGAGTGCCAGACAAGATATATGTGCAAACTATGCTGCCTCAGCAGGAAGAAAAATAAAAATAAAATACAAGTCGTGATTATTTCAGTTTTGTCTCAGTGAGGGTTTTTTTTAAAAATGCTAATAGACTTGAATCATTTTGAAATAATTTTACCATGTAATTATTAAGGAATGCAATACAAGTAGCCCAGACAATAAATATCATCTTTTTTTTTTTTTTTTTTTTACAGAGACAGAGAGAGAGTCAGAGACAGACAGGAACAGAGAGAGATGAGAAGCATCAATCATCAGTTTTTCGTTGCGACATCCTAGTTGTTCATTGATTGCTTTCTCATATGTGCCTTGACCGTGGGCCTTCAGCAGACTGAGTAACCCCTTGCTCGAGCCAGCGAACTTAGGTTCAAGCTGGTGAGCTTTGCTCAAACCAGATGAGCCCGTGCTCAAACTGGCAACCTTGGGGTCTTGAACCTGGGTCCTCCGCATCCCAGTCCAACACTCTATCCACTGCGCCACCACCTGGTCAGGCAATATAAATTTCATTTTGTAAAAACATCTTGTTGCCCAGGGGTTTTGTAATTTTTTTATATTAAATAATTTTTTATTTTTCTATTACAGTTGACATACAATATTATATTAGTTTCAGGTATACACTCCACTGATTAAACATTATGTCACATACTAAGTGATCAGTAATTATTCCTCTAAATTTTGTAATCATACATAGTACAATATTATTGACTATTATCCCTATGCTATACTTTACATCTCTATGACTATTTGTGTGTGTGTGTATTTTTCTTAAGTGAGAAACAGGGAGGCAGTCAGACAGACTCCCACATGCGCCCGACTGGAATGCACCTGGCATGCCCACTAGGGGGCGATGCTCTGCCCATCTGGGGTGTTGCTTCATTGCCAGCAACGGAGCTCTTCTTAGCGCCTGAGGCAGAGGCCATGGAGCCATCCTCAGCACCCTGGCCAGCTCACTCCAGTGGAGCCTTGGCTGTGGGAGAGTAAGAGAGAGATGGAGAGAATGGAGAGGGGAAGGGTAGAGAAGCAGATGGTTTCTTCTCCTCTGTGCCCTGATGGAAAAATCAAACCCAGGACATCCACATGCCGGGCTGACGCTTTATCACTCAGTCAACCAGCCAGGGCCCCTCTGACTATTTTTAAGGTGACCAACATTTTTACAATGAAAAGGAGGACAAAAATAAATTGAAGAAAACAATATCATAAATAAAAGAAACATTTTATTCATTGCAACAATAATACACTATAATATGATAAATGAATAATAAAAATATTTGTAATATTTTATATTGTAATTATGCTTACATGCCTATTAATTTTTAATAATAATTGTAAGAAAAAAGTACTCATTTAGATACAAATACATCACATCACATGCAATGGATCGACTGCATTGACTGAATACGGACATTGAGATTAGTCTTCCAAGATCAAAAAGAAGGACATGTAGGAGGACACTTTTTGAGGGAGGATGGAACTTACAAAAGAAGGACTGTCCTCCCTAAAAGAGGACGATTGGTCACCTTACTATTTTGTAACTATCAAGTTTACTTCTTAGTCCTTTCCCCTTTTTCACCTATCCCCCCAACATTCCTCCCAAGTGACAACCATCAAAATGTTCTCTGTATCTCTGAGTCTGTTTCTGTTCTGCTTGTTCATTTATTTTGCTTTTTGGTTCAACTGTTGATAGATACGTATTTATTGCCATTTTATTTTTCATACCTTTTATCTTTTTTTTCCTCCTTCTTTTTAAAGAAGACCTTTTAACATTTCAAGTAGTACTGGTTTGGTGGTGACTTTTAACTTTTTGTTGTCTAGGAAGCTCTTATATGTCCTTCGATTCTGAATGACAGCTTTGCTAGGTAGAGTAATCTTGGTTGTAGGTCCTTGCTTTTCATCACTTTGAATATTTCTTACCAATCCCTTCTTGCCTGCAAAGTTTCTATTGAGAAATCAGCTGAAAGTCTTATGGGAAATTTCTTGTAGGTAACTAATTGCTTTTCTCTTGCTGCTCTTAAAATTCTCTCTTTGTGTTTAACCGTTTCCTGTTTAATTATGATGTGTTTTGGTGTGGGCCTCTTTAGTTTCATTGTGTTTGGGACTGTCTGTACTTCCTGGACTTGTATGTCTATTTCCTTCACCAGGTCAGGGACTATTTCCATCATTATTTTTTTACATGAGTTTTCAGTTTCTTGTTCTATTTATCTTTCTGGCACCCCTACAATGTGAACTTTTGAAGTTGTTGGCACAAACTGTTGGTATGTTTAAAGTAGTCCCAGAGGCTTCTTACACTATCCTCATTTTTTGGGGTTCTTTTTTCTATCCTGATTGTTGTTTTTTTCCCCCTGCTTCCTTGTCTTAATTGGTGATTTGATTCTCTGCTTCATCTATGTTGTTGAGGTCCTATAATGTACTCCTTATTTCAGTTAATGTATTCTTCATTTCTGACTGGATATTTCTTATGTTTTCTAGTCTCATTTTTATGTTTTCTATCTCTCAGTTGAAGTTCTAAGTTCATCTACTCTTCCCCTAAGTTCACTGAGCATCCTTATAACCAGTGTTTTGAACTCTGCATCTAGTAGATTGCTTGTCTCCATTTTGTTTAGTTCTTTTTCTGGAGTTTTGTTCTGTTCTTTCATCTGTAACATCTTTCTTTGTCTCCTTATTTTGGCAGCTTCCCTTAGATTGTTTTTATATATAAGGTAGAGCTACTACATCTTCTGGGCTTGGTAGAGTGGCCTAATGTAGGAGGTGTCCTGTAGGGTCCAGTGACACAGCCTTCCCTTTCACCAGAGCTGGGCACTCCAGGTGCACCCCCACACCCGGTGTGGGCTGCGTACACCCTCCTGTTGTAGTTGAGCCTTGATTGCTGTTGGTACATCAATGGGAGGGATCAGCTGTGCATATTGTATTCCATTACACTTTTCTTTATGTGGTCTTTGTAAAATCCCGGAAAGAAGTACTCCTGAAGACTAGTTATGTACCTGAAGACTAGCTATATAAGTAAACTGGATTACCTAGCTGGCTCTCCTCAAACCAGACCTGAGACAAAGATTTGAATGTAAGTTGTTATTTATTTGCCCACTGGTAGGGAAGTGGGCAAGGGCTACAGAGAAGGGAAAGACACCAGTAAAATGTGGGTTATTAAACCAACTACCTCAGCTGGCATTGAAATTTTATCCCACAGGGGAATTTTGGGAAATGGTGTAAAACACACATCTCAGAATAGTCCTACTCAAGGGATAGAGGCCTGGGGTACAGCAAGAACATTCAGGTGGGGATAGACTACATAAATTTCCTGGCACTGCAAGCACATGCCTGTTAAGGTGCCTTACTTGATTCCAAAAAGAGCCTCCAGGTGCCGAGATTCCCATGCCAGAACTCCATCAGCTGGGGCACACTGAGTTGTTGAGGACTGTAAGTGGGACAGCAATAGCAGCTGCTACATTAACCATTGCCATCAAGGTAACCAATGCAAGCTAATCTGCTTCCCATCCCAGCCCTACCACTATGTGTTGTAAGATCTTTGGCAAAAAAAATTTTTTTTTTTTTTGTATTTTTCTGAAGCTGGAAACGGGGAGAGACAGTCAGACAGACTCCCGCATGCGCCCGACCGGGATCCACCCGGCATGCCCACCAGGGGCAACACTCTGCCCATCAGGGGGCGATGCTCTGCCCCTCCGGGGTGTTGCTCTGCCAAGACCAGAGCCACTCTAGCGCCTGGGGCAGAGGCCAAGGAGCCATTCCCAGCGCCCGGGCCATCTTTGCTCCAATGGAGCCTTGGCTGCGGGAGGGGAAGAGAGAGACAGAGAGGAAGGAGAGGGGGAGGGGTGGAGAAGCAAATGGGCGCTTCTCCTATGTGCCCTGGCTGGGAATCGAACCCGAGTCCCCTGCATGCCAGGCCGACGCTCTACCGCTGAGCCAACCGGCCAGGGTTTTGGCAAATTTTTAACCTTTCTAAAACCTCCATATTTAAGCCTAAGAATTGATACTAGCTTTATTAGGTGGCTGTGAGCATTAATTAAGAAAATGGATGGCAACAAAACTCTCATGCACAGTAAGTCATTAATACATATGTAGTATATAATAATATATAATACATATATATTATATATAATATTTATAAATTCTTGGGGTAGTGAGACTAGGCAAACTACTCTCTTATTGAATGCATAATAAGGGTTACTTTGATCTGGGAGTGTTACATATTGCTAATCACATGGGGAGAGAAAAGACCCATTTGCATGTCAGATCAGCACCCCATAATGAGTATACAACACAAACAGAATTTCAAATGTCGTTCCTAGAGCGTTAAGCAAATTTTGAAAAATTAACACCCAGAGGACTTTTTGTGACCTTTAGGTGACTTCAGAGCTCCCCGTGCCCTCAGTCTGTGGTTCAGGCGTATGTGCAAGCACAGTTCAAGCCTTTCAGCTATTGAGCGTGTGACCCTCCTCCCCTTGGCAGTAGACTTGAAGAAACCGAGGGGTGTTGTAGGTTTTCAAGGTAACCCTTTATCTCAAGACTCCTGGAAGACCTCCATATTCTTTTCTCAGATTGTGGTCTTGTGTCACTCCATTCTACACAATTAAATCTGCCCCTGAACAATAGTTCTTTTTATGGGAAGTCGAGTGCTGTCAAAACAGAAAATCATTATTGTTTTACAAAACCTCTCAAAGGAACCAAATATAAACTGTTGATTTATCCAGGAGCTTGTTTTTCAAAAGGAATAAATATATATCTTTTAAAAAATTATCTTTTATTCAAAAGATACTGACATTTTACAGGTTTTCTTTATTTTTTGTCAATAATATTACTTCTTGTCAATAAGATCACTAAGATCTTATCCACATACTGAGAGGAGTCCTGCTGCATTTAAAATTCCTTTTGTATTAAGAAGCAGAGCTGCAATTACCTGCATTTGGATGGTTCTTGAATCTCAGAGTGAGCATCTGATATGGATTTTAATGCCAGTCTCCCAACTGACATTACGGAAGACCTACTTTGCAAGAGTACAAACTAAAGGAAGGCCAAAGGGTCAATGAAAATAAGTGATTATTGAGTTTTCAAAACAACGTTACTTTTAGCATTGTTCTTTTTTTTTTTTTTTTTTTTTTTTTTTCCGAAGTTGGAAACGGGGAGGCAGTCAGACAGACTCCTGCATGTGCCTGACCGGGATACACCCAGCATGCCCACCAGGGGGTGATGCTCTGCCCATCTTGGGGCATCGCTCTGCTGCAATCAGAGCCATTCTAGAGCCTGAGGCAGAGGCCACAGAGCCATCCTCAGCACCCGGGCCAACTTTGCTCCAATGGAGCCTTGGCTGCGGGAGGGTAAGAGAGAGACAGAGAGGAAGGAGGAGGGGAGGGGTGGAGAAGCAGATGGGCACTTCTCCTGTGTGCCCTGGCCGGGAATCGAACCCGGGACTCCCTGCACTCCAGGCCGACGCTCTACCACTGAGCCAACAGGCCAGGGCCTTAGCATTGTTCTTGAGAAAAGATTTGTGATATCTTCTGAATATTTTTAACCCATGGGCGAAGATTTGCTTTCTCATGTGATGTAAGAGCAGTTGGAGCCAGAATCAGAAAATATAACTGGTCACTTTTCACCATCTCTTCTTATCCTGTGCTTGGGAAACAAGGAACACCTTACCCAGTTTCATGGCTCCCCATTCAGCATTCACTGGAATTTTCATTTTGTTCCTTATGGATTTCTTTCAAACCTCTTAGAGCCAGAGTTGATTTTTTCTTTTACATACTACTTTCTCCTTAGATTTTATGTCTGATTCTCATGATATTTAAATTTTTTTTAAAAAGATTTACATGAGAGGAGAATCATTCATTTTAGAGAGGAGAGTGAGTGAAGGGACAGGGGGGAGGAGCAGGGAGCATCAACTCCCATATGTGCCTTGACCAGGCAAGCCGGGGTTTTAAACCGGCCACCTCAGTGTTCCAGGTCAACGCTTTATCCACTGTGCTACCACAAGTCATGCATCTCATAATACTTTTTAATTTCAGCCTTTTATTTAGGTATCCAATTACTCAAGCTATCTATTAAGTATGACACCCAAGTTCTCACATCCTATTTTGTTCAGAGAAATGACCAGAAAACCCCAAATTAAATGCTTTTCACTTACAAACTCACGCAGTGCTAATATGGAGCTGAGAGCTCTTAGTTCTTCTCTATTTGTCAGAAATTTGATTTTTGACCCTTGTGTGTTTGGTACCAAAGTTCATTCATTTGCAGTTGAGTGCAAAACAAAAACAGAAAAACCTTTATTGATTATTATTATTATCATTACTGTTATTTTGAGGACCATAATTAGTGTTACTGATGCATCAGGAACAAGGAATAGGAAATTTGGAACAAATGACCAGCAGTAATCACATCTAAAGTGCTTGAAGTTGGTTGGGAGGGATTTTTATAATCTTAACCAAAAAATTTTATATTCCTCCTTTACCTTTTTTCGCCATTTTGGAGTTCCCCAACATAGCTATTTAAGATTTAAAAATACATTCCTTATTCATTGCACTTGCCTTTATATTTACTTTCATTACCATTGTTGAAACATCTTATTCCTGCAATTTTTCCTGCAGGTAAAATTTAAACAACAACAAAGCACAAATAGGCCTCTGTGGGTTGATTTGAGAACCCTACCCTTTAGAAATTTTTTTTATGAAAAGAAAAATGTATTCCAATTTGAAACAAACAAAAAGAACACAATCCTTCTGTACATTGGACATGGCTGACTTGTACCAGGTAGAGAGCAAGCGTCGAAGTAAGATGGATGGAATTCAAGTCCTGGCTCTGCTTCCGGCTAGCTGTGTCACTTAGAGAAACTTTTTTAACCACTCTGAACCTCTATTTCCTCTTTTCTAAAATGGCAGAAAGAAGTACTCACTGCCAAGGGTTGCTGTGAGGTAGGAGTCTGGTCTAAAACATCACAGCTGGGGGGAGGGGGGAGAGGGAGAGGGCAAGGGGGAGGGGGAGGGGCACAAAGAAAACTAGATAGAAGGTGACAGAGGACAATCTGACTTTGGGTGATGGGTATGCAACATAATTGAACAACAAGATAACCTGGACATGTTGTCTTTGAATATATGTATCCTGATTTATTGATGTCACCCCATTAAAAAAATAATTTAAAAAAAATAAAATAAAAAAAAATAAAACATCACAGCTATTCATTTTTCTTTTGAGTTGCTGCTGCTGGGGCAGCCACAGGGGCTTATATGTAAAGCTCATAGTAAATGCTCAACAAACATTAGCTGTTATGATCATGGTCTTAAGGTCCCTTTTAAACCTTTTATTACACAAGTCGGACTGGAAAGATCAGAGCTCAGGGCAAAAGTCCAATCCTGTGTCTCAGTTTTTTCTTTTTTAGAATATGTGTAAGTAATAATAAAACCTGCACCCTTTTTTCTCTCTCCTGTTTTATTGAGATATACTTGACATGTAATATTGTATAAGTTTAAGGTGTACAACTTGAAGATTTGATACACGTGTAGATTTTGAAATGATTAATACATAAGATTTGTTAACACCTCCAGCACCTCACATAATTGCCACCTCTTTTAGTGGTGAAAGCATTTAAGATATATTCCCTTAGCAACTTTGTAGTATATAATGCAGTACTGTTAACTATAGTCACCATGCCATCTTATAACTGGACGTTTGTACCTTTTCACAATCTCCCCATTTTCTCCACTCCCAACCCCTGGCAACCACTATTCTATTCTATTTCTATGGGTTTGAAAACTACTTCTCCTTAACTCAGAGAACTACTGAGAATATGAAGGAGAGAATCTTTGCTCAGGGTCTGTGAACAAAGCAATGGTAAGCATAAGGTGTCACGAATCTCAGACCCATACAATTTTACACATAGTCATTCTCCTTGGGAGAGTAAGAGGGTGAGAAACCAAACTGAACTGGCTGTAGATCTGTATTGGCTATTAGAATATTTGGGTTCTTCACATTTCAATATTTACACACAAGCTTCAGTTGTGTTGAAGAACTTTGAAGACAGATTGACTTGAGGTCTGGTCTCAGTTCTGCCACTTACCAGCTAAGTGATCTCAAACAAGTCACTTAATCACTCAGGGATAATACCAGTATTTCTCTCTAAGGGCCGTGGTGAGGATGAAATGAGTTGTAGGCAAACACACTTAGCACAGTGTCCAACAGAAGCTCAATGCTCAAAACAATAGAGATGATGAGGGTGGGGGTAATGGTGATGGTGAGGATGGTGATGATTTTGTTAACTTACTGCTTAAAATTGTCTGGTCTAAAACATCACAGCTGTTCATTTTTCTTTTGAGTTGCTGCTGCTGGAGCAGTCATGGGGGCTTAAAATACAGACCTGAGCTCTCCAAAGATATTCTTCTGTTTCTTTTTAAAACTGTTGCCCTAATTAAATTACAGTGTTGGTTCCATATCTCCCTTCTGTTTAATAAGACACATAATTGTTAAAACGGAGAGAAGAAGGAAAGAGATGCTGTTAGACATGTCTTTCTACATTTCTTTTTACATTTAATGTTTTGAATTTTCTTCTTGTTTTAAAGAAACGATGACACTGGCAGCGTGTGCCAATTGTCATTTTGATGGATTCTCATAGCATATGACAAGATTTGACATAGAGTTTTCAAAAACTATTAGGTTTGTCAGAGTTCTAATCTGTATTTTGTCAAGACCTACCACCATGTGCCATAAATCCAAGGACTTGTCAGACAAAAATGTGGTCATTGCAGGGATGACCAGTCTGCACACCCCAGACCCCTGTACCACCTTCAACCTGAATAGCTGCACTTGTATGTCTTGGAATTCCAGGTAAGATTTAATTTAAAAAGATGTTCCACAGCTAAAATGTCTGTGGTTTTGTACATGTATGTTCTCATGTAGGCTTAGACAAAAAAAAAAATAGTGGTTCCAGGAAAGAAAAATTCTAATCAGCCATTTATAGTGAGTCAGAAAGGTAATGTAGTAATGATGAGAACTATAAGGAAAACAGGAGGTAAATAAAAACAGATAGGTAAACAGACAAGACACATTTGAGCAATGAAGTATAATTTAAACATTTTTTTGTTTGATATAAGCTGAACGTATTTACAAGATCTGAGTTCAATCACCAGCTCCTTGAAGATAGGAATAGGGTTTGAACATCATTAAGAACTGATGAGCGGAATTCAGGCACGGCTAGATCCAGAAGCTCAAAGATTGGTGAGTTATTGGTCTCGTTCTTTCCACCTCTAGGCTCTGCTTTCCTGTGTTGACTTCATGCTCAGATAAGATTTTGTCAAATCCAGTGATGCCCTCTACTTCCATGGCCTTTAGCTAGTGGTTATAGAGGAAGGGGAGTAAGAGGTAGAAAAGTACTCTTTTAATATTGATAGGAACAATTCTAGGCTTGATCCTCATTGGCCTGACTGTGTCATGTGCCCATCTCTCAACCAATCATTGTAGTTAGGGGGATGAAGTTCTGTCATTGGATATTTCTGGGTCATATGTTCACTCTTGAAGCTAATGTGGGATGAAGTTAAATTCTATTTGATGTACAAAGAAGGGATGTTATTCCAAAGGAAAATCAGGGTGTTATTCTCAAGAAACAAAACAATTGATAAATACATATAAAACATTCTCTCTCTCTCTCTCTGTTTTAACAATTATGTGTCCTCTTTCCTCTGGTTAACTACCAAAATTCTCAAAAAGGAATATTGTAAAGAGACAGTCAAAAACACTAGCTTTGGAATAAGACATTCTGTGTTAAAATACAGTTACTGATATTTACTAACTCGGTGGGTCCTTGAATAAAAAGATTTAATCTTTTTGAACTTTAATTCTCTCAATTCTAAAATGAAGATAATAATAACCTTCACTTTATTGGTTGCTGACAAGATTAAATGGGATGAGGCTAACGTTACACTTGGCTGTTTAGACCTAGTAAAAATACAGTTAATGTTATATTTCATAGAAGTTCTGCTAATGACCGTCTACTTAATTCATCCATCTTATTGAACTCCATTCTCCATTACCTTCTTCTTAAAACATACAGAGAGACATCCATGACATGCTGACGGTATGTTGAATACCTGGACACTTCCATTCTCACGCTTTGAGTTGCAGTTGATCTGACCTATTTATTCCACTTGTGCCTTTATTATAAATACAAAATTAAGTAGTATTAAACCAATATCATATAAGTGCCAAAAGAGAGTTGTTTCTCCAAAATCTCTTTTGAATGTCTTGTGAATATTTTGGAAAGACTCCATCAAAGTGAACTGCTAAAAATAAGCATTACAAAATTAGATGTGGGCAAACTAGTACAATAGATTGTGGAAAACAGTAAAGCTCTACGAGGATTCTGCCCACAAAATGGTTTATGAGTGTGGCTTATTCTAGAAACTTCATACAGAAGCCTAATCACAGACCTATACTTAAATAAAAGGCTTTAGCTGCAGTATATCAGTTGAATGATGACCACATATACAATTATGTGTCTTAAATTCAGATAATGCCTAAGGCATTTATGATTTTTTATGAGGCCATGCTCTACTTAATTTTTTTCAACTAACTAAACAATAACCAATATTAAGTTCCTTTAACTAGGTACCTCCCTACAGAAGGTCACAAACTCCTGTTTCACATTCTTCCTGAAACTGTTTGTTTGTATCCTTATACTACTCTCCCTCGTCTGCACACTGTCTAGCTCTTTTAGAGCGAGGACAGGTCTTTTTCAGCTTTATGGTCTTTATATTACTTAAACTTGTGCCTTGTAAAAATTGGTGTTCAGAAAATGTTTGCTGAATTTATTTCATAGTTCAGGGTAAAGAAGAATAGAATGGCAGCCAGTTAGAGCAAGGGTCTTAAAAATTATATTAGGCTGCTGGTCCCCAACCCCCGGGCCGTGGACCAGTACCGGTACATGGGCCTTTTGGTCCCGGTCCGCAGAGAAGGAATAAATAACTTACATTATTTCCATTTTATTTATATTTAAGTCTGAATGATGTTTCATTTTTAAAAAATGACCAGATTCCCTCTGTTACATCTGTCTAAGACTCACTCTTGATGCTTGTCTTGGTCACGTGATACATTTATCTGTCCCACTCCAAAGGCTGGTCTGTGAAAATATTTTCTGACATTAAACAGGTCCGTGGCCCAAAAAAGGTTGGGGACCACTGTTCTAGAGGATATGATGAGAGGAAAAAGAAAGTGGTAGTGGTAGCCATCTAACAACAGTTATTTCAGATGTCCTTTGATAATGCCAAGGTCACTGGCTCCCTTCCTACTCCAAGGGACCAACATGTCCCTGAAGTCCTGTGATGCTTTTGTTGTACTAGGATCAAGAATGGACCTTACAAAAACAAGACTAAAGCTTTGTGCCATTTCAAATCTAGGGCATACTGAACTGTCAAGGGCTGAGTAATTATGAGCCAAATAATAGCCTGGCATTTGCTGTGCAGGGAATTCAAGATAAAGAGAAAAGTATTCTGTAATACCTTGAGTTTTTTATTTTTTAGTCAGCACTCAGTGATCCCAAAGGAGATTAAAAATATCACTGAAGGTGGTTTCTTCCTTTTTTCCCCCCCCCCCTCAAAACTAACCCACAACATCATCATTTTAATGTAGAACTCATGGGTTTGACCATTCTTCTGAAATTTATTTTTACTACAGAAAAACCTATGAACAGTGGCTAAACATGGGCATATTGGTGAAATGTTTGTTCTTTAGATATGTGTAACTGAAATGATATTGAATAGATTAATGAGTTCAATTCATCTTTGGGAGTGTCAATTCAGAATCACAAACTTTCAGAGCTGTAGAGCTGGGCTTATCTTGAATCTTTCCATTTAACACCCATAAGAAATACAATGCTTACATTTTGTGAATAGATTCCCACATCAGAAGCAAAAGAAAAGCTCTCTACATAACTATCATTAATTGAATACTGTCGATGTCCTTCAGAAAAAGGAGCTGGTTCAGACCACCAGGAGCATACCATGGTTGAACAATCTGGATTGATTGCTCATTGCAGCCAAGGAGAACACACACCATTTGGAACCATAGGCATCCCAGTAAGAGGGTGTTATTAAGGAACTTATTATAGTATTTGGGCTTTGCTTGGGTAATCTTGGGAAAGTATAATGAAGCAAGGGCCCATTGTAGATTGGACGTTGTCAGCAAGCAGGGGCAGTCCTTTGGGCATCTCAATAAATCTTAGCACTAGTGAGGATGTACTAAAGTGGGGGAGGAAGCTATAATTGGTGAAGAAGTAGCAGTCAGTCATTTTAGCAGAGAGGGGGGATGTTTGCTTTTTTGTAGACTGTACTGTGACCTTGTTTTATCTCAAAGTGAGATAAAACAAGTAGAGCCGCCTCTACTTGCTCTCTTGCATCTTGGGACTTGCCATTTCTCCAAAGGGGTCATCTCTAAAAATTAAAATTCTGAAATTTCCATACTGGTCTATGTCTTCCATTATCTTGTGTTCATCAAACTCATTCTTTCCCTTTTATCATGGTTTCAGAGTGGACTTGTCTGGTGTCAATATCCTGTGAAGTTACTTATGTTCAGTATGAGAAAAACATGAGCATTACTTCTTTCTCTGCCCTAACTCTACTCTAAGTGCTCTGCACACATTATTTTATTTAATCCTCACAGTTCTATCAGGCAGATATTATGAGTCTCATTTTACAAGTGAGGACACAGAGATGTGATGAAATTAATGGTAGCAGTGAGTAAATAGCAGCCAGCCAGAGTCAGGACTGACACGAGCCTGACTCATAAGCTCACAACTATTGATATGTCACATGTGTGATCCTCAGGTGCCTTAGAAATGGGGGAAGGACAGAAGACATGTGTGTGTGAAGAGAGCAAGCTGGACTATGCAATCTTGGTATTTGATTTTCTGTTTTCCTGCTTTTCCTCTCTCTGAGACTGGAGATCAGCCACCTAACTTCCTGGTCCTCCGCTTCTGCTTCAGTGACACGAACCTCCAATCCACTTGGCCGCCTCTACTTGCTCTCTTGCATCTTGGGACTTGCCATTTCTCCAAAGGGGTCATCTCTAAAAATTAAAATTCTGAAATTTCCATACTGGTCTATTTCTTCCATTATCTTGTGTTCATCAAACTCATTCTTTCCCTTTTAAATTGAGAACCTGATGAAGGTTAAATGACCTCTTTATATAATAACTGAGATAGGAAAGCAACCTAGGTATCTGTCAATAGATGAATTGGTAAAGAAGATGAGGTACTTACATGCAATGCAATATTACTCAGCAATAAAAAAATAAAATCTTCCCATTTGCAACAACATGAATGGACCTAGATGGTATCATGCTAAGTGAAATAAGTCACAGAGAAAGACAAATGCCGTTATGATTTCACTTATATAGGGAGTCTTAAAAAAAACAAAACAGATGCATAGAAAGAAAAGATGGCTGCTAGAGGGGAGAGGAGGGGGGAAGAGAGGTGAAAAAGGTCAAGGAGAATAAAAGGTACAAACTTCCAGTTATAAAATAAATAAGTCATGGGAATGCAATGTAAAGCACAAGGAATATAGTCAGTAATATGGTATTAAATTTATAAGATTACAGATGGTTACTGGACTTATGGTGATCATATTGTAAAGTATTATGTTGTATATTTGAAGCTAATAAAGTATTATATGTCAACTATACTTTAATTTTTTTTAATAAATAAATTTTTATTAATTTTAATGGGGTGACATCAATAAATCAGAGTACATATATTCAAAGAAAACATGTCCAGGTTATCTTGTCATTCAATTCTGTTGCATACTCATCACCCAAAGTCAGATTGTCCTCTGTCACCTTCTATCTAGTTTTCTTTGTGCCCCTCCCCCTCTCCCTCCTTCCCCCCACCCCAACCACCACACTCTTGTCCATGTCTCTTAGTCTTGTTTTTATGTCTCACCAATGTGTGGAATCCTGTAGTTCTTTTTTTTTTTCTGATTTACTTATTTCACTCTGTATAATGTTATCAAGATCCCACCATTTTGCTGTAAATGATCTGATGTCATCATTTCTTATGGCTGAATAGTATTCCATGGTGTATATGTGCCACATCTTCTTTATCCAGTCTTCTATTTTTTTTTTTTACAGTGACTAAAGCCTTTAAGCAAACTCTTGGCCAATACAGCAAGAATCTATAAAAGAGTATATACTTTAATTTTAAAAACCTTTTTACAACTATAAATATTACTTAATTAAATATCCTGAAATTTTGTAAGAAATTTTAAGGGTCTGCAGACTTATTTCCTTGATTTTTTTTTTTACAGAACTACTCATTTTTGTACCCAGTATAGTAGCTTATATATAACACTTAGTAAATATTTGTTGAATTGAATTACATGGACTAAATTTCAATTTAACAATCTTAAATGCAGAAATAGTTAGATTTATATATTTGTTCAAAAAAAGGATTTTACATGGTTAATGTTTAGACACTTGCTTCTTTATTTTCCTTAGTACCTTGGCCCCAGTAAAGATAAATCCCTTTCTCTCTTAATTCAATAAAGTTTCAGAATTATGTATTTAAAATTTTTTAATTTTAATTAATTAATTATTTTGAGAATTGTTATGAGTTTATCTGAACCAAAATTAAGACAATTGCCAGGAAGCCAAATCCCAATGGGTTGCGAAAATGTTCCCAGCTTCAGAATTAAAAAAAAAAAAAAATATATATATATATATATATATATATATATATCAACTAAAAGTGAAAAAACAAAAGCAAATCTCTCAAAATCAAATAAAAGCCATAATACTGAATGCATGCATAGTTTGCATATTCCTTATCACAGTGGTTCTTAACCTTTCCCCTAATTCAACAAAGCTAATGATAACAATGACTCACAACACATTGATTCCCATGGGAATTGGCCATGGCCACATGTGTACTTGGAGGTCACAGCAAAATGTCTGGGGAGAGGCCCTGGCCGGTTGGCTCAGTGGTAGAGCATCGGCCTGGCGTGCAGGGGTCCCGGCCAGAGCACACAGGGGAAGCGCCCATCTCCTTCTCCACCCCTCCCCCTCTCCTTCCTCTCTGTCTCTCTCTTCCCCTCCCGCAGCCAAGGCTCCATTGGAGCAAAGATGGCCCGGGCGCTGGGGATGGCTCCTTGGCCTCTGCCCCAGGCGCTAGAGTGGCTCTGGTCGTGACAGAGTGACGCCCCGGAGGGGCAGAGCGTCGCCCCCTGGTGGGCGTGCCGGGTGGATCCCGGTCGGGTGCATGCCGGAGTCTGTCTGACTGTCTCTCCCCGTTTCCAGCTTCAGAAAAATACAAAAAAAAAAAAAAAAAAAAAAAAAAAAAAAAAAAAAAAGTCTGGGGAGAGCTATTGTTCAGAAAAGCCCTCTGGGGGATTCTAGCATGCCACCTCTCTCTGTATTCTTATTCGTGCCCTAAGATAACAAGGCCTACTCAATCATTAACTGGATTTGGCTTACTGGGCACCAACCCTCCTATTCCTCTGTTTATTTGTTTAGGAGAGCAGGCTTCAGGGTTAGACTGTCTGGATTAAAATCTTGGTTCTGCCACTTAATCTCTCTGTGCCTCAATTTCACTGATACCATCTTCTGCCAAGAGCCATCTCTTCCTTTCTGTCTGCCTACAGGACATGAATTGGTTTAGATATTGGCAAGACATCCCTGACCACAGGGAGCCCCATATCCTATCCCAGTCCTAGGATATGACTCATAATTGGTCAAAAATAGTCCTAGAAATCTTTTCCTCTGTTGGCCAGGGATTAATCTAAAAGTAGGCTGTGACCAGTTAGACATGTAAGGGATGACTTAGGGAGATGTAAGGGCAAATCAGCTGATAGGTTAGGTGAGGCAGAATCCATCCCAAATATAAGATAGACAAATCTTTGAGAGGAGGAAACAACTCTTCTTTGCTCTTCCTGCCTGGGTGCTGACATGACCTTAGAGGTGAAGCACCTATCCTGTGGCTTAGAAGGGAGAGAAAGCATGCTAAGAAAAGAAGCATGAAAAGCAGGAAGTGATTAGTAGTATTAATTGTGTTATGAACCTCTGCACCAGCTCTGGATTTATGCAATGAGAAAACAAACAATTCATTTGTCAAACTCCAATAGATTTTGTTACTTTCAGAATGCATTCTTTAAATAGATTTTTAAAATTAATTTGAGAGAGAGAGAAGGGGGGAGAGAGAGAGAAACATTGATTTGTTGTTCCACTTATTTATACATTTATTGGCTGATTCTTGTATGGGCCCTGACTGGGGATCAAACCCACAAACTTGGCCTATTGTGATGATGCTCTAACCAACTGAGCTACCCATCCAGAGCTTTAGAGAATGTTCTTATCTGATATACTCAGTTTCTAACTAATAGAGCAAGGATAAAAATAGTACCAACTGAAAAGGAAGTAATAAAATTATCTGTTTGTCAATTATATATATGGCCTTGTACATAGAAAATTCTAAAAATTCTGTGGAAAACCCTGTAAGAACTAATAGACTCAAGAAAGTTTTAAAATACAAAGTCAATACACAAAAATTAGTTGTGCTTCTTTACATTAACAAAAACAATCTGGAAAAGATATTAAGAAAACAATTTTATTTACAATAGTACAAAGAGAATGAAATAAGAGTAAGTTTCTTATTCAAGGAAGTGAAATACTTGTACACTCATAACTATAAAACATTGCTAAAAGAAATTAAAGAACACCTAAATAAATAGGAAGACATCCTGTGTTCAAGGTTTGGAAGACTTAATATTGTTAAGATGTCAACACTATGCAAGGCAATCTACTGATTCAATGCAATCCCTACCAAAATCCCAGTGACAAGTTTTCTGGAGAAATAGAAAATTCCATTCTAAAATTCATAACAAAATAGCAAGGGACCCCAAATAACCAAAACAATCTTGAGAAGAAAGAACAAAGTTTGAAGTCGGATACTTTCTAATTTAAAAAATTACTACAGCCTGACCTGTGGTGGCGCAGTGGGATAAAGCGTCAACCTGGAACGCTGAGGTCGCCGGTTCAAAACCCTGGGCTTCCCTGGTCAAGGCACATATGGGAGTTGATGCTTTCTGCTCCTCCCCCTTCTCTCTCTCTCTCTCTCTCTCTCTCTCTCTAAAAATTAATAAATAAAATATTTTAAAAAATTACTACAAAGCTATGGCAACCAAAACAATGTAGCACTTACCAAATGAAAGATATAGAGCAATGGAAAAGAGTAGTGAGCTCCAAAATAAACTGACATATACGGTCAAATGATTTTCGACAAGAATGCCAAGACCACTGAATAGAGAAAAGATAAACTTTTCAACAAATGGTGCTGAGAAAACTGGATATACAAATGCAAAAGAATGAAGGTGTACCTTTGCCTTACACCATATGTAAAAATTAACTCAAAATGGATAAAAAACTTAAACATATGAGCTAAAACAAAACAACTCCTAGAAGAAAACATAAGGAGAACTCTTCATGACATTAGATTTGTCAGCAAGTTCTTAGATATGACAGACACCAAAAGATATGACAGTCAAGAAAAGAAGAAATGGAGAAAATTTTATCAAGAGAGGACTATATCAAAATTAAAAAACTTGTGCCTTAAAGGACATTATCACCAGAGAGTGGAAAGACAACCTATGAAATGGGAGAAATGTTTGTAAATCATATATGTGAAAAGGATTAATATTTAGAATATATAAAGAACTGCTACAACTCAACAACAATAATAAAACAACCCAATTAAATTAACTTTGAGCTTGAATAAACATTTCTCCAAAGAGGATTTATAGATGGCCAACAAGCACATGAAAAGATGTTCAACATCGCTAATCATTAGGGAAATGAAAATCAACACCACAATTAGATAGCACTTTACACCCATTAGAATGACTATTATTTTATTTTAAATAATGAAAATACAAGTGTTGGCAAAGATGTAGAGAAATTTCAACTCATGTGCACTGCTGGTGGGAATGTAAAGTTGTGCAGCCATGGTGGGAGTCAGTATGGTGGGTCCTCAAAAAAAACAAAACAAACAAAATTACTATGTGAACTCAACTACTATATGAGTCAGCAATTTCATTTTTGAGTATATATCCAAAAGAATTAAAAGCAGGAACTCAAAAAGATATTTTTATACCAATGTTAACAGAAACATTATTCACAATATACTTAAAAGATAGAAATAACCTATATGTCTATTGACAGATGAATGGATAAACAAAATGTGCCATATACATACAATAGAATAGCACTCATCCTTAAAAAAGAAGATATTCTTATATACATGACAACGTGAATTAAACTGAAAACATGCCAAGTGAAATAAGCCCCACACAAAATGGACAATTATTCTATGAATCCACTTATATTAGATACCTAAAATAATCAAATTTATAGATTTGATTATTTTAAGTACCTAATAGGGGTGAGGGGAGGGGAGAAATGGGGAATTATTGTTTAATACAATAGGTATGGAGTTTCAGTTTGGGCAGATGATCAAGTTCTGAAAATGGACGGTGGTGATAGTTGCACAACAGTGTGAGTGTACTTAGTGCCAATGAACTGTATGCTTAAAAATGGTTAAAATGGTAGATTTTATGTTATGTATATTTAACACAATGACAAAAATAGTACCAATCCCTTAGGGAACTTGTCAGCATGAAATGAGGTAACACCTATAAAGCTCTACACCTAGTGCTTAACAGGCAGATCACTCTCAATCTGGGTTGTCGGTGGCATTAATATTATCATTACAGCCTTGTAACTTGTCCCTAAATGACCAGCTCTCCTGTGTCTTGTCCTTTCCAGCACTGAGGACTGAACTCCTGGCATTCTTAGGCTAAGCCCCTTCTTGTCCCTGAGCCAATGGTAACCAGCTTTGCTGAAAAGAGTTCCCATTCCTAAGACATTATCCTCGTTGGCATCCATTGGAGCCTCAGACCACAGCAGCAGCCTGTGGTCCAGGGCCCTGGCTGCAGACTCCTCTCCGTGGCCTGACGTGGACTGATTCTGACCTTGAGTCAGTCAGGGGGCATATTGTCTTTGATCACCTTTTGTGTGGGGATACAGCAGAAAATAAGAGACTCTCTGCCCTCCAGGAATTTAGTTTCTAGTGGAGATAGACATGCAATAATCTTGTGACTGAACAATAAGATGATTTCTGGCAATGAAAACAAAATAACACGGTATAATAAAGAGTGAGTGGAGAGGTTGTTTTTAGGTGGAGTGGACTGGAGAGATCTTGTTAAGGCATCCAAGTTGAGACTGGATGCAGAGAAGGAGCCATGTACAGATCAGCAGAACGACTGGTCCAGGCACAGGGAACAGCAAGTACCAGGTTCCAAGGTGGGAAAGAGCGTGAAGTGTTTGAGGGATGGCAGGAAGGAAGATGCAGGGAGCGAGGGCGGAAGAGGTCAGAAGTGAGGTTGGAGGTCTTGTAGGGCCCTGTAGGACTTGGGTAGGATTTTGTTTTTTGATACCAGGGTAGTGTTAAACCATTGGCAGTTTCCAGGAAGTGGAGTCAAAAAGTCCGACCTTTGCTCTGGGTGCTGTGTGCAGGATGGATGGTGAATGGGTAAGAGGGAGGCTGCTGCACAAATCAGGTCAGACACTGTGGCTTTAACTTAGGCGGTGCAAGTGGAGGTGGTGAGATACAGAGTTGTGGTTATATTGTGGAGGTCGAGTTGTGGTGGCAATATTCACTGCTTGCCTGAATGCAAGATTTGAGGGAGAAGAAAAATTAGAATAACCAACCCCTAGGCTTTTGATCTGAGCACTTGAGAGTGTGATGGTGCAGTTTAGCAAAAGGGAGAAGGTTCAGTGAAGAGGCCAGTAAGGGCTGCTAGGGGAGAGGGCGTGGCAGAAAGGTAATGATCTGTAAAATTTACAAGGCCTGATGGACTTCCAAGTTGATATCTGATCCTAGGGTTTTGGAGGTCGGGTAAGAATGGAGTATCATAAACATAGAGATAGTATTTGAAATCAAGAGATTAGA
This sequence comes from Saccopteryx leptura, assembly GCF_036850995.1. Lineage (NCBI taxonomy): Eukaryota > Metazoa > Chordata > Mammalia > Chiroptera > Emballonuridae > Saccopteryx > Saccopteryx leptura. Next base: position 293,048,699 of record NC_089503.1, on the reverse strand, counting down.
GAGAAGGCAGAGAAGAGAGAGAGCAAAGGGCAGAGGCTCGGACCACCCAAAATATAGAAGACTTGTAGAGGGGAGAAGTAAAATAAAGAGACTGAGAAAGAGTGGCCTCCGAGTTAGGAGAAAATCCAAGTGACTGACCTTACGGGGATCTTTGAGAAGACTTTGGAGAATGAGGGAGTGGTCAACCGTTGTAAATGTTGCTGAGAGGTCGAGTAAGAAGGACATGGAAAAGGGAGCACCGACATTTAGCTTTCGCTGAATGTAGAGAAATGGTGACCTTGACAGTGGAGGACTGGAAGAGATGACAGTCCAACTGATTGGGCTGAATTCATTAATGCAGGAGAGGAAGCCAGGGCATCAAATGTGGGTGGGTCTGTATAGGAACTTTACTGAAAAGGGCTGTGTGGTCGATTGAACGGAGGGCAAAGAGAAGAGAGATACCAGACATGACCCCCATGGTTATGGCCTGTGCAACCGGGTGGCTGGAGAAGTTGGATTGTTGGCTCAGGACGTTGGGAGACGGGGTGCTGGGAGGGATGGGTGCTGTTCCTCATCTTGACGTATGCCCGAGCTGTTTGGAATTTGTAGGAACAGAAGAACCCCTTTCTTGTGGGTGGGCTAAGGTCATTGGTCTTTAATTAACAAAGGTTAATTTCATGAGAAACCTATGTAAATGCTCAATAATTTACACAGAGGTTTTAAATGGGTTGTATGTTTTTATAATCTAAAAAAAAAAAAAAAAATCCAAACAGCTCTCAAATCTGCTGTGCTGTACCACTTCTGGCTTCTTAGAAGTTATTTCTTAGTTATTAACAAACAATCTCGACTGCCAGCAGCTTTCTTTTAATTTTATTTAGAAAATAGCAATTAGCATATGCTGCTTTCAGTTGTTCAAATGAATTAGCCTCAATTTATATACTTGATTATGGGAATTATTCCAGGATTTTTTACTAACCCAAATAAGTTATTAAAGATAGGTAAATCATAAAAAAGTAGATTTTTAAAGTTAAGCTAGAAATAGGAAAAATTAGCTCCTCTGTTTATTTTTAAATTGGAAAATGTATACATAGGAAGAACACCCTTCTCCTAAAGTTTTGAGATTACTCTGCCAATTTCAAATGGCCCCTGCTTCTAAATACTACAGATTTCTTGCTTTTGAAACATATTAGTCTATACAACAAAGGAGATAAATACGAATTTACTTTTTTTTTTTTTTCCAGAGAGAGAGAATCAGAGAGAGGGATAGACAGGGACAGACAGACAGGAACGGAGAGAGATGAGAAGCATCAATCATCAGTTTTTCGTTGTGACACCTCAGTTGTTCATTGATTGCTTTCTCATATGTGCCCTGACCGTGGGCCTTCAGCAGACCAAGCAACCCCTTGCTCAAGCCAGCGACCTTGGGTCCAAGCTGGTGAGCTTTGCTCAAACCAGTTGAGCCCATGCTCAAGCTGGTGACCTCGGGGTCTCGAACCTGGGTCCTTCGCATCCCAGTCCAATGCTCTATCCACTGCGCCACCGCCTGGTCAGGCTGAATTTACTTTTTCTTTTAAAAAAAAAAGCTAGAAAACAATTTCAAAATACTCATCAATGCTTTCCCTGCAATAAAGTTATAAAATACAAAGAATATTTTAAGAAATTATCAGGATCCCTGGAAAGGAAAATAATAGACTTTGCTGATGATTGACTGCAATTTTCTCTAACATTCTTGTTCTGGGTACTTCTTTTTTTTTACTAAGTTGTGATAAAAATGCTCATTTCAGTAAAGTGATTTTAAAGAACAAGCAAAACAAACACCAGAGGAAAAGTAGGCATGTCTTTTCTGTCTTTCTGAAGACTAAAGAGGCACACTGTTCTTGCTGCTGGTGATCATAATATTCTGAGAAACCCAGGTTGCAACCTCATGTTCATTTGTGATTTCTACTTCTCTTCCTTCATTTTCATCATGTACCTTCTCTGCTCAGAACCTTGTTTGTAAAGCTGTATTTTTTTAAAATAAGATTTTAAATTCATAAGAACAAAAAGGTATACTGAGAAATATTTCCCCCTAGCTTCCTGGCCACTTAAGTCCCCTCCCAGAGTCAATCGCTGTTTTCAGTTGGTTGTGTATCCCTGTTTTCAGAGAGTTTATGCATTCACATGCAGTTACATAAACACATGTGTACATTTATCAACTCCTTTTAAAAACAACTTTGTATTTTGAACCAGTGTATGAATCACAAGGAGCTATAAAAACATTACAGAGAGTTTCTATGTACACTTTGTATAGCTTCCCCCACAGATAACATCTTGCATAAACATAGCACATAAACCATTTTCAAAACCAAGGAAAAGGACATTAGTATCATTGGTATAACTACCAACTCAAACTCAAATACAGACCTTATTCCACCCATTCATTTATTTAAGAGGTATTTTTCTGTAGTTGTCATTTTTTAAAGTTGTTTTTAATTGATTTTTTTTAGAGAGAAGGGGGAGAAACATCAATTTATTGTTCCATTTATTTATGCATTCATTGGTTGACTCTTGTGTGCGCCCTGACTGAGGATTGAATCTGCGACCTTGGCGTATTGGGATGATGCTCCAACCAACTGAGATATCTGGTTAGGCATCCATTCATTTTTACCCATCCTCTTTTTATGTAATTGCATATTTTATAGCAAACTATAGTATAGCATATTATATTAGCATAATGGCACATTATACTTCTGTTTAGCATCTTGTTTTATTTACATTTAACAATATAACTTGGAAATTGTCTCATATCAATACTTAAAGCTGTTCTTTGTTAAAAAATAAAAAAAGACTATAGGGCACCTGCATGGAAAATCAATTTAAGCAGATATTTCTTGCTAGCCTTTCAGGTGATTCTCAATCTTTTGCAATTACCAACACTTCAATAATGAATATTTCTCTACATAAGTTATTTTACTTATGTGTGAGTATATCTGTAGGAAGAATTCTTAGAAGATGACTGGGTCAAAGGCTATATGGATTTGTAATTTTGATATTGCCAGATTAGCTTCCAGAAAGGTTTGTAAATTTATATTCTCCCCTGTTTAGTGTGAGAAAATTTCTATTTCTTCAAACTCTCACTAACATAATTTACTAATCTGATGGAGGGAAAAGTATACTCAGTGTGGATATAATTTTACATTTTTTCTTGTTATAAATACAGTTGAGCATATTTTTATATGTTGAAGAGCCATTTGCATTTTCTTTTCAGCAATGTCTTGCACATTCTTCTATTGAATCATGAGATTGTTCTTAGACTTGAGGAAATGTTTATATTTAGGGAAATTAGCTTTTACTTTAAAGTTTTAAATATTTCCCACTAACTTGTTGCTTGTCATTTAAAAACTGATATTCATTAACCTTTCTTGATATCTGGAGATTGTTTCATACTTAGCAAATATCACTAATCAGTACCAAACCAAAGTATTCATAGAGTTGAGAGTCAGCATCTCTGAGGACCACAGTTGGGTTAGTTAGGCTATGACACCAACAAGCAGAGTACAAGGCCTCGAACCAGGTGGTGAGGTTTCCGAGTAGTTGCTTTGTGACAAGGTGCCAAGGAATTGCAGAAATTGTTAACATTAGTATTTTAAAAGGAAGAGTCAGGCCCCCTTACTCCTCCTTTCTGAAGAGGAAAAACCCTAAAGAGAGAGATTAAAGGGCAAAAGTTGTAACTAATCATAATTTAACTATAGTTCTCTGGAAGGACTGAGGCCATTTGCTAGTCAGCAAAGAAGGTAAAAGTTATCTGAAAACTTCCTATTCCCTTTCCTAAAGAACCTTTAGGAGACAATGTTTACATATCTTAATTAAAATTCCTACACTGATTCTAACTCTTCCTCCCCTCCTGGAGTCTTTTTTTTTTTTCATTTTTTCTGAAGCTGGAAACAGGGAGAGACAGTCAGACAGACTCCCGCATGCGCCCGACCAGGATCCACCCGGCACGCCCACCAGGGGCGATGCTCTGCCCACCAGGGGGCGATGCTCTACCCATCCTGGGCATCGCCATGTTGCGACCAGAGCCACTCTAGCACCTGAGGCAGAGGCCACAGAGCCATCCCCAGCACCCGGGCCATCTTTGCTCCAATGGAGCCTTGGCTGCGGGAGGGGAAGAGAGAGACAGAGAGGAAAGTGCGGCGGAGGGGTGGAGAAGCAAATGGGCGCTTCTCCTGTGTGCCCTGGCCGGAATCGAACCCGGGTCCTCCGCACGCCCTCCTGGAGTCTTGAGAGTGACATATACCTCTAGATGTATACTTTCTGTCTAGAGTCTAGAGCAGTGTTTCCCAACCTTTTTTGTGCCATGCCCCACCTTAACCTTTCTAAAATTTTTATGTCCCCCCCATGTAACATACATAATTTTTAACATTAAAAAATTGATTTGTTCACTTAATAAGCATAAATGATAGGTTCTAGGAAGAAATCACTATGAAATTGTTAACAAAACACAGTAAGTAAAATTTCAAAACATATAATGAAAAACAGAAATTTAAATTCCAAATAATTTTAATACAGATTTTTCTATATTAATTTATTATTTTAATTTAGTGTGATCCTTGCACTTGATGCTTGCTGCACAGAGATTTTATATTAGGTTCCAATTTGGTTAGCTTTAGTCTCAAGTCTCCACGTTGTGTTATATCCAGCCGATTTCTTTTTTTTACCAGTAAATCATTTATAGCACTAAATCCACATTCAGCTAAAAATGAAGTTGGAAATGGTAGCAATAGTTTTCTTGCACATTTGGTTGAATTTGGGTATTTGATTTCTGTTTCCTCACAAAGCCATGCCATCGCTCCTTTGATATTAAATAAAGCTTTAACTGACTCATCATTTTGCAATTCTGCGAGTTCTTCTTGATACTGCATATTTGATATATCAAACAAATCCACTAACATTGGCTGCATCATCCATGTTGGGAAATCAATTTGTTTTAAATCAGAAAATCTTTCTTTTAAATCAGCAGATAGAATATTCAAATGATTGACAATAACAAGTAAAGCGGTATCAGTTACTTCACATTTTTGGAGCCAATGAAACTGTTTAAAGTTTTTTTGTTAATATGTTTCTGATATAACTCAATATTGGTAATGAAACCAAATATCTTTGCTTTTGCATCAACAAGAGTTTTATTTGTTCCTTGAAGTTGCTTATTTAATATATTTAGTTTTTCACAGATATCCGCTAAATAACTCACAAATGCTTTACCATCTATTGTTAACAGATTCTTCATTTCAGGTTTGTCGCTTAAAAAATCACTAAGAGTATCAAACAGTTCCATAAATCTTTTCAAACAGTTTCCTTTAGATAGCCATCTTACTTCAGTATGAAGTAAAAGTCTCACATGGTCTTCATTTTGTTCTTCACAAAATAGCTTGAAAAGACGCTCACATTTGGCACTAGCTTTAATAGAATTAACACACTTTATTACTGTATGTAATACTTCATTCAGAACAGGCGAGATGTTTTTAGCTACCAAGTTTTCCCTATGAATAACACAATGCACAAGAATCATTTCTGGATTCGCATCTTTCATCAATTTTAAGCAGCCATTTTTCTTGCCCATCATATTGGGAGCACCACCTGCAGCACAAGATGTTATATTTTTCATTGGTATATCATTGACATCTAAGTAGTTTTTTAGCTTATTATATATATCTTTGGAGGTAGTGGTGCTTTCTAATCTTTTAAGCATTTGTTGAGTACACTTTATAATATCTTTACTTCAAAATTGTAAGAAATACTTGTCTTTATGTTAACAAAACATAGTAAATGCCTTTTTTTTTTTTTATTCATTTTAGAGAGGAGAGAGAGAAAGACAGGGGGGAGGAGCTGGAAGCATCAACTCCCATATGTGCCTTGACCAGGCAAGCCCAGGGTTTCGAACCGGTGACCTCAGCATTTCCAGGTTGATGCTTTATCCACTGCACCACCCCAGGTCAGGCACTTTCTAATCTTTTACAGAACAACATTTCTTCAGCCAGATGTCCTTTATCAATATATCTTATGTAAGTTATCAATACTGCCTCACTGTCTCTCAAAGTTGATTCATCCATTTGCAAGGAGAATTTTCTTGTTTTCAGCTTTTCAATAAGTTGTTTCTCAATATCCTCACTCATTTCGTCTATTCTTCTGCTAACAGAATTGTTACTGAGTGGCATAGCTTTTACATCTTTGTCATCTTTTTCAAAAACCATTTTAAGAAATGCTGATATTGACGGTTTTATTAAATTCTCTCCTATAGTGTGATTTTCTCCAGTTTTAGTGATGAATAAAGAAATTTGATAACTAGCCTCAAAAACACGATTATTAGTTGAAGTATGAGCAGTAAATAGAGACTTTAATGTTGTTCTTTTTTCAAAATTTTTCTTTAAAGTTTTAAAGTAACTCAAATCTGAATTAATATGAGCACTATGTTTTGCCTTCAAATGCGCCTCAAGATGACCTCGTTTCATTGATTCGTTGGTCAAGCACTGTTGGCATAAAAGACAAAAAGGAATCCGCTCATCATGAACAGCGGGTATGAACCCAAATTTTAAATATTCCTCTGAATATTGACGAGTTTTTTTCTTGCTTGCACCACTCATTTTACTATGGGCTATAATAAAAATAAGATCAATTAAAAACTAATATTAAAATATGTGTTAAAATATATTCAATATGACATAGAGTAAACGTATACTAAAAATTCATATTTATTTAAATGTATATAACACATTTACTACACTACCACCGCAAATCAAAAGGTATCTATATTTTTTCCACTTGACAAAATTTTCTGGAAAGTTATGCTTCTAAAATTAAAATTGTCGTGCATGCACTATTATAGCCCCAATAATATTTATAAAATATTGCCCCAATGCAAGAAGTACTTAATAAAGAGTTTAATATTGATAAAAATAAAATCAAATACTTACCAATTATATCTATGCAATATATATATGTATATTTATTAAATCAATGAGCTTTTACAACAGTTTTGACTGACACTTATTTCAAATTAACACCAACTGAATGATGTGAAACACTACAGAAGTTGCGATGGGCCAATTAGGTGAGAATAACTGCATTGTTTAGCGAGTTTTTAAAACATCCGGGGTTCCCCGCGGCAGACGGCATGCTCTGCGGTGAACCCAGGACGAAGTTTACTTGACGACACCAATCACCCAGTTGATATTTTGGTCTCGTCAAACGAAATTATACTTAATAATTATTTACCGCAATTATTTAAGAATTGCATTTTTTGTCCATTTTCAAATTGCCCCCCTTAACTATCGAATTGCCCCCCTGTGGGGCGTGGGCCCCACGTTGGGAAACACTGGTCTAGAGAAAGGGATCACAAGCCCACTTCCCTTGCTTGAAAAACCTGCATTCTGTAACATTTTAGATGCTTTCTAATAATCATCCCTTTTGAAATTCTTTATATGTATAAAACTTGTAAACTACACAAGCAGGTACAAGCTTATTAGGTTTCCTAATAAGCTAGCCCCAACACTTTAGCAAAGGTAGTTTCATTTAGCTTCTCTCCTTATCCTAAGCTAAACCATTTCATTTCCCACTGTTGTGGAAACAAGGATAAGCCCTGGAAGATTTGGGAATGTCTTTGATATGTAAAACGACATTTATTGCTATTGTGTCAGGTATGTAAAACATTTATCGCTACTGTGTTATCTTGTAGTCTTAATGTGTAGGAATGTTTTTTCTTTTAATAGATCCGATAGATAAATGTTGTAAGCTTATCAGTAAATGACTTTCATATCATGCTCCCCCTCCTTTTCCCCCCAACCAGTATGTGATCATGGCTATACAACCAACCTCAGGACTATAATCAAGGCTGCACAATTTGGGTTAGCTATACCCTGTGTAAGTTATATGTAGCCGGCTTATTAATAAATCTCCTCCTAAAATTTCTTCTGTATCCTGCCTTGATGTCTCTATGTAACCCATGGATTAAAGTAACATACTTTATAACACTTTTGTATGTTGCAGATTCCTAGTTACATGGGCTCAAGCTTCAATGAGATGATTTTTAGCAATCAATGGACAAGGCAGATGAACAGATAGAGAGGAGAGAGAGGAAGAGACAGTCAAAGGTCTACAGAGGAGTTGGTTATAATAGTGGAACTTGGCTTCCATGCCAAGTAAAAATGAAGACATAGGAGGTAGGACAAGAGAGAGTGAAGAGATGACAGTGTCAATGAACTGGAGGTATTGGGGAGACAGAGCACTACCATACTTGGTACTGGAGAAAAGAAGTTGGGAACATAGGAAGTGGTCACCAGGGAAACGGTGGAGTGCTTAAGACTGAAAGGGTGGAGGTTGTGGCAGAGACTGCCATGTTTCCACAAAATCTACTCCCTCTACTCCTGGGGACACAGTTACACTAAATTTCCCACGTTCCCTTTCAGGTGCTTGGGGCCTTGTGACTGAGTTCTGGCCAATGGAATGTGAGCAAAGAGGACCATGCAATTTAGAGGCACAGGGACCAGGGGATTCCCTGAGGAAGGGATGTGACTCAGCTCTTCTCCATCATCCCTTCCTAAATATACTGCTCACAAAAATTAGAGTATATTTCAAAATGAATATGAAGCGATGTAATATCCCCTAATTTTTGTGAGCAGCATAGGAAAAAAGGACAGCTTCATCTACACAGAACTGTTAATAGCTGTTATCTCTGGGCTATGAGATTGGGAATGGAAAGAATTTAATTACCTACTTTTGTACATTTCCAAATTATCTACTTTTCTTTTCCAAAAGCTTTTCGATACTGATGAAGTAAAATGCAGTTTAAAAAGTAAAGGGAAGGTGGCCCTGGCCAGTTGGCTCAGTAGTAGAGCATCGGCCTGGCATGTGGGAGTCCTGGGTTCGATTCCAGGCCTGGGCACACAGGAGAAGCGCCCATCTGCTTCTCCACCCCTCCCCCTCTCCTTCCTCTCTGTCTCTCTCTTCCCCTCCCGCAGCCAAGGCTCCATTGGAGCAAAGTTGGCCCAGGCACTGAGGATGGCTCCGTGGCCTATGCCTCAGGCACTGGAATGGCCCTGGTTGCAACAGAGCGACGCCCCAGATGGGCAGAGCATTGCCCCCTGGTGGGCATGCTGGGTGGATCCCAGTTGGGTGCATGCGAGAGTCTGTCTGACTGCCTCCCCCGTTCCAACTTCAGAAAGAAAAAAAAGTGAAGGGAAGGCAAATTTATAGAGACAGAGAGTAGAATAGTGGTTGCCAGAGGCTTGGAGGAGGATATGGGGAGTTGTTGTTTATGGGTATAGAGTTTTGCAAGATGAAAAAGTTTTGGAAATTGGTTGGACAACAATGTGAATGTACTGAACTCTACTGAACTAGACGCTTAAAAATGGTTAATATGGTATGTTTTTTGTTATGTGTGTATTTACCACAATTAAATAAAAGATACTGTAAAGGGATTTTTTTTTTTTTTGACATTTCAAGAGGCAGAATTTAATTCTTTGGAATAAAGTCAAAATTCAGATAAGAAGCTTTCCAAATATTTAATGACCATGTTTGGTAAAGCCTTGAGAAATGATCATCTGAAAAATTTTAAACCTTATACTTCTCAGTGAAGGAAAATGAGAGCCAGTGGAAATAACCATGGTCATTCTTCATGAAAATGTCTTTTGATATTGATCACAGTTCTAGGATATAGAAGGGAAATATCTATAATTTGTTTCTTAACATTATTTACCATCAAAACCCCAAAATAATTAAATCAGATAAGCTCTGATATATAAAACTTCATATAAGTTTTATGTTATGGATATTCTACCAAGATTTCTGATTAAGGATACTATTACCAGGATAAAGAAGGCTAAAAGCCAATTTTATAATAAAGAGGTTCAATTAATTAATAAGACTAATCTTAGATATTTTTAAGGGTCATATGCCTATTCCTGATATTCTAAATGGGAGCCACCAACAAGACAACTTGGTTGCAAAAGGGGTGGAGCAGTTTTTGCAAAGCAAGAGACCTAAGTAGAAATGAGTAAATGCCCATTATGAAGATGCTTGGTTTGACCAGTCCAAGGATATACACAGAGACATAGTATAGAACGCTGGAGATGAGGATGTTCCTGAGAAGTCCAGGGTATGCTTTAAACCAGTGGTTCTCAACCTTTCTAATGCCATGACCCTGCAATTCAGTTCCTCATGTTGCGGTGACTCCAAACCAAAAAATAATTTTGGTGGCTACTTCATAACTGTAATTTTGCTAGAGTTATGATTCGGAATGTAAATACCTGATATGCATTATGTATTTTCCGATGGCTTTAGGCGACCCCACCGGGGTTGCGACCCACAGGTTGAGAACCGCTGCTTTAAACAAAGCTGTTCATTTTTTCTTTCTTGCTCTCAAGGATGTTATTGGCATTTGTGGAAGAAATGAAGACATTTGTGAACTGTCAATTTCAACCCTAAAAATCAGCTTATTTATTTATTTATTTATTTATTAAGGACAAGCCAAATTATTTTATGATAGAATTATGACTACTAAATGATGCAGAGCATTTGATAAGGCTAACTGGTCTTAACACACACACACACACACACACACATGTATATATGTATTTGTATATTTGTTTTAACAAAAGACGATATGGCTTCTACTACTCAAGTAGAGTTCTTTGATACTTAATTACTTCACATTTCCTTTACTCTAAAACTATAGCGTCCAGGTTTGGTTTGCATAACACCTTGAAGGGAATACATGAGCATGAAACTTTCTTATTTGGTTCTGTTTCCATATTTATCTGACAGATTTCCAAGCTTTATTTTTTGTATTAATTTCTCTTCCTTTAACATGGTTTTATATGCATTTATTCTTGGTAATTTAATTCAAAAAGTTCTCTCCCGCTCCAGATTTGAGGAGGCCAACAAAGTGCTCACTGTGGGGACTTTGCTGAAGAAGCACCAGTCTGCATTCTATGTGGTCACAGTCTTACTGGTGAGGAGACAGTGTACATCTCCAAAGAGGGTATGACAAGAAAATCACCTACGTCACCATTTTGGAATTCTAGTTTGCAGGCATGATTTGGAACCCAGTTTCATATTTACTTGAGGGCTTAATAGGCCCCTCGGGAAAAATAATGAGCCATCTGGAACTGATGGACAGCCATGGAAACATTTGCTTTCTTTTACAAATACCTTCTGACTTTTTCTTTTATTATAAATAACCCTCCTTGTTCCAAAATAGACTTACTATTTTGCCCTTAAAATTTTTTTTTTGTCTGAAAAACATGATTTGCTGAAGCAAACATTTTATTTAGAAAAATGTTTTCCAGACAGTGTAATTTCCATCCTCTCTAAATGATCATAAATTTCTGGCAAAACCTCTTTTTTAACCACTTGATCACCTGCTATCTTTGTATTATTACATAACTGTCTCAGGCTTGTATACCTTTTATTCCCTAACTCTGGGCAGAAGGTAGATTTTATTCTGTTTGCATAACCTTCAGTGCTGAACACACCCTTCTGCAGGTAACACATGTATAATAAGCGTTTGCTAAATGAATGAATAAATCGATGAATTAATTTACTACTAAATGCTTCATAATTTTGAGGCAGGCTGTCTGTAAGCCTTTGTTTCAATATATTGTGGGTTACATTATAATTTGTTTTCTAATAAAGCAATCTGTAAGTTGGCATCTCGTATTTAGGCATATTTACATTTAAAAAATATTGATGACAGAAAAATGCAGGACAAACCTCTGGGACTAAGGAGAGATGGGCCCCAATGTTAAAAGTGTGATAATGTGAAGAGTCTTTGGGAACAAGAGTGGAAGAAAGAAGAGGAAGATTTTTAGAGAAGCTGGTGATCAGGCATGACACCTATGCAAGGATAAGGGGGTCAGTGGGGTTCTGAGACTCAATTTCAGCATATGTGTGCATGGGGTATTCCCACACAGCACCAAGGGAGTCTCCAGACACCAGCTGAGTGTTCGACAATTTAACTCAGTCCTGACACTATTTACCTGGAGAGAGACTCAGATCCCACAGGTTAAATGGTCAGTCCTACAAGAGTGCTCCACTCCCCAACTTCAGGTGCCAATCTCATCTGTACTTCTGACTGATTGGCTAGAGATTGGAGGTTCCAAAGACCTCTTCCTTGGATTTCAGACACTACTTGCAAGTCCAGAGTGTTACCTATACTTCTGACTGTCTATCAATCAGGGATTCCCACAATCTCCTCCTGGGATTTGATTGTTTTGTTAGAGTGGCTCACAGAATTCAGAGAGAGGGTTTACTTACTAGATCGCCAGTTTATTCTAAAAGGATATAACTCAGGAACAACCTGATGGAAGAGTTGCATAGAGCAAGGTAGAGTAGCCTGCCCTTATCTACGGGGAATATGTTAACAATATACAGCGATAAAGTTATGTGAACGTGGTCTCTTTCTCTCAAAATATATCTGTACTGTGCTCACTCACCCTTCCTCTTGTGATGAGGCAAGGTGATATGATACCTACATGATGAGATAAAGTGATCAATGACTACAGTTTTTGATAATAACACTCAATATGTTGGCCACTGATAATCCAACTTTCCAGGAGGGAACAAAAGCAGTAAAAATTTAGCTTAATTTATGGATCTTTTCATGACAGGAGGTGAGACAAAGCATTTTATGTTGGGATATGTAAGATGGTAGATGTAAATTTAGTTTCCAAGTTTCCATCACTGTAAAAGCATTTTAAGGCTTTATTTTTTCTCCTCGGACTATAATGTCTCCTATTCCACATTTAATATCAGTTGTTTATTTATGCCCCCATAATTTATTCTCCTTTATTACGTTCTGTGTCGATGAGAGCTAGCAGATGTCAGCATTGCTTTGAGGCCTGGCACTTTAGAGGATCATTAGAAGAACTTCTATCTTGAGAAAAAACACAATTCCTTTAATTGAGAAATTAAACTGATGGATTCCTATCTTACTTGCCTATTGTGATGGCCTCTAAAACTGACCGATGATCAGAATGCTCTGGGAAGTTTTTCCCATGTTTTCCACTGGTGATAAGTTAGTGGAAAAAGTGATGTGCTAAGTCAATGGCAAAAGTAGTATGTGCTTTGAGTTAAACCAATTCAAAAAGTGCAGAAGGATAAAACATTGAAAATAAGTGCCCTCTTTCTGCTAAGTGAAATAAGTTAGACAGGGAAAGACAAATACCACATGATTTCATTTATACAGGGGTGGGCAAAGTAAGTTTACAGTTGAACATACACAAAACAGTTTATTTTTGTATTATTTACTATTTATTATTGTATTCTTTATTTTTTTATTATTCTTATTGTTATTATTTCATATCCTTACTTATGATTTATCCTTTAGGTAATGATGGCTGGTAATGTAAATCTACTTTTGCTTACCCTTGTATGTGGACTCTGAAGAACAAAATAAACACAGTAGAAACAAACTCATAGATACTGAGAACAGACTGACAGTTATCAGAGGGGAGGGGGCTGGGGGCTGAGTGAAAATGGTGAAGGGATTAGGAAGTACAAATTGGTAGTTATGAGGCAAGATGGTAAGAAGCCAGAAAAATTCCCAGACAAGTGGAATAAGGAAACTGAGACAGATGGCTGATTCAAGCTGGCCCCATTCAGCGCCTGAGTTACCTGTCTCCTTCTTTCTTTCACAACCTTTGCCCATAAGCATTAAGCCCTTGGGACAATGAGGTTCTGGTCAGCATAAAATCATCTTAGGAACAAAACCTCTGACCTGTTTACCTCAGAGACAGAGTTTTGGTCAAACTAAAGATAACATCTAGGCCTTAGCTGTCTTTCAGCTTCAGGCCCAGAAAAGCAGCAAAACCAGTTGAAGTGACGCCAAGGCCGACTCAGGACCAGATGCAATGGCCAATGACCCGCTATCCTATTGCTGATCAATCAGTAGAGACCCTGACCCTGACCTTATATGCTCATTTTGCTGAATCAGCATAGTAAAGGACACACTTGGAAAGCTGATGAACATTCTGCTGAGATCCTCCCCTGACCTCCCCTAAAATTCCTGCCTTTAGAAAACATACAGACCCTTAAGACGAAGAACCAGTGTGCATTCTCCCTCTGGAGCACGCCTACACCTTCTTTCTTCAAGTGTGTGTCTTTGCTTTCTTTTTTCTAAGCTCTAAGGATCTCCACAAGACTTGCGACCAGGGGAGCATCAGGAAGCAGCAGCTCATGCTGGGCCAACCCCCTGAACCTGCCTCCGGCAACACTTTTTTTTTAAAATTATTTTTATTTATTTATTCATGTTAGAGAAGAGAGAGAGAGAAAGAGAGAGAGAGAGAGAGAGAGAGAGAGGAGGGGGGAGGAGCAGGAAGCGTCAACTCCCACATATGCCTTGACCAGGCAAGCCCAGGATTTTGAACCAGTGATGTCAGCGCTCCAGGTTGACACTTGATCCACTGCACCACCACAGGTCAGGCCCAGCAACACTTTTTTGCCTCTGTTACTTGTTTCTTGCATCCATGCAACCCAGCTGGCTTATTTCTTCTGCCTCTGTGTCTTTCCCTCTAAAAGGCCAAGGCAGCTGTCCGTGAAGCCCGCTCCAGTCTTCCTTTTGAGTGTACCTTCGCTTTGCATGCTAAATAAACTTCCTCTAGTGATAGAGTTCTTGGCTCTGAATTATTATTATTTTTTTTCAGAACTTAAGAGCCAAGGTCCAACATCATCACTGACAGTTACAGAATTTCATAGAGAGGTAGATTACAGCATAGGGGATATAGTCAATAATATCATAACTATGTGTGGGGTACTTGAAACATCAGGGAGACCACTCTAAAGTACATGATTTTCTAACCACTATGCTATACCTTGTCAAACTAATATAGAATAATATTGAATGTAAATTGTAATTGAAAAATTAAAAAATACCATTAAACCTTAAAAAAATGTAAATGCCCTCTCCTCCACTTTGCATTTTCTGGAATAACCCCACTGTGAATTACCTTCCCAAAACTTTTTGTATATAATGCAATCATATGCTTATTTACATCATTCCCTCCCCCCCAAATGTGATTATTCTTACATCTACCATCTGTGATTTGCTTTTCCAGACCACTGTCTTCTGAACACCTTTCTATGGATTGTTTGCAGCTGCATTCAGTCCTTCAAATACATATGTTTTCCCTTAGAATGATTCTGCCGCATTGGCTCAGGTGAGGCCCAGGTAGTTATGCTTTTCAAAGAAGTTTCTCCATTATTTTCTATGTAAGCTAGTCCATGAACTAACATTTAGAAACCACTGTCTTAACTTATGTGGCAAAATGTGTTTTAAGATATATCATTTCCATATTTGGCTTTTCTTCATTAGGATTAGACACTATGTTTTTCTTCCCATTGCTTGTTGAGAAGGAGAAATGCAATATACAACTGGCCACAAAGAAAATATTTTTAAGTGTCAATAGAATGCTCCTATACACACAAGGAAGAAAAGTTTCCTTGGCAACTAGTAGCAAGTACAGGAGATAATAGGTAGAATTTATCATAAGAATAAGGCAACGTTTCCACTGAGAGAGTGTCAGAGTGCAGAAATCTAAATGTGGTATGTAGGTCTGCAAGCAGAGCAGAGAATAAACAGCTGATGTTCATAGATAAATAGATGATAAAGGCACAATACTTAAAATTAAATACCTCCCATTTTTTAAAGCTAAAAGTATATCTCTTCTATCAAAATCATCTTTACCTTGAACTTGGGTTCTGGTGAATTGCCTTAACTATTTTTCCTTGTCAAGAGGTAAAGAGGGAGAAATATACAGTGACAGAAAATGATTTGACTTTGGATAATGGGGTATACAACATAATCAACAGTTCAAATGCTATAGAAATGTTTACCTAAAACCTATGTACTCTTATTAATCAATGTCACCCTGTTATATTTAATTTTCTAAATAAAATAAAAAAAAAAGAGATAAAGACTTCATTTTGAAAAATGCTATCCAAAGCCATCGGTGGGAGGTTTGGATAGCCTTCTAGGAAACAATTAAATGTCAATAAGCCTGCCAAGGAGCTTCTCTAGGGCTCCCTGGTATTAGCAGCTTGTCATCCACCAGCAATGACTTGTGTTTTTCTGCAGGATGAGTCATGGCTGGTTAAATGAAGACTTGCCAAGAACTCTACTTAAAGTAGTATAAGTTAAAATCCATTTTCTCCCTTAAGAATGATTATAGCCTGACCAGGCGATGGCACAGTGGATAGAGCATCAGACTGGGATGCGGAGGACCCAGGTTCGAGACCCTGAGCGCGGGCTCAACTGGTTTGAGCAAAGCTCACCAGGTTGGACCCAAGGTCTCTGGCTTGAGCAAGGGGTTACTCCGTCTGCTGTAGCCCCACGGTCAAGGCACATATGAGAAAGCAATCAATGAACAACTAAGGTGTCGCAATGAAAAACTGATGATTGATGCTTCTCATCTCTCTCTGTTCCTGTCTGTCCTTATCTATCCCTCTCTCTGTCTCTGTAAAAAAAAAAAAAAAGAATGATTATAAATATTGTGGAGGAGACTTGAATATATTGGATCCATTAAATTCCTTCGCTTATAGGAAGGCACCTACCTCTCCAACCAGGACATCGCTTCAGTTTGTGACAAGTGGCAGAAATTATGAGTTTTTAAGGCATAAAGATCAAGCTTTATTTATTTATTTTTTTCTTTTTAAA
The DNA here is from genome assembly GCF_036850995.1 of Saccopteryx leptura. Classification (NCBI taxonomy): domain Eukaryota; kingdom Metazoa; phylum Chordata; class Mammalia; order Chiroptera; family Emballonuridae; genus Saccopteryx; species Saccopteryx leptura. Next base: position 293,032,036 of record NC_089503.1, on the reverse strand, counting down.
AAAATATTTTATTGATTGATTTTACAGAGAGAGGAGGTAGGGGAATTGAGAAGTATCAACTCATAGTTGCTTCACTTTAGTTGTTCGTTGCTTGGTTGTTGCTTCTCGTATGTGCCTTGACCTAGCAAGCCCAGGGTTTTGAACTGGTGACCTCAGCGTTCCAGGTCAACGCTCTATCCACTGCGCCACCACAGGTCAGGCAATTCCTGCATTCTTGCTCATTCTTATAACTAGACTGAAATTACTTTGTCTTAAGTTACTAATGACTATTTTGTTCACTTTAATTTTGTTAGCAAATTTTATAAAATTCAATCATTTCCATTAAAAAATAATGGTCATCACAGTATCTAAAAAATTAAGTGTCTAAATTAGAATTAAATTTCCTTCTACCTCCTGTAATTAGACTCCTGAGTGTCCACTTTGAACACTTTCATGTTTACTAGAGATACTTTTATGGTTAAGATCAAGCTTTATTAACCAAATTATGTTTTCCAAATAAAAAAAAGTCAAAACTCAAAAGATCTTTTAAGCATGATTATATATATATATTGTGGACCGTAAATGGCAAGAAGCCTTTGTAGATTCGAGGCTTAGCAAAAGGCTAAGTTCTCCCCCCTCCATCTCCATATTTGGCTATGATGCTGAGTATTTGCACCCACTCTACTTGCTTCCTTGGGTTGCTGGAAGCAATATACATGCCCTTCCTCTGACTCTTTGTTTCAGATGTTGGTAGATTTCACTAATGTATCCTGTTTTTGCCTTGGGAGAGTTCCTGTCTTAGCCTTAGATGTGCAACTTTGTATCAGGGTCCTTGATTTGCATATGGCTATATAATAAAGCAAACTGGGGCTATGGGGCACTCGGATGCTGCCAGGCATTTTTTTTTTTCTGAAGCTGGAAACGGGGAGAGACAGACAGACTCCCGCATGCGCCCAACCAGGATCCACCTGGCACGCCCACCAGGGGGCGATGCTCTGCCCCTCCGGGGGGTCGCTCTGCCGTGACCAGAGCCACTCTAGTACCTGGGGCAGAGGCCAAGGAGCCATCCCCAGTGCCCGGGCCATCTTTGCTCCAATGGAGCCTTGGCTGCGGGAGGGGAAGAGAGAGACAGAGAGGAAGGAGGGGGGGTGGGGGGTGGAGAAGCAAATGGGCGCTTCTCCTATGTGCCCTGGCCGGGAATCGAACCCGGGTCCCCCGCACGCCAGGCCGATGCTCTACCGCTGAGCCAACCGGCCAGGGCACTGCCAGGCATTTTGAAGAGTCCTCCCGGTCCCATCGTTTTTGTTTTGATAAGTGTATTTTCTTAATTCCGCACCATTATTAGGAGCCGCGCTGGTCCGCGGTATGTATGTATGTGTGTGTATATGTGTGTGTGTGTGTATAATTTCCTTAAGTATTTTATTTAACAGCTGTCCTCTTGAAAGAGTAGCCAGAGCAGCTCTGGAGATTCCACGAACAGGCTCTTTTGGGCACTGCTGTCAGATGACTCAGCTTCAGTTGCTTTCCACCCTGTGTCACTGGGCTTGAGATTCAGATTCCTGGCAAAGAGTTGGATTGGCCCAGTTTGGACAATAGCTTACTCCTCAACTAATTTTCCTTGGTGAGATGTCATGGCTTACCGTCCCATCAGGACCACATTGAATGGGAAGTGAAGCCTTACCCAAATGGAAGTTGGATTCTTGTCGTAAGAGAAGGGTGGGGGGGAGGAATGTTGGGCAAGCCCAAACTAGAGCAATCCACTACTGTCACCTAGCATAGCAGTAAGATGACTTCAGTGACAAGTAGTAATAACTTACAGGATTGTGAACAGTGGAGATTTTACTTTTCTTACTACCATACAAGAAGTGCAGAGGTTGGTAGTCCCAGAAAATACTCAACAAACACTCATGATGAATGGACAGAGAGAGATCGTGGAAAGACAGTAGGTGGGCCATAAACTGGGGAAGTGAGAACAGTTAGAGTGATGGAAATGGAGTAGCAAGTAGAGTTTATTTCTACACAACTGGGGGAGATATTGCCATTCCTAAAGCCAGAGAAGAGGTAAAAACTGATGCCCTTTGTGGGAGAGAGGAAGGTGGTAAAAGTGAGATGTCTTTCCTGGTAGCATGGGGTGGAGTCTAAGACACAGATGGAAGGTGACCTGCATGCTGAAATAGTACATACGGGCATTTCCACATGTGCTGTGGGGTTGCAATGCCCTTTTCAATTTTTGATGAGCATGGCCACATTACGTGACTACCCCAGCAGCCCAACTCTGGTGACGTGGCAAATGAAGAGATGTGCTGAATTTAAATACCTTGATTTGACTTTTGCTGCTGTAGGCCTTCTCCTGTTAGGTGTGGTTCATTCCCAGTTGTGGTTGGTAAAGCACTTCTCAGCCCCATTAAGGGAGATATCTGAGCGTCCAGTTTCCTCTTCTAATTGCAGAGCCTGAATTGGTTTCATGTATGTCCCTGGCAAGCTATGGAGAATACAAATTTCATTCTGGGCCCATTGGTGGAATTACTTCCAATTCATTGTGCAGGGAAATCTAGGTCATGGTCTCTCATGGGTGTTGAGAGCTGATTGGGTGGCAAGAGAATCTCAAACACCAGGACTGTGTGTCTCACGGGGACCAAGGACTCCAAAGCTATAATTTCTTTCAATGATGTTTTTTCTTGTTGACTGTACATTTTGAAAGCAAGTGCTTGGGAGATTAAGGATTGAGAACACCAAGAACTACTGCTTGATTTTTCCTGCAGAACACTCTGATCCAGCTGGCTGACTCCCCTTCAGCTTTTCTAATTGACTCTGTGACTCAGGAAACATTTGCTCAGCATCCCTCGGAGGTGGAATAGCCCAAGGTTACCGAGAGCTTCCTAGGTGTTTGGCTATCTGGGAATGCAAAATTGAATGACACCTTAACTTCGTGGAATTAGTATTTTGGTGGTGGTGGTGGTGGTGGTGAT